>NC_086274.1:2400000-3000000 GCF_021018805.1 Prinia subflava | reverse complement strand
TCTGGTGATTTAGTGTCATTTTGTAATGAAGGCAGAAATAGGCACCAGAATATAGAATAGTACTGAGTCTTCTACAAATTCTGTGAATATTTGGATGTGTAGTTTTGTTTAAGAGCCCATCCCTACCTCCCTTGATAAGTGGACAACTTGTTTGGAATTGTTTTTTTAATGCAGCTCCCACTGAATGCCTAGCCTGGGTTTGGTACTTGCACAATTTGACTTTGAGTTTCAGACAGGGATATAAAAAAAATGCCATTTCGATCAGGTGCTGCACTCTTTTTAATGTACATTAACCCTCACAGCACAGGACATTTAATTTATGTGATTTGTAGTGTGAGTTAAAAGGGCTTTCACTTAAAGACTTTACATGGAAACAAGATTACAGGAAAGTTTAAATGAGCACCTGAAAGAAAATGCCCCGAGGGTGTTTTTCTTTCTGTCTACAGGAGGTGCCTGTTAGGCGTCTGGTATACTTTCCTCTGCTTTTGCCTTAGGCAAGGAAAGTTAGGCAGCTGACCTTGATACAGTGATGCAATGAGCTCTTGTTTTCTAAAAGTGAGCTACAGGACGCTCCATTTTCTTCTAGAAAACCTTCCATCCTGTGGTTCTTTTTGGTTTTTTGAATTTCTTTGTCCACTGCTTTCAGCTGTGGTAGTGCTGTCATCACTGAGAGCTCAGAAGCTCTCTGCAGGCAGCAGTCCTCTCAAAATCATTCTGTCAAATGCCTTCCCCCAGTTAGCTCCAGTCACCTGAGAAAGGTAAGTCAGGAGCTGCACCCTGCACTAACTAGACCTTGTGATAGGGAGGACAGCCTGCCCCAGAGAGGGATCAAGTTTGTAAAGCGAAGGCCTTGTGACCATTTTCTGCCTTTCTGACATTCACAAGGGCAAGTAATGCCTGACCTTTTGTGACTTAAGTTTCTAAAGAAAGCATCTATTTTTGGGTGAATTTGTTGCCTTAGCTAGTTTTGTTTTCATGTGGGAAAAAAAAATCAGGAAAATGACAGAAGTCAAAATGCAGACCATGCTCTGGCCAGCTTAGAGCTGTAGCTTCTCCCTGTTCCTGTGCTAGTTCTGTGATGGCAATACCCACTGCAAGTGTCCTGTTGAGTGCATCTATATGTGATGTGGACCCACATCATGGATTGCAAAAAAAATGTGACTGGTCAGGCACACCTATGACATCAGAAGTGACCAATGTGCCATTGTAAAGGCTGACATGGTATCTATCTTCACTTAAAGAATTTCCATAATCTCTCTGCTGCATCTTTAATGTTTAGGAACCTAATCCAAATGGTGTTGAAACCCTGGCTATGCATTCAGTTCCTGTCACTGGTTTCAGTAGGGTAGGGTGCTGCTACAGCTCCAATGCCCAAACACATGAATGAGAAGGGAGAAAAAAAAAAGTTTCTGAAAGTGTGGCAGAAATAGAGATGGTTTAGCAGATTAAATTAATCTCCAATACTTCTATAAACATTTAATCCAGATCACTTTTATAGGGGAGGGTATGAGAAGCAGAGGTAAAAGAAAATTTGAAATTTCGAGTAACAGTTTAATTCAAAGCATTGTTATAGAGAGCTAGTTACAACTCATTGAAAATATACTTGAATGAGATTTCTTCTGATGATGAAAATAATGCTTTTCAGATTTCTGTATTTCAGATAGTGCTAGCCCTGGTTGATGTTTCCACTTAGCTCTCATTAACTTGGATTTAACAGTGAGGTGGGCAGGACCTAAGAGAACAGGGACCCCAACTGAAAGAATAAATAGCCATGCAGTAAGCTTTGTAGTAAAGAACTTTACATTGTATTGTATTGTATTGGAACAAGTTCTGCCATAGCCATAAATCTTATTTTCATTCATAAAGTCAGCTAATTACAATGGTAATGCACTGTAGAAGGGATGCTGTCTTTTTAAACATGGTGTTTCAAAAAGATTTTATTTCTGTTGTTGTTATTATTAAAGAGCATACCTCATGCTTCTTTCTTAAATTTTCCTTTCCTGGGAGAGACCCAAAGTGTGATTCTTTGTTTCTCTTCATAAGCATAATGAAATCTCACTTTCCAATAAATATAATTATTTTTTGTCCTTAGAAAAAGTAGTAAAAAGCACATTGTTGGACAGTTTGTTTCCTGCCCTACTGTAGTGCCCAAGGGCTGGGGTTGTGGGGTTTTTTTGTTTGGTTTTAATACAAACACCACCTGCTGATGGCCTTTGTTTATAAAGGTTTAAAAATATAAAGGAGTCTTTATTGTTTAAAGCTTCAATACTACTGGTTTGAATTGCTTCACTGTAAAGGCTTCTGCAATTTTTGAGAAGGCAAATGACCAAAGTCCCTTGATTGAACAGTAGAAGAGCGAGGCATGGATATCTAGGTGGCCTGGGAGGATTTTCTGCAACTGGCCCCCTTTTGATTGAATAGCTATTGGAAGGCAGGCACGGGGCAGCCAGAGGCCAGGCCGCTCCGTTCAGTACGGATATCCATGGTGGTAACTTCCGTGGTGACGGTAGTCATCCTGGTAACCTTCCTGGTAGCCCTGGTGGTAGCTGTGGTAGCCATACCCACCATACTCATCATCGGGGCACTGCATGCCCAGCGACTGCTGGATTGTCATCTCCTGGCGCCGGAGCTGCATGGAATCGATCAGGTCATACACGATCGCCATGGACCACATCGGAGAGGGGTACCAGGATTTGACATTGCCGTCCTTCCCCACTAGAAGCATGGAGAAATATTCTGGACTAATTTGGAAATAATTCCGAATGTCTTTCACCAGATTAGCCGGGATGTCTTCTCGGTCTACAGTTGAGCTTCCTAGAAAGTGATCACATAAAATCAACGTTAATGTTTTGTTTAGGCGATGATGATGGTTTCTAGGTAAAAAACTGAGCAACAGGAGATACGATATACCCAAGAGTTGGCAATATAAGATTCTTGTCATTTGAAAGTTCAGATCCATATCCTGGATTTGAAATTAAATTACTCTACTGTGAACTAGGGATGTATTTTTAACAGCTTTTTTAAGTTTAGTAAACTTGTCCTCATCCTCTAGCCTGAAGCTACTGTAGTGTGGTACATCTTTTTGTCACCCAAAATCCATGAACTTCTTTGGTGACTTTGCAGCTTGGGTCACCAGTTTATGTATTGCAGAAGGCATATATGAAAAACAGTAACAGTGAAAGAAATTACAGGAATTGAATGGGATAGAAGGATTGCAGGATATAGAGCCTATAGAGCCTCACTCTTGAGCTGTCATGATATGTGAGTATGGGATGTGGTAGATGTCATTTTCTCTTCAAAGTATATGTGCTAGGGTAAATGGTGAACTCCAGGCTTTTAAGTGTGAAGTCTGTGTTGGGTAAATGAGTAGAAACTGTAAGACAAGTAAAATCTGTGGGCACATGTATACATCATTGGCTTGGCAACAGGACTCTCACATGGTGGCACCCTGCCCTACAGGCTTAATGTTCCTGGGCTGTAGAAGGACTCAAATGCTTTCATGCACAGAGCAGTTGGAGCACAGACGGGATAAATAAGCTGCCTTCTGTCTTTGTTCCTCCACTGATGGAGGCAGATGTTTGGATCAGATAGCAGAGGAACCCACAACATTTGACAATGGGACTCTTTTAAGGATCTACCTGGAAGAGCCTGCTGGGATGCAAGTGGAATGCTAAAGAGAGCTTATAAGAAAGATGGAGAAAGACTTTTTACCAGGGCCCAGACACAGAACAAAGGATATTAATTTTACACAGAAAGAGGGTATATTTAGATTAGTTATAAGGAAGAAGTTTTTTAGGACACAGGTGGTGTGACCCAGGAGCAGGTTGCATGTATAGATGCTCTGTAAGTGTTCTAGGATAGGTTAGATGAGGCTTTGGGCAACCCGATGAAGTGAAAGATGTCCCAGCCCATGGCAGGGGGTTGGAACTAGATCATCTTTAAAAGGTTCTTTTCACTTCAAGCCATTCTATGAATATAAATGAGGGATCCGTAGAGGAGAATCTGCTGAGTGTGTGTTCTATTAGCTCTGCAAACTCTTGAGGATGTAAAAAGGCACAGACATCCCTGTCTTTGACAGCAAGGCTGGCAGAAAAGTGTACTGGGGACTGTAAACTTAGGCAGGAAATCAAAATGTGAGATGAATTTCAGGTATTTGTGCTTTTCTGTCCTGAAGAACCTATGTAATATTTAGTGCAGAAACATCAAGAAAGCTCTTTCTTTGCTTTTGTATCATCTTATTTCTTAAAACAAAAGAGGAAATAAATCCTCCAAAGAAATTACAGCAAAGAAGTACTCAGCACTGTATAATGCCCTTCATGAGTAGTACTGAAGAAACTGGAAACAGTCACTTACCATTAATTGGATACAACTCTAACACACCTCCAATATCTTCTCCAACTCCCAGCAATTTGAGGATAGTTATGTGGCGCAGACCTATGGAGGAAATGAAGAAGGTTTTGGGTCAGACTGGATCTTTGTGTTTGGGCAGATTTCAGTTTAATCAGCCAGGTCTGTGCTTGCTAAATTAGGGCCCAGTCTCAGCCAGCCCTCCAGGAGAGTTACTGATTTCTATGGAGTCCCTGCCAGTCACATCACCTGTCCCAAAAGGATAAGCTGATTTGTTGAGTAAGTGATACCAGTTGCATAAAGCTGTTCCAAGGACAGCAGCATGGTGATGTGGTTCTGTAGCACGGGGATACAAGCATCAGATACGCCAGTGAATTGCAGAGGCCATTCCCCAACTCCAGAATCTTCCTGCACTGTTTTCTTCACTAGTAAAGCTTTTACTTATCACACATAGAGCAAAAAATTATTCAGAGGCAATATAACCTATGCCAGTTAAACACTGAATGACTGCAGGGAATAGTTTATAGCAGATACTCACTTCTTCCATTTGTTCTGCACAGAGGCTTGGACTGTTGCCTCTGCTTTGAAGAAAGACCTTAGGGACAGCAGAAACTGTTCATGTAACATGAGCCAATATAATCTACAAAATCTTTGATGTAACTACTTTTATAACTTGGAGGTAAGATGCTTGGAAACATACCACTTTAGTTAAAACACCCATTGACAAATGCTTTAGAAACTCACTGGATCATGTTCAAGCTGTCCCTATGAAAGGGCAGGGATACTCAACTGTTTTGACTGCATTTTATTCTTCAGAAAGCTTTTTGCAGTGGCCCATGTTGCAGTTTACTTTGGTGCTTTCCAAACGAGGTGATGGTGATGCTCTAACTGAAAGCCAGGTGATTATGAATAAACAATCACACTGTGCAGATCTCCCTTGTGGTGCAATTGAAATGCATTGAAATAGCAGCTGTTGAATGGCACCAGTTTAGTTCTGTTGGAGTCAAGTCTCGGCACTCTATGGTGTGTGCATTGCTAGGAACTTAAGGAGTAAGTCTCTGCACTTCATGACAAGAAGACAGAAGAGTGCCTCTGGGTCCTGCCCTTAGTTTGTCTCCTGGAGGAGCCCCTCTCTCTCCACTGACTATGCAGGTGGATATTCAGTACCTAGTTATTGGTCTGGGAGGGCCTTTATTGGATTGAAATTACTTCCATTAATATTTTACAGGTTTTGGTAATGAAGCAGTAAGGAAAAGAGAAACAAAACCCTGTGATGTTCATGCATCTCCGATACCTGGCCCAGTTCTCAGCTGCATCTTAAAGGACCTGTCTTTACCAAAGCATTTAGCTTGTGTTAAGTTGCGCAGTACAAAAAAACCCCAAAACATCTATTACTCTCCTGAAGTACAAGCCCGAAGACAAGTTTGAGTGCTAGCATTTTCTGCTACATTAATGTAATGTTTCAAAAATGATTCCAGGGAACACTTTACTTAGCTGTCTTAGCCACTAGTGTGCTCTACTACCTGCTTAGCACAATCTTCCATTTGGACCTGGAAGAAAGTTTTTAGTTGTCAGACTCCTTAGACTGTTCAGGTTCAAACTTGACCAAAGGAATCCATCACATCACCAGGAAGGATGTGGTTTGGGGGAGCAAGAATATAATTCCTTTTGACTCACCAAAATTGCAGGCTTGTCCACTCAGAGCAGCAAGCTGCTGGGAATAAGCCCAATCTTCATCACTGGGAGCAGAGATCACCACCAGCCGCCTTCTCCATCGGAACCTGAAAAGAGAGTGTGGCCAGGTATGGTCATGACACGTGACTCAAGTCCTCTCAGCATTTCTGTTCTCTGTAGGCTGAGATATGTCATACCTCTCACAACTTCTAAGTAACAGCTGGATGGGAAATCTTCCCAGTTCTGTTTATCACTGTGAGAAGATAAAGTTTGTTTTGAATTTTACAGTTCCAAAACTTTCAAAGAAACACCTGCAGCGCTACTGTTTCACTAAACAAACACTGCAAATTTTATGATCTTTGCTCAAAGCCCCTTCAGTAGTTACAGCAGTGCTGAGAAGTGTATATTTAAGAGAGAAGGATTCCTGTGGAATTCCTCACTAGGCATTTAGCTTTTACGTCATTCACCACTGCTGGAACTGCACAGTTATTCTGCAGTCCAAGGGCTGTCTGAGAATTAGGGTGTATCTTCATTTCAGACATAACTCATACTTCTGTGTAAATAATCACTGACCTCTTTTTTCTTTCCTGCACCACATTTGCTCAAAGTGCCTTCAACGTGGCTTGAAATCTGAGCTTGTTTGTAAATGTGTGGTTGTGTCAGCCTGTGGCTGTATAAGGCATGCAAGGGGCAATAAGATAAATCTTGGAATCTTTCTTTAATAGGGACTGCACCATCTACCCAAGACTTTGCATGAGTATCTCCTTCCTTTCCCGTCAAAGAAAGGCAGTGCCATAAGGACATGTGATATCTTTAAAAATTCTGGCTCTAGAGGTTTTTAATACTCTCTCAACAACTTGTTTTTTGAATATAGTTACTTCTCCACTTAACCTAAATAAATCAGATTTATAGGAATTTGCAAAGCTGCAGAGATATTTTTACAGCAGGAAATGATCTTTTAAATGGATGCAGATGTTACTCTGTTATAATAATAGCCTGCTTTTCTGCTGTACCATGTGAAGATCTCAAAATGAAGGCTAATGCAAAGGGTCAATTCTGCTTCACTGAAGAGGAGCTTCACTGACAGAAGCTGAATCTTCAGCTTCTATCACCAGTCCTATGGGGGGACTTGCTCAAAGTCAGAAAAGTCGTTAGAAGAGCAGAGCATGCTGATGTCTTTGCTTGTTGATTGTTACTGATTTTTTTTTATACAATTAGAACAGTAAACTCTTGAAAAGCATACCTCCTCAATTTTCATCTTTCTCAGGAGGAACAGCAGAGAGACATGAATGTGTGTGTACAGTTAAATGAATAGGAATGAGAAGCATTAAGAATCACATATGTGATGTGAAGAAAAATAAGGAAATTTTGTGTCATTATTCTGAAAATGGGGAACAAAATAACCTTGGTGCTATTTTTTATAGAAAAGCCCCTGGTTAGCTATGAACAGTGAGTGAGAATGTGGCCATTAGAGTATATTTTCCCTTGGGAAAAACTGTGAGTCACTTTAAGATACTTTTATACTTCTTTCTGGTTTTTTTTTAATATCTCCTTTGGAGTTACACAGAGCTGAAAAGTGTTGAAAGCCATTCAAGCTTTTTATTCCCCTGCCCCAGGAGCACTTTGTGTGCTTATCTGGGACTACATCTTAGAAATCAATTCAGTTGGTCCTTCACAGCTGTTAGTTCACCAACACTAATGTACAGATTTCTGCTTTATTTCTGACATCAGAAGCCATGGACCAATGCTCCTGACAAATCTGCCAGACCCTTCCCTGTGTGGATCCTTCCTTCTCTACCTGTTTTGCATCCTGTTCTGATGTGTGAGCCCAGAGAGCAGCACAGCCAGTATCTAGGTCTTAGAGTGGGACTCAGCTCCAAACTCAAGGTTTTCTTCCCCCTACATGTGGCTTTTAGCATTACTCAAGGTGGCTCTGGCTCTTGTGGTCTCCTTTCACACCAGGCAGGTTTGTTAAGAGCACTATTTGCATTACTATAACTGAGCTCTGCAAGGAGCAACACCAGGGAGATGATGCCAGGGCTCTTGTTCAGCTGGGAAAGTGATATTGGACAAAGCTGGAATTAATTTTACTGGGAATCTGACCAGTTAATGGGGCTAGAGAAGTCCACCCAATATTTAAAGCCTGATGCTTGTTTCACAGACAACAAATGCATTCTGTGTAGCAGCCTGTTTATAGATACAACATCCTGCATTTTTCGTGCCCAGTTTTTTAATGTGTGTTTATTGCTAGGGCTGTTTCCAAGCAAAGAAGGATTTGAGGCCTGTCCCTTTCCAATATACAAGCTCTTTCTTGTGCTGATCAGCTGTTTCCAAACTGCGGTTCTTCTTGGTGGTCTCAAGGATGAATCACTGGGACCTAAACAGGAGGTGGTGAGGTGGGTGGGGTGGATCTTGTTAAAGGTTCTCTTTCTGTTGAAGTGACCATTGAATTTTAAAATGTTTATGAACCAAAAACCTATTCATTTACTTGTTGCTCCTTTCCTCCTCATCATAATCCATCATACTGCCTGTTATTTTTAAAGCTGGCTGGCATTAACAGTGTATTCCCATGGATTCTCATAGTAGGTGAGGAGGATGCAGTTGTAACAGGTAAGGTCTAGAATGATGGGGTAGCCCTAATTTCATGTCAGTTCTCCTGTGATAATTGAGAGAGGGCTGTAGCTGCACAGCTCTTCTGTGGGTCTGAATGCCCACAGTCCAGATGAATTTGTTGCCTGGAATTTAGGTCTCAGGGTAGAGTAATAACACAGCATGTAGAGATTGCATAAACATTGTCTTTCTGTAGAAGGTCTCCAACATTTTGCAAAAGACATCTGCAAGACCTTTAATAATGTGCATGACTAATACTAGTGAGGACAAACTGTTATCTCAAGCAGGATAAGAAAGAAGTTAGTGAGAATTAATTACTGATTTGAACTACATGGCAGGGATTAGAATGGGATTAATGAGATTGGGACGGTTGATGATCAGAACACATAAACACTGTGCTTCATACATTCAAAACACTGAGCTAACATCTGTGAATTAATCCTTATTTGCTCTTCTAGTGCAAATCAGTTTATCTCCCTGTCATGATGGGGAAACTGAGGTACTGAAAAATCAGTGTCCAAGGAAGATTTAGTTCATCAGGAAACATGCTTCCTGTCTTTCAGTGTTCTATACAAGGCTGCATTCAGCTCTGGCTGCATCTCTGTAATTGCTTAGCATTGTAAATACTGCAAAATGTGTCTTTAAAAATCCCAGAAACAGTTACATGGGTATTTTCCCGCTACAATGATAATTAGTAGAACTAGCAGCAGGTAAGAACAGAAGGTGATACCTGGATAAGAAGCTCTCAAGGGATTGCTTCTTATCTTCTTTGCAGACAATGCCCTCTTTTTTCTGTCTTTCCATGTCTTTGATCCGTGATTGGAAGGTGTCAATCAAATCAAACACAGACTTCATTGCTATGGGTACTTCGTAGTATTGCTGTTAAGGAAAAAAAAAAGGACAGGTGGGTATAAGGATGCTCATATTAGCAGCCTTTCTGCATGTATCACAGCAGTATAGGATATTTAGAGATCCAAGTATTCTAATTCACACACAGGCAACACGGCCTAAAACAGATCAGAAACTATGGAAAATATGATTGTTTTTGCAGTCAGACTGCCCTTTGGAAGTGGCATTTTCACTATTTGCCCAAAGTGATAAGGCCAGGACATTGCAGTTATTATGTTGTCTGGTAAGGCCATTCAGCTAGAGAGTTGTCCTTATGCAATGTGCTGTCATCCTGTTGAGTAGCCAAACCGTGTGTTTTAGAATGCCAGATACTACACTGAAACTCTGTCAGGTGTGGGGAGTTTCTGTTCCTCATCATTCCTGTAAAAACACACAATTCCTGAGATCCCCTAAGTGCAGAAAATGAAGATAGCTATCTAAGTTCTGAAAATCTCACTTACTGTTCTTTTGCTCATCCTCCAGCAATGACCAGGTCCTGCATCAGTCTCTTATGTGCCTCACAGGCAAGTGTGCAGTGTAATTTCCTAAATTTTTCAAACTTTTTCATATGTTTCCAATGCATTTTCTTTCAAGAGAGCTGAGTTAAAAGAGTTGAAACCCTCACCTTGACCTTCATGTCAATGTCTGTCAGCACCATGAAGAAATCATTGTAGGTCATCCCATACTCCTTTCTCAACTCACTGATGAGCTGCTGGTCCACAAGATCTTCATCTTCTATCACCTTCATGGGCTTTTCATTATCTTAATGTGAGGCAATGGATAAATAAAAACAGTTATGGAATCACACAGCACTCTGCCTTTAATTTTGCCTCAAAAGAAAAGGGAGAATTCATTTCTCAGAAGCTCTCTTCCTGCTGCATATTCGATGTATTACAAACCATGTGTGTGAACTTTTCATTCTTATGACTTTTAACTCTCTAGTTTTACATCACAATAGTCTTTGAAAATCAGTTGATCCTAGGGCTCATGCACTTCAGTATTTATCATTTGTATGTTCTTTTGAAAAACCTTGCTTTTTCCTGGGAAGATATTTGAGATTTTTTCAGTATGCTCATACATCTATCTGCATGTGCTAATCATTTCACCAGCTCCTGAAATGTAGCCACTTCTGTAATTGAAAATAAAAATTTTGACAATGTGTACCATGTGCAAAGGAAACAGCATAGGTGATTTGGGTCAGTAAAATACAGCTAGAACAGCTTGAGGTTGGCCAGGACAGTAGAGTTAACCTTACCAGTCTTAAAAATTTAAATGTAGTGACTATAAGAAATCAGAAACTGTTCAACATGTTTCGAATGCTGCAGTGCTAGCAGCATGCCTCTCTAGATACCCCACTTTGGCCCTCACTCCTCCTTTTGCTTGCTGATTCTAGCAGCCTGACAGGCAAAAACTTAGATTTGACTTGTACCTACTCAGTGGTCCACTCTAAGAAAACATTCAGAAACAATGAAAAAAGACTTCTGAAGACAGATATTTGAAGCCAAGCCTGTGGAGGTACTGAGGTTCCTTATATCCCGTGGAACCAGGGTGCATTGCAGTCAAGTCCTGAAAGTCTCAGTGTCATCAGCACAGCCTCAGTGACAGCATCCAGCACAGCCCTGAACAACTGCAACAGTGCTGAAATAAGCCTCCAAAGGCAACTGTAGGCCTGGAAAGCTACAGGCTGCACCACACACCAAGTGCAATGTCACCTGGGCACCAAGGGCTCCCTGCAAACACTGCTTGCCTGTGCCCTGTGACACCACTATGAATGTTACATTCATATCCTCACTTAGAAATCCCAGCCATGGCTTGCTTAAGTGACCTGCCTGAAGTCAGAGACACAGCAGGCCATCAAGAGGTAGAATCCAGAGGTACAACTTTTCAGTCCCTTGCTCCATAGTTATTTGTCAGCAAATAGAGATGTGATTAATTGATCCAAGTTAAGCACACAGCAACAAGAAAGTTTTGAGTCATTATACAGAAAAGCATTTAAAATGATTTTCTAAACATACATGGCTTTTAAGGAGCATACTGATCTGATTCAAATTTTGCAGTAGGTCCATTCTGTGCATAGACTGAATGAAACATCTGAATTAAAATTTTGGGAAAATATCTGAATTAGAATCTGATTTTTAGGTTTCACACCTTGAACCCACTGCTTACAAAAAAAGTCAAACCAGCAAATATTAAAATCTGGGTATACTTATCATGCTATGTGTCTAATTTATCTGATTTTTCATTGTTATATGTACCTCAGTTGAATGTTTTATAAAAAATTAACAAGGAATGTTACTAGCTTTTGATTGGTTGGATTGCTGGATGTGCTAATTAGTTATCCACTTCGTAAATATATATAAATCCTGCATTAGATGCTTGATGAGTGAGATTTATGTATTACTAGTAGCAAGTATGACCATTAAAACATAGACCAAAAGTTCATGTTTAAAAGCAAAGACTGTCTCATTGGCCTAGATGGAGATAGAAAAATGCAAAAGTTGTTATTGTGAAATGTGATGGAAAACAGCTAAGGTACAGGAGTACCTTAGACCAACTGACATATGGCACCCTTCTGCTTTAAACTCTGGATATCAATATGAAGTTAGCTCTTTATAGAGTTTCCTTTTTAAGAGATTTTCTTTCAAAACTTACAGTTTTTGTAAGAAAAGAAGAAAATTAAAATACAGAATGATTCAGAGAAATCCTGTATCAAGGAAAAATATAATGCCACAAAGGCTGACCAAACTTTCAAACTTGGAAATTATTTCTGTGGAGGAAAAAAGAAGTTGTTAATCTAATTGCCTCTTTCCGAGTCACTACTCGTTCCTGACCCCTGCCTCATAAAGGACATCTGGGATCCGCATGAAGATCCACCAGAGCTGTGACTATGCTGCTACCTGCAAAGTCCTTGCTCTCTTTGTGTTTTCTCTGAAAGAATGGAGAAACATTTCTCCATACATCTTTGGCAGCTGGACAGGCTGGGGAGGTGAGTTATCTTCAGAAATAATTCCAACAAGGTTACAAAGAAGGCCAGCAGGTTGTTTTAGTAGTACAGTGGCCTAATAGATTGGGTGCTTGCTTTGCTTATTGGATAGGTGGCCAGGGGCTGATGTTTAGTTGATTAAAGCCCTATTACCCATGGGGAGAAGAGACCACATGTGCTAGCTTGGGCTGAAGAAAGGACCTCTGCAGTGACACTCAACTTTTGTGTCATTCCAGTGGCAAAGTGGGAAATACTCTCTGGTTTCACTGTGAGCTAGTCTTGACCAGTGTCACTGAGCTCTTTCATCCACCACTTTTAAATGTGATGAAATTTCAAGTGTAAAGTATTTTCTGTTGTTGTCTTTTGTATTTTAGTCACAAGATTCAGCACTCTGGGTAGACCTCATCATGCTGGGTGCTCAAGCTTCTCACTACAGAAACATACTGTGCACTAAATGTTTCTCAGGAGCTTTTGCTGCCCCTGATGCACAGAGAGTGAGCCTTGAAGCCCTGTTTTTCTTCAACAATTTAATTCCTTCTGTGAGAGCTCAGCTGTTATGTACACTTACGTGGTTTGGGGAAAGTTTGGATGTAGGTTAAGTTTGGAACAGGCTGAAAGAGTATGGTCTGTGTCAGAGTGAATATCTGAATATTAGCCAGACTAGAACTAAATTTAATCCTAAACAGCCCACTGACAGGCAGATGGATCTAGGTACACAAAAAGTGACCTTGACTAACCTTGGCCTGATGTGGAAGATCCTGTACTGCTCCAGATTTGTCAAGGAGGTGCACAAATGGACAGTCTGGCAGGGTTTGTGACTCACCGTCATTCAGGGACACAAGGCTAGATCCTGTCCCTCTGAGAGCAGCAGAGGCACAGCTGGAAGCCAGACATAAATCTGTGAACTTCTGGCCATTTATATGCCAGACCTGAAACACCCTACAGCTGGCCATATCCTGAGCTTTCTGTTCCATCACACATCTTTTCCCAAGGTTTGGAAAAACCAGATGAACTTCAAGGGGAAAGATGTGGTGGACTTGGAAATGGAATTGGAAGCTTTTAGTCTATTTGCAGTATAGAGCTGTAGAACATTTGTATTTCTTTGGTGTCATCCAGCAAAGCGCTCACACTGGTGTTAACCTCTAGATACAGACAGAAATTAAGTAGTCCAATGTTTCAAGAGATACCTAAGCTTGAGTGCTTTGCTAGACTGCAACGTGAAGTCTTTGTCCAACCACTGTTGTTAAAAAAGGACAGGTTTTCACTGACTTTGGTGGGTGCTTCCCCAGGAGACCTGAACACTTACAGCAGTTGTTTCAAAGCTACCCAAGAGATATGCACAACCAGTGTCACCTGTCTACATGGAAACTCTGAATGTGAAGAAGGTGGCACTAAATATTTCAAAATGAGCTACTTTTCAGGTCTTGCATAGTCTTAGATTTTGACCCAAGCTGGGGCAGTTTTGCTGCCTTTGCTGTCTGTATTGTGCCCATGAGATGGAAAGTGTTAAAAGAAGAGGAACCTAGCTGGAAGTGGTCAATTTTCATGCTGCTGTTGTTCATGGTGCCGAAAATCGTGATGACTGAGATCTTCCTTGTTGCCATCTTGCAGAAGCTCTCCAGATACTCGTCTCGCTGCTGCACATACATGGTGTTGTCCGCCTTGGGGGTTGTGATCAGCTGATGTGGGCAGAGACAGAAGAGTTTGTTTAGTATAAGGAATGAAGCAGGTGATTATTTTGCTGAAGGAGAACTAGTAACTGTCTGCAAACTGGGCTCTCTTTCCAATAAAGCTGTTATTTATTTCTATTTGGAGTATACATTCGTTCCCAGGCCTGACCCAAAGACATTCAGCTACAGGAAAACCTTCAGAGGCATTTACAGCTGGTTGTACAGCTCCTCTGCTGCTTCTACCACAATGCTGGTAGAAGAAATATCACTATATTTTACACAAAGCCACATAGTCTCCTTTTATCTCTAGCCCTGCCAGTCCCACCAGGTGTCCCTCACAGCCTTCAGTGATGCTATGACTCACAGTGGGAGCCCTGGGAACATGGCAGGCACTCTGCCCTCATCCCGTGGTCCAGGCAGGGCTCCTGTTCCTGTTTTGAGTGCCAAAGGGTGAGTACAACTAGGGCTGCATGCGTACTTATGTAGCTGATGGCCATCTAAGAAGACGTTGAAGACTTGCTAAGGCCACTGTGACCTCATCTGAAAATGTCTGATTTTGCTTTTCTTTGTTCTAAGCCACTTTGATGTCTTATGGGACTTACACTTGCTCGAAGGCACAGCTGTGGGCAAAAAGGAAGAGGAAACATTACAACAACAAAAGTATAGAGAGCTCTACATTTTACAGTACTTCAAAGCCTTTTAAGGATTGCAAAGATTTAATTTTTAAAAAGTTTAGAGCACATGACTCAGATCCTTCATCGGTGACTGAGATGGAAATATTCTAGGGAAGGGATGTGTGTAACAACATCCAGTGATCTTATGTGGCAGTTTCCAACAGAAGATACCTAGGAATGTAATCATTCTAACTGGCAACAATGAACTGCAATCGAGCACCTGCCCCTGATCCCCCAAATACAAAGGGAGCTGAAATAGGGACTCAAGTTTTATGGTTTAAGGTCACAAATAATCACCAAAATCCTTCAATTGCAAATTTATGCTTTAATCTGTATCAGGAGTAATAATTTTCTGGCTGCATTTTGAAGTTTGTGGGGCCTGAAGGCTAATTTTTACTGTACACTCTTTGTAAATCCAGTTCATCAATGTAAAAACATTTCCGGGCTTATAAAATCTGCCTCTCATTTATGCAAAGGCCCCTGCCATGATTACAGCTTTGGGACATGAAGGTGAACGAGAGTGACAGAGACAAAGAGGATTTGGTTTCTGGGCTACAGCGTGTAACACATTGCTTTTAAATTGCATATAAAAATGCTTCAAATAAAAAAAGGATCATGAGAAGGGTTTGAGGGCTGAGATGAAAAACAGACCATTGGTTTGTATTATCTCCTCCTAGTTTTGGAGGCCATAAACTGGAATGCAGAATCAAACCTGAACCTGATCCGCTTCACCAAACCTTGTAGGACAAAGCCAATTTCCAATCAAAGCTTTGTGCCAGGTCTGTTTTAACCCAGGATGTATATGCACTGTCTCTTACCAGTGTTTGTATCACAGAATCACAGGATGGTTTGGGTGAGAAGGCACCGTCAAGACCATCTTGTTCCAATCCTTCTGCCAGGGACAGGGACACCTTCCACTAGACCAGGTTGTTCAAAGCCCCATCCAGCTTGGCCTTGGACACTTACAGGGAGAGACCATCCACAACTATCACTCTCCTCCTTTTCTATAAGCTCTCTTTAGCTACTGGAAAGCTCCATAAGATCTCCCTGGAGCCTTTTCTTCTCCAGGGTAAACAACCCCAACTTTTTCACCTTGTTTCCACAGGAGAGGTGCTCCAGTCCTCTGATTATCTTCCTGTTCCTTGTTTGCATGCATATCCTGATGCATATGTGCGTGTGTGCACATATGCATATATGTGCATGTGGGTGCATATGGAGTGTTACAAATAAACTGTCAGGTGGCATTTCATCACCACAGAGAAATAAACAAAAAACTCAAAGTCACAAGGCCAACATTTCTAGACATTTGTAAGTGCAATAAAAGCCTCACTATAGAGAGGTGAGGCTGTTGGACTCAAAACCCATACTTTTTTTCAGTTTCTGCACCCAGGACCTATATTTGTCATTAATTGAACTTAACCCAGAATAGACTTCAAAATTCCAGATGTTTGAAATTCACACTGAAATCTGAAATTGTTAATGATGTAGAACTTAAAACCCCATGTCCTTCTTAAAAGATGTTTGGAAAAGGACTGAAAAAATGTCCTTGGAAGCCAGTCTGAAAGACAAAAGTACAGCAAAGCAGTGGGGAACAACTTGGGTAGAGCTGCTTCTGCAGCAATGTGAGCTAATTCTCTAGAGAGGGAGTTTAAAGACTCGTGAATGACAGAGTTAATTGTAAGGATTGTTCCCCTAAGGGAACGGAACAGTTTGATTGGAAGGAATGCAAATAGGCACGTGTTTGGATTCAAAGAAGCTTGAGAAGTTCTTTGTTTTCCACATGTGCCATGTGAGCTGTAGCAATGAGAAAACAGAGTTCAGCCACTGCTTTTACTAATAACCAAACCTATTCTTCAGGGAGCTCCAGAGTAAGCAGGTTGAGGATGTTATTAGATTCTAGAAAAGTGAGGTGCAGCATGGCATCATCATTTGTCTTCAGTGAGTTCTGGCGTGATAACCTGAGATTGTGCAACTCTTTTCTCAGAGATCCAGCTGTGAGGTGGCCCAGTATCAAAAGGTTCAAATTTCAGACAATCCTTTCCGTTGCCAGGACTATGGTGGTATTATGAATTAGCAGCCTGACATCTGTGAGCTTTACTTTTGGCTCTTTTATTTTCAAGTTTGTTTATATTTGTCCTGATGCTGCATATATTATTGGAAACCTCAACACTGAGACCAAATATCAAGGATCCCAACTTCTACATATTTTTCTCTCTGAGCTTTTGCTTTGGCTAAATATTAGTTAACAAGTAACTATTACGCACTATTTGCAAAATCCAGTTAGGTTAATTTTTTTCAAATATATGGCTTTTTTACACTTCTGTTGCTAGCTCCGCACAGTCCCTTCATTTTGGAGAATGGGGAGGGGGAGAAGAAAGTTGCCTTGTTTTCAGGCCCATGAATCATCAGCAGAATGATTCATTACATTCCAATGGTTGAAATCTTAACTTGGCATCTTAGCTTGGCACTTCAGCTATTTGTACTGGAATATGGAGCATGAAAGTCAAAGGTGTTTGTGACAATGACAATTGGACAATAACTGTGAAACAGACCAGCTTGCAGCAGGATAATTGCAAGAAACCATCTCCCACAATAATATTTTTAAAGAACTGTTTTCCAAAGTGTACCCTTCAGGATATGTATCATCTGCCAGAAAAAACATTTGTACTATAACTAAAACTGTTTCCTATCCCAGGTGAAGTGGTTTTTATAAGTAGTTGAAAAAACATACAGTGCTATAAAACCTGGGGACAAGTAACTCCAGACCATGCTGAAGTTCTCAGGCTTGAAAACTTTAACTAGAGTATTACAGTTCAATACAAACAATAGAAGAGAAACCCAAACCAAAATAAAGTTTGCACAGGATCTCTGAAGATGTGTAGGAGATCTGAATGCCAAATTCCTATCAGATCTTAATCCCAAATTCCCCATCCCTCAGGGCATCTGATCACAAGCCTTTGTGTGTATCCTCAGTCAGATGTGCACGAGTATTGCCAAGCCACCTGGCTTGCTTCCAGCTTCAGGACACCGGCACCAGTATGGAGCAGGTGTGCCAGCTGGCAGCACATGCAGAGCACTGAAATGTGGTAACTTTGGCAAGTGCCCCAAGGTGACAAATGGATGTAATCCACACTGGAGCCTCACTTTATTGATCTTAATGATACAGATCCTGACACCTACATATCCCATGGAAGCAAGATAATCTGATGGCTATAGGGTGGCTCATGGAAGTGGCTGGGAACAGGTTTTAGCCTATCTCTGGATGACTGATTTTTTTTAACTGCATGTAAGATTTCCAACATGAGGCTGTGAAACCTGTTGAAAGCAATCATTTGGGCCTAAAAATTTTACCTCCTAAGACAAAAGCACCAGAAAAGAGTAATACAAACCCACTATAAACTTATAGTTCCACATATTCCTACTATGAGGGACATACAACTTTACTTAGGTAATAAAATTCAGATGAATGAATTACTTACAATGAGCCTCCTCTTGCCTTCAAAATATTCCAGGAGGTTAGTTGCTGATTTCCTGGGAGGCTGTAGGAAAGTCTTCTTGTTGGACTTGGGAAAATCCTCATTCTCAGTTCTGCTTCCCTTCTTCTTCTTACTGCGATCTTTGTCCTGCTTGCTCTTTTTTTCAGCTTTTATCTTCTTGGACTGCTTCTCACTCTTCTGCTGCTTGTCAGGTCTGTCCTTCTTCTTCTTCTTCTCAGGTTTATCCATTCGGTCATGCTTCTTTGATTCTTTTCCTTTCTTTGGGGGGATATTTCCTGCTGCAAACTGTTCCTCTAAATGGGAACTAGCAGGCTTGCTTGGGTCATATTTGTCTTCATACTCATTACTGAGTATCTTTTCTTGGGTCTTCTTTTTTGGTGGTTTAGTCTTAGTTGGTTTGTGTTGCCCAGGAGTGACGTTCAGGTCCCTGTGGTTGAAGTCCTTTCTGTCAGTTCTGTTATCTTTAAATCTACCCACATTTGCCTTTGTATAGTGCACTGGGGGAGCTGTTGGCACTTCTGTGAAGCTGTCATAGCGGGCAGCCTTGTTTGGTTTCCGGGTGGCTGCCAGTTGTTTCTCCTGATGGCTGCGCTGCCGGTCCCTGCGGTTTGTTTTCCACACAGGAGAGTAGAAGTCCTCAGAGGCTGTGACTCGTGGCGTGGTGGCATCAGGGGCTACTGGCAGCCTGTGGTACTCTGTGGTGGAATGTGACTTTGTGGTCCAGGTCCTCTGTGTGCTGGGGAGGGGTGTAGTTGTTGTTGTAGACCGGCTGGCTGTTGTCACTGCATGGGTGGTGGCACGAGTAGTTGTGGTGGTGGGAGGGAGGGTAGTGGTTCTTACTGTAGGCAGAGGAGTGGCCACAGTGGTTGTCACTGGTTTCCTCACTGTTTTGGTCCTTGTTGGCTGATTATTGCCCTTCCTTGGATCCTCCTTCCTTGCTGACACCTGGACATGTTCACTGCCAGGGGTAGGCTGCATGGTGCCCCCACTATTGCCTTCTTCAACCACTTGCCCCTCCACCCCAGCTGCTTTGCATGTCTGGATGAAGCCCTTCTGCCTCATCTTCTCAATTTTTCTGATGGGGTTCTGATCAATGACTTCGTACATGGCCTCTAGCCTGACTGGATATGGATACCTTTCCTCCACTTGCAGAGTTTTCTTCAACAGTACCATGCCAAATTTCCCTTTCTCCAGTTTCAGAAAGCTCATGAGCTTAGGGATGAGGGCAGGATCTAGTGGCTGTTCCAGGATTTTTCCTTCATTGGTTATCCTTCTAACTTTTCCCCCTTCTTCCCCTTCTTCATGGAACAATATGATCTGCTGGATGTGCCTCTCAGCCAATTCACAGTAAACGTCATTTTTCAGCAGGCTCATCATGAGCCGGTAGTAGCCCTCAGAGGCATGGGGGGCAGAAATGACCCACACCCGATTTTTCCCTGCAAAGCTGGCCAGGACATTGGGAGAACTTGACCCTGAAGGGAAACGTACCACTCGTGACTGGGTGGCAGAGGATATCCCTTCGTCCTTAATCATCTCAGGCTTGGAGTATTTGGCTGCAGCTGTGAGTCTCTGTACCAGTCTCATTCTGGTCCCCGTGCCCCTGGCCTGGGAACGTGCTTCCCCTTGCAGGAGATTGGCAGGTGGCTTTGGAGGTGCTGAAAAATCCCTCTTGGTGACAGGGTGTTGAGGATTTGGGCTTGAATTCCTCAGGGATGCTCCAGACCTTCTCAGGAGGCTGCCTGAAGCCCTGTAAGCAAGGGGCACTTTCCTAACTCCATGGCTCCCTCTTTCCACTAGCCTCTCTGTCTTTTCAGAGCCACACACTAACCATGCTGCCCACAGCAGGGCTAAGCTGAGAGCTGGCCTCCAGTTCATTGTGCAATCTATTGAGGGGGGAAGAGAAGGAGAAAAATTAGATGTTAACAGTATGATGATATCTTGCACAAGTGATTAAAAATGCAAAGCACAAGCTGGCTATTTTGTGATTTATAAGTGCTTGATTACACCTCAGTCCTGTCCTAGGGGCTTTTTAAGTTTTACAGTTATTTTTGGAAAAACACAGAATGGATCACTTCATGAAAAAATGAGATCATCCTTCTGTAACACGATACTGTCTCTAAAACGACACTGTGATCTGCATCCTTTTCTCTCTCTCTCTCTCCCTGTTTGTCCCACACTCTCACTATACACACATGCAAAGACATACAGAGAAAGGGTCCCGTACATACAGAGCAGAAAGGCAAGAATTTGACTTGAAACTTACACTCTCAGGGAAGTTCCCCTGCCAGAGATGAGTTTTCACGTCTTTTTCCTTTAAAAGGAGACCAATGCCATACAGCTTTACTGTTCAGTGTTTTATCTTTACGCAGCCCAACAGGTCACAGAGCCTGTTGTGTGTCTTAACTTTCTTCTTCACCTTCTTGACAGGCGGGATGAGGTTAGCGGAAATTTTCTTTGTGATCTCTGCTTCTCCATTTACCTGCACGTCTGGATTTTTGCTGTACCGGTTACCCACACAGGCAGGGATTTCATTTAAGAAAAGGGAATTTCCAGCTGCTCCAAGTTTCTCTCTTTTAAACTTCCCAAACCTCCTTCCCACTCCTTGCTTCCTCAGTCCCGTTTAGCTCCTTTGTTTCCAGAGAGGAAAGCACCAGCACTAATATATTTTCCAGGCTGAAGAAAAACACAGGAATGTGATGCTGAAAAAAAAAAAAAGGACGCTTCCCTTTCCCCTTTCTCCACACTTTGACAAAAGCAAATTGTAAAACACTCGTCTTTTTTTCTTCTTGGCTGGCCACGGTCCCAGAAATGTCAGGGCAACCCCAGCCCTGCTCTGAACCAGCCTCAGACAACGGTGGCCACTGGAAATGGGGGAAACTTCACTCAGGATTTAACAGCTCAGCAGAACCCGCCTCCTCCCCACTCCGGCACAGGGAGGGAGGGAGGAGGAGGAAGGCTCTGGGGGCTGAAACACTGCACAGCATCACAGAGCACTTCAGAGAGGGTGACTCCAGCCTTAACTCTTTCCTTCACGCATTCCAGCTCTCTGGTGTTCTCTGACCTCAGCTTTTTCTTTCCTCCCACCAAACGGACACTGTCTGGATAAAAAAGTATGTTTCTCCATCAGTCTCTACAATAACAACTCTGGTGTTTAAGAATTATTATTTTAAACCTCATTATTTCTGCCTCATCTTTCCCCTTTCCTTGTTTTTTATTGTTTTCTAGGAGTTCCTCGGTAAAATCCAATTTTTCTTCACTTTCCAACCAGTTTCTCTTTCAGGTCCTTATGTATGTCGGTATATTCTTTCCTCAAACATCATATGGGCATGAGTGTTAATTTGTAGTTTTTAAAGAGAACAGGTTGTTTACTATTGCACTAAAATTAGAGTCCTATCTATTTCCCATGAATGTGCACCAGCAATTAAAAAATAAAAAAGGTACAAAAATACCTACAGAGAAAAGGATAAAGGCAGGGTCATGTCCTTTGCTCTCTCTTGATGGTGTAAATGACACCATTCTATTGAGCTGACGTAAACTGGCACAGCTTTGCTGGCAACACCTGGTCTTTAGTTGATTCACACTGGCCTCAGTGTGCTGAACACCCTCGGTGTAAAACACCCCTTAATTGTAGGTGATGGGCAACACCTAAAAATATCCAAGACCTTAATACTACTTTAACTGTTTGCCAAGATTTTGCTTATTGACAAGGATGCTGTTACATGTCTGTGATAACACACTGGATTTGATCTCAGTTATATTGTCTGGAGGTGAAGGTGCACCTTCTACTGTCCTTGAAATTAGTATTTAAAAGAGAAAACCTTTCCTTTCTTTCTGTCTTATTTTCTTAGTTTTTATTTACATTTTCAAATGCACTGATAAACGTAAGTAGTGGTTTTGCTAGTATGCATTCAGTTTGTGTTTTGTGGCCAGTGGTTTGGCCTGGAGGTAGGGGAGAATGATGAATGCCTGTGCTTATATTAACATGAGGGCAAAAATGATCAGCTTTTCCCAAAATATCACATCCTACATTCACTGGGAGGTAAGGGGACTGTACCTCTCGCAAGAATCACAATATTGGAGTTCTGTGGAGTAGGAGTGGGTAACATTTTCCACTTAAATTAGTGTCAAGCCTGCTGGTTTATTTATCTTGACAAGGAAAAATGTAATTAAAAATTACATTGTTTCATTATGACATTTTAAATAGACTGCAAATAAAAAGGAGGTTTTCATTTCAATGTTTCATCCAGTTTCATTACAAAGATTTCAAAAAGAAGTGACCCTACAGTACTGAAGCCAAGTATTTGATTTGGGGTAAACCAACTAAAAATTTTAAACTTCCTCAGTTTTCTTGGTTTGCTAATAATTTGAAATCACTCAGAGGCAAAACATCACTCATCTGCACAAGTCTGATGGTGCCAAGGAAAATATGCTCAGTGTATGACAGCGGAGGAAAGAAACAGATTTCCATATTAGCTTTGCTGTCTAGCCTATCCAATTATAGATATGCTGAAGAACTTCTGTGAGCACTTTGCTTTCCCAGCCCGGCTGAAGAAGTAACATGCTAGAGAATCCACTTTAAGTGTATCAAAGGGTGGCAGATCAGTGAAGATGATGGGTTGTAAGGCAGGTGTAGGGAGGATCTAGCCCACAAGAAAACATGCAACCATGGGGATTATTCTCAAGGCTGATGTTTGATAGTACCTCTGTCCAAGGCGAGGAATAAACTTGCAATGACTGCTGGAAATATTATTTGACATCGAAATTTCTTAGAAAGTAAATAATTTATACAGGCCAACAGAGGACTCCTAGTAAAGTGAAAACATATTTTAAAGGGCCAGTGCAAGGTTTTACAGTAAGACAAAAAAACAAAGACATAAAACATCATAAGATACAGAACAATATACTTGAAGGCGGCTATTCAGTAAGAGACTTAAAGGTCACCGTATATAAGCCCCTGGAAATAGGCTTTTGGTCTGATATTGCAGCAAGAAGAAAGCCTGCCAGCTGCCCAATGAAAAGTTGGAAAATCATATGTAGTGTCAATAGTGTGATTTATGCTGTACACATTAGGGTTTTCGAAAGGATTGCACAGCGTTCAAAAAGTGATGTGATAGCTGGATATGATCCTACTGAAAGGGACGTGGGGAATTAACTATGTGGAAGACACAGCCACACATTGTTCATGATCTTCTCTTGCATACTCAGAAAAGAGACATCTGCAAATAAATTGCTTTTTAATCCAGCAGAGGAAGGCAGAGGAATAACCAATGATTAGGAATTAAATCTTGCTAAATGCAGACTTGAAGTAATTACAATTACTTGAAATTTTTAATAATTATCTTAGTTAATCCTGGGATAATTTGCTCAAGAATGTAGCTGTTTTCTCTGGCTCAGTCTTCAAATCAAGGCTTTAAGAAACCTTCTTGGCTGGACTGGAAGTAATCACAAAAGGATGGAATGAAATCCCCCCAGACACCTCTGCATGGAAAATCTGAACTCAAAATGACACCCACTGAAAAGTGCACCTCCCTGGAGGTGTATGGAAATGAATTCTGTAGCCCACTGAACTGAAATGAACAGTTTGAGAAAGGTGGAATACAATGTACAAAACCTTAGAGTGCTTTTAATAAGGAACTGAAAGTTAATGCTATGTCCACAAAGGGAAATGGTATGTGTGTTTAAGGATGACAGCATGGCAAGTGTTTTTATACTTTGCTTTAGGTATCAGTCTTAAATATATCAAATGTGTCAAGGGGTGTGCACACAACTACAATATTTCAGCTGCTAAAGAATTAATAGAAAAGTCAACTACCCCATGAACTAGGATTCTTTCTCAGTCCTTCAAAACCTGGAGGAAAAAGGTAGCAGCAAAAAGGAGACAGCCAGAGGGCCAGTTGAGAACTTTCCTTTAAATAGACTTCAAGGCAGTCCTCCAGAGAGTGAGGGAGAAACTGCTCCCAAGGAAGGTGAAAGGAGACAAGGGGCTTAGGAAAATTGGCATCATCTGCTTTGTACAGTGCTGGGAAGTTGTGAGCCAGATAAGCAGGTGTAGGTTCCCCTGCCGATGCCAGTGGGGGGTTATTAGAGTGGAGAGCACCAGAGCCTGAATCCTGGGAAGCCAGACATTGTTGATGCTCCAAGAAGGAACAGGTTTCTTGAACCCTGCTGGGTCCTCACTTTCCCGAGGGGGAAAGAGGCTATTATTAGTAATCTGACTGGGGTCATAACCCAGCCAGCAGCTGGAGAAATAACAACTAGTAGTGTAAACAGGGGGACTGCACTTCAGCCCCCTGTGTACGAGCAGGAAAGGGAGTCAGTACAGGGAGGCTTGCAAATGCAGTGACCCGTGATAAAAAGAGCAGTGCCTGGTTAGTCGGATCAAGCTCCTAAAATAGAAAGGAGCTTTTGATAAATAGGTTGGCTGGCCTCATTTGAATCTTCACTTTTTAAATATACATTTTTTTCTGTGGAGTCTCCAAGAATGTTGCTTAGAAACTGGTGATGCAATATGACACTCAAGCTTTAAAAATAAATATTACAAACTATAACATTAAATGTTTTGAACCAAGGCTAAGCTTCCTAGGTACTGGTAGGGTTGCAGCCCCAAAAGTTCAGGCTGTAGAGATTCGATGAAGTTCTGATGCCTGGATGGTATTACTGGCCTGTGCTCAAGCTGACCTTGACTTTAGCACCTCTGCTTGTCCAGTTTACAGAGCTCCCTGGTGAGAGGAAGGCTCTCACATAGACCCATTTCTTGTTCTACATCTGGTTGACATCTGGGATGGAAACATCAGCCAAGGAGAACAAAGTATCTTCTGGACAGGACTTAGACGAGTTCTACACCAAACAGACTGATGCAACTGGTGTTGTGTTCACTCAGATGAAAGAGTTCTACAGAGAGCAAACGAATACAAAGATTGCCATCTGCCGGCCTTGCGACTGGTGTTACCCAGCCACAGGCTGCGGGGAGTGGTAAAGCCGCTGCAGCGTGCTGCAAGAGGTCTCCCAACGATACATCTGCTGAGGTGAAGCATTCAGAAAGCCACAGGAGCAGTCTCAGAATACTTACAGACAGACAGACAGTCACAAGAACAGTTCTTGAGATGATAAGGAAAACGAGGCTTAAATGAGCTTAAATTGTCTGTGGGTGAGGCCAGCATGCCTCTGTTAAAGTGATATAACCCCGCTGGGAAGCCACAGGCATCTCAATGCTGACATTGAAGACTGTCCCGTGAAGTGGAGTTACAGCTCCTAAGTCACATCCCTGCACAGCTAAATGAATTTGGCGGTGAAGTCACCAGCTGCAAGGGCTTGGATTCCCATCTCGATTTCACACCTCTGTAGCAGAGGGCTTTTTGTTAGCACAGGTCTGAACACTGCTCCATGCCACATCCTTTCTCTGGTGTGCTTCCTTTGTCCTTCTGCCTTTGTCTGGGGGACTGCCAGCTGATGTTGAGCCTTTCTGAACAAGAGGGGAAATTGTCTCGTGGCTCTCACAGCCCCACTTCATGGTACAAAGCAGATTCAAGCAGGATAGAAGCTAGTGCTTATGCAACTTCTCTCTGCACAAATACTTGGTTTCTTAATGCAGAGCTCCCAGGCCTGATCTCTTTGACAGCTGCTTTGCCCAAATACAATCACTTATGGATTTGCACACTTGGAATGAGATCAAGTAGAAATTGTCCTGCAATACAATCAGCTCGTTCACTTATCAGGGAAGACTCAGCTCTCCTCTGCACTGATAGAAGTACTTCAGTGAGATTCTGCAATAAACAGAGCCCACTGATTCAGGAGGGACTGTTTTTCATGTATTTGTGGAAGTCATTATCTATCCGAAAATATCCTGCCTTACAAATTTCTTCTTGCACCCTTTAATTTAAATTTTTAAAATGTTGGTTGGTTTGTTTGGGTTTTCTTAAAGACTTGTTTTGATTATGAAATTGAAGGGTTAGGAGTGGAGGAGTATCATGTTTAAAAAACAGACTGTGCCACAGTTCATCTGTAAAAGAGTCTTCCAAAACAGGGCTATGCACAGTGATTGCTCTCAGATTAATGTCAGAATGCCTTGGGGATGAATATAAAAAATTACTAGTTATGTGGCTGCACACATTCTTGGCTAACATCCATTGGTAGTCAATGAAGAAGATTCAAATTATCTGATGGTTTCAAATCAGAAAAGCAATTAAGCATATACTGAGGTACCACCTCACTGCTGCTTGCATGGGTCAGTGGAGGGAAGGCAGGGAAGGCAAAAGATTGAGGTAGAATGCGAATTTAACATTTATGTCCTGTTTCTTCAGGTTACACTGAAGACAGCTCAAGCCTGGAAGTGACAGCAGGAAATATCATGTGCAAATAATGTACCACTCTTCTTTTCAGGCTGTTTATTCTCACATGCAAGCACTCATGGCCCTTGTGTTTATTTATAAGTTATCAGGTACACCACAGTGTTTAATCTCCAGTGGAGGCATGCTTTTCTCTTTCCTTCATGTAAATAGACACTTCTGTGTCTCACTCAGTGGTAACCTTTGGATCTCTCTCATCTCTCTGGCCTGAACCACAACTTCTCTGCCAGACATTTTTGGAGTCTTATCTTGATGGATGGCACAGGATGGACTGCAGGGGGTGCTCTGTCAGGTGCTCCACAGGACAGGTGTCTGTAGGTGGAATAAAATTGAGGAAAGGAGTACAAGTAGTTGGAAAGGCAAGCCTCTTTAGTTATTTTCTTTAAGTAGTTTTCAGCGGCAGTGTCTACTATCCAGTGTCCACTGGGGGACAGAGAAGAAGGGGACAAATATCAGCTTAAACCAGAGTGTTTAGAAAACCGAGTCAGAAGCTATGCCATTTAGAGTGAGAAAAAGATCTGTGTCCTCCTTTCAGGGGTTTCATTTGCTTCAGGAAGACCCATACCAGCCTCCTGAATACTCTCTTTGGCTAGTGAATAGAGTTATTCCCATTTCCTTACAGAATTTTTTTCCCTTCTGTGGCTTTGTAGGGGCAGAACCTACTCACCTGGGAGAGGGGGAGAATGGCTAACCTGGTTAGTGTCATCATTCTACAGACAGGGTCATGAATCCTGTGACCTCCCTGTGCTACTTCTGGAAGTAGAAGTATGCACAGAACGATGCAGGTAGCTGATTCTTAAACCATAATTCATGAGATGATGGTGAGAGGTCAGCAGCTGCCAATAGAACAATGCTGACTACTCTGGTGCTTTCAACTGGTAACACAGGAAGAAGGTGAAAAATAGTGTGAGAAGTCATAACATTGGCCCAAAGGTTGGGATTTAGGAGTTCTCTTGCCTGTTTTTTTTTAAGTCTTTGACATAATCTCAGCTCAGGTTGGAACTGAACCCTGGTGTCATGTGGATAAATTCCCACCTGGCCAAAACCTAACAATACAGTTGAATCCTAATTGTTTTTGTAGCACAAAAAACCCCAAAATTAAAAAATACTCGTCTCTGATAGAGTGTCTCACATTGATGAGATGTACATATGCATTTCTTCACTGATTTGTGATAGTAGTACTATTTTTTAATCAAACAGTAATAAAAATATGGGGTTTTGATGTTGTTGATGTAGTTATTTCACAGGCAATAAATTCACGTAAACAATATTGGTGCAGAAGGGATTAAGACATACAGCAGAGGTAGGCAGTGGTCTCTGCCAGGCACAATCAGCATCAGTATTTTTATTCAAGATAAAATTCTTTTAAAGGGTGGAAGAACTTATGCACATAAATTCCACAGCTCAGTTTTGCACTGCAGGGTAAGAGACATTTTTCACAGTTATTGACAAAGGACATTCCAGCAACTAGTGAGATCTGGATTTCATTATATATTTTGGGCTACAGTGTAAAAGTAGTATCTGCCAGAAAAAATGTGGTCGAAGCATGTTTTATTAATATATTGCTGCTGTTCTTGGATTATACCCCTGTAGAGGCTCACATCTGAAATGACACATCTTATAGTCTATATATTAGATAGCATTTCAAGGCTTATTTTTTGGATGAGTTTCCCTTACAATATACAGGGGCCATGCATATTCCTATTTTTAAACTTTCAGAGAAAAACCCTCAGTCCTCCAAAAAATCATTGTGGGCTGTTCATGGAGCACAATAGTGCTAGAAGCACAGAAATAACTGCAGTGCAGCTAGTTCTGACCATCAAGTTTGGTACCTCTGTATGTATTTTATGATTAGAGAATGACTTTCTATTCCAGGCAGCTTCTGTCTAAATACATGAAATAAAGCAGTTCAGTGCTGCCAACATTTCTGTCCAATGGATGGGCTGAGTCACTGGAAGTGTCAGGAGGACCAAGAAGACCTGGAAGACTGTCACCTCAGTGTTACCTCACCTTAGAGAGTTACGTTAATGATAAAAACTCTCCGGCTATTCACAATCTCCAAAAATAACAAGAAAGAGAGGGAAATATGTATAACAGATTTCTTCTGAGATATACCTAGTAAGGACTGATATTTCCATTGCTGATTTTGCTTCCTTACCTTCATGTTAAAGGCAGCCTTGTATATGTGAAGCCACATGTCTTCCTGATATATGGAACCCAGCTGCCTTGAAATCAATGGCAAGGTTCCTATGTTCAGTGAAGACTCTTGGATTTTGCTTGTATTTATAGGACATAATTAAGCTGAAAAGTTAAGAGACCACAGCCTTCCAAAAATTAAAGAGGAGAGAGAAAGAAATGCGAAAGCAAGTATGTGGTGAAAGATATCCCAGGTGAAATAATTGATCCAAGTTTTCATGTCTGGATGATGTTATTTTTTCCATAATTACTATAACAAACTCCTGCTTCCACTGAGGGGAGTGACCTGGGATTTTTCCAGTAGCAATTGAAATTTAACACATAAATGACCAGAATTGTTAAAGCATTTTTACTCATGTCAGCACTGGGAGATTCAAGATATAGCTGACATCATTTAGTCAAAAGCAAAATTTTGTGAGTGTATTTGTGTGTCCATGCACTCAAAATGGAGACCAAGAAACGAAAAACCTCTATCTACCAAGAAGAGATTGTCTTAAATACCAAATAAGGCACAGTAATGTAGGCATGGGTAAAACATGATTTAGATATTTTGTTCAATTATCTTTGAAAGTCACATTGTTGGAGTGAGGAAGTGCAATTGACACTGACACCACCTTCATCTGACACAACACATCTGCTGCTGTTGGAAATGCCACCGTATTTGGAGCTCCAGGTCTCTTCAGTGTCCTTTCCACAGAGGTGACTAGTATTACAGTAGCCAACTCACTTCATCCTCCATAATGAATGATTTTCTAATCTCCAGAAGCATGAGCATATATCCATGATCTCCGAAACCATTTGGGATCTGTCTCATTTCTGCTGGATACAAAGGAGATGATCAGATACTCAGTCCATTTAATTCCTTTTCCACAGACTTTCTTCTCTGATTTTCATTGTCTCACTAGGATTATATTCCTAACCCCTTCAGAGAGAAAAAAACCAAAAAACACACAAAAAACCCCCAAAAACCCAAAAAAAACCACAAAAAACAAACCAAAAATAAAAACAAAACCCCCCCCCAAAAAAAAACCCCAAAAAGAAAAAAACCAAAACCAAACACAAACCAAACAAAAAAACCACAACACACACACAAACAAAAACAAACAAACAAACAAACCCTCCAAAAAACAAACAAAAAACCCAACCAAACAAAAAAACACAACAACCCCCCCGCCCCCCACCACCTCCCCCCCAAAAAAACAGATAAAGCAACCCAGTCCTATTATGGATTAACAACACCACAGTTTATCTCAAAAACTACCTACTGAAAAGTGTTGAAAGTATTGTTTCACTCATCCACTAATGCCCCCCACCACTCCTTGAAAACTCTCTGCAAATATCTATTGCAAATACTTGTCTGGTGCTAAAACTGTAGCCAGCACTCTGATCCTATTTGTCCTTAATCTCACCCTTGGAAATATACTATTACATCTGAAAATACCTTATTCTTGCTAACTGCTATGAATTCCTGTAAGGAGTTTATGGTTTCATCCATGGTGGCTATTAGTGGCCTGGCTGATTCTGTTGTACCTGCAGTCTGAAATCTAAGACATGAAGAAAATCCCCTCTTCAGGGAGATTATAATATCTGTTGAGACAAGGTGGAGAGATGGATGCAGGGCTCAAGGGACAATAAGGGTATGGAGGCAGGAGTGTCAGGCCATTGTGGTGGGAAACCAGTGGCCAAAGTTTTGTCAGTTAACTCAGTGGCAGTGGTATGGGGACATTTTAGCTGAGAAGAGATTTTAGGGATTTTTAAGGAACAACATGAAGGAGAAGAATGACCAGTATTTTTCCCAAATATAAGTGGCAAAATATGATGTTATTCATCAACGGCAAAAAGCAAAAGCAGCCCAGTACAGAGCCAGCCTTCCATTACTTAGTTCACTTAAGGCGAGATCTCAAGTTTTTGTGTTAGAGAAATATTTCTTTATTGCTGTACTGGTAGCCAAAAATGTCTGACATCTGCAAGACTAACATCTGCATGCCATCATGCGCTGCCAGATGGTGGGCTATAAAATGTCAAGAAATTTTGGTTATGGAAAGATCAGCAACAGACTGAAACATACACCAGAACTATTTATAGAAGGAGAGACTTCATTTTCTTTGAGAAGAACAGCACAAGTGACTGAGGGACTGAGAGACTGACTTATAAGAAGGTAGTGACAAAAGTAGGTATGTTAAGCTTGGGCTAACGACCAGCCACCAGCCTGTGGTATGAAGAATCACAGAGGAGATTTCTTGCTGGGGTGCCTAGAGTGATGGGATCACTAGTCAAAGACAAATCCAGGGTGAAACCTTGGAGGCTAAGGAGGAATTGTATTAAAACTTTGCAAGGAACTTTCCAAGGGAAATAGTAAGAGCTCGTTGTGAGTCACGTAAATCTGAGCTGGCCAGAGCACTAGAGGATCTCTTGTTGGCAGGGGATTAAGTCCCAGATGACTGTATTGGCCTTTTGTGTCTGCTTCATCTCAATCTGGCATTCCAGTCCTGGAGAGTGTTGGGTACACACACACATCCCATGCAGAAAGAAGAAGGAAAATAGGAAGTGCCCACCCAAGCTTACAGGTGTGACTTGACCTTTTGTAAACACTGCTGACTGCAGAACAGCTCTCAACAAGGGAGCTGGGCTGTGCCAGGCTCACACATCATCAGCAAACTCATTAGCTAAACTGTACAGGCACAACCAAATTGTTCTCCCTTTTAATAGCTGCCAAATCCAATGCCTCCAGTGTAGCTGCACAGCTGTAACTGAGCACAGACCTCACAGGTAAGTGGCAGTGCAGTTTCATTTGGAGGTAAATTCAGCTGACAGCCCTGGTCTGGGTGAAGTAGGGAGGCAGGATACTGACTTCATTCCCAAAGCTCCCAGCAGAGAGGCAAGATAACTCCTAGCTTTTCTTTTTCATAATGTTGGAGTTCCATCAGCTAATCTTAAGTATTAAGATTGTCATATATCTTATAGACATATGACCTCTCCATATATTTTTTGGAAAATCAGCTACACCACAAGCTTTAAGGGAAGGTGGTAACTGAATAGCCTGCTTGACATTGGAAATGTGCCTGACAAATTTTCCAAGTTAGGGCCATATTCAGCATGGAAGAGCCCCAACTTTGCCACTGTTCCTGGTTTCAGTGGATTAGCTTGGTATTAGTGAATGTGTGGCTACATTTGCTGGAGCAGCATGCAGGGGCTGTGGTAGAGAAAGAAAATGGATGATTTCTATGCGTTGATTCTTTCAGTTTATTCACGTGTGAGTTAAATATGCTCAAAAGAGACTGGAGCTGGTACCCAAGCCTGTTTCGTGACCGGGTAGACATGAATAGATTCTGTGGGGCATTGCACCGTAACAGAGCAGCCTTTTGCACAACCTTCCCAGCCCTGTCGTTTGCCACTAAACTGCGCCGTACCTGTTTTGCAACGCCATCTAGTGCCACATGGAGCACCCAGGACACTGCTGTTCTCCTGTTGCACGAGTTGAACAGCCAATGGCTCTGCAAGGAGAAGAAATGTTTGCATTTAACAGCAGCGACAATTAAACCACAGATAGGAGAGGAGCATTTGATCCATAGGATTTGAGGTGTTTGTTTATTCAAAATAGGAAAGAAATTGTGTACTGCAGCACTAATCAGTTCCCAGGCAGTACTCAGTGTCCTACCCCAGCTTCAGGTCTTGGTGTGAGGCTTCATGATACACAAATTCCCTTTGCTTTTAATGTCAATACAAAAAAAACCCCAAAAAACCAAAACCAAAACCAAAACCAAAACCAAAACCAAAACAAACCCCCCCCCCAAAAAAAAAACCCAAAAAAACCCCAAACCCCCCACACACACACAAAAAACCCCAAACAAACAAAAAAGCCCCCAAAAAACAAAAACAAAAAAACAAAAACCAAAAACAAACAAAAAAACCCCCCAGAAAACCAAACCAAAACAAAACAACCACAAAAAAAACCCCAAACAAACATAAAAACCAAAACAAAACCAACCCCCCCAAAAAAACCACCCAAAACAAAAAACAAACAAACAAACAAAACACAACCAACCAAAACCAAAAACACAACAACAACAAACACCTATGTCCTTTTATGTTCCATGGAAAAAGAGCCCCCAAATAAGCATAGTATGTGAATTATGCTAGTGCACTTTTAGAGCAAATTAAAATACCCTTCGCTTAATCATAGGCCTATTAAAATAGAAGCCTTACTGAGAAATTACTGATAAGTTCCCCACTTGATGAACCTGCTACATAGCAAGCTTCCAAGATTTATAAATCTCTGAGGAATGAGAGAAGAGTGATACAGTCCCAGAAAAACCAATAACCTCCTTCTATAATCTTTAACTGTCTAGAAAGCAACAAACTATTTTTCCCTTCCACTTTTTAAAACTTTAATATTTTGGAAAGTATTGGATTATTGCTGGAATTTTTTTTTGGAACTGATTTTTTTCTCAACTTGTTTTAAAAAAGGATTAATAAAAACCTTATGCTTGAAAAATGTAATAATTTGGAGGAATGGTGAAGCCATTTTTATAATGTAAAAAGTTCATAACTGAATCCTCTCCCTTTCTAATGATAATTGTTACTCAGGTTCTCCATTTGCCATTCTTGGACAGGATATAACAAGAAGTTACTTAGCATCTGTTAAATTCTTCTCATCCCATCCCTTTTGAAGGGTTCTGGTTGTTTCACAGCACAAGTGTTTTGGTGGTATGTTTTTTGCATTGAACAGAAAGTTTTGGAACAGTCCCTTAATCCAAACCAGACATCTCTTCCCTCATCCTTCTCTCTAGCTGACTCTAGCCAGAGGGCTGAGTGATTAAGGGATATGCTCTTCTCTCAGCAGCGCCCAATGCAGGCCAAACTCACTTGTAGGAGGAAAAATGGTACTTAAAACTTTCTACTCCACGTGTGTGGGGAAAAAAGGAACACATTCTGCCCAGGGGAATTCTCCATCCTCTGTGCTGAATACTGGGTGCCCTCTAGAAGGCAGCCTGTAATTTGAGCAGAAGCTGTGAGGGTGCATGCAATGCAGGGATAACCAGAAGCTGCATTTGTGTGATAAACCTGTTCTACTTATAAAAATCTCTGCCCACAGATCCATGTCTGTAGGAGGTAAGCTCCCTTTCTGTTATTCCATGGAGCAAGTGTAATAACACACTATGTAACAGGTCAGAAATACATGTGTCTAGGCATTGCTAAGTGTTTTTATTAGAATCAAGTGAGACAATGCTGAACAATGCCATGGTGCCTTCATTTAGTACACTCAGTGACCCATCTCAGACCAGTGTTTTTCTGTGGATCTGCACAGACTCGTATAAATACAAGCCTCAGTCCCTGTCGCGCCATTCACAAAGGAGATATTATGGAAGTGCTGTGGATTTTTTCCTGTTTCACACATCGTGCCCTATCTCTCAGGATAATGTTGTCTATAACTATTATTTCCTATTTGAGTTCCTAAACTGGAAGCAGACATTTAGGAATATGTAAACCTCTGCAAGGCACTTTTGAAATACAGTCTTTGCCTCATGGCAGCCTTTCTGTCAGCCACAGTCTGTAAATACAGAAACAAAGATTGTAAGAAATTCAGTGGTTTTCTCTGTCACTCCTTCTATTTAGAATAGACTTCAACAATGTCAGTGTCAGCTCCTACTCCTTTTTAACCTGCACAGGACATGGACCCAGACCTGCCGTTCTTGAAAGTGAGTTTATCTCTCATCATTGCTTCTAGTCAATAAAACTATGTACAAGACGGGGGAAAGTACATGAACAAACATGTAGATGGATCCCTCTTATGTAGTTCTTGAAAAGCTTCCTAAGGATATGACATAAGTTCCATCATTCTAGTTTGGAAATGCATGGCCTATAAATGTCCTGTTAAAGCAGCCAGTCTTAAGAAAATACATATTTTAAACTCTGGAATGTATGATTAATTTTTAAAATGTATTTTTTCCTGTTGCTGTTACTAGTGGGCCTCTCGTCACCTCCTCTGTGTAATTCTGCCTTTTCTGTCCTTAGTGACAAAAGATAGGATTCCCATTAATGCAGCTTTTCCACCCCATAAAATGCTACAGTGTTAGCTGTGGGTTTGTTGAAACACCCCAAAGTGTCCTGTTCCCTTTTACTGAGCATGTTGCAGTGACTATGCAGCCCAGATGTCGAGGAAGGTTTTTACAGTTTAGGGAGCCTGGCAGGCAGCCGTGCATATAAAAGGAAACCCAAAAAGGATGGAGATCCAAAATCACACTACGAGGGCAGCAGGCAGAGCATTGGGCAGGCTTCAAAGCCAGGCAGCAATTTGTTGGCTCACTCAGGCCAAGTGGGCTGAGAGAGCATGGCCTTCCCTACTAGAGCATAGACACAATGGCTCATGGACTGGTAGCTGATGGCAGGATGGAGGCTATAAATTGCAACTCACCACTAAATTCTCCCTCCTCAGCACCTTCCCTTCTACCCTGATCATGGCTGGGAAGCTTTTTCCTTTGGTTTTAAAAATAGCTCTGCATGCACTACAGTCCTAACTCTTCACACATGCCACTGTTTCTGAATGTGTTGGCATCTCTCTCTTTATTCCACAGGATATGACCCCCTTCTCCCTTTCTCTCTTCCTCCCCTGGCTGGGAGATTGGAGTGAAACCTGGTTATGAATGACTTGCTTACGATTGGTGCTCTTTGCCCATTTCATTTCCACTTTGGCAGGACCAGGTCTTAAACTGTTGCTTGCAGCAGCCAATGTCAGCATGACAAATCTGAGATGGCAGTGACAGTCCTGGATGTGAGAAGACTTCAAGTTCAGAGTTTGAGTCCCAGCTCAGTTAGAAAATTAGAAGTTATGATAAGGAAGAGGAGAAGGAGCTCATTGGAGAGCTGGCCTAAGCAATTGACTTCAGAAAGAGCTTAAATTTGTTTGGACCAGGTCTTGGATCTTGGAGCCTGCCTTAATCTTCATGGAAATTTTATAGGTCCAGAGAAGGATTAGAGTCGAGGATGAGGACATGGACTGCTTAGTGCACTATGTGAACTCCAGATATAAGTGAAGAAACTGCACACACAGTCTTCCTCTTGAGCTCAGACATCCCAGGTGTCTTCCTGCAGAGCAGGCATAGTGTGCTGTGTGCTGGTGTCTTTTGTACAGCAACAACTTGTTATATTTTCCTTGGTTTCTGAGCATTGTGCAGATGGTGGCATGACGGGACCAGTCACTCCAGGGAATGCTGTAATACCTGTAAGGTACTGGGATGAGTCCTGTTAATGTCTATGAAGCTCTGTGGTCCCAGGTGGTTTGAGAGGAGAGAATTTTGTTTCCTACTCAAAACCAGGGATAAGGAATCTGTAGGTACATTATGTTTCAATATGCAGCCTTGGTGACCACAGATACATTTTCAGACATAGTGATTCTCTAATTAAAGGGAAGGTGGTTTGAGGATTATGTGATTCCAGCTTATTTGTAAGATTGTGAGAGAACAAAGCTAACCATTAAAAAAAAAATCACCAAAATACCAACACGAGCAGAAATGTTCAGGGGAGGGAGCAAAAATATTAGTAGATATTTGAGTAGGTATTCGTGATCAGCCACTGCACTGGTTCAAGCTGAAGGAAGGGAGAAGGGAATGGAAAGCCTGTAAGGAATAGCCCTACATTTCTTGAAATATGGGCTATTGTGGCCTGTAAACAGTGAAGTAAACTGAGGATCTTCACTGTGTTAACACTGAATCTGGCATAATTCATTACTGGGAATGGGAAATACAGCTACTTGATTTACCAGGAACAGAAGAAGTGAAAGTCCTCTGTGATGTTTTCACTGGGTTGAGATTACCTTTGTCAGAATATTTGCAGATGCCAGTTAGGACAAATGCTTACAGACATCATCCACCTCCAGTGCTATTCCTCTATCCATTGAACCAAGTACTAGAGGGATTCCCAAGTGTTCATAAGACTGTTCATAACTAGATTGTAAGAGACAAATGGGAAGGCTGCAGAATACCAGTAACCAGTAATCCAAGAGGATTCTGTGGCTCCTCTTTGAAGGAACATTTAGAGAGTTTCTCCCCTTTGGAGAAACCACTAAAGATACATATTCGCAGCCCAAATCTCCTAGTTTGGGACAGCATCAATTAGCTCCTTGTTCAGTGGAAGTGAGAATGAGCCAGGAGAGAGTAGCTTCTTATTTGTGTTGTGCACTGTCCAATTGAACTGGCTAGCTGAAGCAACACAGACATATCTGAGAAGTATTTCATTTTACTTGTTCTTTTCAGAACAAGAGTGAGTTGTGGAGGAAATGGAACCATCTGTTGAATCATGACAGCTGATAGAAAATCCAGAAATCCAGTAATTTTCTTGGTTTACTACCTGGGTAAAAAGTTTATTTATATGAAATGCTGGATTGCTTTATGAACTACTCCAGCAGGCCAAGCCAAGTTGGTCTTCCAGCACCATGAATTTATGTCCTTGCTGTGGCTTCCTGCCAGCATCCTCTCCATTGAACTGTATTTACATTAGCTCTGTAAAACATTACTTCATTGGAGTGTCTGAAGTGAAGCACTCCCTCACTCCGTGCACTTTGTCCTTGACTGCTGCCAGCTGGTGAGAAGGTAGCTGGTTGCCTTTCCCAGCTGGGCCCTGCCATTCTGAATGTAATGAGAGTTAAAGCCACTGATTCACTGGGGCTGCTCAGGTTCCAATTCTGAATTAAGTTGTCTTAGCTACTACAAATGCAAAATATTGGACAATTAATTTCTTCAACTAAGATTGAAAGGTAAATCCTTTGTTTGAAAAATAAATGCCTTCAGCAGGCATTGCCTTTGGCATCAGATCTTGGCATTCTTCAGTCCATATACTGGTAAATTAATGTGGTTGATGGTTCACTGCATTTCAGTTTGGTTTTTTTATTCTGTAGCTTTCAAAGCTCTTTACAAAGTAGAAGGGTTTTCATTTTATGGAAGGCAGAAATGGAGGGAGGAAGAGGCAGATCGTGTTGTCTAACCTAGTGTAGATCCTCATGTGAAGAATCTCAAGTTCGATGAATCAATGGGATTGTCCCAAAGTCTCTTACTGACAGAACAAATTCTGTGGGAATAAAAGATAAAGGAGATTTGAGTCTCTTTGGTGTGCTCTGGTGCACAAACATTCATAATGGAATTAAAGTCATAAGTTCTTCTATGTGTTTTAAAAGGGCTTTCTGGAGGCCAAGATTTGCTCTCTCTTTTTCAAGGGAAGATTGTATTATGATTTTTCTTTTTAAAATTTGTTAAACAGTTTGGAAATGATATTTCTCAGGGAAGTGTCCCTGTTTTGGAAGATGTAACAATTTCAGTGTTAATATGCGGACAAGGGTATAGCAGAAGTTTTCTGATCTAAAACATAGATCTGCATGTCAGGAGACTTCATTTACCTTTCTGGCTTAGTGCTCCTTCCTTTGAAAAGGACAATAGCACTTACCATTCAACACCAGGATGTCAGGGCTGTGTGAAGAGCCTCAAGTTGCTTGGATACGAGGTTTGAAGGAACTAGTAAATACTGCTATGTTTCTTAGTATTATTGTTCAATTTTATTCCTTCCTCATTCTTAACCTGCTCAGATTTTATCTTCATTCTGTGGAAACCAGAAACCACAAGCAGAGAATAAGGAAATGTATGCTTAGCTTTGTGGCAGGCAAGCAAACGAAATTTGTTGTAGGACTGTAAGGAGTGTCAGCAATGAGAGCTACTGGCACAGCCTTCTTCCCTAGGGGTAAAAAAATCCCCAAGCAAACAAAAGTAAATTTCTCCATCACTGCTGTGGTACCTATCAGTGGAGCATTGATATTCATCAGGGCATCTGTGCAGCACCTCCAGAATTTGAAGGGAAAATTAAGATAAATTATTGAAAAATTGTTTGTTTAAATTTTCTGTACAGGTGTTTGCACCTTGGTGGGAAGAAACCATTTCCATAAGCCAAAACCACTGCAGTTTTCATGGAGGTACCTCATCTCTCCCTCCTGGGCATACAGGCAGCTTCTGCCATCTCTCTTATCCAAATACTTTGCCAGTGCTGTGAGCATGGGATCTCTCTGAAGCAGGTCTCTCTTTGTGAATCTTAAATGTACCAGCTCTCCTGTCCTGGCTGAAAATACATCCTGCCTTCCGTGTTAACTGATACACCCCTGGAAGAATTCTCTTGGAGAACGTGCAGGTGACACTAGTGAAGATGCATTTAAACTTGCCTGGGAACTTGGTCTTATTTTAATGAGAAATATATTGACTACTTTCGTCTGCAGGGTCATGGCTGGTCAGCAATAAAGGAACTTAAAACACTCTGGAAGCTCACTTTGGACCTGTCAAAGAGCACAGTGAGCACTTCTGTTTATTTATTCTCCCCTCCCTTCTCTTTGGTGTAGATTAGAGGTAAAATTCTCCAGAGAATGGAGTCCTCATTAAGATTTCCAGTACCTTCCAATCTGCAGAGGCTGGGATTACCACATTGAAGGGCATCCTGCTATTTTTGCCTCTGGTCCAGGCCTTTTGAAGGGACCCTGGAACACTTTACAATAGCACAGATTTATGAGCACTGTGCAGCCTGCCAGAGCCTTTCTGAGATACTCCTGTAAACTAATTATGGGAAACTGCCCCAGGCTTCTGTCATTAAAAATACATTCTTAGCATTTCGTGAACAAAGCTTGGTTTCCTTCTCCTGTTCCTATAGGATATGATTTGTTTCCTGACAGATGTTTATTCTAAAACATCAAGTGATTGTTGCTGAGGAAAAGAAGTGAAAAATAGTGTGTCACCTATGATGAGTCACAGTGTGAATCCTGAAATCCCAGCATGGTCTTAACTTCTCCAATGCCCAAGGAAATTGCTTTTTAAGATTTTAGCTTGCTTACATTCATCTAATTAGAGACTGGGCACTTGGAGTTCTGTCGTCAAGCCTTTCTTTTCAACACTGTCTTAGCATGGCTTTTGACCAAAAGCCATTACCCACCCACTGGCTACTTGGAAACCTGAACAAGATTAGTTGATCCATCCAACTGCTTGCGCCCTGCTGGCTCTTAGATGCTGCCACGCTGGGTGGCAGGAAAGGCAGACAGATACAGGACAAACAAGAGTGGCTGTTGGCAGGAGTGGAGCGCTGGCTCACGAGGGCGGGTGACACACATGGCTGGATCATGTGTGTGACAACAGTTCTGGAGTGCAGGGTGGGCTCTGTGTGCATGGACCATGTGTGCCTGCACACAGATGTGCGTGCTCTCCATGTGCCCATCATAAACACTGCCCTTGGAGACACTTGTTCCCTGCATAGGCAAGAGCACGGGAGCAAGGTGGAATAGAGACACCAAATTCAATTCATCCCCGTGGAGAAGACGGGGTCACCTTCTGGTTCAGGCAGGTGGTGAGGTCATCACCACTTACCTGATTATCCAAGGCCAACTGTGCTGCCAGGACAGGGTATGCTTCAGATTGCCTAGCCTGTAATTACTGTATCATTAATTACTTTCATTACCTCAATGAAAGGCCTGGCATGTGTCAAGTCATTCACCTGAGCTATAACTTAAACTTGAATTTTGCCAGTGAGCAGGATACCCGTAAGCACTTCAGCTTGTTGCTGCTGTTGCATGTGGAGGATATCAACTGGCATCCTGATTCCTGTTAAGACCTGAATTCCCTATGTGTATTTTAGATGCAATGTGCATGTGCACAGTGCTCACACTGCTCACACAGATCTTGATTTTAAAGGAGCTGAAAAGTGCAGGGTGGAGTTCTTCCCCAAGCTTTCAGCTGGTGTATAGGTCAAGTGCCAGATGATCTGCTACAGCACAAGGCTTTGAACTGACCCCTGAAATTCTACAGCTATCTTCCTGCTATAAGGAAGAGCTGCCAAGTAGAGTGCACTGGGAAAAATAATATGCAGAGGGACGTCCATATTTTCCATCTGTAAATTCTTAAGACCAAAGATTCCAGAAGAACAGATATATCTGTTTTGGGGTAGTGTTGTTACTGAAGTTCTGATTCAAATTAGCCCCCTGAAGTTCTGATTTAAATTACCCCTCTCTTCATCTCCCCTTTACTTTTTAGTGGGGTTTTTTTGTTGATTTGTTATTTTGATTTGTTTTTTGGGCTTTTTGTGGGTGTGGGGTTTTGTTTTGTTTTGTTATTTTTAATCTCCCACAAGGCATTCTAGGTTAGTAATGCAGGCTGGCCACAGGATGTTTCCAATGCAGTCTTCTGCTGTACTTCTACTTCTGTGTATATAGTTTTTTCCCCTGCAAGTGATGGGTCTGGAATTTTTCCTCAGAGTGAGATAGAAGCAGGAAGAGAATCAGAAACCACACTCCTCCCCCTGCCACACACGCATAGAAGAGGAAATACTGAGAATACTGAGGTTTTCTGTGGTGTAAAGATTTTTAGGGAACAGAATACCTCTTACAAATGCTGCTGGAGATAACAGTAGCTGCAGGGGAGTCAGTGAGGAAAAGGGTATTGACGTATGAGGTGAGGGCACATGCAGGAAAGTGCTGGTATGTGCCTAGATGAGCTGAGGTGTGTTAGAGAGGAATTGCAGGGTTCTCTTCCTGTGTCTCATCCCATGAAGAGGTGTGCAGCCAGGGAGAGGCCCTTGCTAACTTGGATGGTGGTTAACTGATTTCCATTTCCAACTGATTTCCAAGCTCTGTCTCTTGACCTGATAGCTTTCTACTCATTCTTGATATTGTTGTAAATGATTTTAAAAAATGAGGGATCGGAGAAGCAGCCTGTGAGCCCCTGGGAATACTGGAGAAGCTGCACAGCACAACCTCCAGTTTGAAGTGGCTATACCTGAGGCAGTAATTGAGCTGTACAGGGTGGGGAATGATTTGGTCTAGCAAAGAATTGGTGGACTTAGCTGTCTGTTTATGCATGTAACTCTTCTGATTGTTTTCCCTTTTCTCATAGTTTGGATCTAAGCCTATTCCAGACAACCTTAACTTTCCCCTTCCTTATTTCCCATAGTAAAGGTTAAAAAAATTTCAAATTATAAACAAATTGTAAGCTCAAACTTTCCTTTAGAACTTTGAGGAAAAAATCCCTCCCTTTCCTCCCCACTCAATTTCTCACACTCTTCCAACCTGTTTTGGAAAGAGTCTCAGTCTTTCATCCTGAAATCTGATGTTGATAGATGGATCCAGCAAGGGAGACAGAGACTTTCCACAGAAAAATGGGGCAGAGGTGTGTGCATCCCTGTGATTCTTCTGGAAGGGAAAAACGAGGGAGGCAGGGTAGGCTATTTTGTAGCTGAAGTCCACCATAGTGTGGCACCGTGCCAAACAAAAATCTTAGCTCAGAACCCAGAAAAAAATAAGGGATTTGGATGGCTTTTGGACTGGCTTATAGATGTGCTGCAGGGGCTTCATTCTGCTGCAAGGCTTTTAACTAACCCACCCCCAAACCCATCACCTGCAGTACAACAGGACTGCCTCCTGTTCCAGAGCTAGCAGACACCAGCTGGAAGGGCATTTCCACCGTGTTGCTTTGCACAGCATGGGCACCATGGGCATGCTTTTCTGCTGTAGCCTTGCTTCACAGGGTGTCTGTGATCTGACACCATCCTGCTCCTGTTTCAGCGGCAGGAGAAAAAGGGGTTTTAGTGACATTAAAGCTCATGAACCACAGGCTCCTCCACTTGAGCTTTTCCACTGATAGGGCACTGACTGCTATCCAGACACAGGGGAGGAGCTGTCATATTAGTGACTTTTTTGTGAAAGCCTGAGTTGATACAGCCCTGGCTATTTCAGCTTCTTCCATCTACTTCCACTCCAGAAGAAACCAAAGGTAGAAGAAATAAATTTGGTCCCACCTAATCAATCTGGCAATATGGAATAACTCTTCCTATAATGCTTATATTTTGTTGTATTTCTTACAGAGTAAGTGCTCTCCCTTCCTTTTAAGTCCATTCCACACCCTGACAGAATTCTCTATCTTATGTCAGTGAGAAAGAGTCACTTCTGGAGCTGAAAGAGTGATAAGAGGCTCAGAGAACAAAAACTGGGTGTAAAGACTGAGAGAATCAGTTTTGTTTAGTCTAGGAAAAAGAACATGGCAGGAGCAGAGGTGAGAAATATGACAGTGTTCAAACATTTTCAGTGTTACACATTGATCAGGTCAAGATGGGGTACAGCAAGGAGAAATCAGCCTAAGTTCAGCAAAGAAGACTTACATCAAGTATTTAAGAAAGGTAGAAAAAAACCCAAAAATCCTTCTAGCTGTAAGGGTAGTTAAGTAATGGCTGTCTAGGGACTTGTAGAATTATTGCTTTTACAGGGTTCATGGGAAGGCTGGACAGGTGAAAATTGAAGAAAAAGGATCCCAAAATGTCACTGCATTTCCACAGTAATCTTTGTGGATCTCTATCAATTCAAATTCTGTTTATTTTTGACTAGTTTCAGCTGCTTGCAATCACCTGTCTTTTAATTTTCTTTCCCTGCCTTCCCACATATAGGTGTTTTCCTGTATCCTGTGTTCCTCTTGAGCCATTTCATAATGCCAGATGAAAACATTGAGTGATTTTATGGTTTCTGTAATTTCTGTACATCGAATTTGGACATTGTCATTGTAGAGTAGCAGAGCTCAGCATTTAGCTGTTGTTTTGTATGGCTTCTAGCACAGCAAGAAGCTTTTTTGTCTTTTCTGTCACTGAAACCCCAAATGATCATAGAATTTATGATTCTAGACTCATAGAATATCCTGAGTTGGAAGGGATCCACAAGGATCACCAAAGGCCAGCTCCTGGCCCTGCTCAGGACCATCCACAAATCACACCTTGTGCCTGAGAGCATTGTCCAATCACTTGTTGAACTCTGTCAGGCCTGGTGCTGTGACCAAGTCCCTGAAGAACCTGTTCCAGGGCCCAACCGCCTTCTGGGGGAAGAACCCTTTCCTGATATCCAACCTAAACCTCCTCTGAGGTTTAGGTCATTCAGGCCATTTCCTCAGGTCCTCTCACTGTCACCACAGAGAAGAGATCAGTGCCTGCTCCTCCTCTTCCCCTCTTAAGGAAGCTGTAACTGCAATGAGGTCTCCTCCGTTTCTCTTCTCCAGGCTGAACAGACCCAGTGACCTCAGCCCCTCCTCATAAGGCTTCCCCTCAAGGGGTGGCACCATCTTCATAGCCCTTCTTTGCACACTCTAATAGATTTATATTTTTCTTATATTTGTGATGCCCAAAACTGCAAACAGGATTCCAGGTGAGGCTGCCCCAGCTCAGACCAGAGCGGGAAAATGCTACAGGAGAAATCATCATCATCATCATCATCATCATCATCATCATCATCATCATCATCATCATCATCATCATCATCATCATCACTATTATCACTCCTCTACAAATAACTCAGTTCTATCTTTGGCTGCAGTTAAGCATTAAAGAGAACCAGGGATGTTTGTTGTATTGAGCTGGATGAAATATTACCTCTTGGCTAAGGCAGGATAACTGCAATGTGGAAGGTACAGTGTGTTTCAGTTGAAAGGGCTGTGACTGATTATGTGAAGCTGCATGAGAAACACATTTGGTGTTTTGTAAGTATTCACCAGAGAGCAGCAGGTCAGCAGTAAGATCTCATGCTTTGGAAGGATACACTGTGCTACATGCATTTTTGAGCTTGTGTAATCAGTTTTTTTGATAAGAATCCACTGCAGACATGTGATGCAACCAGACCTCATGTGTCAGCTACCCACATTAGCTGCCCAGTGAGGCAGGACCAGCACTGTAAGTTTGTGTGTGATCAGACCCTGACCCTAAATGAAACAGATTGGAGGCAAAATGAAAACTGAAGGTTAGGTCATGTGTCTTGCTTAGCTACTTGGTGTCTTTGAGCAAACCACAATCATCCTGTGCTTGACTTTCCAGAGGCATTACTGTCCCTGATGAGGAAGAAGAGGCTCAGTTCCTCCTCTGTCTGCACAGGACCACACGCTGCTTCTGCATTAGCATCCAGACTTACAGCCCAAACAGCATCCTGTAGCACAGCAGAACACACAGCCAAGGTTTCCTGTGGGAAAGCTGGCAGCCCTCAGGAACTTCCTCTAGGTCCACCTTGCTGCCTGCCTGTCACCAGGCAGCCAGCCCAGAGTCCCCTGACACCCCCCACTCCTTAGTCTGGGACTGTGACTCTCCTGTTGCCCTGGGCACTGACTGTCCTGGGACTGCAGCCCTTGTGGGAGCACTGTAGCCCAGCAGGCACTGGGACAATCCCTTCAGGGGAGCAATGGCTGGCTGGGGAGTGTGTGTGCTGAGCTCTTGAACCACCTCTGTGTCCAAAGCCAACATCCTCAGGGCAAATCAGAAGTTAAGGTTTGCTTTTGAAGGTTGAATGGTGACATTTTAGAGGTCACTGAGACTCATTCAGTGCACGCTTTGGCAGTTTGTCCAGCCTGTCACAAACATGTTGTCTGAGCTAGTGACGTGACTGAAGGTGAGGGAAACATTGGCCCTCTTAACTCACTGTATGCAGACATTGTTTGGAGGTAACGGGGAGTCAGGACCAGTGACCAATAGGGATTTCCACAGGAGAGTTTTAGGTGATGGCTGCTCCACTTGGATTGAACTACCTCTGCCCAAGTTGTGACATTTTGTAAGAATAATGGTCAAGATTTGGTGGAGTATTTGGTTTTGAGGCTAATATGTAGATAACGTGGGGAACACGCCCTTTTTGAAGCATTTCAACTTGAACATGTGGCCTCTTTGCTCTCCCTGCTTTCCAGAGTCCCCTAGAGGTGTAAACCTTTCTATGCTTCTTCCTCCTCCTCTTGCAGTTTCCCCTCACCACTGAGGTACTTAGCAGCTGCTGTTTTTCAAGTCTTTCAGTCAGTGAGGCAATAAGAAGAATTGCAATATAAACTAGCCCGTAGGATGTTAATGACATTTTCCCCTACTGTATTTTAGACCATGCTAGCTCAAGCCATCTTGTATCTATCCAAAGTTAGTGCAGACAAGGCAAGCTTTGATCTTTCCAAAAGTGCAGTAGTGTACGTCTGCTGTAATGTGATGTCTCTTCTATTATTGCTGAGCCTGGAACACAATAATATCTTATACAGGGCTTTGGAGTTTAGACTACAGCCCATTTATTTATTTTGCTGGAGCAGTGTCCCATAAGGAAAATCCTAGGCTGGGTTTAAAGAGCCAGACAATGGAGCAGCCGTCACATTTAGATGTTGCTTTTGAAACAATACCCTAATGCTACATCACTTTGCTCTGCTGGGTTCTGCCTCTACTTGCCAATGGCAGAAATCACAAGATCAGAATTAGTGAAAGGGCTTTAGTGATGTTTAGTGCAAAGCATGTTGAAAATGAAAACACCAATTCAACTCTGCTGAAAAAGCAGCTCTCTGGTTCCTAGGTTTCTTCTTGATCAGTGGATAGAGGCATTACCTCACACTCAGTATGGAGTCAGGCAATGGGCTGTGTCTCAGACTTTTGTCAAGAAAATAGTAACGTTACGCTTACAGTAAATATTAATAGTGCCAAATGTATGTCAAAAATTTAGACCATCTATTAGCACAGAAAGGGACTTGAAACTCCAGTATTTATAGAAAAAGAAAAGAGACATGTCTAGTCTTGCTGTCTGTGAAAAGAATCTTAAAACATTCTTGGAGTCTAAAGATAGTCCAAAATAACAGCTTAAAATTGCATGACTTGCTGTATTTGCAGCCTCTTGATTTTTAATGATAAAATGAAAAAAGAGTGGTATTTTGTACCAATACATTCAGTTGGAATTTAAAAAAAAACAAACACAACTGTTTTTAGTGAAGAATTTTAATGCTGTTTTCTTGTTCTATTTGCCAAGCTTCTCCTCCTGCTCCTAGTTTTAAAAAATAAAAAAAATCATAAATATAATCAGGTAAAAGCAGCTGTATATTGCAAAGGGGCTTGGGTTGAAGAACTTTTTCATTTATTAAAATACATGAAAACCATGACTGACATTGGTAAACAAAAACCTGAAAAAACACTGGAAAGCAAACACTTGAAATTTATTCTGTAAAGTGAGCTTTCAATTCTCATTAGCTTGAGTAGAGCAATTTAAATAACTCTTCTGTTGTTGGCTTCCCTGTGATATTAGGCACCTCTTACAGATTGCTGAATATCCTCAGCATCTAAAAGGACTTACATGGTACTTGAGCACTTCTGTTAAACATCTAAATCTCACTTGCTGTCTTAAAATCAGTGATTTCTACAATACAGTTATGTGCAAGGATTTTGGAATCTGTAGTTACATATGCATATATCTGTATATATCTGTCCAAGATAGATACTGAGATACCACTGCATACCAAAGGGAATTCCACATTATTTAATAATTTCCTGATGCCCTTCACAATGTTAGTACTTTTCGGATTTGTAAACTTCTTGACATCTCTCTGTCACATCAGCTTGCAAAACCTGGGAATCTTACCATGAAAATTAGGGCTAGTTTGACATGGATTACATGCATTTTTGCTAGTAATTATAGGAACAGCACATTTGGCGAGCTGTCATTTGACAGGGGTACAAGTATGGCAGGTCAGGCAGGGTGACAGAAATTACTGGGAGCAGCTCTTTCAGCCAAGTTTGGTTTTTAAAGGACCAAGTAACAGTAACAGTAAGTCAGTAACCAAGGTCAGTCACAGACCAAACTAGAAGTCTAAGTCTAAACCAGAACAGCCAAGACTTTGTGCGATACTCTAATTGCTTCATTTTTTCTAACTGATTACTGCTTTCTGTGTTTATTATGAGTGAGTACAGAGTTTCTGAGCTCTTGCTCTGAATATGGACCTACCTTGCATATGTGCAGCTGTTAAGGTACATTTAAAACTTACTTTGTGCAAAGGGATATTCTATTGCTTAAACTGAGAAATATCAGGTGATGACAGAGCTGAAAACATAACACATGCTCGTGGACAAGGCAAAGGCTGTGGACCCAGCTGGAAGGCTGAAATTACTAATTTCTGTATGATTAACTATGTGATCTTTGAAAAGCCTGCACTGCAGGAGCTTCATATCTTCAAGATTTTTGTGAGATACCAAGACCGTAGGTCTATGTGGTGTTTTTGCAGAATGATTCAAAGCTTGGAAACCTTACCTTGGGGGTAGAGATATAAGAGGCTTAATCTATTCATTTCAGCAAAGAGAAGGTGAAGAGGTGGCTTGGTCATAACCCACAAGACTTTAGTGTGGTAGAAGGTTTCTGTGAACAAAGAACTCTTTTATGCAGCAGAGAGAGGCATAATAAACCCTGTGTCTGGAAGCTGCAGCTCAGTTTATACAGATGGGAACTGAGGTGCAAAATCATGGGCTTGAGGCAGGAATCACTGGCAGAAATTCTATGCCTGGTGTTACACTGCGGATCAGACTAGGTCATCACAACCAGCACTCTTGGCTTTGAAATCTGTGTGCCTATGATTAACGTGATTCCCACATTATATGCACACATCAGCATTGCATTTAGTCACTGAAGAAGAGAGAGAATGTATTCAATTAGCTCTGGGCTTTCTGCCTAAAAGGGGAAAATGAAGTGAGATTTTGTTTAAGGACAACCCTGGTAACACTGAGAAACACCATGGAATTGTTAGCATTTGGGCAGATTGGACAGGTTTTCAAGGCCCTGCACAAAAGACCCCGCAGAAAGATCTCTGTTCAGTGAGCTGCACAGAAAGAAGGCCAGAGCAGTGCCATGGAAAGGGACCTGGGAGTCCTGGTTGATGGAAAGTTGAATCTGAGCCAGCAGTGCCCTGGAGCCAGGAGGACCAACCCTGTCCTGGGGGGCATCAGGCACAGCATCACAGCTGGGGAGGGAAGGGTATTGTTCTGCTCTGCTCTGAGCTGGGACAGCCTCACCTCGAGTGCTGGGGGCAGTTTGGGATGCCACAATGTAAGAATAATATAAATCTATTAGAGAGGGTGCAAAGAAGAGCTATGGAGATGGTGCAGGGCCTTTAGGGGAAGCTGAGGATGAGAAGAGTGAGATCACTGGGTCTGTTCAGCCTGGAGAGGAGGGTTCAGACTGAGGGAAGACCTCATTACAACTTCCTAGTAAGAGGGAGAGAAGGGGCAGGTACTGATCTCTCTTCTCTGTGGTGACCAGTGAGAGGACCTGAGGAATGGTCTGGAGGTGTCAGGGGAGGTTTAGGTTGGATATTAGGAATAGGTTCTTCCCCCAGAAGATGGTTGGGCCCTGGAACAGGCTCCCCAGGGAAGCAGTTACAGCACCAAGCCTGACAGAGTTCAAGAAGTGATTGGACAATGTTGGCAGGCACAGGGTGTGATTGATGGGGATGGTCCTGAGCAGGGCCAGGAGTTGGCCATTGATCCTTGCAGATCCCTTCCAACTCAGTATATTTTATGATTCTGTGATACCATACTGGGGCTTAGTAGTGGCCCTAGAAAGCATAAGACATGCTTAGATAAACAAATCAGAGGTAGACAGGGCTATACTACTAGAACCCTTTATTTCACTCTGATATTACTTAAATTGAAAGGGGAATATACTTTTTTTCTGAGGGTGGTCTCAGTTTAAAAGGGTGGTATGGATTATTATGATGGGAAGGAACCGCATTCTGTCCAGGAGCATTCTCTCCTGGTTTAAATATTTTGGTTTGCTGGAAAACCCCTAAGTTCTTGTAGGAACTTGACTCACATTACAGGATTTCATTGCATTGAAAATTCAGTTTTCAAGGCCAAAAAATACAATTTTCAAATGCAAAGTAAATTGTCTTTGAAAAGGTATGCAAGATACCATTTTTTAACCTGCACTTTGAAATCACATTGAAATACTTAGAGGGTATTAAAATGAAGTATTTTAGTGATTCAGAGAGAAAAAGTTTTAATCATAACTATGGTGCATGAATAGTGTTCAGTCCTTTGACAATTAATTAAGATTGGAAGTACTTTGAAGTTGTTTGTCTCAGAATCACAGGCTAAGGTAAGTTTGAAAGGTTCCACAGTGGTCATCTGGTCCAGCCTCCCTGCTCAAGCAGGGTCATCCTAGAGCCCATGGCACAGGATTGCATCAAGACAGGTCTAGAATCTCCACTGAGGGAGACTCCTCAACCTCTCTGGGCAACCTGTTCCAGTACTTGGTCACCTACACAGCAGAGAAGTTCTTCCTCCTGTTCAGGTGGAATTTTCTGTGCACCAGTTCCTTTCCATTGTCTCTTTTCCTTTTGCTTGGCAATACCAAGCATAGCCTGGGTCCATCCTCTTGACACCCTCTTTTAATGTACAGGACCCTGCATTTGCCTCAGCTGAATTTCAGGAGGTCCCTCTCTGCCCTCCAGGCCCTTCTGAAGGGCTGCATAGCTCTCTGGCCACTTCTCCCAGATTGGGGTCATCAGTGAACTGCAGGGGAGGCATCTGCCCCTTCACCCAAGGCACTGAGGAATGGGACAAGAAAATCACTTTCTATGCAGTCTTAATTTCTGCTGCCATGGGGTGCAAAGGCATCTGTAGCTGTCACCCACATATCTAGGCGAGTCCTTTCAATACAGCTGTTTATTTTGCTTTTTCATGCTTTCCATCAGAGTGCTGAGTTATCGCAGACCAACACTGTATGTGTTGAACATTTCCTGTCATCTACCTCCAAGGTCCTCTGTTTAGCAGAACACTAAGGCATGGATAATTGAACTCACTCATTTGGGAGCTTGGGTTGTTATTGCCTTCTCTCTTGCAAACTGTCATTTTAAAAGATCACAGTTGTTTTTGTCAAGTTGTGTAATGTGGTCTTGGGTTTTCTCATTCTGTTTTCCAGTCACCTTGCAGAGGACATATCCTGTGGAGTTATGCTTTTGATCTCACCTAGGATGCTGGGTCTGCACTATGAACATCTGAAATAGCTGGTTTAGACCCTTTTCATTTTCATCTTGTTGCTTTTGGCAGGGAAAAAAGTGTTCAAAAGTAAGAAAATTTGTTCCCGTCCGATTTGAAAGCTGAATGGGTCCCTGTTTGGTTTTTTTTCTTTTTAAAAGTCCTTTACATGGGACTGTGTTTTGAGGGCTTGTGATCATGCATATAGTTTGCTTTCTGTCTAGCCACATCAGTTTACCAATTACAAAAGAGTCTTTCAGCACCTGACCCTATATTCAGGGTAAGATCTGCAACCTTTAATTGTTTAATTAGCTGGTCCTAGCTTAAAAATATTTAACTGCACTTTCTCAGGTAACTCCGTTATTTCAGGAAGCATCCCCACAAAATATTCATTCCTTCTCCTTTGCTATTTTACCCAGTAAAAGGAAGCAAAGGTGATCTCTGACAGTGATCAGATTCAAAATACTTGCAAATAACTCTCATCTTCCCAAGTAATGAAATAAGAACTGTTCCCTGAACCCTCTTATATACTATGCTGTTTGTGCCTGATGTGCTTTCTGCTGGGGAGGTGTGAGTGGTGGTGGTAAGAAGAAAAAAGACCTTGTATCTTTTGGTTGCTTCTTTTTTTAGTGGTGAGTGGGAAATCCTTTAATCTAAAACCTTGTGTGTTCTTTTTTTCTTCTTGAAAGGGTGGAGTCAAATATAACCCCAAGCTGGGCATGAAGGTACTTTAAATACAGTGACAAACAGTACACAGAACAAAGATTGCTTGTCCTGGCTTCCACTGTCAAAAAAACCCACAAAATCAAAACAGCAAACAAGCCAACAGAAAAGGCAACGAGTAAAGGTGAAAGGCAGTGCTTCTGAGACTGCTTAAAATGTATTCTTTTTAACATCAGTTAACTGTGGAAGGTGGCACTGACAGAAATGAAATTTTGTGGGTTTGCAGATTTTGAGATGATGAGGAGAAAATTGAGCTATGAGTTGTTATTCTTTTAGTGACATGTTTTTCTTCTTCTTTTAGCCATTCAGCCACTCCTGCTAGAGGAAAATGAGTTAGCATTTGTTTGCCACCTTTATCAGGCTGACAACTGATCTCTTCTAGTTTATTTCTTGTGAAATTTCCAATATTTTTAATTCAATAATGCTGGAATCTAAAAGATTAAGGATAAACTGCTTCAACATTTATCTTTTCTGTTAGAGATAAACAAGAGTGAAGCTAAAGTACATCAGTAGCACTTTCATGGAGCTACTTTTTAGACTGTAGCTTGCTTTTAAAGTCAGCATTGCACTTGGCTCAAATGATGAGACATTGACATTAAATGCTACTCAAGCAGAGCCAGTGTTAATATTTTCAATGCCTTATTAAAAAGGAAAGAATGTAAACTAATTCCACTTCTGTTGTGATGAAGTTCCTTCATAACATCTGAGCAAAATCCAGGCTGTTTGAGTACTTAGACAAAATGTAATTTTCTGCTATTTATTTGAGGCAGTGAGCAGAAGGGGAACAATTTTTAAAATGCTTACTGAGAGTCAGCTAATTTTCCTCATCCCAGTTTGAAAGTTTCCAAAAAAAAGAGCATGAAGAAATCAGGTTGACTCCTATGGTCAACAGCAGCCAATGCTAATGAATACTTGTACTGTTGGTTAGTGAAACTTATTATTCCTGTGTGCCAAAACAGAGACAATGGAGACAAAATCCACAGCCTTTCAACTCCAAATATATCACTGGCCAAACTTGCCTGACATGACTAAGGAAATGATTGATCTAAAGGAATTACAATGCAAGAAAAACCCCACTTCTCTATCCCCAATCTTGTCCCCTCAAGCATCTGGCACTGGCTAGGTAGTCTACAGGGCATCTCCCAGGCTGTGTTATTTAAACTACAGGAAAGAAAAAAATTTCTGCAGCAGCTGAGCACTAATGCATTAATTCTGGTAACCCCACTGCAAAGTGCCAATGTGTTAATCTATCCATTTGCAGATGAAGGAAAGGGTGGCACTTTCACTTCAAGCATTAATTTGGTCTGCCTTGAGTCCTACCCATGTCTGTATAGTGGACTGACACATTTCAATTCTAGCAGGCTCATTTGCCATGTGCCTGCTTTATAGCCCGAGCTGATCTGACTCCTCCACTGTGTGTTGCTACTGCCCTACCCTGTGCAGTTCACACCTCAGTTCACAGTGTGGTCACTGTGGTCACCCTCTGTTCTAGCTTCCAACCATAGCAAGCTGCAGGCTATCAAACACTGGGGACACTGCACCCCATCCAAAGAAGGCTCCTCCTGTGAAAATCGGGAAATGAAGAATGCTGACTGGGAAGCAACGACCAGACCATCTGAGACCTAGACTATCCCCTGTTGGGATAAAAGAGGATCAACCAGTATCATTCCATTACTACCACTTATAATCTGCAGTCTTTCTGTATCTTATAGTGACACATCTTACGCATGACAACTCCTTCCCAAATGCTCCACAAAAAGAATATTGGCCCCAGCTGGTGATAAATAACATGAGTAAGTTTAAGCAAAGTTAGGCACTCCAATACTTCACATTCTCTAGAAGTTTATAAATGATTCTTGCAGTTCTCTTTTTACTCTTTGGATGGTTTTGGATGACTGTTTTCCTGGAGGGTGGATAAGGATATGAAGTCTGTGAGGGTAAAGTGGTAATTCTTACTGTTACTTATATGAGAGAAAGAAAGTTGAAAAACCCTAGAACCAGTGGGATATACAGGGATTTCATGCTTCTTGTCACAGTATGTTGACTGAACAACTCTTTGTCATGACCCAAGGTTATGCCTGGTACCAGCTCAGCTGTATTTCAGGCAGGTCAACCACTGAAGAAAGGTGGACTTAAGGAATTTATTCTCTTCAGTATCCAAGTGCAAGGAGAAAGTTCAGTTTCCTGGTGCTGCTGCCACACCTGAGGAAAGGGTATGATAAACAGATATTTTAAGCAGGAATGGAAACCAAATTAGGGTTATACAGTCGTGGTAAATAAGTGAGGCATTAGGAAGATAGTTCTGCTGGAAGAAACATAGAGGCCATCTTCACTATTCCTCTCCTCATTTTAGCAGGATCTATGCAAGTAAAAGAATTGCAGTAAGAAATATCTTTATTTATGCTCCTTACTCCTTCAACGTAAATCTAACTAGGTGCAAAGATTCACCTGATTCTGCAGAGAGACAAAAGCAGTATAGATGTGAGGAAAAAAAATCTGATTTCAGTAGTTTTTAAGCTGCTGCCTTTCATATTCACTGTAGTCTTCTCAATTCTCTGTTACACTGGGAAGGAGAAACGTGATTGTCCCACCTGGATATCACAGTATAATCTGCTCTTTTTATTTAACTGCTGTCTTCATTCAGCCAAGTGCATGTTCATCAAATTCTCAGTTTAAAATCTTTCTTAGGCTTAGGGAATTTTTGCTGCCAGTCTCAAGAATCCATCAACTTTCCTTTGCTACTAACTTAGCTTAGACTAATTGCACTTGGCCAGATTGCAGTGCCCTTGCCTGTAATAAATAGAGATTTTCTACACCAAGAGGCCTGCTTTCATAAAGGACTGTGCTCAGCAGAGGAGGTTTGAGCTAGCTGCAGTAAAATCTATTGTCTTGATAGAAAAGTCTGCTGTGTGATAAGAATCTTCCTCATCTGGATGATGAAAATCTGTTCTTTCCTTCCTTTTGCTGAGCGTGAGCTCTACAAATGTAAACCTGTCCATACATGCTAAACATGTGAGTATTTATAGGCATTTCTGTGGTGGCCTGCATCAACAGTGAAAGAACCTGACAGGAGTTAGAGAAATTATCTTTGAGAAGCTGGAGATTCTTTTTTAAGAGCTGAAGGGAATGACAAAACAAAAATTTTGCCAGGGCACCATTTTTTTACATTTGGTTCAATGATTTTCTAGTTGTTAGGTACATGTGTTGAAATCTGTGTTCTGTGTTTTAGAAATAGCTGCACTATATTTAGGTAAATATTTATAGAAAATTTAAGCCATGCTCCTAGAGCTTGTCTCTACTTTCATCTTTTTTAAAGCTTGGTATTTATTTCATCTAACCATAGGAAAGCGTGGGTTCCAAGGCTGTGGCTGACCAAAGTCCTGAGGGCCTGCCACACTAAAGATGACTTCTCCACTGGTTTAAAACCCATCAAAAACAAATTTTCCACTGGATATGCTGGGAAGCATCTCACTGAATAAGGCAACTTTTCCAAAGAGGATAAAGTTTTATGGCATAATTCTGCTGACAACACTGAACTTCTCCCTCAGAAGGATTTTGCCCCTTGTTTCTTGCCTTTGCTGTAAAAAACTTCATAACATTTGCTATTATAAACTTTACTGTTATAAACTCTTCTGCATTTAATTGATAATTGAATCTTGGTGTTTCTTCTGAGTAAGCTTGCACAGATGCAACACCGCAGCAGGAATTTGTATGTTGCAGCAAATCACAAAGAATAAATCACTAGAGTATTTTTCATAAAAGCAAAGAAAAAAACCTATCATACTGTCTGCTGCTTGAACTTCTTGCTAAGTTTATTGTAAAAACGGAGACTATAAAGCTTCCATTTCAGAACATCAGAAATGCCAGACCCTCAAGTACTTTTTGACAAGCTCCACCACTTCAGCTGCAAAAATTAGCATCTTTAAGGTAAAAGACCATTGCCAGCTTCATCTGTGTTTTATAAACAGAAATTATCTAAAATTGGAATGTTACCATCTTACCCATCCAAACACTGGGGTTTAGTCATAAAGGAACACTGGCATGAGCCATCCCATGCCTGAACTAGCAGAACAAAACCAAAATTGGTGAGGTTTTCTGACACCGAACTAAGCCTACCTCTCATACCAGAGATAAGAATAAACAGAAACCTTTTATCTGAATCCCAAACTGTGGTGGTTTAGATGAATAGGGACCTGAGGTCAGGCTACCCACAGAAAGTGGAATGCAGCCACCCAGGTCAGAGTCTGGCCCCAGCAGCAGAGGCAGTTTCTTGTAGTTCCTAAGAGAACTGGAATATGTCTCACAATCAGGAGGCTGTCTTTGTACTCAGACAAACCCCAAGTGTTGACACTGTGATGCCAAGCTGCAGCCATTCTGCAGAAGAAGCTCTCTCCTTTGCCAGTCACAGCAGGGCACTGTAGCTAGCTGTTTGGGGAAGCAATAGCCTCATCCATAATTAGTGCCTGAATGGCTACACATGTAAAATGCTCTTGTGATGTTCTCTCCTTGCATCAGTTCTCTTGCTGTAGAAACAAGGATAAGTGACCTTCAGGTTTCATTTGGATTTATTGATCTCATGACCAGCTGTGGCCTCAGAATGACACTTGGCACATATCATGTGGCCATTTGATGACATCACTGTTTACTCAAGTGGTCTTGTATTTTTCATTTCCATATTCAAGATAAGTTTGCTTAGCCTCCATTAAAAATTATGTTTTATTCAGGATTTAGATAACCTTTCCCAGCCCACCAAGCTTCATATCTGTCTCTGCTAATCTTTCAGATGCCTGGAACATTTTTTTTCCTCTAGTAAATAAGCAGTTATCTTAAAGAAGAAATATGGAAATATCTCTGTGAAAAGAGTAAATATAAGAAAAACAAGGAAACAAGCTTGATTCAGTCCTCCGAGCTGTTGTTACTTTAGGGTATCCTAGCCAAATGATTTATCTACTGCACTTGAGGATGTGAACAAATAGATGACTAAAAGCACATATGTTCTTGCAGAAAATCTGACTCTATAAAAATGATGAAATTTGCATTTATGATGTTTATGCAAGATAAGAGGTTTTGACTGACCTTTGTCCAAGGCACCTTGGAATGCTTTGTGTCAGCTGCCTCTCTCTAGCAGCAGTGCTCCATCATTTTCTAATTAAGTCTGTGCAACTGTTCACACTGGAATTAAAGCTCAGCAAAAGGTTACAGGGTGCTGTCTTCATTATCTATTTTTCTCATCTCGTGGCTCATGCTGAGTTGCATTCCGCTTAAACAAAGCAATATGGTTCTTACTATTGAGAGCACAGAACTGCAAACAGCAAGCTAGTGCATGGCTGTGCTGTTGTTTTGTGCAGTACCAGCTGGTTTTTATTGAGGAAACTGTACCATGTAGTTGAATAATTTTGGTCTCTACAGTCCTTATTGTTCTGTTTTGGAAGGGGTGAAAAAGAAAGTACTAAATCCTTTGAAGAGCTAGGAAATGACAATAATTGGAAGAGTATGTACTGCACAGCTGATGAAGAACCAGATGATCTTTCTCTTTTTTTTTCTTATGTTACTGAAAGCACTGATTGGCCTATGATGGGTTTACTGAGGAAAAAAAAAAAAAAAAAAGAACTTTCTTCTATTTTCCTTCCAGTTTCAAAATGATTAGAACATACTGCTCTTCCAGAAATCCAGCAGATTTTTCTTCTCTGGACTGTCCCACTCTATTGCTGCTTAAATTTCTCACCACATTTGCATCATCTCAGCATGCATCAGTTTCCTCCTCTGTAGAATACCTTGAGCTCTTAAAAAGAACTCTCTCTTAAGTTTATGAGTGACAAACGTAGAGATCTGAGGCTGAACAAGATGAAGGTCACACTGTAACCATTCAGCAAACTGATCATGGGGCTTCAGTTATGACACTAATGCTGATAGATGTCAGTGAGACTGATATTTTATTTCTTTTGGACACACATTTCTCTTGCTGTACCCTGAAGACCCTAAATTTTTGCTCTGTTGAGTGATGAATCTTCCACTGAAAAAAGTCTTTTGCACATATTAGTAGAGAATTGGGCTGGTGCACCCAGTGAAACTTGTTTCTCTGTTCCTATCTACTCCTAGGTAGAGCATGCAGGTTGGAAATCATGTCAGCCATGTTCTGTGACATCTTTTGACAGCAGCCATAAGTTGGATGGACTTTGGGCTGCACCTCCCTATGACGTGGAATCTTTCTTTGAGTCAGGTCAGAAGGAGAGAATCAGCCTGGAAGGTGGCCGAGGTACAAAATGTCTCCTTCTTCTCTGCCCAATGAGTTTCTTGGGAGCATATCCCAAAGCAGCAAATGGTATGAGATCAGAGCACAGCTCAAGGCTTCATCACCCAGTTTTCTAGTGTGCTTGTGCCAAAGCAGAAGGTTTGGCTTGCTGGCAAGGAAGATCCTTGTGGAATGGGGACGTGTCTTTAAATGAATGTGGTTGGATGGGGAACAGTGGGAAGGGCTGAGTGCAGAATTTATCCTGGTGCACATTTCACATGTTGAAATTTCCCTTGCTAAAGCAAACCAAGAAAAAAAAAAAGGAACAAAAAGAAGGGAGAGGTTTTTTGTGGTAGAATTGTGCATCACATGCTGTGTTATGAAATGAATCCAACTGTATGCAGCAGACTTTAATTAACTTTTTATTAGGAGGAAAACAATCAGCTCTACAATATAGAAGACTATTTAAAAAATGAACTATCTTGGCTATTTTTGATCCCAAATGCACAAAGGAATCAGACTATAATACATTCCAGTGGCTCGAAATATTTTGATTGGAATAAAGAACTGTAGCTAGTTTTGAGTCATACGAGAAGACATCGCCACATCCTTAGGGTTTATTGCCTTTATTTGCACTGAAATAAATAGAAATCATTTGTTTTGGAATCATAAAGAAATTACAGAATTAAGAATGGCATCTTCACAGTGAATTTCTGCTTTGGGTGAAACATTTAGAGCTAAATTGATAACCTCTTCAAAAAGTCTTTAGTTGAATGAGACAAGTCTGTAAGGAAAAAATGCTGATTTTGGGCTTAATATCACCAGTATATATGTCCATATCAGAAATTACAGAAATAAACCAGAATGAACATGGAGGCCCTCATCATCTTGTTCCTCCTGTACATCATCTCATCAACTCTTAAACAATGGCTAAGTTGCTTCTAACCTACCTTCACTCTAATTTTTTCTGGCAAAAATTCTCAGATATAATGTTTTCTTAATATGAGGTAAAAGGAGATTGATTTTTTTTTTCAGCTGAGTTAGTAGTCTATCTTTCCTAACTCTGGCTTCCATTTTCACCTAGTGAACTTCTGAAACTGATGGAAACATCAAAGATAATTATTTTCCTACAAGTTTTGTCCAACTAAGAGGAGAAAAAAGGTCCAAAGTAATGCCTTGTGAGGGAGAGACAGAAGGCAAGCAGGGTTGGTTTTTTTTCACCAGTCATGCTATCTCTTATGCAGGAATTTGGACAAGAAGACTTTTTATAGAGTGGAAATTATCTCTACCAAAGTGGGAGAAAGCAGGAGGAAAGAGTCTTACAAAGTCATTACACCAAGTAACAATTTTCGGGCAAAGTGAATGAAACCATTTTGGAAAAATGCTAACACCTTCTCCTGCCCCAAGAAAAGGTAGAGTATAGCATTTACCTAGTCTTTGTCTTGAGAGTTCTGTGCTTCTGTCTCAGAACTGACAGAATAAATTTTGTTCAAGTTCAGCTAATTTCTAGATTTCCAGAAAGAAGAATGAATAAATCAGATTCGTTCAATTCATCAGAAAAACCTTTGAAGGGATCTTTAAAGAGGTAAATAGGATCTAATTTCTTTCAGCTCTCAAAGAAACAGCACATGATTTGACATCCAGGATCCAGGGAGCAAAAATGTATAAACCAGTTCAAGCATGTCTTCTTTCAAACTCAATTATTCCTGAAACTGAAGTATATTATATGATAGCAAACTTGTCTTCCTGAAGTCTGCTCCTCCTGGGTAATTTTTATTAAGAAATAAGATTCTAAGAGCTATCTTAACCTTTCCCTAATGAAGCCCAGAGAAAGAGTGTGGGAAAATTTTCTTTAAAAGATAAGCATTTCCATTATGATCACAGAGTATTCTGAGTTGGAAGGGACCCACAATGATCATCAAGTCCAGCTCTTAAATGAATTGTTCATACAGAGATCAAACTCACAACCTTGGCATTATTATCACCATGCTTTAACCAACTAATCTCAAGAGGGCAGAGGATTGTTCAGTATTCATAATTTATCATCATATCATATTAATTAAGGATTGTTGTTCAGAATAAACCATAAATTTATGAAGTTCAGCATAGAATTCAAAAGCATTTTGATTCTGTGGAACCACAATGATGCCAAGGGGCATATTTTAAATTCCTCTTCATTAACAACTTCATTGCTTCTAAAACACGGAATCCATACTTTCTTCCCCCAACTCCCCCTGCCTCCAAACAAACATTTTGTGTCCGTTTTAGAATAAACATTGCATAAATCTCTTAAATCCTCCCTGATCTAATGTAGATATAAGCATCTAATACTTTTACAGTAAAACAGTACATCAGAATATAGGAGATATTAGGCCATAAACATAGAAAGGACCTGTAGCTAAAAGTATAAAAAAATATCTCCTTTTCAGTTTCAAAAGTTAATACTTTAAACTTGGGGAGTACATTAATGCTTGATGTGGGACAGGAGAGCACGCTACGGGGGAGTGTGGAAATGTTTAATGGCTGCCCGCTTTGGGAGACAAATCACACCGAGGGGGGGCACGTGCCCAAAGCAAGACAGCCTCTGCTGTGAGCAGCACAGAGCTGGGACAAGGGTCTGTCCCCAGGGCCCCTGGCATGACTGGCTGACAAAAAGAGCCGTGCGTGATTTCCCAGCAGATCATAACTTCCTCACTATCACTGCCTGTGTGTCAACAAAGGCCGGGGGCCGTCGGTATAAAATGAACTGGGAAAAAGGGAAACCGGGAGCTACTGGCATCCAGCCCAGGCTTCAAACCACACAGCTATCCTATGTATTTCTTTGTGTATCTGAACAGGGGTTGTGTTTGAGGTCATCTTTAACATCTGTGTATTCACCCAAGGAGCAGTCCTATATATAGCACGCTTGTTTATGTGGCCCTGCTGTGCCAGAAGCCCTCTCTCCAGGAGATCCACATTTTTGACTCATTTTGTCATGGTTCTCAGCTCTTGCCGGTAAAGGGCATAATTGTTGCTAGCTGATGCTCCACTGAATTTGCAGTTCACTGTATATCAAATGATTCTGAAAACAAATTTCATGGGTTTTGATCTTTTCAGTTGTACACAGTCTCCAGCTTTGTGTTCCTGTTTCATTCTCATTATAAAATAAAGTTGATTTGAAGAGATGGGGATTTCTTAAAAGAAAACCTGTGTGTGCACGGGGGAATGGGAAGGAAACAACTCAGGAGTAGTTAATTGGGAGATCCATCTGAGACTAAGCTGCTCAGAGTTGCTTCAAGCCATTTGTAAGTGCTTCATTTCCAGAACTTTCAACTGTTGCTCATCCCAGTGTAGAACTCCACAGGTTACAATGACTTCTCGGTGATGGCTCACTAGTTACTGTAGTATCTCCTGCCGTACAGAAGGCACAAGTCTAAACAAATAGGGAATATAAGGATAATTCTGGTTTGGGGCAGCTGGATGGATTCCATCCTGTGGTTTACTGTAGTCCTCTAGTCCTCTTCATCGTCAGCAATTCTATCTGGGTGGACAAATGCAAGCTCAGGAAGTTGTGTGGCCACGCTGGGGCTGCTCTGTACCTCAGGATAAGAATGACACCGCAGGCGTGTGGTAAAATAGCATGATGTTCACAGAGATGTTGTCTGGCACTGGTGTTAGCAGGGTATCAGCAAAGGATGGGGGCCATCATTGCAATGAAGATGGCTTTACATGCCAAACCTCAAGACAGGGAGGAATTTGTCCATCTACTTCTCTGCTAGGGCTGCAGTACTACTTACATTTCTGGCACTGCTGCATGACTGTTTCTCTGTACCTTTCTAAATCTGGCTTTTTGAGCAGAAAAAGTTGGAGCTAAGTTGTAGCACAACAGTGGGCAGTTACAGTGTTTTGGCAGGGCAAGGAAAATCTGGCTCACCAGTGTCAAATGACTAGGGGTCTCTCTACCTTCTGTGATTATCTTATGTATGTACAGTGTAGGAATATACATATCTACATCTGGGATCTAAGCTGCACTCAAGGCTGTATTCAGCGGCTTGGACTGGAAGGATCAGACACAGAAGGATCTCAACAGTCTTACAGGACATTTCAGACAGAGGAATAAAAAATTTGGCAGGTTTCTACAGTAAGTAGAATCCATTTAGACAGGTGAAAAAGTTGCTGTGGTGAACAGCCTGCTGCAAAGGTCTGCAGAGCAAAGCAGCATCACAGTGCACATTTGGGCAAAACAGATGGGAATTCTGATGAATGCCTAAAGCTGTGAGGTTCAGGGACTGCCAGAAACAAGCTGTTCCCATGCAGAAAGGTCCCTGGTGAAGTTTTCAAGTCCTGTTCTGTTATTCTGAACCAGAAAAGTCAGTGTTTGCTCATCCTGGCTCAGCTTCAGCAAAATCATCATAATAGTTTCCTGTGTGGTCTGAGATGAAAAAAATAGCAGCTCAAAATGGTTTTCTGTTCAGATTCACTTCAGTACCCTCTCCAAAAGGCACTCTGGAGGAACTGCTCATGCTCAGGGCATACCAGTGTGCCTGGATGGTAGGAGGAAATGTTTTAATTGCTCTGTGGATTTTGACCTCAATTTCGCCTTTGCTTTTTTCAGCTACCATTGTGCAAATCACTACATCACTACTCGCTCAGCAGCTTCCCTGGGATGAGCGGGTGGGTCACAGCTTGATTCCTGGTAGGTGAAGACCCATCTTTACAAAATCCCTGCTGTGCTTGAACCTTCACGGAATTAAAGAGGCCAGTGGCTGACTAGGCCATGGAAATGGGCTTCTTGCCCTTAAAAAGGACCCTGGAGATTAGGGTTGCAACACATCAGCATGTGCTGTTGGCAGGAGCCACTGCTATAGCTAATCTTTTAACACGTGGAAGATATCAGGCTCCAGGATCATCAATCATACATTCATTTATTTTAATGAAAGGAAGGAACGAAGGCTTCAGTTTCCCTGGAAAAGGATGAAGAAACGCTTGACCTAATGCCAGACTAAAAATTATTAAAGGGAGACTGTCCCTTTCCCCTTCTCTGTAGATAGGTGTGCTGCCAGTTCCTGGGCTCCAGACCCTGCATTCACTGGAGCAAAAGAGCCATCTTCTGTGCTATTCTTTGGGCAGCAAATGCAAGGTCAGACTGGAATTAGTGCTTTTTCCCTTGAGGGACATCACTGCTGTATTATGCCAGACCCAGTCTGCACTGGGTGAAGTTGCTTTGCTGGATTATCCCTTCCCATCCTGTCTGCCTCCTTGCCTTGTGACCCTCAGCCTATTCACAGCAGTGTCCTTAGGGGGCTTGCAGTGCCGGGATCCAGCTGGCAGCTTACTCAGAGTTGCTCTGGTGAAGGTTTTGCTGGGCTGTTCTCCTTTGCCTTGCTCCCATCCTAAAGCCACACACATTCATGCTTAGTGTATACACAGGACACACAGATGGACTTGTACAACAATCTGCTTTATCAGCCTGGACGTTTTCATACATCAAAGGTTTACACTCCCAGCTGCCATGGTTACAGCCTGACTTCACTGGCAAGGAATTAGACTACTGTATGGTCTCCTGAACTGTGAAGACATTTGAAAGGCAGCTGCTTTACAGTGAGCAAATTTATTTTGTGCAGAAGGAGGCAAAATTATCAAGTTATCAGTTTTGTCTTATTTCAGGCCAAATCTCCCCAAATCAAAGCCATAAAAATCATTGTGCACATGTAACAAATGAGAGAATTTGGACCACAATATTCAAGGCTGTTGCTGTAGATAGGGTGGCAGAAGCTCTCTGGTTATGACGCAATGTACTGTATAACAGTTGCTTTCAGCTGTGTCAGTAGAACACTGTTTTATTTTATAGTACGAATTCCCCTTTGATTTACAGCTGAACTTATTCCATTGCTGTCAGTGAGCTGTTCCAAAAGAGGCTTTATTTTCCCTTATGTGTCCTGCAGTGACTCTTCCTTCTGCTGGTAAAGTTTGTAAAACATCTACTGAGAAGAGTGACAAGACACAAGGTTTGCTGGATGCATTTGTTTTCCATTTAGTCATACCTATAGCACAGGAGAAAGCAACAAGAAGAGAACGATAAAATAATAATTGGCGTAACTGAACACAGAATTGGATTTACCTGATTTCAACAATCATCACACTGTCTTTAATTTTAGCTTATTTTAATTCTTTCAAAATAACCTGTGAAATCATAGCCAGTCCACTTGGGAAGTGCATTTCTCTCATCATTTGTTCTACTTCATTTTGTCTTCTGTAAGCAATCTTTTATTTCCAAAACTGTAAGAAATGACACATAGAATTATTTCAGCCTATTCTGATACTTTGTATCCATATATTATGCCTATTAATTGCTTCAGGAAAGCTACAGTATCACCAGTCAAGACTAAATACTGCTTGTCACTTGAAATTATATTCTTCCATCTTTTTTCCTCCATTGCTGAGGAATTAGTTGTGCCTAGCACAATACACCTCATAGTATATTCACTCAGTCACCCTCTCTGCCTCTGTGTGGATTTTTTCTCCCTATGAAATTTTCAGTTCCTTCCTGTATGCCATCAAATTCCTGCCTACAGCGACTGCCTGGGTTCTTTTTTTTTTTTTCTCTGAGATGTGAACTGGACTTTACCAGCATACTACACACCTTTTCAGTTTGATGTTACTCTGGGCCAAATTTTCCCCCACTTTAACATTCCTTAAAATCACTGCACGTGTGTGACAGCAATAGGATTAAGTCCATGGTACTCAAAACTGATGCTACAGATTTACACAGCCTCTGTGGCAGTCATCCAATATTCAGTAATAGTGTTATGGTTTGGGATAATGATTTTTCTTAAGCATCTCCATTCTGACTTCAATAGTCTCAGTCTCCCCTGTACAGAAACTTTCTGCTCCTAGTCACATTTGTTACTTAACTGGTAAGACCTCTGTGGCTCTTTTGGAGGTTAATACAGTATTACAGGCAAGCGTGTGCCATTGAGTCATACAATGCTTCTATAAAGTTCAATGCATTATTTCTCATTCTGACACAATAAACACTTTTTGAAGTCTTAGGAAATGAGCAGGTAATACAATACTTACGTCTTCTGATCATCACAGAAATTGTCATGCATGAAAGAAGCTCATTATTTCATTTGCAGTTCATCCATTCTGTTCTTTGGTCCCATCAGGACTTTTGGTGTGTCTGTTATCCAGTCTTGGTGGCTTGTTTCTCTTTATTTGCTCCTTCAGAGCTTTTGGTTTCTGACAGGATATTATCTTTATTGTCTGAAGAGGATAATGTCAGAATCAGCTTCTCAGTGCTGTTCATTTAGCCAAAGGCCAAGGCAACAAAGGTTTTCTGCAGCCATCCCCCACTGGAAAAGTGGAAACCTTGGAAAAATCCAGCTGTTTTCAGAAGCACTGTGAAAAAATAGATTACAGAAGCAGTTTGTCAAAAGGAAGGAGGGATAAGAGAAATTACTACTAGCATAAGGAGCCTTTCACATGGAAGTCAGTAGTTCTAATCTGGGATAAACAAAACTTGGTTAGCCCTGAATCTCTTTGGTTGTTTTGTACTCCCTCTGGTTGCAGTGAGCACCTGTACCATAACAAGCACTAACAGCTCCAGCTGCAGCACGTTCTGCAGCGAGGCACTCTGTGCAATCTGTGGATAACTGAACTCTAAAGCTAGTCTGAAAGTGGCATTGAGATGGTGAGGCATTGAGAAGGCTGGCCTGGAAGAGACGGAGCTAGAGAATAAAGTAGATATTTATTAAAAGGCTTTTAAGGACACAACTTGGGCAGTACAAGAGCCTGGCCAGGGCTAGACCCAAGATTGACCCAAAATGGTCACCTAATGGATTACTGGTCATGAATTTTCACACTTTTATAAGTTTTGGTCCATTTGTGTATTGGGTTTAATTGTCCAATTACAGCTTCAGGTTATGAAGCTTGTTGCTCTCATCAGTTCTCTGTTGTTTATATTTTTTGGGCCTAAAGCTTATAATGGTTTTCCTTCATCACAAGTTGGAAAGGGATTGTTTTGTCTACCAGTCCTGTGGAGTGAACCTACTGACACTTAATATGAAGCTCAGAGCTACACACCTAGGCAGCACAGAATCTGAAAAATATGAAAGCTAAAACTTAAGGCATCAATGGATTTACACAGCTCCTGCGCAGCTTTCATAGTGGGGAAGAAGCATATGGAAAGCTGTTAAACTAGTACTAAACAAAACTTTAAAGGAATGCACTTACTGCTCAGTGGGAATCCTCGTCCTAATGTAAACACTGGAAAAACTCCCCCTGAATTAATCTGGATTTAACCACAGGATCCTGGAATATTCATGTGAATAAAAATGTGATCTGTTAAAGAAGGCTCCTAGCCAAGGTGATACAGGCTCCTGCTTTACAAAGTGGCAGTTAGACAGGCATTTCAGGCAAAGTGTTTACTTCTGGTGTTTATTTTAATTCATATTTAAAATTGCTTGGGAGGGGGAAGTCAGAAAGAAGTAGACAGGCTTTCACCTTATCTGAGTTATAATCTGGACCTGATTGCTGTTCCACAGCTCAAATCACCACGACTGATTTACCCTGATTAACAAGGAAACGCTGCGGTGGAGTCTGTGTCATTGCCCTGACCCCAGCCAAAACCTCTCCCTGGGTATGAGCTCACATGTGCCTTTATGGTGCCTGCTCTGAATATTTTCAGGCAGGAACAGCAGCCTGAATTGCTCCCAAGATGGAAGGAAGAGCCAAGGTGCATTACATAATACTTTAATAATTCTACCAACACTCACTGAATTTCTCTTTTTTCCTTCTTCTGGACAGAAACCAAATTTCTATTTTACCAAGTTCTAATCATATTTTGTGACTTTTTTGGATTGCTCAAACAGTCTGTTGGCCTAAATGATTTAGGAAATAAAGTATCATTAAAAAGGTAAAAATTAATCACAGAAGTCTAGTCAGAAGAAAGATGTTTGATCAGTATTATCCCCAATACTATGGACACAAATGCTCCATCAATACCTGTCTCACTGGTACATACAGTATTTTTGTGGGAATATGTAGGTTTGTGTGGACCTTTGTAAAGTGTCAGGATTCTGTGCAACCAGTGAGTTGCTAACTATGTAAACAGATGCTTTGCAGAGAAAAATCTATGATCATTACTTGTCTTCCATCCTTAAATCTGTTAGCTAGCACTTACCTTCAAGAAAATCTTCCTGACTCAAAGTCTTCAGCAAAGGAGAGACTATGACACATCCAGTCAAAAGGTTGACGTCCTTTTTCAACATATTCAACGAGCAATATGCAACATATACTTGTTGCATATTTTGTTTAAACTAAATTTGCCTCAACATTGATTTCTGGTAATGAGATGCAATGAAGCAGCTGGGCTAGGATTAATCACATTCTGCTTTGGGCAGAAGCACATGCAAGCCATAAATCTGGAATCTTAGCTCTTCCTTCAAATTCTTCATGATGCAGTGCCTAACTGCTGAAAATGTTGCAAGGAACCCTGAAGGTAAGGAATGTGCCCCACAGATCCTGGGAGTATGGTGTCAGTGACCGAATAAACCAAGCATTTCTTTTGCCACAGCAGTGCCATTAGGGAAGGCTTCCTGGAAAGTCTGAGGCAGCATATGTTCATGGGAGAGGCAGACACTTGCTTCAGCATCTGGCTGGCATCAGTCATTTGTTCATTTGTTTTGTGCAATGTAAGGTCTGGTCCTTTTCACTTTTTTAATCAGCAACTATTATAAATTAATCCTGGTTTAGTGCTTGAGATGTAGTGTACTGTAAAATTGGTATATCATTCCCTAGACTAACATCCCCTCTGATTCAGTTTATCTTATTTTCATTTGTGCAGGAATGTCTTTGAGGACAAGACATTGTAACATTGAGAGATGGGAAAGGAGAGGTAAAGCTAACACCTGAAAACTCCACAGCTAGGAGAGGAAGTGGGGAGTTTGTAATTAGATCCAGTCTAACTTTACATCCATTGTATTGCGTTTGCACTTCATGCTTGATCAAAGCACTATTACATTCACATGGGGAAGAAAAGTTTCAAAGTCTGAATCTGGAACAAAACTGTTTTAAGTTCCACTCAACATCAGGGATTTGCATTTATCAAAGCTGATGGCTTACCCACTGACACTGATATGGAGAGTATCCCTTTTTGTTGTGTTTTTGTTGTTTTTAGTGGTCCGGCCTCTTTGGAATATTTTAAGCTGAGACAGAATGCTTTCCCAGATGAGCACATACATTACCCATGTGGAAAAACAAAGCATCTTTTTCACACTCAAGCATTTCTGTAATTATTCTGTGCATTCTATACATGCCAGGTGAATCAGTCCGACCCACTGAAGCTGAATGCAGAGGCACAGGCTTGCTTTGTTTGGTGTTTTACATAAAATGGTTCACATTCTTTATGAGATCTTTTGAAATCTCTTACAGAGCATCAGCCCTGGTCATGGATTCAATATTGCTCAGACATGGCAGTAACACCTGAACTGCTGTTTCGGAACTGGGTCTCTGATGCATAAACCAGATGAGTGTAGAGGAAAAGAGGACCACAGTGATAAGATTTGCAGACTCTCTAAATCTAAGGGGTTTTATGTTATCCCCTAGTTTTTCACTCTTCATGAACTCATCAAACTCATCTTAAAACAGTTGTTTACATTATTTTGTCAGCTCTAAAAATTATTCATGATAACATACTTTATTAACTTCTGTACAGCACTGCAACAATTAGGACAACTTGGAATCAATCCCTTCCTTCACATGTGGGGTCCTGTTACTCACCTGGGCACTGTTAAAAGATGTACCTAAACTGAAATGAGTGCATTAATCAGTGAGTCCACCACCGTTTTTCAAGATATGAATGTACTTAGCACCTTGTTGAATTTGTCTTTACTTTAGACATGCAGGCTCCCTTGTAACTAGTTCTGTAGGGCTTTTCAGAACACTATTAGCACTCCTAACGATTCCAAAAGGTAGTAAAGAAGTAGTAAAGGTAATAAAGAAGTTATTTAGAGGTGACAGAAAGGGAATTGAAACCCTTTGCTGTGTGTGAGATGGTTCTACATGTCAAACAGCAAGCTGAGTTGCCCATTCTGCATGATTATGTAATGAAAGACCCTATTGTAACAGTGTGATACGCCCAGGGAGAAGGGGTTAGAGCTGCTCTGCAAACCTGCAGTCTGAACTTCCTGATCTTTCTGCAATTAAAATTTCAGACAGCCTTGCATGTGTGCATTCTTTAGACATTGCAGTTCCTGAGAGGACGTCTGTTTGGATTTTGGGCAAGAGACTTGAAAACACTGTTGGATAAATAAATGTAAACCAGCAGCAGATGCCATTGTGTAACTGTTACTCCTCCCTAAAACTCCTGCAAATACTAAACCTCTGTGTAATGAATGGGTGGTTTACGTTAATAAGGTAATTTGAAAGGTGTTAGGGTGAGGGAAGGGAAAACAAAGCCAGAGATCATGAAGTGCTTATGAACCTGAGTCTGTTTTTCCTTTCACTGGCAGCACAGCCAAGTGTTGCACAAAACACACAGTTGTTGCCCTCTAACTCGTTTTCCTTTACAAATTCCAAGGAGGCCTAACACTCCTGACTGCTAAGCACAGTCCTGTTCTTCAGGCTTTTACTTCAGTCCAGCAATTGCCTTTCCAGTTGCAGCTCTCAGTCTCCTGTAATGTGTTAATTACATTCTACATGTCTGAATATGCTGGATGGCTGTGTGATCTTTTTATGACTTGATACTTACAGAGTATGAGGTCCCTCATACTCCATTTGGGTTTGGACTGAATAACTCAATATAATTCCTGCCACATAAGGCACAAGCATGCTTCAAGAATAGTATTTTGGAGAGAAATGTGAGCCAGTCCCATGTATGAAGAAGTCTCATCTTCTCAGCAACGTCAATTAGCCCAACTAGATTTCCACGTTAAACTGTTTCTGAAGTAGTTTCGGTATCTGGACAGTGCCACCGTAACTCTCTAGAACCTGGGCTGTGGATTTCTCTGCTATCCTTTGTACACAGGCTTGTAAAAACTGCAAGCCTCATCTTTGTGCCCTTTTCATCCTTGTGCCCTTGTGCCTCTCCCAGGCGCTTTAAAGCTCTTGACAATGTAAGACTGCAGGAACAGCAACTGTAAGAGAGCAGGAGACAGTACAATTTTCTGCCTGAGCAGTGCTAAAGGCTTTAGTGTAAATGGTGATTAAGCTCTTTGATTCTGGATAATACAACACAATCCGTGACACTAAATCCTTGGAATTCATGGAGGTTTTCTTTTCTTTCCCCCAAAATGAGAACAACCATCCTCCCAGGTCATGGGCTTCTAAAAGGGGAATGTTTCCAGATAGAAAATGGACTAAGCTCTGCTCAGAGAGAGGCCTCTCTGGTATGGAAAGAATGAATAAATTGTGATACTATATCCTCCAGTACAATATAACTTCAGTAAATTCCAAGTGAGCTAACAGCTTTTATTATTCGCTGCACAAGGCAGAGTATTCATGGACTAGGTTCATCTTCACATGTTCTTCTCCCCAACCTCTCTATGAAAATATTCTTACAAGTCATCCAGATGTCACAATCAAGGCCTGGTAATACCACAGTAACATCAGTCTTATGCACGGTATAACTGGGATGCAGAGCCATGTAGTGTTTCAGTTTCAGTCATACACTTTCCTGTCCTGGCAAAACACATTTTTGCAGCCCAGCTCAGGTCTAGACTACTGAAAATCACAATCCATAAAATCTATGTAATATTCCTAATCTGAGGGGTAAGGGAAGAAAGAAGAATTGAACCTCTACTTGTATATGGTCACTGGCACAAAATACAGCTGTGTATTGCCTGGCTAAAGAAGATGTGCTCTTGAAAATGGTGTTCTTGAGGGCTGAATTGCTCAGGACCTACCTGTTGTTGCTCTTTGAGGAGAAAAGCAGGTCTTTTGCAAGTACCTAGAACAGCATTTTACTGAACTGTACAGGTAGGCTAGGGTAGAAAATCGGTTTAGCACCAGGATTCCCACATTCTGCTTCCCGACCTGCTTTGAATCTTTGGCATCTTAGTTTTCTTACAGGAGAACAAACCACTATCTCCCTGGACTCATAAAGTTTAATTTTAGGATCCTCTACCAGAAACACAAGTAGTGAAGACACATAAAATCTACTGACAGTAACAGAATGGTTATAAATGCTGAATAAAACATGGTTTCCTATTATTGCTTCACATCAGATTTCCCCTCAGGTAAATCAATGTGATTAGAAAATTGTAGTGTCATCAAGGATGCTGTCACATCAGGAAATCAAGCAGGTTGCTTTTTAACCTCCTTTCCAGTTCACGTTAATCTGGAACTGAAATTGTTCCTGCTCAGTTTCAGTTCAGACCACTAATAATTTGTTAACCTCTTGCACCTGACTCACAACAGTTGCGGGAAAAGATTCAGTAGGACAGAGCTTCAGGCACAGAAAATACTACCTCTTCTTGCAAAATAACTGAAGTAAATTTTGAGAGTGTCGAGTTCTAGCTGAGGTTTTGCAAGCCTCCAAAACCACACTCCAATTCTGGTTCAAAAGAAAAATGACGTTTCTAGGTGGCTTTTGGTTGGGTTCATTTCTCTGGCTGCACTGCCAGCAAGTATGGTGTCTTAGTCACCTGCTGAAAGAAGTGATGGGTGCTACAAACACTAAAGTGCTACTGACTCATTTACTCAGTGTTTCTGGTAAAATGGGTTTATTTGAGTCCTTGCATTTGCAATTCCTTACTCCAGTTAATTGTATTTTAAACAGTCATTAAGGATTCTGTTACTTAAAAGACTGCTGTTCCAATTAACAGATCTTCCTATCAGAAAGGTCCCTTAGTTTTCTTACAATTTCTTCCAGGATTACTGTAGATGGTTTTTCCTCCAAGGAGGCCAGACCAATTAAAACTTGTGGTAGCTTTTTCTCCCTCTGTGTGACTCCATACAGAAGGCCAGATTTGCTCCCCCTCTCCCCATTGATAACTTCCTCACATGAGTAGTCCCACAGAAAGAAACCCACTTGTATGACTAATCTGCTCAGCAGCATACAAAGTTCACTGTCTGGACTAGAATTAAATGACTTTTCCATAGAGCACTACAGAGTTTGCAGAGGAGACAGATTAAAACTCAGGAGTCCCTAGTGGCAAATGCCTTGCTTTGAGAACTAGACCATTCTTCCTGTCTAACTTAACTGACTCTGGACACCAACATGTTTTCTCAGATATTTTCTTTCCCCTTAAAAAATCAATAAAATGCAAAGTTTTTCCTGTAAGGGTCTCCTCGGTTGTGCCACTCTGTCTTAGTTGGATGAAATGCCTGAAAATGGTCTTATTTTCCCAGGCATTTGCTTGCCAAACTTGTTGAGCTAGCAGGCGTATTGCAGTATGTTGGCGCATACATTACCTCAGCTTAAACTAATTTATGGGATGTGGCACCTCTGACACAGTTCTCCTGTTCCAAACAACAGTCTTAATCAGTCACACTCAGAAACATATATAATGCTGAGGAGCTGTAACTACTAGTAGCTCTTCTCTTGATTAGGACTTTGGCACTGGTCCATTATTCAGCCCTCTGTGAACAAATGTGTGAAGCAGCTCACTGGAGCAGAGATGGCATTGACAGATGGGTCAGTGATTTTTTTTCTGTTAGGAAGAACAAAAACGTGTTGAGACAAGGAAAGTCATACAAGAGAATCCTGCCTTCTTAAATTTCTTCCTTGATAAAAGATGTCTGGAGTGAGCCTGCACTAGACTGTGGTAGCATTTATTTGTTGTTTCTTGGGATGCTATGGAGGATAGAGTTCCTGAGGTACTGGAATATCTCAGCAGTCATTTTGGAAGATAGGGATGCTGATTCTGGATCTCTACTCTGCTTCCAAGAAAAATGCAAAATGTGGCCCTCAATATAAACATAGCCAAGGGGCTGCTTTGGGTTGGAGCAAGGTTACACATCTCTTCATGGACTACTCTGAAGTGTGGGAGGACTACCATCTCTACTGTGTCTCTTTCCTAGGTCTAATCTGCTTCATCTTTTCTAAGCTAAGGGCTACATAAGAGAGGCCCTGGTTATGCACCATACTTATTGCTGCTTAGGCTGTGGTCACTTTCTCAGCAGAGCTGTGAATTTAGCCTGATACCCCCTTCGGCATCATTTTAACTGAGGAAAAGGAAGGAGATGCAGGAACCAAGGGCTAAGAATTTACAGAAAAATTGCTAGATACAGCTAAGTGCAATCCTCTGTCCGTCTGTTTCTGCAGCTTGTTTCATAACCCAGGAAAAGGATCAAGGTAATTAGCTAAAAGAATTCACTTTAAAGAGTGATCTGCGTTTAGAATGTTTTCCTTAAAGTTTGCCAAAAATATTTTTTCCATTTAACTCACAATTTCTCACTGCCTCTTCCTTTACTTTCCAGCTAAGTGAGCTGTTTCAAAAAATATTTGCGTGTCCTTTAAAGGAAAAAGGAGAAAAAAGGCAAGAAGCTAAAAAGAATGGTCAACAAAGCCAAATTAAAACTTACAAGTTTTTTACATTTTTACTAAATAACTGGAAACCGAGAAAAACCAAATCTCTGAAGTTCGGCTTGTCCCCTTTTTCAGTATTAAACATGTGGATGTGCAGTAAGATGGATGAAATCTTACTGCGAGAAATGGGCTCGTGGTGAATGTCCCGCTGGTGGGTCTGAAGCAACTTCTTGCTAAGCTGGCACAGGTCACCCTCACAGCAGTTTCACTTACTTTGCCCTACAAAGGACATCCTGACATACGAGGAGTTTCACCCCACAATTGAAAAAAGAGCAAATGAAAAAGAAGGAAAACATGACTGGTTATTTTTGTCAGCCTGGGTAGGGTGGAGCTGCTCGCAGTGCACCAGACACTGGAGCTGGCGTGGACTGCACTGAGCTGGGCAGGGAGGGAAACAGAGCTGCTTTCAAGCCCTCTTGAGTTGCCAAACCATCACTTCACATGGCACTAACCCTGCCCTGACCCTTCTGCTGAGGTAAGAGCTGGTGGCCATGGCTCCCTTGAGCTCTCCTGAAGTGGGTATAGAGGCCCCAGCTAATGCATGGTGGCCAAGCTGCCCTGCAGGCAGACAATATGGGCACTTCCTGTGGGACTCAGGTGAGGCTCCTGCTGTTTGGGTGAGGAGGGAACTCCTGGTTCATCCTGCTGCTTCTTTCAAGCCCTATATCCCTTGTTAGTGCTTGTAGGTGTCTGACAAATACCCTGAAATCTGTCCCTTTTGCAAAAGAATTATGGGATGTGTAAGTATGTGGGACACCTATGTATATGTTCTGTCTGCCAGAAATAAGATGATTTTTTTCATCTGTCTAGAATGAGGTAGGAGGAACACAGGGGACACTGTCTGATTTTTGAAAATATAAATAGACATAGATTAGTCCATTTTTCTCAGCAAATAGTGTCTTGTCACCTGGGAACTAAAATATAAGAAAAAGGTGCAAGAAAAATGATTCCTGGAGGAGAGATTGGAAGAACCTCTGGTTTTCTAGATGTATCCTTTTAGAATTATATCCCCTTAACCATCTGAAACCAGCTTTCTCATCCCTCGGATTTAATGGGTTTACAGCAAATGTATTTGTGTACTATGGGCTGAAAATAACAAAACCCAAAAAGATTGTCAAAAGCCAAACCCTAAAGCTTTGTAAGTTTGACTTCTCCTCATGCTTTCCTTCATATGTCTAACTTCTGTGTGTTAAGCTAACCTGGAACTCTCTTCTCACTGGTAACTCTAAGGAGGAGTAAGAGACTCAGGATTCTAGGTTTGTGTTTTTCAGTACACTGTGCTCTCTGACTGTCAGCATCCCATAAGAAGCAAATTGCCATGACTAATAAGTTCCATCTCACACTTCACATGAAGAGGTTTGGTAGCTTTTTCCAGAGCCTTAAGCTGAATCAGGGATAAGCCAACGAAGAGATTACAGATATATCAAGAGTTTACTTTGTGTGATTGCCACATATTTGCTGCCAGACACAGTATCCTGTTTTCCCTCTGCACTTCACTTGGAGATCAGATAAAATAAATCTCAACTTCTCAGCTATGTAGAAATAAAGCAAACTGCCCTCCAGTTCTGAAATTCTTTCTATTTAGCCAGAAAGGAAAAAACCCAGGCATTATGCTGAGAGAATTCACTTGATTTGAAAAGAGATTTTGGTGAAAGGTTTTTTCAAGTCTTTGTGAGTCTGTGAGCCCAAACCATGACAAACAGGAGTGGGGGAGAGGAGAGAGAAAAAACAAGCCTCTATTGACTTTTTCCAATTAAAAATATTGTGGCTGTTTTCTGAGAGTTTTCCTCTGAGCCCTGACCTATTTCCACCTGCTGCCTGGCATTTGATGAAGCACATTACTAAATGAATCCATTGTTATGGTTGGAAATAAATTTCCTTACTAGCAAAGGTTAGACTTTAGGATGCTTTTTATGGCCTTAGACCTTACAGTCAGCACATATTTGGGTGGATGCTCAGTTTTCACAAGCAGCTCCTGGTGTTGCCTCTCTTCTTAGGTCTCTTGATGTGACTGGGCACAAATGACCTTTCTTTCATCCACAGAAACCAGTGCAAGCCTCTGTAGCAAAGTGGTTGCTTGTTACCCAGTGATTAAGTCCATAAAAAATGCTTCAGCTTTTACCTGACACAAGGAAACCCATTGTGTTGAATTGACAGTAAAAAACATCTTCAGGGTAATTATGTTGCTAGCAGTGATATATTTAGAAATTTATCCGTCTTTAGTTGTGGTGAGTGAATAGGAGGACTAAAATGATCCTGCTGATGATTGTTCTTGGAATAGTCACGTGCTGGTGACTGCAATCAGCTCTGGCAAACAATGTGTAAATCAGTGGTCCCCCAGGACATTTCTCTATGAGCACGAGTCATGATTGCACACCAACAAGCCCACCAGGCTCACCTGTTCTCTTCTGTACTCTTCTCTATGCACTGTTCTGCTCACAACTCAGGCCAGGTCACAACCTGGCTTCACTGAAGTTGAACAAATCCATTAGAAACCTGTCATTCCAACAGCTCTTTACTAATGAGGCAAGTCCTTTCTAGCTGCTGGTGGAAAAAAATCAGCTGATCCTACGAAAAGCAAATGTAAGCACTCCAAATGATCTAACTGGAGGAGAAGAAGTTGTGGACATTGTGATATGGAGGATTAGAGGGAGGTGCTGAGGAAATTCAGTTTATTGGGTTTGATGGGTGTGAGATGTTGGGATGCATTTTGCCGTGGATGTTTAATGCAGGAACTCTGCAGACACTATTATTTCATTCATCCATCCTCTGTGAAAATCACAGAGTACTTAACAGCAGGGTCTGAATGCTTTATTGGCAGAGTAAAGTGCATTTGTAGATGTATAAAAAAAGTGTTGTACAGTACAGAATAGAACTAAGGCAGATTTCTGCCTCAGGAGCTCATCAATTAGATTCCAAATGCCCATGTTGAATTCTGGCTTTCAGATTTTGACTGCCAGGCAGGCTTTCCACATGCCTTGAACTCAGGGTTTGCTGGGGCCTCAACTCTTACTCATAGCTCCAATCCTTTCTTTTTCTGCTGCTCTGAGCTGGCTTGAGAGGCTGTTGCACTGTGAGCTGTGAGCGAAACAAATGATTCCACAAACTGTTCCAAGATTTGGAGGGCTCTGAAATAGGTTCAGAACTGGGAAGTGAATTTGCAAGTTTATAACCTGGCACTTCCTCTGTAACCAGCTGAGCCTAATAGGTGTGAGCAGGACATTCCTACTGGAATGGGCCTCCTCTAGAGGAACCAGCAGTGGCTTAGGGCCACCACACACTCGGGCACAGGAGTGAGGTTGGGACAGCTCTACTCACTGCCTTTGGTAGATGCAGTATAGAAATCTGTCAGGATACTGGGTGTTCCAAATGATCCCCAAGGCCTGGCTTTGTTGTTTCTCTTTAGAGATATATGTAACCCATGTCTTCACATCCCACAGTTTAGAGGAAAAGGTTGAAATTCATTGGTAATCTGAATTGGTTGGCTCTGACCCAACTGTAATAGGGAAAAAAGTCTTAATGGATATAAATGAATATCAAACCTGAAGGAGAAGAATTTGGCAGGAGGAGATGGAGATCACTGTGGCACACTGAAGAAAATTTCACTTGCTCTGACAGACAATTTTTGAGATGTGCTGATTTTTTACTGAGAACCATTTCAAACAGGGAATTTGACCATTCTCTTCAGTGATTTGTTTTCACATTATGGAAGCTAACTCTGTTCTGCATGTCTTGATATAATTGAGAGAGGAAGCCTCGTTGCATAATCTTAAACTCTGTTCAAAAGATTGAAAAATAAACAATAAACAATAAACAAACTTCAGCTTTGTTTATTCTTACCAACATATTGCATGGGTTGTTGCCAGGATTCTGTGGATGGCAGGAATCAATCTCATTGAAGTGAACTAGAGAACAATCATTGTGATGCTAGAGAAATCACCACAGCAGAAGACTTCAATTCTTGTTTCCCAGCAGAGGTCTGTGGACTCAGACAGTTGCTGTCGCTCAGTATCTTATTCCCTTACTAAAATTTCTGTGCATCAGGCAAGGGATGATGAAGAGGACATAATGAGAGAGGCTATGTTTTTCCTAAGAGGAACTTCGTTCTTAGAACTCTCAAGAACACATTAAGTTCATAAGAAAAAAGTATTGACATTATCTTAAAAATACTTTTGTCTGACCTGGTGACAGGCCAGAAAGCTGCTTTTCTGGAGCTTAAACTGCAGCCCTGGAAGCATGTAGGCTTTGTGAGCCTGTATTATGTGGAGAACAGGCTTGCCAGTGAAAGTTACAGGAATTTGCAGTTTATAAGTATGTAGCGCTTGCAATAACATCATGAATATTTCCTTTCACATCACACTCGCAGTTCCCAGCACTGTTAATACAGATGTATTGTCAATCCCCAGCCACTGAGGAAGGCGAGCGTGTCTGGAAACGGGTTCATTCCTTTACTGGAAAGCCCATTCCTTCCAAAAGTCTGTAGTGAGCTGGTTGTAAAGTGTGGGCCCCTGGTTTCCCTTCTAAGCACAAGGAGATTATTTTTGTTATTTCTTCTCTAGCAAAGACTCTAGGGTCTCTCATCTGACTTCCTGACATGTTTGTTTAGCCTGGGCTTGAATAAGTCCTCCAGCTCTTAAAGACACAGACAGAAGAATGTCTCAGCATAACATCTCGATTCCTTTAAACCTGTTGTGGGATAGATGGTGGAATCATTTCTTCAGCCAATTTGCTCCATAATGCACTGAGACAGGACTGTAGCAGAAGTAAGGCAACACTGAAAACAATGACTATTTTCCCCTTGCAAGTTAATGTCTGTATACACATATTAGAATCCCAGCAAGCTTCCTTAATCCTTTTGTGCTTCTTTATACCTTAGCACACTTACAAGTGGTTTGTTATGAAGCAGTCTTAAAAGTAAAGTGTTTATCTGAGAAATTAGCAGAGCTTTAAATCCTGTTTGTTTTATGTATCTATAAAAACAAAAATTTTAAAATTCCACTCTTTGCATTGAACCTGAGCAAAGAATGAATGTAAAAATGATGATTTTGCTCTTTAAAGGTTTTTGATGTGCAAAGTGTGAAGGTATGCCAGAAGTGAATGGCGAGATCTGTGAAAATACAGGTGCAGACATCAAGGCTCTTTCTGCAAATTTAGAGATGTCTCCATGGAACTGCTCCATCACCATATCCAACAGCTGACTCTACACTCTAGCTGAGAGTTCAGCAAACAAGATTTTTGCTATGTTGTCTTCATCCACCTCTGCTCATGTCAGGTTGTGGTCCAGGAATCCTGACTTTCATGGTCCAGTCCAGCAACAGCTGTGACACCATGTCTGGGGGGGCTCAGCCGGAGCTGCAATTGCATTGGCAAAGCTCCGTGGAAATGGACAGTAGAGATGACGATGATGAGTTTTGCCTAAGAGCTGAGGACATGGCTTTAGTCTTAAATCTCTAAATACTCTTTAATGCAGTCTTGAATGGAGCCTACTGAACCTGCTTTTTAAAGTGTGTTATTGAAGGAACCCACTGGCTTTGCAGCTTTAGTCTTGCACAAATTCCATGTTCCATAGGGTGGAACCCAGCAGAGCTGCACTTCTTGTTGAGTACCCAAACTCTACCAAGAACTAAGGAGTTTAATGCATCATGTTTTTTGAAACCTGCAAGAGCAAAACCTTCAGTGGAACCCTGCAGGGGGGATATCACGACATCCAGTTTTCTGCATGGAACTTAGATGAGTAAGATTTGAGTGTCAAAACAGCATTGTTTCTGAAGAGATCATTATCGTGCCTAATGACACAAACACAGATTATAAGCCTTGGATGTCATCTTGTTTATTTACAAAGTATGCAAAATGAAGAACATAGTCCCCCAAACACAGTAGGAGTCAAGGTGTTTTCAGTTCTTAGCTTTTCAGAGACAGCATAGTAAAAGCTGCCTTTCTAGACCTTTTCACAGTTTCAAGTATTTCTACTTCAATGTTGAATTTTGTTTCTTTTCTTTGCTCTCACTTATGTAACTCTGTCCCCCTCTCTAATACACAGCAGAACACGCATGCCCTTGTGATATAAATATGTACCTAAAGAAGCCATTCTGCTGATGTGTTTCAGGTTTCCAAACTGCTTTTCATTTGCCTGTGCTTTGGGTGGTTTAAGGTACCTGTGCTTTGGTTACTATCAGCTCATACTGTTAGTTATCAGACTTTGATAAATTGTTCTCCAATGTCTTTGTGTTTATTGACTTTGTCCAAAGGACTCAGTTGAGCTTTAAGGCAGATTTTAAGAGCACCATTAATTTCACTCTTTTTCAAACCCAGATAAGCAAACTAATGAGGCAAATCCTGATCCCTCTGAAAACCCAGCTGGACTTTTTCTACCCCTTCTCATACGTTCTCACTAGGAAATACTCTGCTGGAAGTGATACAACAGCTGCATGAGCAGTGGCTGTTGCAGACTGTACCCCATCTCATAATGGCCGAGGCTGGATGTGTGGCAGGGTGTTTGGAATTTTAACCTCGCTCACCAGGAAACAGAGCAGTCCACGATCCTGGCTCACCTGGAGTGAAAACTCTTCTTGTAAAAAGAGCAGGAGAGAGCTATGTGGCACTTTGGACTCTTCACAAGGGCAAACCCAAGTCAGTTTGCTTTGTTGCTTTTCTACAAATAACCACGTTTTGAAGGAGATTTTATTTCCTCTCCCAAAGTTTGTATATTCAGAGTGTTTGTATATTCAGAGTGTTCTTGTGTTTCCTAACACAAGACTCTGTGCTCATCCTGTGTTCTTTGTCCCTTCACCTTCAGCAAACCAAAATTAATATTTTGGTTCTGTGGGTTTCCAACTATACTTTAATATTACAAATGGATGCCTCCAGTTTGGCTAATGACATGTGCCTTGAAGAATTTATTATTATTATTAATAATAATAATAATAATAATAATTCCAAAAATACAGAGTTCCTAGACAGAATCAGAGCCCTACTAGAACAAATGTCATATATATTAATGTTCTTAAGAACAGATCTAGTTTCCTAACTATTACAATAAATTTCTAATTGCTAGCAAACCAGACATTTCATTATTCCTTTAAGCAGGCATTTTCTTCTTTTTAATATGAAGCAGTTCTTCTCATTATTTATTTGTTTTGTAGGGCTTGTTGTCACTGACTTTTGCTTTTGTACATTTTTATTCTCATCCACTTATGTCTCCTGGTGTTTCTGTAGATGTATGTTGTCAGTATTTTCTTTAAACTTATTTAGAGAAGACCAAATGGAACAGGATGAAAGTATTCTCTGCATAGTACCAAGTACATTTGTTTCTGAGACTGCCCTGGCTTTGGTGCACATGGCTGCTGGTCTTTGGAGCCAACAAACTCCTTATATTTCATTGTCTATCACACAAACAAGTCCCAGTTGCATAAAATAGCGTTACGAAATGCGGTGTAGTTTTGCATTGTGTGAATGGAGTCAAGCTTGAAGCAAATCTCCATTTCCTGTGAACCTAAGCAATGGTGAAATTTTGTATCCATGTGTAAATTCTGTAGTTCAGGCTGATCCATAGCAATTTAATAGCTGGATATTGCTAGGACCTGATTAGTACCTGAGGATTCAGACGCTGACAGTGACTCATTTCCTGCTTACTGCCAAGGGAAATGTGCTTCAACATAAAGCAACAGGGAGGAAGAAAGGATAGGGAAAAGTCAGCCAACTGCCATTGCACAAATGGCATTAAACTGAAATCTTTTGTCCTAAGAATTGTTTAGAACAATGCATGGTCTGTGAAAAATAATCTGGAGAATCTCCATGAAGAATCTCTCCAGAGCAGAGCAGACTGTGAAAGCCAACAATAAATAAACTACAAAGCTTGTTTTAGTGAAAAACAAACGCAAAAAATCAAAACCCAAAAATCCATTTCATGGCTTGTACTTTAGGACAAAAGTGGAAAATGCTTTAGACTGACTTTAAAAAAAAATAAAAGGCATGTTTTAACTGCAGTTGCAGTGAACCAAGAATTCTATCACTCTGTTCTTCCAGTGAAGCAAAGTAGATTTATATGTAGTTTAGGAAGGGGGAAAAGAGCAGATTCTCTCTCAAATCAGTTTAGTTTAGAGTGCAGCCTGATGTAGCTCTGCTTTCTGTCATCAATGGATGAAAAAGCATTTTTTTCTTCACACACAAAACCAGTAACTTCTGAAGGGCATTACTTTCTCTTTTGCTGGTTTCCAATTGCTTTTTCTATTATTCTAGAATTCACTGATCTTGGAAGAGCCTCTTGAAAGTGCTTATGCAGATCATAGGCAGGTCTTTATGTCTTATGCCTGTAATACTAACAAAATCTCCTCAGTACATGGTATCTCATTTTTCCCTTGATGTCAGCCAAAAAGCCTCTGATTTACTCTAGAGCTGTTTGGCTCAGATTCTGAATGTTGATTTACTTATGTCACACCAATAAACACTGCTTGAGTTTTGTGAAAAACAGATGAAAGCTGTATATTTACTCTTCCTAACTTTCCTCTTAGAAGATGGCCCACACATCCTTAAGCCAAGCCTAGCCTGAATTAACTGCTTTCAAAGAATACCTGACATAAGTAATGTTGTGTTAAAGCAGATACAATAAAGGGAGGAATTTTTAACTCTCACACTGTTCTCATACTCAGACTTGCTTTGTTAATAGGACCTTGTACATATAAATTTGACTAACAGATACTAAAAAGCTCCATTAAATTAGCATTATCTCCTTTGGACTGGCCCTGCTCACTGCTTCCATGCTCTTCATTAGAAGAAATATATCTGATGTATAGTTGTATTCCTAAATTGGTTTTCGGGCACTTTCTCTGCACATCACCAGACAGCTGCCTTAAGATACAACAATCTACATTTCCTTAGAGAACCTCTAATGAGAGGAATTTGGATCAGAGAGCAATTTTAAAGATATTTAGTGTAAAGCATAATGGGTAAGTGATACCAGGGTGGGGCTGATGTCATGGGCATTGAGCTGGCTCTTTGGCAGAAAATAACTGGGATATTTCAGGACCTCTCTAAAAATTTTGATGATGCTGCCTCTCATGAAAATGGTTCTGTTTCACTGCCTCCACAGAAGTAAATCTAGCAACAGGTTTCAGCAGTGATGTAGGAATCAGCTCTTTTCCATCCTAACTTAAAATCAGGACTTTGTATGCTACTCTACTTAATGAAAATGAAGCTGTTTTGTCCATGCACAGATGTAAGGAAATAACAATTGAAACTATTCAAAAGCCATTTATGTCCGCTTTTATAACTCCTCCAATGGTCTCTTCTAAAACAAGAGGAAATATATGCTGAGATCTAATTGCAATTCAGAAATGTGCTTGATGCTTCTGATCAACTGTAAGCATATTAAAGTACTCTTAAATTAATATGTAAAGATAAATCTTTGTTGTAAATCAAGCTCACAGTTTTGTGATAAGATTTCCTATTATTCCATTGTTACTTTCATGAAGTAAAGAATGCTTACTCTAAATTTAATGCATTATAGTAACCTAGCAATGATAGCCAAGGTTTCTTTTAGAAGGAGCAAACTTGGTTCATATTCTTCTGTATTCTTATGTAGTGAATATTCTTTTCAAATCCCCTCTTTTGGCCTTTGTTTTCCTGTCAGTGTGGATTAATGAAGCTGCTCTGCCATAGGGATTGTCACATAGATTGTTGCGGAGCTTCCATTACAGGTATGAGTTGAACAATTTACCCCTGCCTCTAAGACAAACTGCAAAGGGTTTTACTTATGTTGCTTCCATTCCTTCCTCAAGAAGAACTTTTATTAGTTACGGGTGGCTTTACCAGAGTGTGTCAGATAGAGATGAAACACAGGACTGTCACCCTCAAAGAAATTGAGTTCCACAGCAGTGTCAGGCATTTGAGTTTTATTCACTTTGTTAAGCAGTTTCTATGGAGTCTACATCCTGAATCTGACAAAACAAAATGCTGAAGGGAGAAGCACACAGGTTTGTGGATTGTTGGAATGATTCTTCAGCTGCCTGGAGCTGAATGTAGTTCCTAACAGATGAAAAACAATTTTGTTCACTTGAGATAACTGCAAGGCAGCCAAATGATTACATTCAAACTTTCCAAAGCTTGGAAATATTTGCTTCTGAATCACAGCCAAACATGAGTAACTGCTGCCCAGAAGGGATATTGCTGTTTGGAAAGAGAGAGACAGCAATAACTGATTGCCATGCTGAGCCTGGAAATTCCATCCCAACCTTATCTTCAGCATCATGCTTTTGCAGTGCTCTCACGAGCTCCCCACTGCTGAAGCAGCAATCCAGGAGCAGCAGACCCACCTTCATGATGCAACAAACTGCTCCAACAAAAACTGTGGTGACTCCCTACACTGAGAAACAGGTGGTCTAGTAAGGAGGTAGCACAGAGAACAGAAAGCAGTCATCAGTGCTCCTTCCAAAAAATATAAATGTACTGTAAAACTCAGCAACTTCTTTTTAAAAATTTTGTTTTGATTTTTTGATTTGTGTGGTCAGACAAGATGTTCTGCCAGAATTAAATACAGGTTAGCCTTTATCAAATGAATGTGAATAGTTGGCTATTAACAGAGGATTTGTGACTTCAAAATGGCCTGTGGCAATTTATTTTTGCGTGTTGTGAATGATATTTCATCTCTTTTTTGAAAAACAGTTGTTCTTGGACTAAGAACTAAACATTCCAAGGGCCTACCATAAATTAAAAAGAAACATGTAGAATCTTTGCAGAAACAAGTTGCATAGGAAATCCCTTCAAAACAGCTTTGTATTGGATTGAGCAAGAGATACCGGTTGGGATACTCGTGGAGAATCAAAAGTGGCAGACATTCAGTATTTGGTTCTTAACTTTATTTAAGGTACCAATATTTCTCAATCCAATCTTGCCCAAGAAGGCCTTCTTGAAGACCTTGGTATGATCTTCCCTTCTTAAGCATCCTGCCATTTTGTTAATGGGAAAAGGTATTAACTTTAGGAAGAAGTAAAAAAAAAAAAACCACACCCAACTTGAAAACAGTGCTTTTCCTGTGGTGCTTCAAGTCTATGTATGGATTTCACTTACCACCAACCAAAATGTTCCTTTTCTAAGAGGAGAAAGACTGACTCTTGGAAAGGACTAATTGATTCTGGGCATTTGGAGCCTCTCCTTGCTGCCAGCTTTTCAGCTAAATACACTGTGCATATGGGGATAAAAAGCTTTCCAATCTTTGAAATCCCCTAAAGTTTCTGTGACTGTCATTTAAAAGAAAACACCACTGACTTGTACAGCAGGGAAGTCTGAACTGAAACCACAGGAAGAGAGTAAATATGATCCTCCTTGTGTCATTTTAAAGCCCCTTTTCTGCCTGTAACTGCACTTTAAATGTAAATAAACTCTGTTCTCTTAATATGTGAGTTTCTACCCCAGAACTCTATTAGGGATTGCACAAATATTACCTCAGTGTATATTCAGACATTATTAAAACAAATTACTCTATTACAGTACAGCTAAGGCCCATTCATTCATTCATTCATGATGGTGGTGGACTGTGCAATGTCCCTGAGGTATGCCAGGAACAACCATGCTGTTGTAAGCTTACACAATCAGTTATTTAAAATTGATTTATTTTGTTAATATCATATAATGGCTCCCAGGAGGAGATGAAAACAAACAGATCAGAGCCGATTATGCCTCCAGGTTGTAGCTTGAGACAAGGCAGTAACTCGTGGTCTAGAACTCACAGCTACAGAAAGACACTGCTTTGTGCTCTGTGTGCTTTTTTCTCCTTGCAACCCTTTGAACCTCACAGTATTCATGTGCCTCAGTTCTTAAACCACCACAGGTCTGCATTGTACAGCTTGGCCCAAGGTCTCGGATCACCTGGACTGTACCTGGCAGAAGTCTAAAGTGGTCTGTCTTGTACACACAGCTATGGGTAGTTTTAAACCATCCTTTACAGCTTTCCTGTTCTTGGGTTCCTCTAGTCTTTGGCCAACTGTTGGCATGGGATAAAACTGGTCAAAGAAAAAATATCCAACAGATGGAGATTCCTGGTGAACAGAGACAACAAGTTTGTTCCCCCTTTTATACTCTGTATATTGAAAACACCAAAGGTGTAACCTAGAATGAAAAGGTCTATATTGGAATTGGCTTACCCCAGATAGAGAATTTGGAGCCATGTTCTAATTTGGCTTCCAAGAGGCATTTTAACATATAGACATCTCTCTTCCTCTCAAAACCATTGTTCATGGTTTCATCATTTCATGGGTTTCATCATTCATGGACATTGTTTCATGTGTTGCGTGTTCCTGACTCTCCATTTGTTTCCATTTTCCAGTCAGATGAAGGTTTCTGTCGGGTTTAATTAGCTTTAATTAGCCAGTGGTATGATTGCACAGCAGCTGTCTCTTGCCACAGGAGAGGGGTAATTTCTAAACTTGCTGCTAAGGCCATTCCTTAACCACTGCTGCTGTAAACAGCCCATGAATTACTTCTGGAGAAACAAAGCAAAAGGCCAGAAACACGATGGGAGCAATGTGCTGTGTCCACACTCACTCTGAAGTGCAGTGAATGCTCTCAAACCAGAGGCTGTTCAGCCAGCTGCTGAGGCTGAACAGAGACAGTGGCTGGGAATGTCATTTCTGAGTAGGACTGTTACACTGGCTGCTGTCACTGTGGTCAAAATGCCTTCTGGCTGCAGGCACACAGGAAAACCTGCCATGGTGGGAGCTGCTTCGCTCATCTGTAGTGCACCACAAAGTGGTATTATCATACACATTCCCCTTCCCAGCAAAGCTGGATAAGGGCTGTCAGATCTTTGCTCTAAATCTGAAATTCATACCTTGGAGCTACTTGACTGCTGGCCATTATGTAGCCCCCACAAGACTAAATCCTTGGGATTCTGTTGCCTGGTTGTGCTTGCCTCTGAAATCCATTCCTTTAGATAGTCCCTGTGGAGCAGAATCTGCCTGGCCTGAATGGTGATAGATTGTTGAAAGCAAAGTCATCCCCTATCTGTGAGAGAATCACAAGTTCTCCTTATATTCCTGGATCTCTGAGGCTTCAGTGGACAACAAAACCTTATTTCAATCCTTTGGCAACAATCTAGGGATCTGTCCAATCAAACAGTTATATTAGTTCAAATAAAAGAGGCCAGGACCAAGGATACATTTCTGGTTTCTTGATGCCTAGTTCAACAGTTGCTGCATTAGTGCTGTTTGGCCTCCAGATCCAGGCCTGATTCAAATCTCTGAGGGCTGAGCTTTCAAGGCAGAGGTGTCCATAAATCTCTTGGGTAGCTGTATGGAGTACAGCAGACTGACACAATTGTGACCCTGGAATGTCCCTACACCTGTGGCTGAAGGCACTGAGTAGGCACTTTGGAGTGACACTCCTGAGTGTCTTCTGAGAATTTAGAGAAGGCCTAGACAGCATCTGCACATTTAAAAGCTGTTGGGAATCTCTGCATAGTCTGAGGTCTGCCCAGCCCTAGCTAGAGGCTCACAGCTTGTTTTAACTGTGATCCTCCTTGCATGGGTGGCAGGGCTGTTGCATGCTCCTAATGAAGATGTGTCACTCTGTGCTGGCAACGGTTTCATTCTTTGGGCCCTGCTTATTACAAAATGTTTTGTTTGTTTCTTTTTTTTTTTTTTTTTAATGATGGGTATAAAATTCACTGTTGTTTAATTTGAGAGTTCTTTATGAGATGAAAGGCATGAAGTAAAATAGACTGAAAGTATATATGTATCATGAAGACTTGAAGTTATTTTCTTCCACACTGTTCCTATTTTGACTGTTCAGATGGTAAACTATCCATGGTTTTCACTAGAATCTCTAAATATACCAGTAATGCATAAACAACATTAAATAACACTGGTGCTATATACATATATCTATAAATACATACAGTATATATACAGCACAAATCTGTTTTGTAAATATTGATTTAAATATCTGCTTTTTATCACGGCAATCTTTTGGTTAAATTTAAAAGTGCATGAAATTTCCAATAAAAGACAAACTCTAGAAAATAATAGCGCAGGAACTGGGACAAAAAGGATGAGCAAATAATAAAGTTTTTGTGTAGAGTATGGATCAGATTTCAAAAGCAAATGAAATAAACTTAAGCAAAACAGCATGTATTCCAAATTGGAATCAACTATAATATTATGAGAAATCTGTGTACCTCCTATTGTAAATATTTATACTTTTGAATTTCCTTAGTAAACTGCCAGATATTATTCCCCAAAGAACATTATTTACTTGTTTTAGGTTTTAGTTATCTGCCGTTCAATTCTCTCATGAGATCAAATTCTCACATTACGGACACATGGGGTTTTTTTAATTGCAGATCAAAGGGGAATGCAACTCATACATGCATTACAGCATCATCTTTTAACACCTAGCAGACCATAGAGACTAAAATTTGACTTCATAGGGCATTCAAATTTGAATATGATGCCAGAAAAAGTGCCGTAAGTCTCCCGGGAACTGAAATTCACTTGTTATCCTTGTATATGTAACTTCTGCATGGTCATCTCTATGCAAAATCACTGCCAGTACTGCAACACAATTTCAAAGGGAGAATTTCATGCACTCAAAGATCAGAGGATTATTACTGCAGGAATTATTCTATTTAAATTTATATATGAATTCTGCTCTGTGTCAGTGTACCTGCAATTAGATTTCTGACAATACACAGCCTATTGATCAGTCTTGCTCAAGATGATGGGACAGACCCTGGATTCTATCCCACCAATCTAATTCCAAATTATTGTGTATCTGTAGATAATTTCTGTTCCATCTTTCATGCTTTAAATTTTATCTGCTGTCTACTTTCCCCAGTCCTCAATAGGGATACAGTGAGGCTTACATGCCTTTGTGTTGTTTTCGATATGAGGCAATGGCGACTTGGTTTTAAAGAGTTAGCACGGCAGCTCGACGTCTTCGAGCTACTCGGGCTATCTGACACGCTGACACTAATGTGGTGGATGGCAAATGGCGGTTTATTGTATTACACATGGGGTTAAATAGTCTAAAGGGTCTTCTACTATGTCAGTGGGAGGGCAAAGGATCTAAAGGTCAGTGGTTGGTGGGAAGCTAATGGAGCTAGGAGGGGCCACTACCGAAGGGACGGGGGGAGGGTCCTTATCTTCTCGTGACATCACGTGATCTTCTGAGCGCCTGTCCCTAGCTATCACCTACACATCTCCCCCCCCCTTTTCACAAAAAAAATGAGGTAGTTAGAGGCATTGGAGAAAAGGGGTACAAGGTAGTAACTTGATAAAAAAAAAGAAGGGGTTTGGAAAACTTGAGTAAATTCTGCGAGGCTGACTAGGCAGAACTTTGCAACTGGCAGTGTTCACAGTTTGGTTTACAACAATTGTTGCTGTCCTACAAATAGAATGTTGGCCCGTTCTAGGCGTGTTTGAATAAATGTGACTAGCTTGTTTAACAGGCATGGTCTAATGGCGAGAGCTAAGAGTAACATTGCTAATGGACTTATCAGGGTGGAAATTAGGGTGGTGAGCCATGGCGATTGATTGAACTAGGACTCGAACCAGCCCTGTTGGGCTTCCCTGTCTTTCTTTCTCTGAGCCAGTCTATCTCGGAGTTCTGCCATGGAGTCTCTAACGACTCCTGTATGATCAGCATAAAAGCAACATTCTTCTTTCAAGGCGGCACACAGGCCTCCTTGTTGCATGAACAGGAGGTCTAGTTCCCGCCTGTTCTGCAGGACGACTTCTGAAAGTGAGGAAACTGATTTCTCTAGGAAGGAGATGGATTTCTCGATCTTCTGCAAGTCTTCGTCGATAGTCACTTGTAGTTGAGAAAGTCCTTGGTGTTGGGTCACGAGGGCTGAGACACTTGTGGCTGTACCGGCTGCTCCCAGGCCGAGCAGCATCGCGATGGTTACCCCTGTTATTATCTCTCGCTTGTGGAGCCGGCCCGGTTCCTTGGAAAGTTGACACACCTCCTCGTCTGAGCGGTACAAGACCCTAGGAACAATCAGAACTTGGATACAAAAATTATCAGAGTCATTGAATTTGGCCAGGGACACACAAGGACTCACCCCAGACTGTTGACAAACCTACATTCTGGATGCCGCTGGGATCACCCACTTATTGATCTTCTCGTCAGGTTTGACAACTTCGGTGCAAACATTTCCCTTCTGCTTGGCTAAAGTTGCACTGCCAAAGCATTTTCTCTGACCCGTGACTTGACTCAAGGTGATTCTTCTGCGGGGAGTGTCTCACCTGCACTGGTGGGGGACATCAGCTGTGGAATAACTGAATGGGATGTTTAGAGCAACTCTTTCATAGAAAGGAGGTTTAACATTGTAACAGAGCCAGCATGGATTGGTTAGGTTTGGGTTGGATTTATTCAGAGATGAAAAGGTAGCTTCTAGCATGCGGAAAATGGGATTCGGGTCAGACACGGCTAAGTGGTCTATCTGAAAGGCATCTGCATAGCTGGTCGGGGTATTGGTGACCTTTGTGGGCAAAGATTTGGGGTGGATTGTGCTTTTCCCTTTTTGTGAGTCTCTAATAATTTCTTTGGGTCTGACCGCTCGGGGCACTGGCGGCTGGAGCCTGATAATCTGTACATTTACCCATTCTTTTGGTGACTGGAGGACTACTGTCTACGTCTTGCCTGTGGCCCAGCTAGGGTGATCTGGTTGTAAAACAGTCATGTTATAATCAGTGCATGTCCGGCGTGTAGGGTCTTGATAATAGTTTCGATAGAACTTTGACTTGAAGAAGGGTTTGTTACAGCCGGTGGGTGCCCAGGAGAACTGTAAGAATTTATCGGGTTCCTGTGGGTCTCACCCATATCTTGATGGTCTGGCATCTGTAACAATGGTTTCACAGCTCTAGTAACTACAGTGGCTCTACCCCGGGTAGTTGCAGTACTTTTTCCCTGGGTTGGAGGCTGGGCACTAGTAGGCTATGTACATGTGCATGAGATATGGGGCGTGGCGGTCTATCTTTGGTCGCCCCGGGAACAGATTGGTGATGTGGAACACAAAGGATGGGGTGCTCGGGGTGGTGATTTCTTTGAGCACCTTGTCATTTGAAAGGTGTTTCATGACTTACCTGAATGGTTGGTGAGGATAATAGTCTGGGCTGGCTTGCATTTTGGCAACCAGCCCCAATAGCAAAATCATACAAAAGCATCGTTGTTGCCTGGGTCTCACTGGCGTGGGACACTTGGGTGCTCTCGGTTTGTTCTTTTTCTCTGGAATCGCTTTTACAATTGTTTGTATGTCTTTGGGATTTACTGGCGTGTGTATTTTTTGTTGGTTGTCTCCTATTCTAGTAACTCTTACTGGGAACGCTTTCACTGTGGAAGCCGGTGTCTACTCAGCACAGGTTATTTTTATTTTTCCCCAGTCAGTGACTTGGGCTGGCTCATGTTGTAAACTCTTTTTGGAGTGGCTGAAAGCTTTATTAGGTTTCATTTTAAATCGTGTTGGTTCTGCTCTCTTTGTTTCTGAATCCCAATCACTGTCTGTCTGCTCTCCGGAGCTGCTGCCGCCGGTACTGTCTGACAAGGAGTCAGAGACACACTGTTAGCTCACTTCTGGGTTTGAGTGTCGTTCAGTGCGGCTCTGGCCCCGCCCCTCCTCTCGGGGGTGGCTCTACTCTTGCCCCCCCTCTCCGGGGTGGCTCTGCTCCCGCCCCCCCTCTCCTGGGTGGCTCCGCTCCCGCCCCCTGGGCTTGCCCTGCCTCCTGCAGGGCGAGGTCTCTCTCTTAAATGCTGGCAGTGCTGAACGCAGCTCTCGACGGGGCACGTGCTCTTCGCGCCCCTCCCGCACGTGCGTGCCTGCGGGAAACTGCGGCCCCGAGGCGCGCACGCGCTCTTCGCCGCTGTCCCGTGCATGCGGGTCTGCGGAAAACTACGGCTCCGAACTACGCGGGCGCTCTCTGCGGCTTTCCCGCGTGTGCACATCCGCGGGGAACGGCGGCGCTTCCCCGAACGTGCTTTTCCCACCGCTTCCCGGCGCGCACGCGCCCGCGGAAGCCCACGGCGCCGGGCCGGGCGCGCTTTCCCCGCCGCTTTCCGGCGCGCACGCGCCTGCGGAAGCCCGCGGCACTGGGCTGGGCGCGCTTTTTCTGCCGCTCTCCCGTGTGCACGCGCCCACGGGGACTCGCGGCGCCGCTCCGAACATGCACCCTCTCCCCTCCTGCTGCGCGCACGCGCCAGCAGAAGCCCGCGGCTCTTGTCTGAGCACGCACTTCTCTCCCTCTTCTCTGGCTTTCCCCTGCGCATGCGCACTGGCACACACCTACGGCTCTGGGCTCTCCCCACTACAAACGTTCAGACTTCGCCCCTCCCCGCTGCCGCTGGCGCTATTTTCAAACCCGTACGGTGGCGGTGCCGGCCGCGTGCTCTCTTGAGCCACGTGCTCGGCGTCTCTGGCCTCTTCGGCTAGTCCTTGCCAGAAAAATCGCACGCGCTGCCGCGCCTCGGGTACCGAACCACCGATCGACGGCAAGGGGACTGGGGAGGGACCTCCGGATGCCCGGGAAGGCTCCGCGGGCGGGGGGGAAGCCGACGGGCTCGGGGTGGGGGTCGGGGGGTTCCCTGAGGGCACCGGGGGCTTTGGGCTCGGGCTCCGGGAGGGGGGAAGCGTGCTTGGCTCCCGCGGCTTCTCGCACTCGGATAAATCATTTTCAGACGCCGTTTGCGTGGTGGCCCCCACTCCCAGCTTAGGAGTGGCCAGCAAACACACACGGGCGGCACTCCAGGTCTCTTGTTCTTCTAGCGCTTTTTGTAAACTTTGCTTGACTCTCCTCTATGCTTTAAGGTGTTTTTTGCTCCCTGTGGATTCTGTATCTTCGGCTAGCGCGAGTGTACACTTCTTCTATACTTCTGAATGGAGGATTTTTACTGGGCGCTCTATTACTCTAAGCTCTAGTAATCTTGCTAAAGTAAGTTGTAAATCTCTGGGCTTGTACTTAATCTCCCACTGTCTGTGAATTACACTTACGACTTTCGCGATTGCTTTTATGAGTCTCGCTGGTCTGGGGACGTCTCTCCTGCTGAGGGTCAGTTTCTTTGGCCTGCTCTGGCTGCTGCTCTTGTCTAGGCGAAAAATTTCGACTCTTGAGCGTTTTTCTTGTTCCCGGGTTTCGGCACCAGAATGTTGTTTTCGATATGAGGCAATGGCGACTTAGTTTTAAAGAGTTAGCACGGCAGCTCGACGTCTTCGAGCTACTCGGGCTATCTGACACGCTGACACTAATGTAGTAGATGGCAAATGGCGGTTTATTGTATTACACATGAGGTTAAATAGTCTAAAGGGTCTTCTACTATGTCAGTAAGAAGGCAAAAGATCTAAAAGTCAGTAGTTAGTGAGAAGCTAATAGAGCTAAGAAGAGCCACTACCGAAGAGACAGGAGGAGGGTCCTTATCTTCTTGTGACATCACGTGATCTTCTGAGCGCCTGTCCCTAGCTATCACCTACACACCTTTGACTTAATTGCCTTGATGCCTGCCTGATGAAAGTCATCACAACAACATAGTTTGTTATTTTTGCTTTGAGCTTTTAAATGGAAAATGCACTATTGACTTCAATGGCACAAGATCCAGCATTTGTTTCTACAGGAGGTTGCAAGGGAAATGGAAACTCTCAGTGAAGGGTTTATCTCTCCACTAGCTGACAGAGTCAGTAATTTAAGGTGAGCTTCCTCTATGGATTTGTGTATCTCACACCCTTTGGGAAAATTTTCTCTTAGATCCAGGAAGGTGTGACTGGGCATTAAAGTATGAAATGTGCTGCCACAATTACAAGTGCTTTCCAAAATCACTGATAACATCCTGTTCTGTCATGTTGGTAGGTGTGTTTAACTTGTAAGTTCCTTAGGTCAAGGACTGTCTACAGCTCCTTGTTTATATGGTAATTACCAAATCTTTATCTTGATTAGTCCCTAGACATTACAATAATAAACAAAGCAGTTAGGAATCATCAGTCACATCAGCTTTGAACCAGAGGCATAAAGGCAAGGCCTCATCTTCCCATGCCATTCATGCAGTTCTTTTTAGCACAACACATTTACCCCTCCTCCTTCCCAGCAATCCCCATCTCTTTTTTCTTTACTAGGCTAAAAAACAGGTGAGAGAATAGTCTCAAAGTTCTTGGAAAAAAATGCATCATCTGAGCCCCTCTGGGTCCAGACAACAACACAAAAACAGAAAAGCAGGGGGGAAAAAAGAAAAGAGTGTCTAGTCTGGTAAAAAAGTTTTGATCAAAACAGCTGCAATTTGCAAGGATTAGATCTGGTCCACTGTCCTACAGAGGTAAGAACTGGACAGTGGCTCTTTATGACTTCACAGCCCTCTGTAGGCTGCCAAATTAAGTATGTTTTGGATGAAAGTCTGAAAAAAGAGCTGGCATCAAAAAAAGTTTTGGTGTCCACTTCCAGCCCTAATAGTTTTCTTTTAATCTTTAGCCAGGGCATGGGAAATACAATCCTCCTTCATTAAAAGTATTTAAGTGATCATCTGTTGGACCGTATGTGACTTGAAATTTGCTCTCTTTATGGGATGAATAAGCTGCATGGAATCTGGTTATAAGCTGAAAAATCACCATGGAAATTTTTACGAACTTTCTTTCCTCTTTACTCCCCCAAAAGTAACTTTTTTCATTTCTAGAACTACTTTTCCTTCTTCTGATGGTGTGTGAGAAGTAAACCAAGGAGAGCAGATATCTACCTGGAATAATACCTAAAATTCTTCAAGGTTGTCCTACAGTATTTTAGTTCCCTAAATCTCTCTTTCACTGTCATATTGCCATCTAAGTGATGGTCTGTGTCCTGTTATATGCTTACAAATAGAAAAAGGAAAAATAGTTGTTTACTTTTGGCTGGTGCAATACAGCCTGAAATAGTAAGTGAAAGCAGATGATGAGCAACCAAAGTCTCGATACTGTACATCGGTTTTGCAGGGTTTTTCCCTAGTTCTTTTGAAATCCACACTCCCACCCCCACACACACGTGGCAGTGTTTGTAAGTTTTGAGCCTTGGGAGTTTTAGCAGCTGAGCCTTTTGTAACCTTTCCACTCCACGGTGGGAACTCCTCAGCTTGTGCAGCTAAACCACTGCTGGGCATTGGTCAGCAGGAAAACAAACAAGCAAAAAAAACCAGTGTCCTGTGGAAAGCATTGCCTAACAAATAGACAAAAGACAGTGATTTGTTTGCTGCTAAGTGACATCTTAAATTAAATACCAAAAGACATTAAAACTCTCTCCCTTAAAGGCTCAGTGTTACTCTCTGTAAGCGCATTATACACATTTCTGTGACATGGTGCAAATGTCAGGGACTAAAGGGCCGCTTGCCCATCTAAACTTGATTTGCCAGTTTCTGTTTGATGACACAATTTTCTCTTTCTGTTCTGTGACTCTTACGTAAATTTGCAGTTTCCTTAGCATTCTGTGTTCAGGCTCAGATGTGGCTGTGCTTTGATGATAAAAGCAATACTTAGTTTTTACACAATATCTGTCATAAATGGAAGGCAATGCACTTCACAAAATAGATCTGTATCATTACCCTTTTACCTGAGGGAAAAGCAAGGCTTTTAGAGGTGAAGAAATTAGGTTTTGATTATTAAAATATTACATATAAAGCTTTTTTTTTTTTGAAAAAAGGAAGATTAGAGCATGCTAATTTTTTAAAATTTACTTCTGCAGCTGATCTGTCCTGATTTTTGAGTAGGCGAAATGAGGTTCTTGGTGATTGCGTGTAAATCACTGGATCCTTCTTTCACTTTATGTTCTTGTTGATTGAAAATATTGATGATATTTTGATTTTAATTTTAAAATACTGATGATAACTAAAAGCAGATTGATAAAGTTACATTTACAAGTAATGGTGAAGTGCTGCAAGATCTTTAGCTAGGAAGTATTTAATGACAGGCAAGGAAATTTTATTTGTCTGCTACAATATTCTGGACTGCTCCTGAAATACTGATACTAAACCAGAGACCCATGACTATCTACTTACATGGATTACCTTATTGGATTAACAAGGTAAAGGAAATTATGTTTTTTAAAGAATCACTTTTTTGTTACCTCCCATACTGCTCTGCTGTGCTAGTGGCAGTGCCTACATTTACAGCAGTATCTTGGATTGGATATTCTCTAAATCATATTTCACCTGGATAGCAGATTTGTAATGTGCTGAGTTGCTTTCCTCGAACAGAGGTTCTGGAGCTGGAAAGAGGCAGCTGCACTTTACCCAGCCAGTAGTAAACACTTCTAAAAAGCATGATACTACAGTCACTCATCTATAAACCACCTCCACATAACCTCCCCTAAGTTTCTTCTGCAGATCTGTGCTGGTCCCACCTTTTACAAGGACTAGATAGCTCAGATGTCCCTGTTCTTTGCTGGAACCTCACACCCACCCACTTCCCTTTCCTGAAACAGCATGCCAAGGAGCATGATGGATCACACAGATCCATGCCCAGACATCTGTTTGCTTTCCCTTTGGAAAAACAGCTTTTCACATTATGTAGCTCACTGTGCCTGTCATCAGACATCCGCAGCGTGTCTGTAATGTGACGGCACAGGAGCCTCTTGGTAGCATTCCATGTTTTTATCAGCATGTAATTATTGAGAGGTCTGAGTGCTCAGAGGGCTGGGTTGAACTGAGGATATGAAGTGGTCACTCACTAGAAATGTGAAGGGAATTAAGGTGTGTGACTGTGATGGGATGAAAACTTTTAATAGCATTCGGTCCCTGGCTCTCACTGTGAGAGAGCCATAAGGGTGCAGGGGAAGAGCCAAAGAGCTGTGAAATAAACGTTCATGGGAGTGTGTATATTTTCCCCCAGTCAGAAATTCTTGGCCAGTTTCATAGGATTGCCTTAAGACAGAAAGGCCCCTCATAGCAGATGGGCAATACAAAGGTCATACATTTAATCAACTCTCCTTGTTTACATTGATCTGCCCAGTTTAGTCCTTCATGGACTAAAGTCAAAAGTGACCACTGAGTGCTTTCTCCATTGAGTTTTCCATTGGGTTTTGATCACAGTTACCTGTTGGGCTGGTATGCAGTGATCTCTCATCCATTTCCTTTTCCTCTGCCCTAACTGAAAAATGGAGATGAAGCTCGATAACAGCTGTCATATGATGTCAGTGGATACCCTAGGAGATCTCACCTTGTCAAGCACTGTGTGACTCTCTGGCTTACAGGTGAGGGATGCACAAGCAAGAGGAGTAGGAAATTTGGACAAAGCTGACTTCAGAAGTTTATTTTTTCTAGACTATAAGGACCAATTTTCTGAGTAGAGTAACCAGTGGACCAGATGGTCTGATCTGCTGTTACTCATGCTGAGGTCAGGGATCTGTGGAACTGAGGGGATGAATTTTACTGAAGGCATGGAATGTCTCCTAAGGTTTCTACTTCAAATCTGTGGATTTGGACCTACCAGCAAGAGGATTTACTAGCCCAGACATCCTGGTCCTTTGCTGGGTTGCTGCTGGGACCTCCCACACACCTACTTCATGCCTTGAAACAGCAGCCAAGGAGGTATGGAGACAGTGGAGTCTGCAGGGAGGAATCAGCTGCTCTGTGGACCCCAGGCAGCAGACAGATTTTGATACTTAAAATAAAGAGGAGGAGAATGAGAGTTTCCACTGTGAAGCTGGAGTGCTGAAAAAGGAAGGGAACCTTTGAATTCTCATTAATCACTCCTTCATTAGCCTTTTACAAAGCCAGCCCTAAAGATCACTCTAATTTTCCCCTATTTTCTTTGCTGTACCCTCAGAAGCTACTTACCACTGAGCATTTGAGTGTTGTATATATCATGGAGAAATCTCCAATGATTTCTGAATTAGTTTCTTGGTGTATAGTATGTTGGTTTTTGTTGTTTTGCCTTTGAATTGCCTTATTTCTCAATGTTGTTATGCACAAGAAAAATACTCTTTTTTTTCTTTTTTTGAGAACATTCTGCCACAAATGAAGCTCTATGTAGGAAAATGTAGGAAATATAGGAAAAAATCCCAAATCTAATAACAAAGTATGCAGAGAACTAATGCTTCTCTGTGGCAGTGTTTTTCATAGAGTGAGGTAAAACTGTCATCTAGTGGTCATAATCTGTTCCTGAATTACTGTTTTCATTTGAATATAGCCAGAATATTTTTTATACTCAGGATGAAATATACTGAAGTCTACCTGAAAATACTAAGCTAGGAAAAAAAATGTGTCTGAAAGGCTTTGAGGTAAAGTGAAAAACCTTAGAATCTTTCATAAAAATAAACAAATTTTTAACTTCTTGCAGCAAAGCTGCGAAGTATCTTTTTCCTCTCTCTCTCTCACCATTTACCATGGTGACATATCACTTTCTGCCTTGTTGAACAGCTGTGGGAGGCTAAAGATCAAGATAACTGAAGCTAAAATAGGCCATCAAAATAACCTCTCAATAGTTATCCTGCTACAGTCATTTTACAAGTCAATCTCAACCACTCTGCAAGAAGCATGTTGATGCTATCAGAGCAGAGCTGACTGTGTGCATCTCCTCACTTTGAGCTTCTGTGTGTGCCAGTGTTTTGCAGCTGCTGGTTGGTAAAGGCAATGCTAACACCTACATAATAACTACTGGAGTTCAGTGAATAAATGTGAAAAATAGCAGGACTGATACATGGTGTTATAAGAATATGCTCTCACAAAAAAGGAAAATTGGCAGAGCAAAATGCAGTGTGATGAGTTTGATGACTCAGGCTGGAATATTACCACATAGCATTAACACTTGCATGCAGTACCTGCGATACTGTGGACAGAAGCAGGTGTGATTCTCACATTTTTTTAATGGAGAAATTCATATGTGCTGATGAGTGAGGAAGACTTTATGCAAGCAGTGTCTCCTGGAGTGAATTGGCTAGTATAAATCATAATACTTAGCAAACAAGCTTCCTGTCCAGTTTGGTTTCCAGATTCTGCTTATAATTTGTAATAATTTGTATTTTCAAAAGGCGGTGGATCCTTAGTTTTGGATTAGGATCCCTTTATTCAAATTTTGCAAATTCAGAACTTCAAGATGTCATCTGCCTTGTAATGCTTAAAGTTTTAAACACATGTTGAAGGCCAGTGCTGACAGAGGCAGATGATGGGGACCACAAGGAAATTACAAGACAGTCTTGATTTAATTAGCAATAATTCCAGTAAGCCCACACCCTTGAGAATGTATTTGCTATTGAGCAGATATCATTGAAGAGGTTTAGCAGAGATATTGAATAAAAATGATGAGGTACCTTGCTGGATGTTTATGCAGTTTCCTGACCGAGAACAGTGCTATCTGCGGTAAATGACAAAAAACCATGAGGTGAATTATTTTTAAACTTAACACATGGTCAAAAATGGCTGTCATCTTTAGTCCATCACAGAGAAAAGATTTCTCAGTGGTGAATGCAAGGGAGAAAAGGTTAGGCTGTGGAAGCCTTTCTTACATATTTATTATGAAATATATTTAGTAGTGAATGTTCTTTGCTTAGTATTTTCTTTGAATAAGTTTTTGTCTGACTGCATAACTTCTGTGCAAATGTATTTTTTGTCTTTCTTTCTAGCCTAGGACTACATGCACTGCACAGTTTTCTTTCCCTACCAATTAAATATGAATCAGTTTTTATTCTGCTAGAGATTTTAGATTTTTTAAATTTAATTTTAATAAATTGGGGGTTTTGAAAAAAATTATTTAGAATTCCCTTGCCAATACACTCATTCTCCAGATTTGTATAAGTACACTTATTCTTTAGATTTGCATGAAGAAAGCCCTGCTACATCTAAAGGGAGAATACTCATGTGAAAGTCACCCAGCTCTAACAGGAAAACTAAAATTTCTGTAGCCAATAGGATAAACACAGAAGATCATCAGGTTATTTTAATTCATAACTGAAGGTAAGCTGAGCAGTACTTCAACAACCCCACCCCAAACCAAAGGGTTGTGATGGACACCAGGGTTACAAACTAGGCTGTAAGCAATAAACCTTATCAAGTATGAGTAGGCAATACTGGCAGGAGAATGTAGTTGTGACTCCTGCACGCTGTTGTGATGCAGAGACTGGGTAATGTCTGAAACACCACTTTTCCCAGACTCTGTTATTAGGAAAGCTGTTTGAAGCAGGTAAGTGAGGATATAATGACCTTTCTGCTGATACCTGCAGCGTAACCAAATCTCACATGTTGTTGTCATGGTGATGAAGGGCTTGACCTTGCTCCTGTGAAGTAGATTCCAGAGAGTTGCTCAGAAATTGGTGCATGTACAGAATCTGTGTTCAGCCTCAGGATTTGGGGTGCATCCATTTTTTAGCACTCCACTGCCATCCTAAAGAATCCTGATGAGCAGCTACTCTGTGGAGCAGCAGAGAACCTGCTGACGTGCTGTGCGTGTGAGCTGGGTGCTCGGGACTCTCTACAGTCATAAGATAACTGTGATTAGCAAGTGCTTGTTTAGAGCAGGAATGGCAGTTAGAAACTGTCAGGAGACTGAAACGTGTGTGAAGATAAAATACAGCAGTAAAAGTGCACGATGCAAATTTACCAAAATTAAATGTTGTGGCGCGAGCTAGAGCACTGGTAAACGTGGTTAAAGCCAAAACCTTTCTGCAGGGGATGAGCTGAAAAGCTGCTGACTTTCTTCCTGTGACTTTGCAACATGCTGGGGAGTTGAGAGGGCAGGCTGGCTCGACTGCTAAGAAACAGCCAACACAGCACTTTTGTGGGGAGGATGTCTGCACCACAACAGCAGCACAGCGCAGACAGGAGCAGCAGGCACCCCGAGGGAGAAAGAGGAGAGCACAAAGGGACTCTCTGCTTTAGAATTCTGTGCTGCTGGGGACAAAGAGCGTACCTGTGCATGTGTGTATACATAAGACTCTTAATTCAATATTATTTATCACAGTCACAAACTAAAATTCTGTTTTCTGCCCATAGCAGGTCTGAGTGTGGAACAAAGTAAAGGACAAAGAAAATAATCAACCAGTTAGCAACTTAGCAATGTCTAGGTCTGGAACTAATGTGATTTAGTCCAGTGTTATAGACCTGTGAAGGATCATAAAACCCTACAGCTAGACAGGTTTGCAGGTGATACACTTCTGTAAATATAATATATATTGTTTATAAACTGGCAACAATCTACTTCAAGAGCTGATGAACCCCATTTATGAACACTGAACAACATAAAACTCTTTCCTGTCCACAGAAAAAAAGCCTTAAGAAGTGATGGCATTCTATTTTTGAGTGGGATAAAAGATCATTGGTCAGTATAACACCTATTTCAAGTGAGGAATTTCAGAGGATTATGCCTGTGTTGACTGGCTCTCTTCCTTGGTCAGCCACTGGAAACTGAAGTTCCTTTAAAAGTTGTTTGTAGCTGCTTGATATTCAGCTTTGATCCCTTCCCCTCTAAAATGACATGCAGAAATGGAGAAGAGCAATACTTGCGTGCAGAGAGACCTGGACGAGGGTGGCTGTTTCATAGCTGCTAGAGTGAGAGTAAATAACCAACTGGATCAGTTTATGCAATACAGTTTAAACTGTATTCGTTTGAGTAATACATTTATGAACAAAAATCAGTTTAGAAGGCTATTTTCCAAGTACTGTATCATAGCCCTTGGGAGCTTGGCTCAAAAGAAAGCTCTAACAATGTGTGTCAAAAGGCATTTCTAAATCTAAACAAAAAATCCTGTTCTTGTGATGCTGCAATCAGACCAAGTACCCAGTCAGTCTTTTAAATAAGAGGTAGTGAACAGAGGTTTACAAATATATTTCTTTACTCTTACTGTAAAGTTCAAACTTACATCAATCAAAAAATTTTGAAAACTGCTACTATATAGAGGACAACATACTTTACTTATTTCCAAGAGATATTTTATGAAGGTGAGAATGAGTCACCTCAAAATGAAACACAATAAGAGACATAAGCTAATTTACATACAAAAAAGTGAACTTGCAAGTACATTGAAATAATATCAGTAAAATATCTAGACATACAAATGAAAAAAAACTTCAATTGTGGTAGTTAAAATAAATATGACTACAATTAGCAAGAATTTTAGTCTTTTTGTATGTTATTGCACATTTATAAAAGGTATATTTGTACTTGTTTGGTGTTATGAAATATTTTATGTTTATGTTACTTTGGTAAGAGTAGCCTATGGGTTTTGAGTAACATAAGTATTTTATAGTATCTTAATGCTTATACTCTTAAGAAAGAGGGGAATGTCATATCTTCATAGAATTTTAGAGAAAAATAATATATCAGTGATCTGAAACACAGAATGAACATATTTATTGGAAATCACAAAATCATAGAGTGGTTTGGCTTGGAAGAGACCTTGAAGATCACCCCAGCACTGGCAGGGTCACCTTTCACTAGACCAGGTTGCTCAGCGCTCCATCCAACCTGTTCTTGAACACTGACAGGGATGGGACATCCACAGCTTCTCTGGGCAACCTGCTCCAGTGTCTCACCACCCTCAAAGAAAACGGATTTCCTCCTAATATCTAACCTAAACCCACTCTCTTTCAGTGTGAATCCATTCCCCACTGCCCTGTCACTGCATGCTGTGTAGAAGTCTGTCTCGGTCTTTCTTGCAGGTTCTTTCCAGGTAGGAATGCCACAATTCTGTCACCCCAAAGCCTTCTCTTTTCTAGGCTGAACAATCCCAATGCTCTCAGCCTTTCCTCACAGGAGAGGTGTTCCATCCCTCTAATGGCCTTGGTGGCCTCCTCTGGATCTATGCAAACATGTCAATGTCCTGCATGTGCTGAGGGCCCCAGAGCTGTGTGCAGCACTGCAGGTGAGGTCTCACAGAGCAGAGCAGAGGAGCAGAATCCCCTCCTTCCCCTGCTGGCCATGCTGCTTTGGATGCAGCCCAGGATACAATTGGTTTTCTGGGATGCAAATGCACTTTGCTGGGTCATGGCCAGCCTCTCATCCACCCCAAGTCCTCCTCAGGGCTGCTCTCAATCTGTTCATCCCCAGCCTGTGCTGATACCACGGGTTTTCCCAACCCAGGTACAGGACCTTGCATTTGGTCTTGTTAAATGTCATGAGATTCCCATTGGCCCACTTATTGAACTTGTCCAGATTCTTCTGTATGTCATCCCATAATGGCATCTCGAAATACTGGATATGAACCTAGCAAGTGAATTAGTCATGCTAGTGCAGTCGCCTTCTCAGTGAATGACCTTCTAAATTTGTCCCTTATTTTCATTTTAAGAACCAAGTCTTCCCTACCTTTTGCTATTTGAGGTATTCAGTGATGATCAGTCCCCATGTCATGTGTTACTAACAAATGTATTAGAAAAAAGTGGCTGTTGGTAGAAGAGTGTTTTGTTTTAGTTCAGACAGAACACTCCTCTGATCTCCCAAATGTGTGCATCATAGTGTCAAGTGCATAAAGTAACAACTACAAGTGACTGACAAAATAGGATCTCCACGACAAGCACAGAGAAGGGAAGACTGGTCACAACTTCTTTTCCAGGAAAATCTGTGGTGTGTGGTCAGTCACATCTTCCAAGGAAGAAAGCAAAACGGGGGAAAAAGGAACTATGGACTCATCAGCAAGAAGAGTTGTTTGAGCAGACCCAGTGATCTATGCTGCCCCAAAAGCTGAAGAAATCCTCTGAGAAATTTCTTTCTATAACCAGTCTTCTATAAAGTATCTCTTTCCTTTTCTGGTGTTGTTGAATCATTCATGTTTCTGGACACAGGTCTTGTGGAAGATTCTGCCTCACTGTCAGATCAGACACTGAGTTGTAAATTACATTTTCCTTCTGCACATAAGTAGTATAAGGTTCCACTTCCATCGTGTCATCCTAGCAAAACAAAACCAAAAACTGTGAATACAAGGAGGAGTTTAGCTTGGCAAGGCTCTGCAAATCTTTCATCTGGACTGAAGAAAAAAACTGGGAAATAGTGGTCTCATATTTACTCCTCTTCAACTAAAGAAAAAAAAAAAACAAACAAAACTCTCTTTCTTTTTCTACTAAGGAACATGGATTACTGTTTCTGTCAAAGACTTGGAGGGTGAAGCTGAAGTATTGTTTCACTCCTTTATCTTCCCTTCTACTCCACTTCTGTTTGCCTGGAAAAAAATTTTATTAGGGTCTAATTCTCTAGAAAGAGCAAATAATATGCTGGAGCCTTGACCTTGATTCGTTCCTCATCAGTCTGCAGTTTCAGTCTACAGACACGCTAATAGAAGTCCTGTGACATGACAGCAAGAGCACGGGTCCTTAAACCATTATTTGACATTAATGCAAGTGTGTCTGTCAGCAGCAACTGGGAGGGAGGGCAGCAGAACAGCAGGAATACTAAGAACTAGAAATGATTACATCTCTTCAGAAACTGAAGCATCTTTTTGAGTCTAGTGTATACTGTGGGTGCACGGATACAATATAATTGTAACACAAGGTAGAGGTGCTGTTATTTGGATTTGGCAGCAGAGAACAGAGACAGAGCTTACAAGTGAATTTCCCAGCTACACAGGAAGCCTCTAACCACACAGGGAATCCAATAATATCTCCCAGTTTGCAGCTCAGTTCTCCTTCCATTGTCTTGAGTAGGATTGTATCTTTGATTGTGGATTGACCAAGCAAGATAAAGAGTGGCCTTCAAAACTCACACATTATCATTCTGGAGACCAAAAGGGATAGTCTTTTTCTCTTGGGGTCTGTTAACCTTGTTGCTTAATCTTCTTGTTCACTAATAGTTTTCTTAATATCCCCCAACCCATGCTAATGACTCCCTTCCTGATTATCATTTGGAGAGCAATTGTGGTCAGAGTATCTGATAGGACAAGAGAAATGTGGTGGGACTTCCTCCTTGTTAAAGCTAAAGGACGGCAGTAGCTGAATGTTTGCTGCTGGAACACACCTCTAGTGTTTGCTCCAAGTCAAAGTTATGGTGAAGATAAGCTTTGTTCTGTCCTATAAAGAGCTAAGGGTAAATATATCAGACATAGTAGTACCTGCTGAAAGCTGAGAGTAAAAATCTAATGTTCTCCCTTCCCTGATCATGTTTCCAGGGCTACCAGAATTCACCATGATTTGGTGATGGTCTAATTTGCATCCTTCTCCTTACCTGTTGGGAATGTATAGGAGCAATTTCAGGAGGCTTGGTTTTGTGGCATAGTCTGTGAAAAAGAAGACAAGTATTAAAACATCTTTGGCTGGATCACAGTTTTGTTTCTTTGATCAAAAGCTTATGAAGCATTGTTTTTCCTTGTCTTCAAGAGTAAAACCTTTTCATCTCTCTTCTCAACTTTTGATCCTGAATTATAGCACCCTACCTTTCCTAAGAGATCTTTTCTTATGTTTGTCAGAGCTTATACATAAAATGGAAGTAGATTAGAATCAAAGCCCTCTGTAAAGATATACATTTTGCAGTTAGTGAAATGGTATTGGACTAATTCTTCACCTCTGAGGGAAGAGGCCTGAAAGGAAAACAGTTTTGTACATGCAAATAAGGAACCTAACTGGGGTTTATCAGTACAGGTGCTAATTCAGCCTTTCAGTGCACAAATAATTTCTGTCGTTTTTCCTCAGAACTCCTTTTTTTTTTTTCTTCGTAGGAAATCCTAAAGGGACTAGAGCCCAGCTTCACTCAAGGAATTTTTAAATAAATACAGATACAATCTGCTGTCCCTTCTGTTCATATGGCAGGCTGGCATTGCTCAGTCCTCTGGCATTTAGTGGAACTTATTAGGCAGTAGAATCAATGCCCTGATCTAACCAAGAGAGATACTGGCAGACTATCACAGTATCTGAGGTTTACTCTCGCAGATTCCTATCAGAATGAAGTGTTCCCCTTTAGGAAGCAATGCAATCAGGGTCCTTGGCCAACTTCTTCCCATTTATATTTTACTCAGGGGCATTATTCTGTGCAGATGTACAGTGCAGTGTCTGCAGTACAGAAATACTTGATGTAGTTAATTGGGTTATTACAGCAGCACAGAGTGATGCAATCATATAATTTCAAGACACAAAGAGCACTTTAAAATTTCTTCTAGCACTAAACAATTTTTCCTTAGCACCTTAGCATACATACATACCTATCGCTGTGGAGCTTGAAACAGTAAATGACAGCCAACAAGGTGGTAATGATCAGAACACAAATGATGCAGGCATACAGGAAAAAGTTGGTTTTCTCTAAACATAAAGAGACAGTCTCAGTTATATCTTCTTCTCAGTTCCTGTATCATTTCAGTAGAAGATTACAGTTACTTTAATGGATACTTGCATTTTCAGCATGCTTATAAAACAAATAGAATGTCCTTCAGCAGAAGGGAAAGTTAGTAATGAAACTTTGCTGAGAAACACAATTGGAGTCTGCGTCAGAGGCAAAAGTAGATTCCACAAATCTCACAGTGATCACTCATATTTTCACTAAGCCACACCTGAGTTTCTCTCAAGGACTCAGAATTTCTCAGTAGTTCTATTTATTCTCAAAGGCAACTAGAAAACCAAAGACCAGAACCCAAGGTTCATACAGTGTCAGACATTCACAGCTTGGAATGAAGGAATGTATTTTTTCTGCTAGCCACCCAAGATTGGCTCTCTGTCTCTCTTACCATGGCATTAAAACTTGTATCCAAAAAAAAAATTCTAATATTCTCATTCTAAGTGATTATTCAAACACAAAGATAATGGCTCCTTTCTCTCTGTTTCCAAAAGCATTTCCACTACCAAAAGAACACTACCACACTTATATGTATCCCTCTTAAGGAAGAAAGCATTAGGAAATATTATCCAGAACACAAACAAGCTGGTGATGTTTCTGGGCAAAGGCAGGTGGGGATGTTACTCTTGTCTCTACAGGATTACACTGAAGGTTTCTGTATCTCTTAGAGATTTTCCTTCCTAGAAGGAACAAGGGCTGACAAAAGCTGAACAGGGCTCTGAACACACAAAGGGAAGCTCACCTGAGGAGCAGCAGGCTATGGACTGGCTCCAGTTCCCAGCTGGGTGGGACACCACGCAGGTGGTCACATTGGTTCCATTGGTGCTACAGGCCGTGAACTTGCTGAGAACAGTCACTGTCCCATTGTCGTGGCACTTCTCCTCCGTGCTGGAGCTGCTCTCCGGGAGCCAGGAGAGCTGCGCCGGCGGCTTCCCCGCCGCGGCCTCGCACACGGGGCTGCCCTGCTCGTCACAGTACAGGCTCAGCCTCGGCGGGGCTGCAAAGCACCAGCAAGGGGAGAGGCGTGCAGTTAGTTTGGCACAGCTGGGCTGGGCTGTTCTTGTTCTCCACCCAAAATGAACCCAGTGAAAAGAGGAGAATGAGGTTGGGGGTGTCATCCCATCCCATCCTATTGCAGCAATGTGGACCCAAAACACAAGACACAAAGATGAGGTCTTTTTTTCCCTTTTTCACAACCCTCTCTCATCCAGCTGAGCCTTACCACTGCCATTCATATCCTCTGTGTGTACATGGGAAATTGCTTCACACCTGTCATTTCTAACTAGACAGTGGAAAAAGGGAACAGCAGAAGGGAGAAGAGTTATGGGAAATAAGGAGTAAGAAGACACAGAGATACTCCCAATGAAATGCATGAATTTTTCCCATCAAGAAACGTAGAATCACAGAATGGCTTGGGTTGGAAGGGACCTTAAAGATCCTCTAGTTCTAACCACCCTGCCATGCAAAGGGAAACCTTCCATAAGACTGGGTGGCTTCAAGTCTCACCTAACCTGGCCTTTCACATGGGACATCTACAGCTTCTCTGGACAATCTGTTCCAGTGCCTCACTACCCTCACAATATGAATACTGTCTTAATATCTAATCTAACCCTACTCTCTTTAGTTAAAAAAAAAGAAAAGCCCTCCACATTTGCACATTCCTTACCCAGCACAGTCAGGTGGTACGTTGTGTGAAAATTCCCTTCTGTTGATGCCACTTCACAGCTGTAATTTCCTTCCTGGGCTATTCCCACTTGCTGTATCTCAAGGGCAGGAGCCAGATCTGCACTGAATGTCCAGTTCATGTTGTCACTGCAGTTTGTTTTGTGTGTCATGTTTGTATCAGTCCTGTATACCAAGGTGCAGAGTCCTCCGACCTTGGGGGTTATTTTCCATATTAGCATACTTATTTGTCCTTGGATAGGGCAGGTGAGAACTGAGCTGTTGCCTATGGTCACTGACACTATGTGGTTCCCTGAGGAGAAAAAAAAGAGAACGTGTGAGAAGGAGCCCAGGAGTTGTAGAGGAGCTGTGAGAAGGAGCCCTGGACTTCACAGGGAAATGTCTGTGGTGGTACAAACAAGGGTGAGGCCATGGCTGTGTTCATCTGCATGTGGTCTGTCATCTCTTATTACACCTGTGGATTATGGAGCCCATGGCCTGTCACAGCCAACCCCTGCAATACAAATTTCCCACTGAGGATCATCTTAGTGGATAAGGCTGGATACTGGAGCAGGACCCTACTCCTGCCCATGACCTTTAGCAGTTCCACATCCAAAGACTGTGCTTGTATCGGCAAACCCTCCAGTGGGTTCCTCACAGGGCTTAAAATACACAACTATGACTACTGCATCTGGCCACATGTCAGTGGCTTTTCTCTGTAACTGTTGCTGCCAAAAAAGTAAACTTTTACTTCTGCATCAGACAAAATCCAACGCTGTGGGCAAAGGCCTTGTTTACACCTCTCAGGCTTTACGCAGGTGCACATAACACTGGTGGAGCTTTGTGTAGGAGGAAAGGATTTTGCCTCATGGTCTGGGGTTTTCTTTTATTTGCATTAGTGTTCCCTCCATGTACAAAGGCATCCTCTTTTGTGAGGCACTTGTGAGACTGAGAGAAATGAAGTCTGAGGCACAGATTGCAATCCAGTGTGAAGAGTAGGTGAAGGAATGGGATTTTTGAGTCCTTTGGCTTCTGCTGAAATTAAAAGCAAGCAATCCCTAGATTTCAAAATGTGTGTGAATGAAGCTTAGCAATTAATGTGTTTATAGGAATAATGCCCATTGCTGTTGTCCAAATAAACCTCTATTTACCACTTCATACATTTCCTCTTAGTAGGTGGCCATTAAACTTTGGGACAGTAAAGCACTGATCTCTCAGTTCTCTGTCACTGGTGGAACACAAGTTGCTCTTTTCTATGGGTGAGTAATGGTTTTAGTGGCAGTCTGAAAGCTGTGTGTGAGGAGAAAACCAGAGTACTACTTCCAAAACCTGCATTAATCTAGACAGACAGCTAAAGTTAACCAATATGATTGATACTGACAAATAACTTTTTCACAAGTATTCCAAAAATATTAACCCCCTCCCCAAACCTTACAAGCAAATACACTAAAGCAGCAATTGAAAGTTTGTCCAGGATATGCAAAGAATTAGAAGATTCAATTTTTGCATGATTGGTCAAATCCTTGTCAGTCTTCTTCTGTGGCACAAGATCTAACTTTTTTGGGTTTCACTACCCCCTACCCAGATCTGGAATTATATTATTTCTCCTCTCCAGCACATTAAGAAGCCCAGTTCTTGAACATTTACAATGTTGGAAGAAGTGGTCTTAACGAGCATTAACTTTAATTGGTCAAATCATTACTATTAGCCTCTGAGAAAAGTACAGTTGGTTTTACCATAATAATATTGTCTGAAATCTCATTACCTTTTTAACCTAGGTGAATGAACCATTTCAGCTCAACTACTTCTGGTTTTATTTGACTGTTTTCTTGGGAAATGATTTCTGACTTGCCAAATGAACACAGTTGACTGCATTTTAAATTCTTATATATTCCTTTAAAGGTTTTTGCCTTTTCGTTTTGAGCATTAAGTATCCTTTGGGTGAAGACTCTTCAGCTGTTAAGAGTGTTCTGTGATGCAGAACTCTGGAGGTGTTTTTAAATGACAAGTATTTTTCCCCTAATGGCATTGCAAGAGAATGTGAGGTGTGTGTTTTAAACTCAGATGATTTTACCAGGAGTGGAACTGAAAGAAGTCTTTTGTCTCGTGATAGTTTCTGGATGAGTTCAATGAGTGTCTCTGAGAAATGGACAACAAAGTGTTTCCTCTCCTAGCTGAGCGTTGCTGAGAGCCTCAGAGCTCCAAGTCCTGCAGGGTATGGCTGACCTCAGCTGAAAATGACCAAGCAAACCTAAACACTCAAACAGCCCATATGCTGGAGCTGGGCGGGATTTGGATAACGTTTGCAAATGTTGAGCAAGAATGACAGTGCTGTGCCTATTGAACTGCGTACACTTTCATTTACATATTAAAGCGGCAGCATTTTACTTGTCTTTCAACTCAGCATCTCCTAAGCAGCTCATTGCAATGTCAAAGTTCCCCAGTATAAGGGGTTTTCATGCTTCAAGGCTGTAAAGAAAGAGGCAGTGAAAGTGGTGCTTTTTGCTATGCCTTCCTGTCATATTCTCCTCTGAATGAATCAGGTACCATTCACTTCAAATAAGAAACCACATCAGAAAGCTTAAAATCTGCTGAATCAAGTTTAAATACAATTATAGGTTTACAGAAAATTTGTAGAAGGCTTATGAATTCCCTTGTGTCTTGTTATTACTTCAGAAGGCTTTTAGTAAGACAAGAATTTTTCCTAGATGGCACATTAATTAGTAAAAAATCTTCTTGCTTATCTTATCCTCACAGGTTGCTACTTTTGCAAAGAGATCTCATTAATATAAAAGGTTAAACTGTCTTCACTTTACTGCCCTCTTATTGCTAGAGTGCATGTAGGCAGCTTTAGTGTAAATATTAATTGCGAATTTTCTTCCTTGATTTGCTTTTTTCTGGCATGTTCTGCTAGAAACATGATCTTTTGAATGCTTTTACAAAAGAATGTGTCTGCCCAAAATCCTTAAAGGTTTGGTTAATTTGTGTTTCTGAAGTGACTTTGAAGTGAGTCACAAGCAAATTAGGACTGGGCCTGGGTAATACTTGATGGGGAACTTCCAAACCATGAAAAATAATGTCATCCATTTTCATAGACGTTTCTGATGAAGTTTCTATTTCAAGCTAAAATACAATCTCAGAAAATGTCAAAACTTGATAGGTTTTACCACAGAGTTAAGCTTTATTCAGAAACAATCCAAAATGTATATTCCCAGAAGTTAATATGTAAATAGCTGTGGGATCCCCAAGCACAAAGGCAGTTCTTTAAATAGAAATTATCCTCATCCTTATCCTATCCTTCCTGATCAGTTTTAGTATTTCCTCCAGTCTGAAGATGTTGTTAGGACCTCATGTTGGACTGAAGTTGGACATATTCTGCTTTCTCTTTCTAATGAGCATACCAGAAGCTAACTATGTACCTAAAAGTTTTAGATACTTTAGATTTAAATATTTTATTAGAACATAAATCAATATGCCAGAAAGTGACCGCTCTGCAAGGGACTCAGAATTGCTGGCTTTACTAATGAAAATAAAAGACATGAAAATAAATCTCCTCTCTTCCCTCTGCCCCTAAAGAACAGGATTTTTCCCTCAGTCCTCTTTTCTGCTCCACAAGCTTTTCTTGACGTGTCAGGTTGCACATTTTTTTACATGATCACACCTGAGCTCCTTTCCCCTCACTTCCATGACTTCTTGTGGGTCTGCTACAATCCAGCCCTTTGCAAAGGTCTCCTGATCTGCTTTCTTTGTCCTCCTTGTGCTGCCTGCCTCAGCCTGTGCTCTTGGATATGTACTCAGAAGCTCTGAGGGAAGACACAATCTTCCCTTTCCTCTGGGAAGTTCACTAAACCTTAGAGGGTGTATGTCTACTCTTCAGGAGAACTAAACAAACAGAAGTATTTCTTGTGGTTTAATCCCAGCTGGCAACAAAGCCCCACACAGCCTCTGGCTTACTCTTGAAGACTCCCCCTACACTGGGATGGGCAGAGAATCAGAAAGGTGAGAAAACTCACACGTGAATAGGTAAAGGAAAAGCTATGGACACAAGAAAAACAAAATATCCCAAGGGCAGGTAGGTGTGCAGCCATTTCCAGGAAAGCAGGACTGTCTCATGCACGATGGTGGCTTGGCAAGACAAACACCATTGTTCCAAGCATCCCTTCTTTGTTCTTGCCCCAGTTTTATGTGCTGAGCATGATGTCACATGTTCTGGAATATCCCTATGGCCAGCTGGGGTCAGCTGCCCTGGATGTGTTCCCTCCCGGTCCTTTTGGACCCACAGTCCACTCACTGGTGGTGTGAGAATCAGGAAAGGCCTTGGCTCTGTATGAGCACTGCTCAAAACGTCCCTGTGATGTCAACACAATTTCCAGCATAAATCCAGCTCCACAGTAACCACTATGAAGAAAATTAACCCCATCCCTGCCAAAAACCAGCCGAGTATTCCATTCTGTTAAGGAGAAAAGATTGAGTGCTGCAAGTGTTTTAATTCAGGCCACACCACTGTTTTCTGGAATGATCTTTCCACGCTGCAAAGTGGCTAAAAGTCATTTGCTGCCATTTCCTCTGTGATAACCAATTGGTTTATGACCGGTGCATTAAGGCATCCACATCAGCATTTATCTACTCAAAGGCTTAGAAACAAACCAGCACGTTGCACAGCTACACCTCTCGAGGTGAAAACTCATCTTACAGCTGAGCTGAACCAGCAGCTTGCTGTGGCTGAAAAAAGGAGATAATTAGTGCAGCAAAAGCCTCAGCCTCTGTGGACCTGCGGAGAACAAATGATTTGAAGAGGTGTGAGCTATTGAGCTCATCGTGGTGCAGTGCTAACTGTAGGATGGTAATTAAATGTCAGCACTATTAACTATTTCATTGCACACAAGAGAGAAGAAATGATGGGTCACATATTTATTGTAAAAAATATTTCATTTTCAGTCATGTCCTTCACAATTGACTTGTCTCTGGAAAACAGCAATCATTTTTCTATTAGCTAGAAAGAGCAGAGCTCAGGAAACCAGATTTCTGTCACACAGATGTGGAAAACAGATATCTGAGTCAGGTTCTGGGAGTACTGTACAGCACCAGACTGAACCATTTTATTTTGGTTGTGAATACAAATCCTTTGTGATCAGGTTTCACCTTGGAGACTCATCTGACAGGAGCAGCCCTTTAGACTGATGTCCTCCAATTTGACTCCAGCCTCTGAAATCTATCTAATTATGCCATCTCTCATTGTCTCTCCTTGACTCTTTCAGAAGACTTCAAGCCATGTCTGCGAAGGTTCTCAAGCTCTATTGCAGTGCACTGAGTGCACATTCCAATGCACTGACAGATTCCACTTTTATTTGAAAATAATTTTGTTTGAAAATGGACATATCCTCTCTCAGGAAAAACAAACTCGGTTGAGCAGTTCACATTTGTCTTTCAAAAATGTGCTGGTTATTGTTGTCAAGGTAAGATTACTATAATTTGAAAAGAGTGGGGGAAAGACTTTGCTCCATTTTTTTCAGTGTGGTTTATGCAGTGTGTTTGACAGCTCTCAGGAATAACTAGTTGCATCAGCTTCTTTGCAGTATAACTTGTTTCGTCATTTCTCCTGTTTCTCACACACTTTCTCACATAAAAGAAAAAAGGTTTTAAAAACAGGAACATTTGATTGTGAAGACAGGTTTTAAAAACAGGAACATTTGATTTGAGATGGGAATCACTGCAAATCAGAGAAGGCTACGCAGATTGAAAGTGCTTTTGGTTGCTTTCAAACACAAAAGATTTCCAGCCTCTGTTATTCTTCATACCAGGTTTTAAACCACAGTTGAACTTTTTATTGCCTCAATTTCCATGACAGCCTCTTGCAAAAATTAGCTGTTAAAGAGGTTTTTGCACTCTAAAGAGACTGCTTTACTTTCTCAGATATATCTCTCAGACATCCCATTGATTCTTTATTTCTTACTGTAACAATTTACCAGAGCATTTTGAGTCATCTTCCCCCTACACCCCCTGCACATATTAAACTTAGAGATATAATGAACTGAAACAATGATTGTACCACAGCCAATGACTAACTCTATCTTGGAATGAATGTAGTATATGAGTCACAGCAAATCATGATCAAAAAGGCAGCACCGGACGCTTGGAAGAGTTCAGATACAAGTCTGTGTTCTGCATCTGTTTTCCCCTTCTAGTGCCACAGAGTTCCTGTGACACCCAGCAAGGCTCGTCTGGAATGAAATGAAAGATAAATAGAAGCTCTTTGTACTAGGGTAGAAATTGCTTCTGTACTGACAGACTCCTCTATAGCGTAGCTTTGTGACTGTGAAAACATAGTCACAACAGCATCAGACAGAGTGTAGGATAAAAACCACCCCCGTGTTTCAGGTGAGAATTAAGTAGTTAGACTGCTTTAATTTTCATTACAGAAATTCATCAAATAGCTGACCTAGGCTCATATGTATCTGTTTCTTGAAACCTAGATCACAGCTTTTTCAGCACGGATCTGAAAGGACACATTTAAAGATTTATACCTTTATCGCTAGTTTCACACTCACATTGCTTTATCCAGACTTATCATTATTCCTTGAAAAGATGTCCTATTTTCATTTCATTCTAGTTACGCTTTCTCCTTATCTTCAGAAATTCCTTTCTTCCTCATACTCAAATTGTTATTTTGCTCTTCTTTTAACACATTTCTTTTCTGTCCCCACTACCATGCCACTTGCAGTACTTTTCTCATCACCAGTACTGTCTCTCTTTCTTGCTGTTTCATGCAAGCTGAAATAGTAACCTCACGCACTTTGTCACTGGTTTTACAATATGAACTGCTCATAGAATGGCTGGATTTTTTTAGATTGCAAACTTAAACATGACTTTATTTGTTGCTGGGTGATGAGGACACTGATAGACCTCAACAGCAATCCCAAGGTTTCAGTCTTCCCATCCAAGATGGAATATACCTTTGCAGTTGCCAGTTCCTAGTGTGTAAGTTTTCTATGATCTTTCAGTCCTCTTAAGCTTTCTCCATTATCTTTTCAAACAGACTTCCAAGACAAATCAAAAATCAAGCTGATTTTGAAGGCAATGAAAAGATGCTAAAGCTCAATTAGGTAAAGATGTGTTTGATGCAGTGTCCTCTTGAAAAAAAAGCTGAAAAAATAAAGGGACAACTACATGATGGATAAAGAACTGGGTTAAGGAGAGAAAGAAAAGGCAGTTAAATGGAGGCGTCTGGTTGAAGGTAACTTGATCATGTTTTTCAGCACATGATTTTCGCCATAATTCCATTTAACCTTTTTACTAATGGCATTGGCTGCGTTGGGAGTGTGTGAGGAAATTTGTTGAAAGCAGGAAGAATACAGTGTTACTAGTGTAAAGAACTGATATTTCACACAAGACGAACCAGTTGAGTTTGATGAGTAGAATGTTAGATGTGTGCTGAAATTCAGCAGCTAAAAATGTCATAATAATAAAAACAGGTAGTACAAAAATTTTTGACTGGAAAGTAGAATACAGAACCATGCCTTAATCAGTATTAAAACCAGCGTTTTAATAAAATGGGTGCTCGTTTTGGTGCTCAAATTGTATATAAAAAGTGTTTTCTAATGTAATGCCTGTAATTCGATCAAGTGATTCAGTGATTTATCCTCACATAAATAGGTTATGTCTCAATATAATATGACTGTGTAGAAAAAAAAGGATGGGTACACTTCTTAAATGAAGAAATTAGTTTGTGTTCAAATAATGTCTCAGAGTCATGCAATTTGGAGAACAAACACTGTTGGCCAAATCCTCAGCTGATAATAAATCATCTCTGAACTCAGTTAGCTGTTGCATAGTACACCAGTCTGCCTGTAAACTTTGAATTTTGCTACTCCTGAACTGTACAAAGTAAACAGATCTTCCTCCTTGCAGAATGTGAGCTGAAATGGATGAGGGCAAAAGGGATTTGCACTGGATGTCAAAGTGCCTCGGGTAGTATTGCTTTCAGAGTAGCACTGTGACACCATGTGTAACAAAATGCTTCCAGTTCTCTGTATAGACACAGATACAGATTATTCTGTATTTTGTTCTATGTACTGAACTTGGCCTTTTGCTCTTGGCCATGTGAGAAGAAAAATAAACCAAGTACTTCTCAGGGTTGCTGTTCCCTGAGATTCTCCTCGGGGTTGCTGTTCCCCGAGGTAATAAGGTTTTCAGGCTTCTCTAGCCCAAAAGGTTCCATGCCGGAGCCAGAGAAGACAAGCTGAGTCCGCCAGTCCGTGTTTTCAAGGTTGTTTATTTTTAATTATCTCTCAGTTTTTTCCCAGCTTTGCAAGGCGTCCCCAGCAGAGCAGGACACGCGGCGGACTGGGGCGGATCAGAGAGCCCCGCACCTTATGTACAGTACCCCTGACCTAACCACCATCCAAAACGTACTTTTTATTTACAAAATTTTACCAATGCCTACTACCTATGCTAACATGCCGTTTCTAGTCTAAACCCATCTCTAAAATCCAACTCAGCCAAAGATGGGGGACGAGAGCAAGAACAAGGAGCACAGGGGCCACTCCCCAATTCCTCCCTCTTGTCTCTTCAGCCCCATATACTAAAAATCCTAGATTCTACATTTACACTCTGTGATAAACTAACTACTACTTATTTTGAATTCTTTCAGCTTGTGATTCTTCATACATATGAGTATTCACTCCCATGGCCAGGGATCAAGAGCAGTGTCTTCCTAGGCTCTGTGTGAGGCTGGCTGACCCCCTTGTACAGATCCCAAATCCCCTGTCCGGTCTCCAAACCCTCCAGGGTGGCCAGAGGGATATCCTGGACTCCAACAAGTACTCTTCACTTATGCTTAAGCAGCGTTTTCCTACTAGTCTAAACAAAAATTGATCCTTATCTGCAAACTGTAGGTTGTGTGCCTTCTTTTTCATATTTTGCAGAGAGCAGATAAGGAACTGCTGTAAAAACATCCTTTGGACCTCACTTTTATATTGTTAAAATCTCAGTTGTACTTTGTTTAGTGCCTACCTTTAGCATTGCCGTTTTCATCCCAGCATTGTCTTATTCAACACCAAGAGAAGGCATCATAAAAAAATCCTCTACGCTTTTTTCTTATGAATGATTGCGCCTCTAACTACAAAATAGGTCAGCTGTGAGTTTTAAGTAGCACGTACCTCTAGAAGTGCACTCGCAGTTAAAGAAAATCTGCTTGCTTTGTAAGTCATGAAATATTTGGTCAGTTTGGAAGACTGAACTTCCTTCTTTCCATGGTTTTGAAAGCAGACAAGTTCAGACATAAATGCACTCTGCGTTTGGACCACAGCAAAGTAAAATGTCGGTATCAGAAAGGTGCATTCGGAAGCTTCGACTATGGCAACTTAGATATGTTCTAATAAAATCTTTGCTTTATTTAATGCTTTAAAAGGAATTCTTTTAAAGAATTTGGATGAGAAAAACAGGCTGCTTGGATTCAGATGTTTTTAGGGTAAAGGAAGTCAGAATGAGTCCAGCACATAGTCCCAAAGGCGCAGCAAAGAAATAGTGAAATGGAGACAAATGTAAGTTTACCATAATAGGGTTTTTTAGGCTATGATTTTTTGTATCTGGAGCAAGATTCCACCATAAACTAGAATAGAGGGCACCCGAGAGAGGTGCAGTGAAACATACTAGGGCAGAGAGAGTCAAAAGGCAATGAAACACTAGTACACTACTGGAAAAGAATGTACTGGTTTTATTAAGGAAAGAAACTAAATGAAAGCAGTAGCATTCAAGGAAGTTACATATGCAGGCAAACTTGCCTGTAGCTAGGTTGTTCTGTAAATCAACTTTACTTTTGCTCATCTCATAATCTGTTATTCCAGCACAATGTCACTGACTCCAGTTTTTCACTATTGATAAAACTGAACAACCATGGGGAATTGCATCTCATTACTGGGAATGGATTTCTTGCAGCTTCCTGTGAAATACTTGGACACATCCATTGTCACAGGATAGAATACAGAGGCAGGACTTACCCAGTCAAATGCTGCAAATGTTCTTTCAATGAAAAGAGATTTATTGCATGGACTTCTCATGGAAGAGCTTGCCTGTCCTTACCACTCTCCCTCAGAGTATACAAAACCACTTGAGGTGTTGTGTGCGCTTCATTAAACTAGAGAAATCTTTAGAGCATCACCAAAAATATTTTCATGTTGAGTCTTTTTCACTGCTGCTACTAAGAATTGTCACAAAAGGATTTTTAGTAGACATTATGCCCCAAGAAATTCAGTAGCTTATTATCCACCTCTATGTGAGGGCAGATCTAGGTATGACAATTAAGAAGCAACCTCAGCCTTTTTTCTGAGCTGCCCCATCTGTTGTGGTAAAAACTAACCCAGTCACACAAAACAACATGCTAAGGAAATGTTAAGGAAAATGTTAATGGAGATAAAGTCTGGTTACACACAACAAGTTTCCCATGACTATTTCTTTCAGAGTAGCTCATTGTAGTCTTCAGAAGGGGGGACATAGTTCCTTCTGAGCTTCATGCAACACTGAAAACTAAAATTATCTGGGCAGAATACACACATTGGATCAGCTTGACACATTTAGCCTGTGATCTCTGGAGAAAATAAAACCCTTGCCACTAGATATTCCTCAGAAGAGCCACCCCAACACTTAAGGAAACAGGTTTAGGAGCAGTGCTAACTAAAAACTTCCCATCACATGTTGGGTGCTTTTTTTGGCAGCAGGTGGGGGGAAGAGGTTTCAGGTGTGAAATTAGATTTTAAAATAATATTTGCCAGTAGGATTCCCCTTTGTCTCCCCATTTTTCTTCAACATTCAGTGGTGTATCCAGACTCCTTTACTTTTTGAGCAACTGTCTTCAAAAACGTAGACTGTCTCTGATGCCAACATAATCAATGTGCATGAACTTGAGCGGGTTCCTCAGTATTCTTTTGAATATATAGTTCTTTACCTAGAGAATAGGGACAGATCTTTTACCATCAGTGTGCCTGTTGTGATTAGTGATCCAAAGTTTAATAATTTTCATGAAGTATTTAATTTTTATTTCAGGGGGTAGCACTGAGGTAACCATTTAGAATCCTTCATCATCACACCAAACACATTATAGATGGGTTTGGTTCCATCACTGCCTACAATGACTGCATCTGTTTTTCTTTAAAATATCACAAAGGAGATATTTTTATTTTCTGACCAAGTGGAATGAAGTAACTCCTGTCCATGTAGTTTAGTTCTATCCGTCCCTAATAGCAATGGTCACATGCCTGTTACATATTATTCAGAGATGTCTAAAGTTTGGATCTCATGGATCTATCTGCCTTCTTCCTCCCATACAGAAACAGTTTAAGTTTTTAGAACTGCTGCTCAAATCCTTAGTTCCATTATCAAATGCCTGCATTGCTGTATGGTGTCTGGAAGAGCACAAGCTCTAAAAATGCAAATGAGCAGTATGTGGGAAACATTAACTGCATTAAAATCAAGTAGGTAAACTGCATTAAAATGAAGTCAACTACTAAAAGAGAGACAATTTGGACTGCCATTTCCCTTGGTACAAAAGCCTTTCCCATCTTGATACCAGCCATGCCCCTTAGAATGGAATTCCAGAAGCTGCTCCCCTCTATCAGCACATCAGAGACCTTCCACTTCTCCTCCAAAAGACACAAGAGATCCCTGCCCTATTTCAAAGAGCTGCAGCCTCTCTTCAGCAGAAACTACATGTCCAAAAGCTTCAAGCTCCCAAACACTTTCCCAGGCATATTTTTAGTGGGACAAAAGGCTCAGTTTCTCAGATGATGTGGATTTGGAGGTTTCAGTAAAAAGGTTATTTGTGACAAATTGTACGTTCCCAGCTAAGGGTCACTACATAGTTGCCTACACGGAAGTCACAGGGAAAATACTTGGCAGCCTTGTGACCACCAGGAGAAGAGGAGCAGGAGTGGGTGCTGGGAGTGCATATCTTAATTGTGCTTCATAATTTTTAGCACTTAATAAAAGTGACAGAATTATTTATAGCTTTTATAGAAAGAAAGGAGCTGTGCACATTTCCCATCCTTACATCCCAAATGGCCAATTGGTCCCAGTTTGACTCACCTGCCAATCTCATGACCATGGTGGTGGCGAGCAGCACAAAAACATACACAGTCTTCTGAGCAATCTTCATGTTGGTTCCTGCTTTCATGGCTCAGGCAGCTCCGTCACTCCATCCATCCCTCCACCAACTTAACTGTGGCCATGGGGAGCATTTCTTGCCTGCCAGTACATCCTCAGCAGCCAGTGTCAGTGTTTCCTCTCCCCCTTTCTCATGCCTCTCCTTTAGCTGTGCCTGCCCCTGATTGACTGGCTCCTCAAAGCTGGAGAGGTTCCTCCTTCTGACTTTTCAGAGCTTCCTGTGCTGAGAACCCAGGCAAACACTGAGGAAACAGGCTGAGCAATTCTGCCTTCCGTTCATTGGCTCTCCTCAGGAGGGTGATGAGTGAAGATAAACCCTGAAGCAGAGTTCAGAGAGAGTAAAACCAGAAGAGATTATTCAATGTTGAGTGTAATATCAAAAAGGATATCTTAGCCTTGGGAAACTAGAGTGAGAGTTATTCTTCGTGTTTCTCACTATTTTTACTTCTTCTACTTCTTTATCACATCTTCGGCATAACCTCCAAGAAAATTCTTCCTCATGTCTTCCCCCCAAAAAACCACATCATAAATCTTCTCTGTAATAAACATTTTCAAATATTTCTCTCTTAAGTACCTACTTAGCACATGGAATTCTGCACTTCTCATATATATATACACAGCCTCATGTGAACTTTACAGTCCGGGCCTTGTGAACCCTTAAATAAGTTGTAGGTGTACCCTTGCTCGATCCCCACCCCTGCCAGCTGAAATATTACAAATCCAAACCTCACTTTTTGCAGAATCTGAAAAAAATGAGACTATGGGACAGTTTCCAGAAAAATTGCAGAATATCCCGTTCTGGAGGGCTGAAACAAGGAAACAGTAAATATTTCCAAAATGAAATGCTGATACTTCACATTTAAATGATGCCTTTGTTTAGAAACTGATCCAATTTGAAGGGGGTAGAAATCTACAAAAGCCAAAATATTGAGCAATTTTTTTTTTTTGGCAGAACTGAAATTACATTTTTCTCTGGATGACAAAACTAAAAAAATTTCCACCATTATGTGCCCTTAATGGGCCTGCTTAAATGTGTTATCCCAGAGGATGGGCTTTCCAGTGAGCAGCAGTGAAGTTTGCATGCTGAAATTTCACCAGGTGACACCACAAATTTTATGGGTACTAGAAGCTGTAAATAAACAAAGCACTCTTTGTGCACAGAGATCTGTTTTCAAAGTTTAATAAGGTTCCTTTCTTTTACAGTTTTTTTTTCACCAAGTGCTTTGACTTTTGTACCAGCAAAGAGATGAAGGTACTTTATGACGAAGAGAGGAGCCAGCCCGTGGGTGTGGTGAGAGTAAAGAGATGGGACACACAAAGCAGCACAAATGTTGGCACCATGGGGAAGATTCTGAGCAGTGTGGGAACACAAATAGGACAGACAGGAGTTTTGTGCAGACCAGAAGGATTTGGGTAAAGCACATGTGTGTATTATGTTAGCCCTGGACGGGGTGAATTAAGAGCTGCAGAATCCTGTGGCTCACTCTGCTACTGGCAACATAGTAATTTTCCTGACAATTTCCACAGGAAAATACTGTCTTTGAATAAGAAATTGGGGGTTCCCTTGAGGAAAAGCTTCCTCAAAAACAAAGGTTAAATCGGTATTTTAAAGAGAAGTGATGATTTTCATTTAGCTTTTTCTTAAACTGCTTTTCTCTTTTCCTTGTTTATGAATAAAAAAATGGAAATAACAATTATTGTGGATAAGGACAGGTAATACTTACAGTCTTGCAATCAGAATGAAGAAGAGACTTGCCCTTGTTCAGAGGGGAAGGGTGAAGCAGTTTCAGAATGAAAAGTCTGTGTTAAATACTTGTCACCAGAAATTCAATGTCACCCACATCTTTCACTGAAAAATATGTTTGGGGGTTGGTTTTTTTTTCAGAATACTATTGTGTGGGTTGTTTTAAAATAATATTGTATCAGTTTCTCCACTTCCTCACTGATACAATAATTTTAGACTTTTCTCTCCTCTCTTAAGCCATAGCATTTCCCCAGCACAATGATAGGGGTCAGTGGTAGAGAAAAGACCCAGCTATGAAAAGCTACAAGTTAGAATAATTAACAGTGAGAACAGAGACATAAGATGAAAAGACAGAAAACAGATCAAAGTTAGCAGGAAATGAATTTCTCAGGCACTAGGAGTGCACACCATGTTTAAACTGTTCTGATGACTGCGGTCTGATGTTCTGGTAATTTTGTTTGATCAGACTGATGTTCCAAAATGGTCTGCATTGATGTTCACTGGAACAGAGGAGTGTGAATTAAAGTCTTAGGTAAATAAGTAAAAGAAAGACTGATAATTATTATGTAAAGAAAAGAATGTAAAACACAAATTCAGATGGTTGATCTTGGTCCCAGAAACATCTCACTGACTACCATTTTTTGTGGGAGGGTCATCTGTATTTTTTTTATCCACTTGATTTTTAAAATTCAGTATAGGATTTTGACACTCCACTGTTCTGAGGTGTTCAAAGTGCTGTTCACAGTAACACTGGTTTATTTTCTGAGTATTTACCATTCACTGTGCAATTAATAAGGCATGTGAATAGATATCATCACTTTAGACAAGGGCATGGAGAGGAAGAAGCCATGTTTATGTAAGTAAAGATAAGAAGACTGGGAAGAGAAATAGGCAAAATGTAAGTAGTGGCCTCAAATGGCCTCAAATGTAAAAGAAGTAGTGCTCAAATCTCATGCAAAGAAAAGAGGATATTAAGATGTATAAAACGTGCAGTCTCATACTGGATACAAGATTGCTGTATAAACAAAAAAAAAAAAAAAAAAAAAAACAAACAAACAAAAAAAAACCCAAAACAACAAAAAAAGATGCAATGGGATAGAGAAGATTTTGGAAGAGAGAAACATCTCTTCTAAATAAGAAAAATCCAACTTAAAGTTGTCATCATGGAAGATCTTTACTATAGAAATTAATTCAGAACCAGAAATTAGACAGTTAGATACTTTAGGTAGGGAAGAATTATTTAAGATGTCATTAAGTTACTTTGGAAGCAACTTTCTAGTTGAGGGCAGCAAATTTTGGAAGTGAGATATGAGAAGTCTGTAGCAGGTCATGACAGAAAAGAGAAGTTTACCACAAGAAGTGATGAGTAATCACAGCAGGCTTTTCTCCAAGTTACACATTGAGAGCTGGTATCCCATGACACTGAATTCATAGGAACCCAGAATTGTTTGGGTTGGAAGGGGCCTTAAAGATCATCTATTTCCAACGCTCCTGTCATAGGCAGGGACATCTTTCCCTAGATTAAGTTGCTCAAAACCCCATCCAACCTAGCCTTGGAACACTTCAAGGGATGGGGTATCCACAGTTTCTCTGGGCAACCTATTCCAGTGCCTCAGCACCCTCACAGAACAGAATCTCTTCCTTATATCTAAACTAAACCTACCCTTTTCCAGTTTAAAGACATTCCCCCTTGTCCTGCTCCTACATGCCCTTTAAGTTCCCTCTCCAGCTCTCTAGCAGGTTACCATTATGAAGGCTGCTCCAAAGTCTCCCTGGAGCCTTCTCCAGACTGAAGAACCCCAACTCTCTCAGTCTGCCTTTATGGTACAGGAGTTCCTGCCCTCTGATCATCTTGGTGGCCCTCCTCTGGGTTCTCTCCATCAGCTTCACATCCTTCTTATGTTGTGGGCTCCAGATCTGGATGCAGGACCCCAGGTGGGGTGTCACCACAGCAGGGTAGAGGGTGACAATGACCTTGCTTGCCCTTCTGGCCACACTGCTTTGGTTGCAGCCCAGAAAGTCAAGCATATCCAGCTATGTGCAAAAGGATGTGTTTGACTTTCTGGACTGCAAGAGGATGTTGCTTCTCATCCACCAACACCCCCAAGTCTTTTTCCTCAGGACTGCTATTGATTTATTCTCCACCCAGCCTGTGTTTGTGCTTGGGATGGCCCTGGCCCAGGTGCAGGACCTTGTGTTTGGCATTGTTGAACTTCATGAGGTCTGTGCAGGCCCAGCTCTCAGGCCTGCCCAGGTCCCTCTGGATGGGATCTCTTCCTCCAGCGTGTGACTGCACCTCACAGCTTGGTGTTGTGGGCAAACTCACTGAGGGTGTGCTCAGTCCCACTGTCCATGTAGCCAACAAAATTGTTAAACTGCCCCAGCCTTGAGGAATGGCACTCACTGCTGGTCTCCACTGGGACATTGAACCAGTGACTGCATTGAGTGTGACCATGCCGACAAGTCCTTGTCCACTGTGGTGTGCTCTGGGCCTCTCCACTTTAGAGACAGGATGTTGTGGGGACAGTGTGTGTGCTTTGTTTGTACAAGTCCTGGTAGATGATATCAGTTACTCTTCCCTCATCAATGCCCTCACCCATCATGGAAGGCCCTCAAACCTGCCATGCTGGCTGCCACAAATCACCTCCTTACTTTCCATGTGTCTTGGTGTAATTTCCAGGAGGATCTGCTCCATGATCTTGCCAGGCACAGAGGCTGTAGTGTCCCTGGGTCTTCATGAATTTCCTTTTTTAAAAGATGAGAAGGGGTATGTTTCTCCTTTTCCAGCCAGTGGGAACTTTACCAGATTGCCACATCTGATCCTGAGAAAGGACAGAGCAGGACTGAGGATGTCCTAGACAAAGAAATAATGTATGTAGAGGAATGAAAGTTGTCAGGATTTGCTGGCTGCATTAATTAAAAACATAGTGTGCATTTATTGTAAAGGAAGAAAAGTGGAGAGACTGGGATAGCTGAAGCTCGAGACACAGTTGAGGATGAAGATATTGCCAACAAGTGCAATGAAAGATATGCTTCGAGTAAGTGCCCGTTTCCACACAGCAGCAGAGAAACTTGAGCATTTTTTGTTTAAGATGCTATGAAGCCTTGCTGGAGACTGAACTTTCCCTGTCTTTTGAGTTCTAAGGGCACACATTTAGGTTCTGTCTGTGGTTTTTAGTGTGGGTTACTGCAGTACCATTTTATGTTAATTATCATAAATGTCATCAGCCATTATTTGGCAGTGTCTGCGATCTGCTCTGTTTGAAGTGGTTTCACTCAGCTTAAAGTCCTTGCTGACAGCAGATTCCATGTTAATAACAAATTCAACAAGAAGTTCAGGAACTGTAAAACTGGTTTTTAACTTTAACCAAGTGCAGACAGAAATTAAATTTGTTCCAGAAACTTGGTTTCCAATGATAACATGAATATCAGAATGCTGGAAGCCCATCTGGTACAAACTTCAGCTGGCCCAGTTTTGATGACTTCTCATGAAGATACCATGACTTTCTCCACGTGAGAATTCTCCCAGCAGTCTCTTTCTATGTCAGCTGAGAATCCTAAAGATTCAGATAGCTCGATAGTCTGCAAATAAATTAGTAAATTTCTGAAGTTGGGAATGGTTCTGGGAAAAGATCATGATTCTTTGTGTGCTGACAGATCTGTTTCAGTCACAAAAAGCTCACCCCAACAATGGTTTTGTCTGGCAGTTTGGCAAGAAAGTAAAATTAAGGCTGGATTACAGTACACAACGGCCTTGTTCAATGTACAGAAATGTACATTAAAACCAATTTAATTATTGCAGTGTCTGTCACATTTGTCATTTTCCTGCCTTTTGAGGACCTGTCTTAGAACCTAGAACTTGTTACAATGGTGGAAAAAGAATTTCAGAAGTTTTATTTGCATATTCTGTAACAAATACTTTAATTTTGCATATAGAGGTATGTGAAAGAGAAAATGAAAGTATCCATAGCATCATATTTTGTGCAGGAAGATGCAAAACTTCTCTATCTACTTAGCTGCTGCACTTTGATGCTCCTCCAGCTATTCCATTTCTTGACTCTAATTGAGTTCATCCAGTCTACCTGGAACATGATTGACAGGTCTGCTCAGATTTGATTGTCTGAATGTTTGCAGTTGCAGACTTTGTAATCTGAGCTTTTGTGTTCACCATGCCATGCAGGCCAGTGTGCAGGGGTCATTTCCTAGCTCATGGATCCCACCACATGACAAGTCCCCTGGTAGAATGGCATACTGCAGCAGGCTGGCTATGGAGATATAACTCATAACCTTTGTGGCAGCAAAGTGGCACAACACGCTTATAAAGCCTCTTCCTGGTTGTTCTGTGGTTGGGTGTTGCTTATTCCTAGAAACACCCACGCATCTGAAAGTCCTGATGAGAATAAATTTCCTTTTACACAACTCCTACTGGAGGGTAGGTAAGGCTGAGGTGAAGCCCACATTCCCAGAGTTCTTTTCTGTTCAGGGTAGCTTACATTAAATAACAAGACTGAAACTGGGGGACCTGGCTTTGAATTCAGAGCTGTTGTGAGCCCTTTATACACACGTGTAGGTAAATAAAAGATTACTCGTCTTTCAAAGTACCTCTGGGGTTGAGTGTAGGTGATACAAGTACTGAAGGCCTCCCTGCATCCTAGTCTGAAATTCTGCTCCCCATCACTTCTGGGAGTCCTGTCCTAACAGTTTCTGCAGGCCACATCCATGCTGTGCAGATGCTGACAGTGCACAGCTCCACTGCAGAGCCTTTGAGCTGCTTCAGACAGAGGAGCTGTGCAGTGAAGTCAGCACAGCCAGGGCACAGCAACTTGAGTGTGCAACTCTGTGCTACCTGGGGGGATGAAAGAGCCCACCCAGTGCTGTGCAATGGCCTGGCAACTTACCTGGAGCCAGTTCTGGGTCACTGACACACACCAAAGGCACACAGCTCCTGCTGGGGTGAAATGCTGTGGCTCTCTTGAAATCAGCACTAAGATGAAATGCATGACGTTCACCCGCCCAGGCTGCTGAGCAGGTCACAATGCCTAGGAGCTTCATTTTGTGACACTCTGAGATGATGTTGTAGCCTACCTCCCAGCAAGGCTTCCCTTGAGCACAGCTCCAGATTGGGCAAGGAAGACTGGGCTTGCTTACAGAAGTGTTCTGAGAGCAGATGACTGAAAAAGGAGGAGGAAGTGGCTCAGAGGACCGGATGAACAGACACATGTTTCATGGGAGGAAAGAGGCAGGAATGCCCAGATGAAGCCCAACTCCCCTCACTTCTGGATGCACAAAGCACTGGAGTCTGCCTCTCTTTTCTTTGGTCAGGAGGTTGCAAGGAAACGAGGAATTTTTAAGGCTCTGCTTGAACCACAGGAAGATGTTTCACTTCTCTGATTCCTTAGATACTTGACTTGAGAAATGAACAGGATATCTTCACTTGACAACAAAGAGTGTGGCTATTTTTTTTCCAATGGAGACGCTCCCTAGCAATCTCCCACGACAGGAAAGCTATGGATATGCAGGAGGAAGTTTTGCATTTGAAAACCCTTTGCAGCACTCCGATGATGTGGCCTGGAAGTCTGCTAGCTCAGCTAGCTTGGGACTAACCTTGGCACTGCTCTGAATGTTGTGTTGTGTCTATTATCCCCACTGTGGCTGCACAGAATACTGAGGCTGCATGTGATCTATCCTCCATTATTTCAAGTACCCAGACTGAGAAAACATGAGAAATCTGTGGGGGATTCTCTTCTGACATAAGTCAGTGGAAGTTAGTGGAAAGAAACTGGTGGATGGAGATGTTTGCAGGGTATAAAGGTATTAATTTCATTTTCTGCAACAGATGTTACATGTGTAAACAGAAGCAGGATATTCTTCTGCCTGATTTTGCAGGTTTGGACAGTTATTTCTGTCTTGTTTTGCAGTAAGGGTGAGAGCAGATGATTCCAGTAGAATGAACATTTCTATTTCCAATTCTCTTTCAGAAATTCAAGTCAAGCATCAGACTATTCAAAGGTGTAGGACACTTTCTAATCTTCAGGAGTTAGGTATTGGTTTAAATGACAGTGCATAAAGCTTAGCAGCTTGTTTCAGTACTGTGCCTGCATTGTTCTAATTTCTCATGTTTACCATAATTCATGATTTATGTTTTATGCAGGATTGCTTTCTTTCTTATTTCAACAATATCTGGTGATAAGGATGTACACAGCTCATTTATGTGCTAATGTAAAATTACTTCCTTTTCCTGCCTTGAATTGGTATGAGACTAGTCCATCACAATTGTGTTAGGCAGAAAATAATTCAGTTAAAGTTGTTTTAATTAAGATGTGTAAATCCAGAAGAATCTCTAGTATAACTCCAGAAAGGTCAGTTTATTCATCAAGCCTCGATTTGTCCTGATATTCTCAATTATTTTAACATGAACGATGGAATTTCCTGATTTCATGGTGCTGTTCTTGATACTTTTTGAGGGAAACAGTCTTGATCTGGGGGGTTCAGGATAGTCCAGAGGTAAAGATCTCTCTTCCAGGGTTTCTACTGGCCCATTCTGTCACCTTTACTTTTTATAAGTGAATTGTAAACATTGCTTTTGTCTCTGAGAAGCTCCACTCCCAAGGCCACCTGTATGCCACACATGCTATGATGGGGTTGCATAAATTGGAAATTGGGAACCCATGGGCTTCTCCCATGTAAGCAGACTTGCTAACCTAACAGTTCTTTTTTTTTTTTCTGATACTAAATATAACAAGAAATCAGGCCTGCTTGCTACAGCAAAACAAGGCCTGCCTGGCACAGAGTGGCAGTATATGTGATTTATATGATCTGGAAAATAGAGCCTGGATATCCCTGAAAATTGAAAAAATAATTTCTGAGTTTGCTGTTCACTGTCCATATCATTGCCAAGGAAATGCTTTTGTTTGGGTGGTTTTGCTCTGTAACAAGAATGGCTAAAACGTGAGATCTCAGAACTGTATGGCTCCATCTGGAGCAGAACTCCAAATATCACTTCATTTGGGAACTTGGAAATACTGACAACACTTCAGGGGTAGAAAAGAACATGATGGTACAATGCTGGTAGTCAAACAATAAATTTGGGTTTTTATGTTTTAATCAGGTCAGAATTTTTAAACAAGATACTGGTGAATATGAGTGATGGCATTTGATATTTGCAACACCCTAGAGCTTGGCAAGCCTGTCTGAATAGTAAGAAGAAAAAGCCAGTGAGTCAGAAGCTCAAAAGTTATAATTTGGGGATGTGCTTCCTCATGCTGAGCTGTTCTTTCTTTAGAAACTGCTGTAGCTACTCTTTGAGATAAAAATGCTGAAAGTAGAATGAAACAGCACTAAAATCCAGGAAATGTTGCAACATGAATTTTGATGAGACAAAAGTGTGGTACTGAGCAGAGCATTTTAAGCTTCCTACTTTGGGCTGCCTTTCTGAACCCTGTGCCCCTTGATGATAATGGGAACTTACAACTTGAGCCCTGCAAAAAGGAACTGTTTACCCTGATAAGCTATAAATACCAACAGCAGCTAACTAATTTTTTATGGTCTTTTAGGTTTTCTATGGCTTTCAGTATGCAGCAAGAGTTTGAAGCAGCTTTGTTTTCTCCCCAAATCACCTTTTCAATACATTATTGGGATCCAAATAATGTCTGAACAGAGAATTAAATCTTCTGTGATTAAATATTCTGCTTGCTTTCAGGGTAGGTTGGGATACATACCTTTACTTCATTACCTAGACCAGCTCAAGCTTCCCAACTTTTCCCTGCCAGGACTTTGTTCAGCAATACCATCTAGAAGGCAGAATGACTGTATATGAAATGACATATATATAGTTAATATATAGTTAATGTCTTGAAATCACAGGTTTTTTGGCACATATTAGTATTTAATTTCTCTGAGAGTCAAAGATCTAAACTTAAGTCCAGAAGGATCAGAACAAACAGAACAAAAGTCACTGGAGAACACGTGCAACATGGAGTTCAGCCCAGGCTCTGTACCCTACAAATACATCAAATCTTTTTACAGGTACTGTCTTGAGTAAAAAAAAAAATATCTGAGAACTAAAATCATGCAACTGTCTTCAAAATACCTGCCCCAGATAGCTGAAGTAACTAATATTTGTTGCACTGGACTTCTAACCTGATGAAGTTGACCACCCATACAACCTGTGAGAAGGGATCTGTAAATTTACCAGCTGCCTTTTCTCCTTGCTTGATATATCTGCTGAGAAATGTGTCACAAGCTCCTGTTTCACCAGAAATATGGAAAGACCAGAATTTACTTTAAAAGTAACATCTTTTCTATGTTGCAGAGTTCTCCCATTATATCTCTTTTTCTTTTCCACCCTCCTTTTCAGCTATTGTAGCAGCAGGACCTGAGAGACGGGACTTTTGTTTCTTCCAGAGGAGAAAACCAACCCTTTTCCTCTGTTCTAGCCCCTGGGTTTTGCTAGAATTCACTGAGATCCAAAATGCCATTTTCACAGCATTTTCAAAACATGTTGTCTGATAATCCTGATTTTCCTCATTGTTCAGTGCATAAGACCAGGCAGTTGGGATAACACACATTTGACTGGTGGGTGATCTCAGCAGATTGAAAAACCTTATTACCCTTTCATCACCACCTTGTGGTCATACCAGGGATTCTGTCCTCTTTCAAATACACATTGAAATGAATCTGGAATGAAAATAAATTGGAATGAAATACTTTATTCAGCCCAGAGCCCAAGATTTTATTTATGCAAAGGAGTAGAATTTGACAAAGGTGCTGTGGTATTAAAATTTTTTTGAAGTTCAGCTTTTTGCAAAACTTTAGGAGAAAGGATGTATCACTGTAGGATTTTTGCCTAATATAATTGCTTGAAGAGGTGTGGCATAATAATTGGTCATCCTTACATGCAGATTTGTCTTAAAATATTTAAATTGAAAAGTTTAATTAGTTTTCTTAATCTATTCTGACATTCCCCTCCATTTAGACTCCTGTGAAGATTCATCTTTTTACAGTAAGTTTATTCTTCTGTACATTTGAGAATAAGGAAAGTGACAAAATATAATTTAATGAGAATTTTTTAAAGAATTTTACATTAAGTCCAAAGTATTAAAAATTTAAGCATTGTAAGGATGCATGCTTCAACCCCATGTCATAAGACCCGAAACAAGCAGAACTGAATCAGGGGAACATTGCCTCTGATGTACTTGATAGCTGTAATTTAAATCATTGTTTTCAAATAAAACATTGAATTTGTAGTTGTCTCTCAATTCAGTGTACATGAATGGGCCAGAACACAGGCACAGTTTTTATTGTGACATGGTACCTATAGGAAGGAGTTTCATAATTCAATATTCTTCCTGGTGTAATGGGCTGAGACTCACTGGTTTAGAGGGTTATTTGTGCTTGCCCTGTCTCTTACCATGTTGTGTTTAGATGACATTATCAGGCAACTCATGAAATGAACAAACTCTATTTTATTCAATGTAAGATAAACTCCTGATGCAAAGATATTAAGCAAATTACTTATTAGGAAAAAGTTCAGATACAGTAAAAATAAGCAAGGGCCTACAAGCCTGCTGATAGAAAGACAGATAGCAGTAAGAGAAGATGAGGCAGGCACTATTATTTTTGTATTGTTACACCAGGTGCATTCTGAGCATTTACAATCTTATCCTGAGGAATGGACACCGGACAATTCCAAATCTCTGAGATCGTCCCAGCTAAATCTTTTGCACTGTTGGTCAGAACTTGTAGATTTTTAAATCTTTTTGCACAGAGATAAGTAGGGTTCTCTCCAGGTTGATTATTATCCAAAGAATAATCCAACTGAAGCAAAATTCAAATTTGATTGTGAGTAAAACTCTGGATGCTGACAAAGTCTGTATGAAGCCCTAGCATTATGTGCACTCTAAATGCAGCCCTCTGGACCAAGGATGTCCTGCTCAGTGGTCGGCTATGAGTGACACACAGCCCATTCTATGATCCTACAAATGGCAATTTGTACTTTAAAAAACCCACTCAAATTTGTTATTAGCTCCCTTTAATAGCAGATATTCCTGCAGTTGAAGTTCTGACCTTTTACATTGTTGTAAATAGGAGCTGAATCTGACTCCAGCAGTGTTACTGTGTTTGCAATCTCTCTACTGAGAGAAGTCCAGATGAAGGCAGATATCTATACATCCTATATATAGGATGTCTGCAAACCTTGATAGATACCTCACAGCCTTATGGCTGTTTTGCCAATCTGGGCACTATAAAAACCCTTTTTAATGGCAGCTAAAATCTTCACTGATAATGCAATAAAGGATGGTGGTTTCTGACCCTGAGGTGAGGCAACTGAGAGGCATTTTAAAAACTTTTATTCCATTTTCAGTCTCATGTGAAGGGTGAGACAATACAGATGTTACAATTCACGCCATCACAACCAGAAGCCAGCTATTTCCTAAGTACAATACATTATAAGAATTTCTTGGCCTGTCAGCTTTTGCCACATAATGCTGTTGATGCCTTAAAACTAATCATTGCATTCTTACATCATTAGTTCTTCAGCAATTCTTTTTAATTCTAAAGAAAAAAAAATCTAAATCACTGATAAGATTAGGACAAACATTTCTATTGGCTTTTAGAATGTGTCTGAATAAGATTTTAAGGCTCCCATGCAATGGTGCTGTGAGCAGAACTCATTGAGGAGGGGTGACACCATCTCCTTTTAAGTATTATTCAAAAATCTTGTCATATTGTCAGCACTGAACCAAAAAGACATTACAAAGGGATGCAGTCGTTAGAACTGCTTTTTAAGCACTTGTAGAAAAACTGTGTGTATCCTCCATGTCCTCGGTAATATTTATTTGGTATTTAGTTTTCAGAAGTTTAATATTTAGTTCATAGGATATGTTGTAAATTTTTTAAGTTTGATACTGAGTTCTCATAGGTTTTTACTGTTCTCTAAAGTCTGTTGTCCTAATGCCAGATGAAGACAGTTAAATTTCAGAGGACTTAGGTCTCTGGTCAGCTCTTTCTGTAGTATCATCCAATTATCCTGGAGCATGTTTATCTTTGGAAGAGCAGCTCCAAAGAACAGTCTGACTTGCCCATTGCACTTGTACTCCTCTCACACAAGGCACAAGCAGCTTTTGCACTGAATAGTCAGGCTTGATTTTGTCTCTGTCTCACCTATATTCCATACAGCCTGGCTTGTGCCAGATTCATGTTGTGCAGTTCATCTTCAGCCATCAGAGTCGTGGCTCTCTCTTCACTTCTGTACCATGACACCCCATTATTCTGGTAGATTATTAGGTCCTTGAAGCTGGGGGACTTCCACCCTGTGTCATTTTGCAGAGCTGGGCTTCCTGTACCTTCTTTGCGTTGCCTCTGTTCTGGGGCTGATTTGTGGCTGATAAATCCCACAGCAAAGCTCAGAGAGGCAGGAGTTTCTTCTTGTCTGTGTTTCATATCAGAGACAGTTTTCTTATTCTAAGTTAGTGGAAAAAAAAAAATTCTTTCTTTAGCACTGAAAATGTGAAAATTACACAGCCTCTCCACAGTCCTTCTACAAAATGGTAACAATGTACGGTTTCTTATGTTTGGGATGTTGATTATTTGCAGTGAAGCGGTGCTCAGACATTAGCAAGAGTGGAGTTCTGAGCCAATGTCCTAAAAACTGAAGGCCTTCCAGGTACTTCAAGAGAACACTAGGAATGGAGCAGAGGTCATGGACACTGGCACATTCTCCTCAGGCTTGGCAAATGGTACCAATCCTCTTCCATATGCCTGTTCTAGTGCACACTGTCTATCTCTGGAAAATTCAGCATAATCAGAAGCAAAATCACATAGCCTGGGGGAGCTTGGAGCACTTGTCAGGCCTATTTGTCCATTGGGTACTTCCCTAAATGAGAAGCTGTGCTGGAAAGAACCCTCTATTATTGTAAGTTGCTCCTGCCCCTTCTGACAATTATTGGCAGGCCTGACAGAATATCCAAGGTTTTTGTCCTTTGCTTCCCATCTCCAAAATACTAAAACAATCACCTGACTTATCTCAGTGGTAGAGAGTCACTTTTAGATACATGATCAGCACCCCAATTTAAAATAACCAAGCCCCTTTTTGCTGCAGCAGGACCACTTTCACTGTGCAGACTTGATCTTCATAATTCAAAATAAATATTCAGGGCAGTACAGCTTTCTGCTACAAGATTTTTTGTGGCTTTCAGTCACACAGTTGCATTACCACAAAGAGCTAATAGCAGCCCCAATGTAGTTCAGTGAAGTGCTTACTGTGCTGCTTCTCAGTGCAAAAGGAAAATGCTCTCTTTGCTCTAATGCCTGGTTTACACACCACACTGTCATTTTTTTCAAGAATTTTTTTTAAAAAACACTTTTAAAAAACAGAGTTTACACTACTTAGAAACTCTACTGCCTATATAGGCACATATATAAACCTGCATGCCTAGGTGGTACCTCTTAGTATGTTTATCATTTCTCAAATACTTAATACAACAAGGATGGGGCTGTACAGAATCTTCTTTTAACTAACAGTCAAAGTACTGACTGTATTAGGTGGAAATCTTCCTTTTGCCTGTGTTCTTCAGATGTACTGCTGGCGAGAGAGTGGCTGTGAGGGAAAGCGCATAAGAAATGTCTGGGGCACAGGGAATGCCAAAATCTCCAAAATCAGACCGTAACAGGATTGTCTCTGCCTCTTGCTGTATCTAGTCATTGATGTGGCCATTCTTCTGGTCATAAGAAAAGAGTTTGGTATGTCAGGGCAGGCAAAAAACCAAACCAAAACAAAGAGGTTTTCATCAATGTAGACATATTATGGCTTCTGTGAAAATTCCCAACAGTGGTTGCAACTTCATGTGGCTCAATGATGCAGGACAAAATAAAATGGAAAGAAACCTATCTACAGCATCTGCTTATTTCTAAAGAACACTTTGATTTATTGTCCCAGAAGCGAGAACAACCATAGAATTTCCCTGTAGAAAAAGCATCCTTACAATGTCTCCCTTCTCAAGGGGCACACTCACATATTTGAGGCCTCCCAGACAGGAGATGCCAAATACTTAATGAAATGAGGGTTTTCACATGGACTTTGGACACATGTAATTCCAGTAATGAAACTGTGCAGTGCTCTTTCTCATCAATGGTTCGAAGGGGCCAGCTCAAAGTAGTTGCCACTGGTCATAGTGTTGTCACAGCTAGAGGCAAAAAGCAGAAAGAAAAGCTGGTTCATGACTTTCTGCTTCAACCACTGGCTCTGCTGGTTTTGACCCATTTTTTAAGAAAAGTATCTCTATGTGGAATACCTCTGTAAAGTGGAACCCAAGGATCTCAGTGACACAGGCTCCCAGGACAGCTACTGACCCATACAGGGCAGGTAAAGTTAGACTCTGTTTTTTCCCAGATCTTCAGCCTTGTCATCTTTCTTGCACACAGACTTCTCTTTCAGGCTTATGTGACCTACAAGTAACAGACTTTATAAGCAAGTTCCTAAGGCAAGCTCATTCTGCATGAGGCATATGGACTAAATGGGAACACGTGTTTGTCACTATTCCTCAGTTTCCTTGCTGCTCTTCATGAGTATTTGGGATTTGGTTTGATGGTCATAGTTACAGCTTTCTTCTTGAGATACTTCTGTGGGATTATTCCTCTGAACCCCAGAGGCTCAGGACAAATCTAGCAATCCTAAATCCCCCTGACTTGGGAAATGCAGCGAGTCTTGTTCTCTGCCCTGTTACTCACCTAGGGCTGTGTCACTTGCTCCATTTCCCTGTTCTGAAATGGCAGGCATAGCCTTTTGTTTGTATTTTGCTCCTACTTACGGGCTTAGAGTTGGCTTGAATTTTAATTTATATAGATATCTTTCTGTCTTTAGTAATCTGTTTGAAAATTATATAATTGCTTTTGCCAAGACTCCTCAGGTCTGGGTCTACACTCACATATCTGGGTATAAAATCTTACAGCAGTACTGGACTACACCTGTGCTTTCATTCTCTGGATGTTCCTTTGGGAAGAAAGGAGCAAACAAGACTGTCTTCTTTGGGAAGAAGGATTCAATGAACAGTGCACTGCATATATGAATTGTACACTTCTGAGGAATTTGTGCCCTGATTAATTCTGACCAGGCCTTTATGAGGGCTCATCACTAACAGAAAGGCAAACACCACAAAACATTAACTACTGAGTCTCAGATATGTCATGGCTACAGGTTTTCAAATGAACATTATCCACACTTTCTGGTATGAGTAAAACGTTATTGAATTACTAATCTAAAGGGAAGTGCAAATGAAAAAAAATCAGGCTGAGGCAGATATTTACTACAGATAATTCCAGCCCAAACTCATAACATGTGATAATATTATAAACTGAAGGAAAACAGAGTTTTATAATGGGAACTGTTGCACATTCTTAAGAGCTAACTGTATCCATCCTATCTACAAGCACTCACTCATGATTCTGCACAGGACTTGCATAAAGCCTACTTGTGAAAAAAACGTGGTCGTTTCACCAGGCTAAAAGGCTTTTCCTCCTACTCACGTTTCAGGGTATTCTTTTCTGGATTGAAGCTTTTTAGCCTCTCCTTTTTAATCTAATCCCTTTCCAAAGTGACACATTTCCCTTAGCAGGAGGTCCCAAAGCCACTGCTATGACTTCCATTAGGACCACTGCATGAAAGAAAAGGGTCCCTGGATTAAGAAGCCACACTCTGCAGCCTAACCTAAATTCAGCCTTGTTCCAGATTTCAGACTTCCTGTTTTCTACTGAGCAGGTAATTGCATGTCATTTTCTAATTATAATCTTATGCATATTAGAAGTGCTACTGTGTGAGTAAACATGCTGAAGATTAAGAGGTGCTTACCTAGCAAGGTATTGCTAACTTAGGATAGATAGAACTGAGCTCTCTGGAGAGCTCACACACTGAAAACATGGGATGGATTCTTCATAATCCTCTGATGGACAGATACACTGAGTAAAACCTAAAATCTGTGGTCACAGATTTTCTGCCTTGAAAATAAACGTGTGGCAGAGGAAGACTTGAAACTTACTGATCTCCGTTTTGGTAATGGAAAGTTAGAAGTAATGGCTTGTTTTCTCACAAGAAGCTCCACCTACTCCTTGTTCACTTTGTACCATCAGTGTCAACATACTACATCAAGAAGATGAGAGGAAAAAAATAGCAAAGAAAGTCATATGTTAAATGCACATTATTAAAGATGTGAAAATTAGGTAGTTGAAAGCAGTAAGAAAATGCCCAAACATTGCATAGCATATGTGCATTATTTTACAGTCAGTAATTAGTCAGTGTACACAAACCACAGGGAAAGTGGTTTCCCTGTGCAGAAAGAATTAAGGAAGGACTTTGTAATTTTGACCATCTGTGGCTGGGCCTTCACTGGAATGACCTGCAGCTGAGGCAAACTGTGTCTGTACAAGAAAAGAAACTGCAGGGGAAACAGCTTTATGAGAAGATCTGGTGATAGCCTTTCACTTGCTTGACACAGATACCATGCTGGAACTTGGAGTAGTCTCTTCTCCTGGTCTGAGGTGCGCTCTCTTCCTCCTCCAAGAGAGTTCAAGAATGGATTATCTGCAAATGGGCAAAGCTTCAAACTCTGTTTGTGATCCTGTGGTGTCCAGGCTGCCATGCTGAGCCTTGCTGTCCTTGAGAGAAGCAAAACCTGTGGCTGGGTTTGTAGAAAGGAGCTGCTAAAAGAGATGCTCCTGCTTTCTTTTCTCTCACGCTCTGGCTGGCTACCCCCATCTGCAGTGATGGTGTTACTGCTTCAATCTCAGCCTGATGGGCCCTAGCAGGGAAGGACCACAGCAACTTCTCTGTGGCACCTGGGAAATTTTGACCCAGACTAGTGATGGCTCTTGGGTGTACCAAGCTGCTTGGACTCAAAGTTGAATGAAATGTTCAGTACAAGTACCCTTGTTAATGAGGAGAGTCCTGATAGAATGTGCAAAGCTCAACTGATTCAACTCAGCTGAGTGCTTTCCATTGTGCTAGGTTTGTTTTCCTGTGGAATCTCACTCACCAGAGCTACTACAATATGTTTCTTTTATTTCTGCAAATAAGGGTGAGGTAAAGGCTAGGTTTGAAGAAGAAACGAAAGCAAAGATCCAGTTGAAATTAACTCAAAGATTCTAGATTTACATGGCAATTTCATTTGTCTGAAGTCTCAGGCTGTACAGTTCTTCAGAGCATTATTAGGAATGACTGTAACATAGAGAGTAATTCACCCAGGGCTGCATTCACCAGCATCGTGACAAGTGCTACATGGGTACCATATCTTGCTGCCACATCTTGAGATGACATACAGAACAACTAAGAATCTGGGTGAATGTGGGGGAGGAATTATCTTCTTCTCACCTCCAACCTTTTCTCGGCTTCAAAAGTGGACTGAAAATGCTATTTCTCTTACATTTGCATGGGAATACATTTTTTGATATGCTTTAAGATGTTTTTTTAATCTGGTTATTCATATCTTGGTGCAAAAGAATACATAGACTTGCCAACGTTCTTTCTCATGTGTTTGTTACGTGTAAAACCAAGATAACAGTTCTAAAATATGCTATCTAGTCTTTAATCTCTATCTTATGTGTCAGACAAATAACAACACTTATCTTTATGGGCAGACAGAGAGTTTAACTGAGCCAAAACAGCACTTGATTCACTGTGGGGAATTTTTTTTGTGTATTTTTTTTATTCTCAGTAGACTTCAGGGAAGGTCTTTCTAAATGTTGAATCTGAATATTTAATTCTAAGGCATTTTTGGTTTAAGCAAATTGAGGCATTCAGAAATTCAACATCCATCATAAAAGTACTTCCAGCTCTGCAGTTGTCCATCAATGTCACTGTGCACTTATCTCACCCTTACTTTTCCAGCTTGTCCATAGGAAGGTTGTAGGAGATCATGCCAAAAGTCTTTGGGTCAAGGCACACAACATTCCCTGCTCTCCCTGTTAGAAATGAGACGCTTGACCCAGCCAATATATCAAGCAGCAATTCAATTTAATAATTAATTGATTAGCATGGTAAAGTGTGAGCAAAGACAGCACGCTGGGTACAGTGGAAGGATTTTCTCTTCCGACAGCACCCCGATTGCTGGACTTGCTGTATTTTACAAGCTGGACTGCTTGTCATTGGCTATATTCATACATATTCGTAAGCTTTTCTCAGCAGTTTCTATTTCCAATTTTTAACGTCATTATTCAATACCTAGAAATGTAAAGCCATTATGGTGGTGTTCGGTTCCTGTACAATTTCTATATTCTATTGTGGTCTATTTTAAATTTCAATATTCCAGGATGTACATCCAGGATATGTATTCCAGGTGGTGGGGTCCAGCTTTTATTTTCCAGGTCTAGCAATCTTTGATCGTGATGTTCAGTTTCGCTTTTCAAGAACCATAAATCAACAAGCTGAAATCCTTCTTTCATATCCAGGATGCTTTTCTACCAGTCTGTGAGAAAGCCTTTTTACATTCTAAAAGTACAGTTTAAAATTCTTTAATACAAAACAAGCTTCTAAAGTTATAATTCAAAGACTCTTATTACAGAATAGCTTGAGATTTATAATAGGTAATTACAAGCAAAGTTTATTCAAAAAAACCCTTCTTCCATGCTTTTCTCAGTTGTTTATTAGAACTCATTTTTCTAACTGTCCCATGGCCGTGTTCCACAATTACAATTACACAGATGCTGAGAGGCATAGAGCAATCTGCGTAGGTTTCATGAATTGCACAAGTTACTCGTATTTGGCAGGAAACGTTCACATTTGGTTAAACCAGATCAAACTCATACTCACTACAAGTGCAGCCAGCAAAGAATTACTGGGTGCCAGGTGTCCCTCACTATTGATGAGCATTTCTGTGACCCCTTCAGGAGCTGCTGCTCACTTGCTGTGCCCCGTCAGAAGCCACTGGCAGGGGACACTCCTCGGGTGCAGGGTCGATGTCATCCATGAAGCTGTTGGCCCGGGACATGTCTGGGGTGTGCCCTTCCAAGCGTCTCCTCACTGCACAAATGGTTCAGAGAGATCAGAATACATTAGGGAGACAAATATACAAGCTCTTGCCGTGGCACACGCATAGTTCAAACGCAAGGAACCTCTGCCAAGAAAGGTTTGTCTTCCTGAGGGCTGTCTCCTGTGAAGAGAAACTCCCCACATCTGCAATATTCATGTGGGCATGACAATAGCAACTGTCACATCTCCATTTCCTCACTCAACACCATTTGATATGTATGCTTTAATACCTGCAAAGCTATTCTTTCAAATACTATGATCATACAAACAGAATAATACTTGAAACCAAAGAGCTCTCTGCTCACTCTGACCACCAGTGTTCCAAAGGTCTCCCATGAAGCAGGAAGCCTCAGGCGGCTGGATGCACTTGGCTCTGCAGGATAGCCACGGTGGATACAAGCTGTGCTGGAGTTTAGCTTATGTTCCAAGTGTCAAAAAGGTATAAATTTCAATACAGATTTGGAAAACAAAATGGTCAACTAATGAAGAAGTTCACTGAGACACTACAAAAATCAGAGAAGTGCAACTAACTGTGCAAGTGGTAAAATCCAATCTTTTCTAAAGATCTACCCTCAAAACTCATTTCCATCTAATATAGGGCTGACTTCTTCATAAATGTGCAGTGTACATGTACCTGCCTTCCTAAGTTCAGATGCATCAGTATTCAAAAGCCATTTCTACTGCAAGTTCTCTTCGTTATCTTTTCCCACATTGACTTGGTTCAAAAGCTATAAAGTATATCCAGCTTAAGTTGCTCTGATCTAAAAGCTATTTCTTTCATGATTCCTGGTGATCCTAAAGTTTCCAAGGAAGCTACCTATAAATTTTAATTCTTGATCATCCTTGAGAGCTTGGCATATGAGCTGACAAAGTCTAGCTTGGAAAATGGATAGGATGACATAAATAAATACAAAGGAGGAAAAAACAAGTGTGTGGGTGAATCACTAAAATTAAGCATCATAAGAAGTAAATACTAAATAGTGTCACTGGCATATGCTGTGATAACAACCCATGTGACAAATAAGAAAAACCTTGCCTCCTAGAAAATTAAATTGATAACGTCTCCAGTTAATTCCAGAACAACACTTTAGCTGGATTGTATTCCAGTTCCAGGTAAACACTAAAAGGCCTACAACACCAGAACTTACTATTGCAAGAGCCATAACCCAAATGGCAAGGAATGAAAATGAAGTCTAGGGAACAGAATTATCAAATAGCATAAGTGAACACTGACAAAGGACATAAAATGACAAAGCTGTTTTATTTACCTCTGCTGCGTTTAACCACAAGTAAACTGTGTATTTCCAGGGGAAACCCAAATCTTCCTGGCACTGGGAGCATGACCTTGTGTGCTCTCCCAGCACTACTGAAACACTTTGGCTCTTCTGGAGGAGCTTTATTTTGTGAGACCTGCCAGTTCTGCATTTGTTCTGGTAAGACATTTTTCCTGTAAGAGAATTGTGTGGCCTCATACTTTGCCAGATGAAGTCTTGAAACCACAGATTCAATATTTGAAGTATGGCTTTGGGAATGCACCAATCTCTGAACAAGTAACATGGCACATGATCATATCTGCAAAATTCAACTGGGGGAGTTTTGGGTTCAGCTACGGTAAGATTTCCTCGTAGCAACTTAGCAAAACTTGGGAGTGGGCCAAGGCAGAGTGAAATCACTGTGCCCATATACAGCACATCAGATTAACAGGAAAACTCTGCCTTGCTCTCAATTGCTACTGCACAATGAACTGCTGAAAGGGTCAGAGCAGGGCCTGGTTAACTCATGGCAGTTTGCCTCTTTCATAGCACCGCATAGATACTTAACTTACTGCAATGCATTTGCTATAAGAAGTGATAGGATTATATTTTCGTTCTGTTGCTTTAGGGGTTTGGTCTATTACTGCTTTATCAAACTCCTCTCAGACTCATCACACTGCTGTTTGCAATCTGCATCTAGGCACTCCAAAAAACCCCAGAAAAGCTGATTGTTTCCATTTGGCTTGCTAACTCCTTTTCTGAGAAGTGTTCCCTACTGCAGTGTGCTCCAGTCAGGGGTTCTGAGCAAAGGGTGTTATGAACAAGTTTGTAAGTTAATTGATTGTTACCAAGTTCTGTTAATTGTTAAATGTTACCATGTCAAACATTGATCACCAAGATGAATGTATAGACTCTGTTAATCACCCATATTGTTAATTTCCCTAACCAACAGTCCCTTACCTGTACCCTCTTCCCATCAGGTATAGCCTCTGCTCCCCCAAATGGTGCACAATATGCAAATGAAAGGACACTGAGACACTGGGTACTACTCAGAGATAAAAAATCATTAAGACAACGAGCCAGTGTAAAATCTGAGACTAGAAATAGTACCCCGAGACTGGCGTAGCAGTGGAGAAGATAAAACCACCGACCAAAGCAGCTCCACTGTGTTGCCGTGACCTAAACAGTTCTTCCTCTGCAGGACACCCTGAAGACAAGGAGCTCAAAAGGACTCCCCAGGCACGCCCGTGAGGACAGCAGCCCCAGCTCTGCTGTGCAGCAAAGCTGCCACCTCCTGCTCCACATCCACAGGAGCAGCGGTGGTGTGCACAGCCCCACGGGCCCCCACCCAGAGCTGATTTCTTAATAAAGGCATGAAAAAGGAGCAGGTCTCCTTGCCCTTTTATTTCAGCCCAAAGCCCTCTTCAAAGCAGGGTCAGCCAGGCCAGGTTGCCAGGAAGACAGTTTGAATCCTGTTTCAAAGAACCCCAAGGAAGGAGACTCCATGACCTCTGTGGGAAATCTGTGCCTGTGCTCAACCACTCTTGGAGTAAAAGCACTTTTGTCTTGTGTTGAAATGCATTTTATTTTTTTCTTTTTCTTGCTATTTGTGCTGATTTTTTCCTTCCCATCACTGTTCAGCCCTGAGAAGAGCCTGGTTCTCAGCTGCCTGGCCCTGCTGGCAAAATTCCCCCTAACGCAGCCCAGGGAAACTTTGCCCTTGGTGGCTGCAAGTACTCATTGCTGTCTGACGTTGATCTTGTCAAGCGTGAGCCCCAAAGGTTTTCTGCACAAAACCTTTTCAGCACAAAGCCTTTCCTGCAGTGAGGAACCCGAAACTGAGCCCGGGATTCAAGGTGTGGCCTCAGCGGTGCCCAGAACAGGGGGCGGTCACTGCCCTGCCCATGCTGGCCACACTCCTGCCGGCACAGGCCAGGATGCCACTGTCCCGCCTGGCTACCCGGGCACCCCTGGGCTTGGCCAGCAGCCCGAGGTCTTTTCCTGTGGGGCCACTGGAAATTGCACAGAACCGTCAGTGGAATGTGCAGCGTTTCTAACAACTCCAGGGGCCCCAGTCTGATTTAGGGACTCTTTGGCCCTTCTGGTAACAAGACAAGTCGGCCCAGTCCCCTTTAAGGGCTCTGTGGCCGCCTAAAGTACCCAGCCCATAGCGCTGCAGGGCTGTGCCCCAAGCGCAGTGTAAATCATTGCCTGGGACACCAGTTCCCACTCTTCCAGAACGTTTGCGTTTATTTCGCGCTCCCTCTGCCCGGTGCCGAGGCGCTCTGGGCCCCGCGTGCCCGGCGGAGCTCGCGGGGCACCCATGCGGTAACGGCCGCTGCGCGCGGAGCCCGCGCCCACCGCTGCTCGGCCACCAATGGGGAGCCGTGGAACGAGCGGGGCGGGCGAGGATTGGCTGGGAGCGTTGCGATGGGCGGGGCCCGGAGGGGCCGATCCCGGCCGAGGAGGCGTTGGTGCTGCAGAGTGGGAGCGGCGGCGGCCGGGGCGGGGCCGGAGGCGGCCCCCGGCGAGGGAGTGACCGGCCCCCGGGCGAGGGAGTGACCGGCCCCGGGCGAGGGAGTGACCGGCCCCCGGGCGAGGGAGTGACCGGCCCCCGGCGAGGGAGTGACCGGCCCCCGGGCGAGGGAGTGACCGGCCCCCGGGCGAGGGAGTGACCGGCCCCCGGCGAGGAACAGAGTGACTCCAGCAAGGGACTGAGCCCCGGTGAGTGGCCCCTAGTGAGCACCCCTCGCGGCGCGCTCTCGTGCCCTGTGCCCGGTACCGGCGCTCTCTGCCTGCTCCACATCCGTACTTGCTGACGGGGAATAAGCATCTGATATCAGGAACAGGACTCCCATGCTGATTTATAGGTCTGCTGGCATTTATTCCCTTTGGGTCCGTTTCCAGGTACATTATTGAGTTCTGATCTGGATGCAGTGTCTGGTTTCTCACAGAGCTGTTGGATGAATCCTTTTGCACAAAGGCTGGTGCCATGTTGCACTGGCATTTACTCGTTGGTGTTTCACACTTGGCAAGGCATTTTGGAATCCAAATGAAGCTTATGGAATACTTAGGAAATAAGTACGTAGGGAATATACACAAATATTCCTTGTGTGACATATTCGTTAATGAGGTTTTCTAAGAAAAAGCAACTATGTAACAACAATACTCATTTGTTTTAAATTAATACACATGAAATAGATAAAAGGGCAAATAGATCAAAATAAAAGGGCAAGGAGCTGAATCGAGCTACCTAGACAAATTGTCCTGTCTCCTCAATGTTGTAGGTTAACATAGATTGGTTTTTAGTTAAAGAATAGGGACTATTGCCCTGTTAAGGACCTTGGATTTCTTTAGAAAAGACAACGACATATCAAGGGCCAGTTCTTGACTATTGGCATGTGGTTTGCCCACTGAGAAAACAGAATGCGACTCTCGGTAATGGCCCTATAAAAGCGAGGCTTTGCTGGAGCCCTCCCTCTCTTTTCTCCCGGTTGAGTCCCCGGTAACGTCGGGGCAGCGGCGGGGCCGGCTCGGGCCGCTCCGCCTTGGGCGGCCGGGGCGCGTTTGAGCTCTTTGTGGGCAGCAAACGGAACTGTCAGAGCACGGGCCCCTCTCGAAAGTGAGAGGATACAGAGTAATGGACGTATAAAGAGACATAGCATGAAACTCAAAGTCAGTGCAGCGTGAGTGAAAAGACTCTTTGGAACAAAGGAGAAGGAGTGGCCTAATTTGGCTGGTAAAGTCTCTCGTAAAGTGTGGATAATGGGTTTTTTTCCCTGTAACAGCTGCATGCTGTTGGGGGGATGTAAAAGTGCTCTAGGTAAAAGTCATATGAAGCTCTTTTGCTCCTAAGGAAAAGGGGATTTTTAGTTTTTGAGATGGAGAAGATTTTGGAAATAGAAGAGAATCTTTGTTTTCTACTAGAAGAGGCATCCTTAAGCAGTACCCCCAATAAGCAGACATGGCCCATATGCAGTGTTGGGAAAGCTGCTGTTGGAAGGACCTCCCAAAGGCAGGTTTGTGGGTGGCTGTCCTTGTGAGAGATGGGACCCACAAGACAACTTTTCTGTTGTCAGTGGAGAAATTCCATAGAAGTTTCTTAGAGAGACTCCTTTCCTAAAAGAACTGATGAAAGATTATTTTTGAATGGTGAAACTGATTGAAAATTACAAGTTTTTTCTCTTTATGTTGTATGTGAGAAAGTAAACCATTGGAAGGGGGTGGTGAGAGTGCTTTGAAAGCTTTCATGTTAACTTTTTTCTTTCCCTCTTTCTTTTGGTGTGTGTTAATAAATCTATCTATTTCTGTCTTTAAGTTAAGCCTGTTTTACCTTTTCTCCTGATCTTATTTTCACAATAAGAAAATATTTAAGCCACTCCACTAAATTTATCAACGAAAGTTCAGGAAACATAAAAGCTCTATGTAATTTGGTGTTTCTGTCCGGTTATGAATTTAAACCATTACACCCACCAAAATAGGATAGCAGCCTTCCATGAAGTACATCTTTAGAGCTGTAGAATAGGTTAGTGGTATTACTAGTTTCAAATCACAACAGCTGGATCTTGCCATATTGGCTTACCCGATACTTAATAGAAACTGATTGGAAATGGTTGATGTATGTAAGGGATAGTGTTTTGAGGGGTTTTGTCTTGTATCTATTTCCTATGAATACATTCTTTCTCTTTTGGGTAGTTTTGCTGATGTCCATTCCTGACTTCTGCCATCAATTTCTCCCTGGCTGTGTGGGAGGTGTCCAAGAAGGCGCCGTCCCCTTTCCAAGGTCTTCCTTGGAATCCATGCACACCATGCAGTCTTGTGAAATGATAGTATGTCTGTTCTCAGAGTCTTTAATAACCATTGTGTAGCCAGAGGAAGCATGGACATAAATTCTCACACCTTCCTTAGGTGCTCAGTTTAAACAAAGCTAGAAAGCAATCTGTGTTCAAACAAAGTTTGAACACAGTTCAAACAAAGCTAGAAAGCAAATCCTTTAGAAACAGTTCTAGCATTTCTTACAATGAGTAAAACTGTTGATCTGGTAGGCACCACACCATGAGTGGAAAAGTAATGCTTGATCATTTTGGCACTTCCAATTGTCAGCGGACTATTGGTGGTATTTGACAAGAGAAGTTTTACCTGCTTAAGCTCCATTAACCTCAAGGGACTTTAACCAAATGTGTGCTGTGAACTGTTAGAAAGGGTACTCGAGTTGTAACCAACTTGTGACTATAGTTACTAGGGTTTGGGATAGAGTCTAAATCCAGTTTTGTGAGGAGAAAAACTCAGCCTAACAAAGCCTGATGGATCCAGCAGAGTCTAAGGGAACATGGAGAGAAGTGCCTCAGGATATTTAATTGGGAAGATGAGGAGAGAGAGGTCATTTGATGAGCACTTGATGGAGTTTCTGTGTGTTCTGTGCATCCCCATGTTAATTAAAAGCTGTAATAGTGCAGGGTCACTAACACTCCATTTTTTCTTCTTCATACTTTAGGTGTTGTGAATAAACATGATCTCAATGGACTTCAGGCCTGGATCATTACCCATGTGCTTTGCTCTGCAAATGCTTCTTGCTTCCACTTCTTCTCACCTAGCATCATTTTGAGGACTGGATTCCTCTCCTGTGGTGTGCCAGTATCTTGGGATGTGCAGTGGCCACGTTTGCAATGATCAAGGCTGCTTTTTGCCTGCCAGTGCCAAAGACTGGTATGTGAATTGTAGTAATAAGAGAACTCTAGGTTATCAGAGATGAAAATTCTTAGCTAAAATTTGAGTCTATAAATGGAATGACAGAATCTATTTCACTGGCACAGGGAGAGGGGCCAGGGGATGGCAGTGGTTCTTTGCATCCCCTGTGTTTCACGCTGCCTGCCGTGGCACTGGCAGCCTCAGTGTCACAGGTGGAGCTGCCAAGGTTTGGGTGTTGGTTGCTTGTCAAGAGATGAAGAGTGGAAATGCTGAACTGCAGAACTTGAAATGAAGGTTTGTGAAAACTGGTATCAGTCGGTGCTATTTTCAGCAGCTGCAATATGGAACATGACTAAGTGAGTTTTATTTTGATCCTGAAAGCAGACTTGGTGAAGCTGCTGAGCTCGGCTGGTTGGCCTGGGGTAGAGTTCCTTTTTTCCCAGTAGCTGGTCCTGGCATTCTTTTGGATTTGAGCTGAGACAGTGTTGCTAACACAGGGATGTTTTCACTGTGCTGAGCAGTGTTCACACAGCATCCAGGGCTTTTGTGCATCTCAGCCCACCCACCAGGGAGTGCGCTGGGTGAGCACAAGGAGCTGGGAGGGAACACTGCTTCCCCCAAGTGAGCCAAGGAATATCCCAGGCCATGTGGCCTCATGTTCAGCACACAAAGCTGGAGGAAGAAGGAAGTGGGGGATGTCAGGAGTGGAGGTAAAGTCACCATTGCATGTGATGGAGCCCTGCTTTCCTGTAGATGGCTGAACATCTGCCTGCAGGGGGCAGTGGGCAATAGATTCTTTCTTTTGCTGTGTTTGTGTGCATTGTTTTTCCTTGACCTATTAAACTGTGTTTATCTCAACCTGTGAATTTGCTCCTTTTCCTGATTCCCTCCCCCATGCCACTGTGGGGAGTGAGCAGGCAGCTCTGTGGGGCTGAGTTGGCAGCTGGGGTTAAACCATGCCCGTCCTTTTTGGTGCCTGCCATGGAGCCTGAAGGCTTTGAGGTAAGAGCAGCTTTGGCTGGAATGTGCTGGGTTGGATTGAGAGCTGTTGGTGCTGTTGAGCTGTGAGGCTCCTGGGCTTGCCATGGGGCTCGTTAGGGGTTCCATTCTGATTTTGCTGCTGCCTGTAGTGCTTTTCCTCTCCCTGTGCAGTGCCTGGGGACATGGATGACAGCCCTGGTGGCACAGCTGGGCTGGCAGGTGGCCCGGGCAGTGCTGCTGTTTCTGTGCAGCTGGAACTGCAGCGTGAGCTTGAGTCGAGGGAGCTGTGAGCCGTGGGTGAGCCCACGTGGGAACAGGACAGCCCCAGGCAGCAGTGGCTGGGAATGAGCCCATGGCAGAGCAGGAACCTCTCAGAGCATGTGTGCCCGTGGTTATGTCTGTGCCCAAGAGGGGATTGTGGCCCAAGGATAAACCTGGAGCCGCTGTGGCTATGGATAAGGCCGTGCTCAGCAGGTACCCCTTGGAACACCAGTGCCTGTGCATGGGGTCGTGCTGGAGCACCTCGAAGCCATGGCCATGGATAAACCCCTGGCAGAGCAGTTACAGCCTTGGAGGGAGTGCAGCTGTGGGCAAGGCCACATCCACTGCTTTAGTGTGGATGGAAAAGTTAATTTCCTATCACTTGTGTCAAATTTTGTTTTTAAAAATTTCAGGTTTTAAATTCTTAGTTTCCGAACAAATAAAATACTGCTAATTTTCCTTCAGCTACTTTTTTTCTTGTTACATGGTTATCTTTCAGAGTGGCTAAAGGATATAAAGGATAATGCTTGAAAAAGGTCAGTTTCAAGAGCTTCTTGGAATTCTGTTTTCTAAGGTGAAACAGAAAGGAAAAGAGATCATAGTATGAATTCTGCAGCTTGTAACAAGCTTGGTAGTTATGTTCAAGCTAAAGGGCTTTTTTTTAGATCATGGCACATAAGGATACTTTTGGTTTTTACAGTAAGTAGAAAGTGTGTAATTTGAAGAGTGCTTTGGAGAAGCAGCTGAATGCAATGATCTTCCTGGCAGGTTTGGATGAGCTGTGTTGGTGAGTGTGTTTTGGTTGTGTTGCAGTCATCCTGGAGAGGATGGTGTGGGCAGGAGAAAAAGGCTCTCCGCAAACCTAGAAAACAAATGGATCTTGTAGCTGGGCTTTGTTTCAGAGCTGTATCTACACCCATCCTTTTCTTATGTAGCCTTGGAAATTGCACTGCCCCTTTGCTGTTCCAGCCAAGGTTATATAAATATCACAAGATAATCTGGACTCTTAAATCATGGTAGCCTTGCACAGCATGGTGTGGTCCCTCCTGTTCCCTGAGAAGTCTTGGATGTTTTGTGGAAGAAATTGCCCCTTCAAGACCAATAAAATCCCCATTTTAGTCTGTTCTGTTCATCCTAACATAAGCACTGTGTGAGCAGTGCTCCACTAATGTCACCCTTGAAAACTGGAATCTGAAGGACCATCAGCTTACTCATCTTCGTGCCTAGGTCACTTTGTTGTATGCAAGGCAGTGCTATTTTTGGGAGTGTATATTGGATTAACTTTTGTCCTGGTATTTTCTATTTATTGATACTCTGTGGTGAATATCACCTATGAAGTTTGAAGATCATCTATCCAATCTGTGTAATAAAACATCATGGGAAAATCCAGCAAAATCCTCTGGTAATTACGTGGAGCAGTGAACAAAGTAGTTTGGATTCTTGTAGGAGGAGAAGCTACAAAGGCTCACTTGAAGAGGGTGTTGCCATTTGATTTAAAATAAACCGTATTTAGCTAGTAGAGAACCTTATAGTTAACATTAGTCGTAGTCATGCTAAGGCTTGGTAGGCCGCATATAACCTGCAGATGAACTATCATAGTGAAATTTGTAATGTAAGCAGTGTAGCTAAGAAATAATCACTTATCTAAGGAATGTACCTTTTGGCAGGAACCTAAATGTCAAGAAGATAATAGTACCAGGCGATAGAATTAAGTAAGATTTTGTAACGATGAAGAAATCATGTAAAGAAACATATAAAAACCCTGTAAAATGTCTGTGAGATGGGGCTCTGATTTTGGACGCTAGTCCACGGCTCCCAGGGCCCTCAATAAAGCACCGCATAAACGACTTAGGTTGTTTGTGTTTTCTTCGGATCGGGCAACAAGGGCACAAGAGTCTGAGCAGTTTCCAGACGGTTTTAGAACTGCCTAGGGAACAAAGTCCATCCCAGTGTTGTAGTGTACATCCTTTATGGATTGTCAGTGTTCAATTTACCGGTGGAACGGAGTGGGGATAGAGGAACTTGCAATACCTCTGGGAGGGAGGATGCCTTCACACATGGAAAAGCTCTGGCATTTCTGAGGTCAGGGCTTCCCCTTTGCAGCATAAGGGTGGCTGTAATGCAATGGGATTGCTTGGTTCCAGTTTTACTCCAACAGTGGGAATGGCAACAGGACAATGTGCTGTTGCCTTGTGGTGGCATCCAAACTATTTTCTGCTTTTAATTCCTGGTCTAAGGTTCTGGTCAAGTGTTCACCTAGAGCTGCACTGCTTAAATTGCTTCTCTTCAGTAATGCAGAGTCTTCACTCAAGGTTAAAAGTGGTGTGCAGATAAAACTGTAATAGCATTTTTTTCTATTTTATTTCATACAGGATAGAAAAGTCTAAATGTGTGTGCCAAATCAAAAGCTTGCTTTATTTTTAGATGACGGATACAGATCTACTTTATGGCTACTGGACAGGTAATGAAACTATTTTTTTTAAATTATGCTATCCAAATTTTTTAAACATATTTTTCCTTAAAAATATAAAAAATTTTTGCAGTCCACAGAAATGTAAAACTCATGTTTGATCATTGTACCAAAGTATAATGCAAAACAACAAAAAATATCCATATAAGTACATGTTTCAACAGGTACATCTCTATAAAGTAGTATGGAAGCATTGGAGAATCATTACAAGAATGAATCGTAGGAAAGGTCGTCTGAGTAGAGGAAGTGAAAACAGGAGACAGATGAGTTCAGGAGAAAAAGATATAAAACAAAGAAAATATTTCCCATCTGTTTGCAAAAAAAAAAAGACAAATATGTGTCAATGCATCTTGTACACACAGGAAATGAAGAATTCTTTCTATGTTTTAAACTTCTGCTCTAGAAAAAGATGGTCAGTGATCTAGGATATGAACTAATAAGAGTTGCAACACTTATGAAGCATTGACAAGATAAAGGTTTTGAGAAGGACCTTTACTGAACGTTTTGTCCACTGTAAAACAGCACCAGAAGAGACGGGAAATGGGGAATGAGGGTATCAAGGAATCAGTCTTTCTTTTAAGCAAAAATGTAACAAAGTGGGCATCGAAAAAACCACTACCAGAAGCCAGAGCAACACCACTGATTCTCATGGAGTTAGAGAAGTTCCAAGTCAATAGCTGCCTGAACGCTCTGGCAGTACCAGAGGAGAACACAAAGAAAACAGTGATAAACAAAATCATAACAGAGAAAAGGCACGTGATCCAATCTCCATGGAATTTGCTGACGGCAACAGTACAGGAGCAACATAAGAAAGAGCTCGATATTTGGGAAACTTATGGCAAGGGTTTCCATCCTTCCCACAGCAAGAGTAAGAGCTGCCAGAGTGTCGAGGGACAAAGCCCTTTGGACAGGCATCCCTGCTCCCTCCGAGGCACGGGGATGAGACAAACACCTGATCCCTGAGGATGCAGCTGGCAGGAGAAGCCTGAAAGCAAAGCTGTGAGTCCAGCCCGTAGCAGAGAGGCAACGACAGCCGAATGTGTGGCAGGAGCAAATACCCTGGAGCTGCCAATTTTTCTTAGTGTGGCAATTTGGCAGTTTAACATTGGGGAAATTCAGACGCAGATAAATTACATGTATAAGGAAGCTTGCTGAAATGACAAATGGGATTTGGAAAGCTGAAATGGGAGTTGCTGCTTCGCCTGTGCCATAGGGGAGTGCCCTCCACTGGCCAAATGTTCTCACTTCTTGAAGAAAAAAGCAAAAATTCACCGTGACTCCAGGATAGAACCTCAAATATACCTCCAAACCCCCTCAGAATCAGTGTCAAATTCTTATAAAAGTTACTGCATAATGGCACCAGTTTATACTAATGCCAGCCTTGCTTTCATATGACATGGCAATAAAAATACTTGGGGTGCTGAAATAAATCCCAAGGCAGCCCTTTTAAAGAGTCTCAAATTAGAAGTGACAAGACAAAAATGGGTAGTGCTCAAAAGGGTAATTTAACACAAGACCATTGAGTGGTGAAAATTAGCAATTACCAGATTAGCAATTACTACTGTATATTAAACTTTCAGTGTTCTACCTCATTTTTTTCTGTTCAGAAAGGACAGATGCTTGTGAAAATCCCTCTTTGAAGCAATTCATCATGTCTTTGAGTGCCATGCTGAAGACAGAACCAGCTGCATCAGCAGTACATGGGTTCAGTGTCCTTGAAGAGTGGGAATTACCGAGTGTCAAAAGGCAGCAGACAATGAGAAACCTGGAAAGGAGATGGATCTGGATGCATGCCCTCCACTCATGGTACTGTGGGTTACCCCAGGGACACTATTTCAGTAATCAAAGAGTTATTAAGGAGTTTATAGTCGATTCAATTATCGTATAGAAGATCACTATCCAATTACCAGATAATAAACATCTAGTTTATAATATATAATATACAAAACAGGCAATATATAAAAATATAATATATATAATTATGTGTCCTAATATATATTATATAATATATATTATAATTAACAAATAGTATAACTATATTATAATGTATATTATAAAATAAATGTTATTATAATATAAAATATACATAATAGACAATAAATTATATAGGCAATATATATATTTTTATATGCGATATATTGTATGTATTCTATAAGCACACACAAGAGATATTATAGGTAATGCAGGTCACGTGGGGTCCACAGGTTGCCCCGGTAACGGAGGTTGCCGTAATTCCCGCATGCCGCGCAGAGCGCGGAGCGGACGGAAACGGCGCTGGGCACACGAGCGGCGCCACTTACGCAGTTGACGCAAGTTTGGTATTCACGAACGTTACGCAATCTACGGAGCGTTCGTGAATAGCGCGGGTTACGCAATTTGCGTACGCGGCGGGAATTCCGCCCATTGCATCCCAGGGGGATGGAGCTACTGGGGAGAAGGCAACGGGTTCTTCAATCAGATTAAAAGCAAGAAGATATAGGTGGAAGTAATGATAAAAAATACAAAGCTAAATGGAGCTTGCAGAGATAGACCAAAACCATAAAAACCTGCAAATATGCTTGGTGTTACAAGTTGCATAGTTAAGATTTTCAAGCAGAGACAAGGAAGGACAAAAAATATTCCTAAGACTCTGAGAAAACCTTCTCTACCATCTGCATATAGTGGAAGGCTGAAGGTCTCAAGACAGCTTTAACATCCCTTTTTTCAAGGGCTTAACAATGATCATTTTCTTTGACACCACCTCATACAAGCTTTAAGGTCCAGCCTGGAAGGGCGGCTCAGCCCCTGAGGCCAGGCCAGACACGGCCGAGAGCTCAGAGCACATCTCCGTGTGCTCTCACTCACTCACTGACTCACTGGGGCCCAGCTGGGCTATCCTGCCCCCAGCTCTGGGCTGGGACATGCTCAATCTTGGTTTGTTTTTCAGCCCCAGCAGAAGAGAGAAGCTGCTCCTGCCTGAACATCTGGCTCCTCCTCATTTTTGCCCTTGCCATCAAAGCTGCCTTGGTGACCATCTGCCTTGGTGGGTTCCAGGGTCTCTTAATTCCCTTGGGATGAAGGTCTCAGGTGACTGTCTTTGTTCACATGGAAAACCCATATCCTAGTCACTCTGCCAGCAGGGAAATGCCCTCCACAAAAACACAGGTCAGAGATCCCTTCTCATGCAGCCTCTTGTTTTATGAGAATATATCTGTGGCTTTAATCCACCATTTGAATCTCTGTGCAGAAGGCAGATCTCTTGGACTAGCTGGCTGTGTGGTGGCAGCAAGGCTGGCACAGCAGCTGGCTCTAAGCCTCTCAGTGTGCATGAGCTGAGAGCTTGGACAACGCTGCTCTGATGGAAGAGTTTCCAGAGGACCGTGAGCCAGTGATTTCCTATCCTGCTTCCTCAGGAAGGCTGAGGCAGTAGCAGTGTCTCTCAGCAAACAGAGGTTTCATGGCTAACTGAGGAAGACACTGACCCCTTTTGATCCCTACAGGGATGAACAGCTCCACAGAGGGTCAAATCCCTCAGCTGAACTAAACCAGAAGTCATCTCTCTTCCCATCCTTTATCTTTATGTAGGGATAAGGTCACCCTTCTTGGCAGTGGGGGTGCTCAGCCAGGCATTGCCCTTGCCCATCTCCTCTGAGCCTTCCTTAACCAAATAATAATTGGTTAGTTCACTAACCAGGCACTGCAGCCACTGTGATTGTTCTGCTCATAAGTAAAAATATTTCTAAATTAAATGATGGATGAAATGGGCATCTGTATTGTTAAGAACACCCTGACCAGCTTTTAATCCATACTCCTGAGTGTCTGAGTTACCAGTAAGTCTGTGGGACTGTGGCTGTGGCCTGTCACCAGCAGTGCATTATTCCCCACAAACTGGGAGTCCAGGTAAGTCCCAGGAGTTTATGCCCCAGCCTGGTTGCAGCAGCTCCAGCTGGATGAGATTCCCTTCCCCTGGACTGTGCTGCTGCTGGAACAGGCGCAGCTGCTGGGTGACTCCTCCAAATGCCTGCTGGTGTGGAGTTTGGGAAGAGACAAAGGGTGCCAGGGAGAGGCTGCTTGGTAGACTGGCAGCTGGGCTGTGGGGATGTGCATGGCAGCGTGGCTGTGCTGGGGGGGATCAATGCTGCCCTGTGTGCCACGTCCTCCGTGGGATGTGCTTGCAGGGCTCCTGCTGCTGCCTGACTTGGCAGACAAGGTCTCTGTCTGCCTGGGGAGGCAGCTGTGCCACATCTAAATGCAATCAGTTAAGCTTCATCTGCCATCATCATTTGCCCTGTCCAGGTTGTGGGGTCACAGAGAAGTAACAGGGCTCTGGCACAGCTCTGCTGCTGCCTGGATACAGCTGGTGAGGAGCCTGTCTAAAAGGACCCCCACCTTCAGCCTAGCATGATGAGGTCTTCACCACGTGTCTGCTCTCAAATCACACACTACAATGCATTTGAAATACTGGGAAAATGTAATATCTGCATCTCTGTGACAGCAGAACATTTCCTTCTCCAGCAAATGACTCTCAAAGATCAAGCTCTACCTGCAAAGGTGTGTTAGAAATCAACTCTCCTCCCTCCCAGCCCTAGGCTCAGACAGTGCTCTGTTTAAATCAGACTTCACCCTAGAGCAGACCTGGTGGCCAGAGAACCCGTGCGTGAAGCTGAGGAACAAGACTGCACACACTGCAATAGTTGGGAACTAAAGCTTTTAACGAAGGGCAATGAACATGCAGGAAAAAGAAGAGATGGAGGAACAGAGCCTTGAGTCTGCAGACTGAAATGATGTGTTCAGTCAAGGCTGCCAAAGGAAAAGGCGTAATTGGTGTTTTAATTCTGGGAAAGAGGGAGCATTTTTGCAGGCTGGAGAAGCACTGTGAGCTGATTAACAGTGCCACCAGCTGGCCTGCTGCAAGAGGGCCCCTTTGAGAGGCTGGGGAAAGCAAGGTACATCCACTCAGCAGCCCTCACCCCTCCAGGTGCTCACAGTCGGACTCTGATCCTGCAGGCACTTTGCCAAGTGCAGAGGGGGCTGCTCCTGGGAACAGCTGCAGGAAGGCTGTCCCCCACAGAGGTGCTGTGCAGCCTGGCTGCCCTCAGCTCCAGCAGGGTCCGAGGAGGTAAGGAATCCCATGGGGTTGTCTGCTCCATTCATGCAAGAGTGAACGCCAGAGTATCCAGCTCAGGAGGGCTTCTCCTCGTGTGGAGCACACCAGTCAGCACGACGAGCCATGGCAGGCCTGGAATGCTCAAATAACCAGATGGTGCCACAGGAGCAGTGGAAATGCAGCCAAAGATGTGTGTTGGCAATGAGATATTTAGGGACATGCTTTCCACCGCTTGTGGGGTGATTTCCCATCGGAAGATGAACTTCACATTGAATTAAGTTTGGCACCGCACGCTCTCGCTGGTCACAGCACTTATTAGGAGAGCTACTATTGCCTGGTTGTACAAAAACACTCTAAATATATGTAAAAAATAACTTTAAAATATATTGGTTAAAAATAGTGTGAACAGTGTGAAAACCAGGAAAGTTCTCCTGCAGTAGAGCAAAGCCATCATCAAAAAGCCAACATCAAAAACTGCCCTAAAAAGTGAACTAAAGGGTCATGGAACCTTTCACACAGTTTTTTAGACAGCAGTAAGGAACTGGTTTTGCCCTAAAGCTGCAACAAAAAGCTGTGTAATGAAATAAGAGTTGTGGGAGAAGGAAAGGTATTGTTTATAGTCAGTCTCAAATTCTGGCAGCCTTGCACACCTTTGCCAAGGATACTGGTCAGCATTTTGCTATACTATAACCACATGATTTGGTAGCTGAATTTTATATTTGAACAAATGCAAGTCAAGTGGATTTCTGAGAAATCAGAAGAGGATGAACAGTTTATCCTGTGTGGTTGTCATACAGCAGACAGGGTCCTTTCTGCTGAGTTATACATGGACACGTAGACCGAATGCCAGGTAACCACTAAAAAGCTGATTGAAAAGAGGTATAGTGAGATAAGGTATTGAATTTGAGAGGGAAACACAGCTAAACAATACTCTATTCCAAGCCCCAACAATAACTTAATGAAAGGGATAACAATGGACCATCATTTAAAAGTTTAATTTTCCATCTCCAAATGAAATCTGGGATTGAGGCAAGATCCTTCCTCTATGGAGTCTGAAGCCAGAGAGTCTCATTCCACTCCAGAGCCACTGACAACACGCAAATGTTGGGGCCAGTCACAGCAGAGGTTCAGGTGTGAACAATGGCTCTGCAGCCTGTGTTTGTGATGAGAATGCACATGAACTTCCTGAGGGATGGCCCCCTTTCGTGCATGTTCTTGGTGAAATTACTGCATCTTCAAGGCTTTGAGACTGTTGTTGATGAATATGGTTGTGAAGCAGGGGAAGCACCTTTACTCCTTGAGAAGTAATATCTAATAAAATGTCAAGGAAATGCTGTCAAGTGTCAACAAATACCAGACAAGATGTCAACTAACAGATTTACCAAGGAGGAGAGCCAAACTGCTCTGAACACTTTTGTCTTTGTTTCAGGTTTTTGGTTTCACAGAATTGCTGACAGTGTGAGTATAGCAAATGCATGTCTTCCAAGAAAAGGGACAAAACAGAGCCTCCTTGTGAACCTGCTTCCTTTCCTGGAAGATGGAAGCCTTCCTAAGCCTGTCCTAACACACCAACTTGCATCATGTTCAGCCAAGGAAGCAGGCCATCACCTGTTTGGAACACTGTAATGTTTTTTATATTCTCACTTTTGCTGCTTTCTGAGTCCTTTCATTAATCTGAAATTCCAGTCGTGTCTCCCACAGATGTGAGTCCAAGCTGCCAACAGAAGACTAGCACCTGGTTCTAACAAATTCTGACAGGCACGCTGAATCACCCTCATCTGTCACTGTCACCTGGAATGCTGAGTCTTCCATGTGGAATGAGTACCTGGATGCTGTCAGAAATGCTGGATGCTGACAGCAAAGTGAGAGAAACCAGGTTTTTTAGCTGGACTGTGGCCTCTGTGCCTTGCCTTACTTCCTTGCTTCGCACTTACCAAGGTGTTTCCAGGACCATTTCAGTCCTAGATGGGGAACAGAATGAAACACACTCCAGAAGGATACACAAGCGTGGGAACGCCCCGAGCTGCCAGGTGCTTTCGGACGAGGCGCTCGGTGCCGTACCAGTTGAAGCCTTTGGTTGCGTGCCCGATCCGTGGAAGATGCACTGTTGCTGACAAGGGGGGAACAGAGAGTGCACACTCCTCAGCAGAAGTACACATACAGAATGCAAGCTAGAAAAAGACTTCAAGCCACCCAGCAAAGAACAGAAGAAATACTTTTGAGCAACCTATCTGCTATGGAGATCTCACTTCGCTTCAGAAAAAAACAGTCGAGAGGTGGAAATTGGTCATCGTCTTTAGGTGCAACCACACATGTATGGATTCGCTGTTCTATTGCACAGACACTCACCATTCCTTTTCTTGGCTGCTAAATAAATCTTCTTCAGGCCCTTTTCCAAAGCTGACAGCTTAATGCCAGACAGGTTGTTGGACCGATCCCGGTGCTGAGCTACAATCAAGGCCAGCTAAGGAGAAAACACAAAGAATTGGAATAGAATCTACATACAGTACTAAGAGACACAGTGACAGTGCTGGAAAACTGTGTTACTAACTTTTAGCTCTAATAAATGAAGGAAAGAACTCATTATCTCTAATATTTAACTGCAACTTAGCCATGTACAGTAATCAGTGCCATTATTGTGAAAAAGACAAAGTTCATTCCACACAGCTTCAAATACATATGGATAGAGCAAAACAGGAAAGAGCTTCTCATTCTCACCAAATCTTGTCCTTTTTTCCTGGATTTTTTATCATCAATAGGGAATAGCAGGGTTCCTCCTAACTCCAGGTCTGTCCAGAAAAAAGAACAGGATAACAATAAAAAATCAGTCCCGAAGAGTAAACAAGCAGTCAATGAAGCAGTGATTTCACTGTCACATTCTGTATTGTTCTCTGAGACTGTACTGCCCTCATGATGGTTTCAGCAGTCAGATCCTTTGCCCAGGGAAGCAAGACAAACATTTTCGCCCCTGAGCCCCACAGTCACACACACATCCCCCTTAAAGACAACAAATGGAAAGAGAGACACTGAAATGAGAAGCATCTCCCGGGAAATTAGAAAGATCCACATGTCCACCTTATAGCAAATGTTCATTCCTAACCAGCTGCAGGTATCTCAAAACTGTTAATATGTGCTCAGGAAAAGATTAGTGCTTGGAGGGAAGCAAAGGCTCAGGTGAATGGTGCCTGAGGTGGCTTTCATCCTTCTTGAAAGCACTTTGACAGAAGATGCAGGGCTCTGTCTTATTTAGTGAAAAACATTCTGTGAATAAGGTACAAGTTTGGAGTATTTTCCCTTTTTTTTATGATTTGCAAGGTGGATTGGAATGATCAACGCCTACACAGAGTTCTCACACTCCAAACAAGGCAAGTCAGAGCACCACTGAAGCACTGCTTTCAGAGCTAGGGATGCACACATCCAGAGAAGAGTAAAACACAGGAGTATCGAGGCACCCAGGCTTCACTCCTGCAGTGTCAGTGGGGTTTTACCTCTTCCAAGTGTCTTGGCCTCAGGTCCTATTTCGATCTCTTACCTTTCATCTTTCCTGCCATCTCATATATTTTCCTTGGCTGATCAGAACGAGCCTCTAGAGCAGTGAATAAACCACCCCTGCCCCAGCGGCCGGAGTCATCTAGAATGAAATAACAAGTTGGATTCCTTTTAGAAGTGAGGTTGAGATCACCCCTGCAGGAAAGGCACCTGCTCTGTACACAGGCAACGAAGGATTATCAAAACCAGATATGGGAACTACGTACAGACTTAAGTCAACCACTATTGAAGGGACTATCCTAAAGATAAACCTCAGCCCTGGAGAAAAACAAACATCACAGTTCCCTGGAAAACTCTGCAGAAAAATTCCTTTCTGTCCACCAGGATTGCTGAAACAAGCACCAACCACAGCACTGAGCATACAGATCTGGCAGTACCCTCACACACACACAGGTACACAGAGCATGCACGCAGTGTGTCCCCAGACTGGTGCCTTGGGCTTCCCACACCAGGTGTTTGATATCTGCAGTCTTTCACTTTCTCTTGGCATTTGCACTTCAAGCACGAGCTTTTGTGCAGAGTGTAACACTAGCCAGAGCAGATGATGATGTTCTGCTGTAGCTCTGGACAGTGAGCAGCTCCAGCACTGCTTCAGGAGGAACTCTGTAATGTGACTTTATCCCCCTCAGCTTTAATGTCTTAAAAGAAGGCCTTAAATTAGGAGACTAGCCTAGAACCTCTGTGCTGTCAGTGTTGAGAGACAACCACCAAGAAACTCTGGCCTCAGCCTCTGGAAGTGTCTGTCTCCCTCTGCTGACTGGAAAAAGAAGATGAATTTCAGTATCTCAGTTTGATTCCTACAGCTTTCACAGGATAAACAAAAGGCCCTCCTCTCAGGAACTGTCATCATTTAGCCACAGATAGAAAATTTCAAACCCTACAGGCACCTTTGAAGAGGTTTACCCATAAATCCAGAATGGGCATGCAAAGACCCTTGCACACCCTACAAGTACTTTTGTGGGTTATAAAGGCTGGGGTGAAGGCTGTATTGCCCCAGCACCACTTGAGATTATGTCAGACTCAAATCAAATTATTTCAGAATTAGAAACTGTTGAACCATTAGGGACAATTCAGCCCCCTTGTTCACCCCACCCAACAATACTCCTGGTGTTCACAAGTCTCACCTAGGCAATGGACAATGATGGCATCTTCCTCTTCTGCTTGGGGGTGGGTTACATCTCCCATGACATACTTGATACAGTTCTGGTCTCCATCTTGGTAATCTAAATCCACATTCGGCCCCAACTCATCCTTCTCAAACTCCTCCTCAGAGCCACTTTCCTCTGAAGGAAGGCAGGGAGATGTGTAATGATTGGCCTCCCACCAGGCCATCCTGAAACCAAGAGAAGAGGATGTTCAATGAAGATCAAAGGTGGGGGCACACAGCGTGGTTTAAATCATTGCAGTGGAACACAGGAGACCTTGACCTGCATTCCCTCTGCTCTCTCCCCATTTTAGGCCACAACAAAGGTTACCAAAGTTCTTATTTATAATATTAGGAGCCACGTGCCAATGTGATAAGCCAATTGCAGGCATGGAAAAAGCGAGCACATAACAAAGGGCAAGGAGCTATTTGGAGTGGTGAAAAGGAGGAACACCTGGGAAACAAGAAGGAGAAAGCAAAGATGTGCCAGATCAATTTATAGGGGCCAACTGTGACATTTCAGAAAGCTTCTACCAAACACTCATTGATTGTACAGTCAGACATGGGGCTCTTATTCAGGCCATTCTCTATGAATTAAAGTAGAGGTAAAGTCAGGCAGGGTATTCAGGAGGAAAGAACCCTTGCTAGGGACTCAAGCCATTTTTCCACCTTCGCATCCCCATGTTATGCAGTTTGAGCGCATTATTTCCACCAATCAGACACATTCCAAGAGTACAGTGCAACAGACATCAGTTTGCAAGTGGCAGATGCAATACAAACCATACTTTTTCTTGTGTTCTGCCTCTGCCTTTGCTGCCTTCTTTTCCTCCATGAGCCTTGCTCTCTTGGCTGCTGCTTCTTGGCGCTTCTTCCTCCGAGCCTCCAGCTCCTCTTCACTCAGCAAGTGCTTCCTCCTGGCCGACTGCTCCCGAAGGCCTGTGAGAAGGGCCTGGAGAAAGAAAGAGGTGTCAGAAACAAACTGCTCATCTTAAAGCCATACCTGATGCCTCCTTAACCTACATTCCTTTCCCATTTGTTTACTTGTCCCCAAGTCTTAATCATCAGATCTCATCTATCACGTAATACATGGTTTTGTGACTTGAGTTTATTCAAGTGCCCTGTCCAGCGTATCTCAGATCTGTTAGCAGAACTGCTGAGTTGTCAAGCCCTGATTCCAGAGCCAGCTTTAGTACACTGACATCCAAATCTTTTAACATGCCTTCTGCAAGCTGTAGGTAAGGAGAGAAAAGTGCCAGGTTTCATTTTCCACAAGCAAATGAAAGAGCATCATGTTCCTCGTCACATCTGCCTTACGTTTGCTTTGTTCCGGAGAGCTCTCCCTTCCTTGCTGGACTCTTCAATCAGTGCTTTCTGAAGATCCAAAAGCTGATCAAATGCCTTTTTGTCTTCTCTGCTGGGTTCTTTTGAATAATCTTTGCCTTCATACACGTACATGTGATCTTTAAAAAATAATTAAAAAGGGTGAAAAGGAACTGAAGCCTACTAACACCTAAAATGTACAGTGAGATCAAAAAAAAATCTGGCTCTTCTGTGACATTGTTTTCTACCCCCAGCAGAGAAAGATCTTCACTCCCACAATTTTTTGATATGACCAGAGTCAGTATCATGTAGAAACAAGAGAATCAAGGTTTGCTTCCTCTGAGAAAAGCTTTTAATTTAAGATAATTTAAGATAATTTAAGATGTTTAGGCTGGCGAGGAAGCTTTCTTCCTATTTCAGTTAATTAATTATTTTAAATTGTGGTTCCATTGCTGTTCTCTTTGGTCATTCCATCTCTGCCAGTGGAGAATTCATTCAGCTCTGCTATGTAGTTATAGGCAGCTCTTAAAAAGGGACAGCAAATTTTTACTTTGACTTCCCAAATGAAATGAAAACACAGAACTCTGGCAGCCCAGGGTTGCTGCTCCCCACGTGAGTTATTTTCCCTCTACCTATTACACAGTGTGCTACCACTGCCCCTCTTTCAAGGCACCACCAGAAAATACCACTCTTTGCTAACTCTCAGCAAATAATTACTCACTGCTGGCAACTGCTGCTGGATGACAATAACTGTCCTGCAGAGCCACACTTCAGCTTCAGTCACAAATCTGTATTTAAGTGCTACTGTGTACCCCGACAAAACTTCAGTCTTTCTCTGGGAAAGAAGGCACTGGAAGAGGGAAGTATCCTTAGGATTTATCTTTGTATAGCATGGGGCTAGGAAAAACTCACCACAACTGGGTGACATTTGGGCTGGAAAGCAGAGTTTTGAAAACAGAGTAGGTTTGTTCTATCGACACCATGACTGCATTTCTTATCTCACCTTTTGGATTTTCGTAGCCAATAATCTTTTATTTGGAGATTTAAAAAATGAAACACCTGCTACACAGCCTTTCCTTAAGTTACTATTACATCTTCAAAACTGTAGATCTGTCTGAATGGTTCTCTGTGGGAAAAGCAGTAGCTACAATATGAATATTTCCCCATTTCTCAGGAATTTCTACCTAAGGTATTAAAGAATGAAAAGGAATTCAACTCTCAGGCACCAAAACTGGGCAAGTATTGTTAATATTATCTTACAAACAGGCAAATAAGGACACAAAAAAAGAACAAAAATGCCAAAAAAGACTCAGAAATAAAGTTTGTGGATAGGCCACAAAAAAATCCAAGTAAGTTAATTACAGTTCTGCCTTTCTTCTTCTTGCCTGAAAAATGTCACCCCTACCTGGGAAGCCTTCTCTACCAGCACTCAAGTGACACAGCTGTTTAGATTCTTGACTTACTCTCTGTATCCTCCTCTTCATCCTCTTCCTTTTGTGGCAGCACAGTGTCCATTATCCACTGCCCTCCTTTTGTCTCTCCCAGGATGTTTTCCAGCTCCACATCCTGTACAGTACTTCCCTCAGAGGAGAGCAACTTATCCAGGCCAAATTTCAAGATTTCACTCAGCTTTAACAAAGAGAAGAGGAAGTTCAGTATTCTTATCCTCTAATTCCATGTCAATCCCAGTGTCTCAAGATTCTCAGGCTTAAATGCAAAGGATGTATGAGTGGAGGAGCCTAAGCTCCAAGCCTGCCTGTCAAAGTACTTATTCTTTAACATGCCCCATTCTCCCAACACCTGACAGGACAAGCCCAAACAACATATCTCCCTCAATCATATCTCATCCAGACTTGAACAGTAATTTTTCTTCAGGGCTAAAGGACAAAACAGCATTGTACTGACTGCATCCATGCAGCTTTCCTCACAACCAGAAAGGCCAGGCTTGCTTTTGCCCTCAACCCCTTTAAAACAAAAGCCCAAATACCATAAAAATCCAGGGGGACAAAAATATCAGCCTGGAGTTTCCTGTGGGCTCAGTTCCACTTCTCCCACAGAAACTGTAACTGCTGAGCTACATCCAAATGGGGCAGGGAGGGCAGCCAGAGGGGGAAAGGATGCACTAAATCCAAACCTCTCCTTGGTTCAGCTGCCCACAAGGGATGTATTCCCTTAAACGTCACTTCACTTGATGTTCTGAAGCCAAGCTTTCAACACAAACTTCACCTTTCAGGTCGGAATTATAAATCATGCCCTGACTCCTGAGACACTGTATTTGCCAGGAGGCCAAAAGAAGGTTGACAGTTTCAGACTAACAACCAAAAGCTGTCCAGGTTATCACCTGACTTCTTATCAGCTCTGTTTGTGAGAGAAAAGCACCAGGACAGATCAGCTCAAGAAACAGTGAGTCAGCTTCCACTTTTTATAATTTCCACTAATTATAATTAAAAAACAAGTAAGATAAAGAAAGGTTCTGTCTTCCCCTCTTCTCTAAGAGAACACCTTTTTCACAACGAACGCACTTCAAAATTGCAAAAACTCTTCAAACATCAGGTGTTGCCTGGACCTGGGATGTCATTTTGGTTCCTATGTACAGCAGCTGGTTTACTGGAGCGAGACTGGGGCTGTAACTCTGGTTTACCTGTAACTCTGCTGTTCCCTGAGGCTTGGGTGCTCCCAGAGCAAACTGCCCCCCTTCCACGACGGCGTTGGTCAGCCGGAGCTTCGAGGCCGCTCTCCGGTAGATGATTTCTTCAACTGTATCCCGCCCAATCAAACGGATAATTTTTACAGGCCTTGGAAAGTTTAAGGAAATTCTTATTACTGACTTTGTTTTGAGGTGCACTAAGGTATTTACTGTCCCCTCACCCACTCCTTTGGTAGGTAAAGAAGACAGGAATGAAATGAGCAAAAATAATCAGCAGAAATGCGATGCTGATACAATTCTGCTTGACACAGGAGAAATGCTCACTGCAAAGGTGCAGGCAAACCTCCACCCTCCATCTCCTACTCCAAATTTACAAAGTTCCCACCCTGGATACACGACAAGGACAAGACTGTATGAGGCTGCAGCTGGAAAATGAAGGCACAAAACCTTCTCTGCTCCCCTTCGATGTTTAACCTATCCTCATACTTTAACTTTCCATTGCCTGTGGAAAGGAAAAGTAATACTGAGAGGCCAAGAGAGTCAGCAACCAAACCACAAGTAGTGACATTTCTCACTTGTGCTGCCCAATCCGGTGAGCTCTTGCTATTGCTTGCAAGTCATTTTGTGGGTTAAAATCACTGTCAGTAAAAATAACCGTATCTGCTGCTGTCAGATTCATGCCAACTCCACCTACAAATAAAAGAAGAAGGTCATAATTGTCACCAACAGAAAACAAAGGAGAAGCTGGAGAATTTATGCTGTGCAAAGTTCTGTCAGATCTAATCAACTGTGTCTACTCCAATCCATCTCTCAAACCCAAATTTAAGTCTCTTAAGAATCTAAACACGTGGGTAAACTTTCCATTTCCAGCTTCCAGCTTTCTGCAGCAGTCCAAAAAAAGAAGGTGTACAATGCAATGTGATCAAAAAACTTAGGGTGTGAGCGAACCAATGCAAAAGGGACTGATTGTCAAGACTGATGGACACAGACATAATTCTGCTGCTGCCAGGCAGATCATCCTGCAAGGACTGGCTTACCTGAAGCCACAAGGGACTGCCCAAGTCATCACCTGGCTGCAGCACAGAACAGTGGAAAACACCAAGCCAAACTATACAATAACCAGAGCTCAGGTGTTCTTAAAGGTTCTGACGTTAGAACTTGGGCTCTCGTGAAATAAAAGGATAAGAAAACCCAGTTAATTTTACATTTTAAAATACCTCCACTGTGACCACATACTGTATTTAAAGAGGGGACAGCCTGCTGCCTTACATTTCCCCCAGCTCATGACAAGACACCTTCCTGTAGTCAGAAAATCCAGCAAGTGGAGAGTCACACACCTGAAAATCTCTGTCCACAATACAACAGCACTGGCAACACTGTTAGCACACCTGCTCCCAGCTGAATACAAGATGCTTTGGCCACACACAGCAGTGTGCAGTAAAAACCAACCCTCAGACTGGCTAGCATGGGAGGGAGAGCCCAGGCACTGTGCTGAGAGACACACACACTCCTGACACACATCCAGCATTAGGGTCTTCCCTTCACCAGCCCTGTGTGCTGCCCTCCGTGCGCTGTGGTGCAGGCTCATTGAGACACGTCTAACCAGAAGCCCAAAGGAAGACTTGGTTCCAGTCTGATGTTTGAGCCAAGCAGTGTGGATTCCTCCTCTGGAGACAAGCCTGGCTCTGTGCTTCTTTGAACAGAGAGACAGGGAGGTTTGAAACTGTGCAGAAGACACAGATCTGCCCAGCGAGCGAAGAGGGGAAGCAGCACAGATGGCAGTCCCAGGGAGCTCTCTGCAGCCTCAGGACAGCAAAAGGCTCTCGTTTCAGCCTGTCTGCCAGCTAAAGAAATGTCCACGTTCAGCAAACTTGAGAAGCAATTCCACCAGCTTACTTAAAGGAAGTCTGTTCCTGCCCAAAGTCTGATGCTTGCAGAAATAAAATGGTAGTGAGATTCCTTAAGCTCAAACTGGCACAGAGACAGGCATTATGGAACTTGGAATAAAATAAACTCAAGAGGCTGCAATATGAAAAGGATCTTGCCATCAGCTGCCAAAAGGAAAGCACAGAAACCAGATGTCCTAGATGAGAGACCCAAGTTCAGGATGTGTCCTGTCTCCCTCAAAAATCCCCCACACGAGCAGTCTCTGCAGGATTCCAAATTCCCTGAAACTTTGCCAGAGAGAATAAAATAAAGAGCACAAAAGCAAGATGGGTTGTTTGTCTCTCCTTACTTACCTGCTCTGGTGCTCAACAGGAAGATAAAGATGGGCTGTTGACCAAAGTTCTTGATGGCAAGGTGTCTCTCCTCACCCCTCACGGAGCCGTCCAGCCGCTCGTAGCTGTAGCCTTTCCAAACAAACAACATGAATTTCTGAAATTTTGCCTTTGCTCTGACCCTCTTACCTCATTCTCTGTTGTCTCACTGCTGCCCTGAATCCTTTTGTGCCAAATCCTCCTGACTTGCTTCTCATTTTATTGCCTTCAACTCCTTCATTTTTTCCCAGTTAAACCTCATATAAATGAGGTAATGACCCTGACTTCCAGATTGACTGTTGGTAAGGAGTAATTTAGCTGAGTCTGAAGCAGAGACTCTAAGCATTTAATTTACTGCTTGGAAACAACAGGAAAATTCAGAGCCCAAGTAAAAAACACTTGCACACAGTCCCATTTCAGACTATGCTGTGCTGGCTATTGGCCCCACAAAGCAGGCCAACAACCATCAGATCCTCCTTATCCAAACTCTCATGGTATACAATGAAACACTGCTACTCTGCCATTTGTTAGCTCCATTTTATCAAGGCACAAAAGATGAAGCTACTTTGAAGAAAAACACAACTGCCAGCTCATTTCAGGAAGCTGGTAACAGCAAAAGGCTGAACTCAAGACCCTCCAACTCACAGAGCTGCTGCAGGAATACGGTCCCTATCTACCAAGAACCCAAAAAACTTCATCACATTCCTTTCTCCACCCCAGGCAGATCAACCCAAATCACAGGAATAGTATCTGGCAGCGATCATTAGGACAAGCCCCCTCCTATCAAAGTGTGCAGAACATACCCCTGTAGTCCATGTAGTCCTGCAGGATATCGAGCAGCTGAGTCATCTGAGAAAAGAGCAACACACGGTGGCCACTGCAAGAAGCACAAGAAACCCTGTGATCCTGAGCACACTGTGACAGCATTTCACAGCCTGCTGGGGGTCACAATAGCTTAACCACTCATTATTAGTCCCTGTTACACAGCAAGGCCTCCCAGAATCACAGCCCACTCCCTCACCACATTTTCAGCTAAGTGCAATCAGTTAATATCTGTCATCATCATTTGCCCTGTCCAGGCTGTGGGGTCACAGAGAAGTAACAGGGCTCTGGCACAGCTCTGCTGCTGCCTGGATACAGCTGGTGAGGAGCCTGTCTAAAAGGACCCCCACCTTCAGCCTAGCATGATGAGGTCTTCTTCACCACATGACTGCTCTCAAATCACACACTACAATCCATCTGAAATAGTGGGAAAATATAATATCTGCATCTCTGTGACAGCAGAACATTTCCTTCTCCAGCAAATGACCCTCAAAGATCAAGCTCTACCTGCAAAGGTGTGTTAGAGATCAACTCTCCTCCCTCCCAGCCCTAGGCTCAGACAGTGCTCTGTTTAAATCAGACCTCATTCTTAAGTAGAACACGGACATTTTTAAGACAGCCCAGAATTTGCACAGGGCTGGTCCTGCAGCAAAGACATTCAGTGGAGAGGTAGCCACTCACAAGGTGCTACACAGCAGGACAAAGACAACAAAATCACATCATAACTTCACAAGGGCTGTCCTTTGGCCTTTGGATTTCAGGTTCTGAACTCATCAGAGCACAACACAAGGGGTTCTGAACCTCAATCCCAAAACTTCGAAAGTTTCAGCTTATTCTTGGGGTTTTCTTTTTCACATTTGTCATGGATTGTGCCTCCCAGGCTAACATAGCCATGCTAGCACAAAGGAACTCAACTGAGGCATTAGAAACCACTCTCAGGAAACTCACAATCCAGGCAGATATGCTGAATACCAAATCACATGGTTATTGTCCCAGGTTCTCAAATATGGCAAATATGAGGGCATGAGAGAGAGTTAGTCAAGTGCATTGAAAATGCTTAAAGAGAATCTTCCAGGCTCCTCTACCATTCCAATACAGCTTTTTTTACTTCTTTCAGGTAGTGTGTAACATGCAATAAATAGGTCAGTGCTTGTGTTATGATGAATAACTGCTCAGTCTATGGCTTAATAAAGTAGTCTGATTTCCCAGTTTACTTCTTCTCCCTATGTCAAGCTCATCCCAACGTGACATACCCAGCATACAGGAATGAAAGGAGTTTATCCAACAAACACATCTTGCCACTGGCTTCAACAATATGGTCTCCAATCTCAAAGGGTTCTGGCTCAACACCTGGAACAGAAAGGAGTTTCAAAACAGAGTTAATACACATAACAATTCTGTGGTCAACCTCAGTGCGTCTGCACTGTCACTTTTGCTGAGCAGAGCCACATGATGCTTGCTTGAGAAGTGATGGTCCCTCTCTATCTCTAAATGACACCCTCAGTAGTTCACCAAGCATTGTGATGTCTTTGTTTAGATGAGAGAAGACACAGAAATAGAAAGCTGCAGTCAGAAACTCAGACTTCACACAGTCTCCTACTTTATTCATCATTACTGATGAATTGTCATGTGTTGGAACTGGTCACAAACTCACCACTGCTACTGATTCCAGTACAAGAGTGTTTGTTACTTGCTTCTTCTAAGCATTACACTAAGAACAGAAAACCACTGTGTAAATTAAGAAAGTTATTTTTCCTCTTTCAAGAGAGAACAGTGCTTTCCTACCATTGAAGAGGTATGGGTGCACAACACACTTGCGAAGCTGAATTAAGACATTCTGGAGTGTAACCTTCCTTCCAGTTTCATTTTCAAATGCATCTGGAACAAAGAGCAGAGAAAAGAACAGAGCAGGGAAGCCCATTAATGGCTGTGACTGGGAATGTCTTGGTACTAAGCACTGCTCTGAAGTGCTTCAGAGTATTTCTCTCTGTGTATCACACCTGGATTTGAATTTCCTATCTCAAGACTAATACATCTGTTTTCATGGACCAAAAAAAGAAAAAAAAAATCCCTCACACTTTTTGGACAAGCTTTTACAAATAAGACCCTGATAAGCACCACTTTGCCTTGTCAGACTCATTGAACTTTCTGGACTCCCTGGAAAAGGTCACTGTAATTTCTCTGAGAGTGAATCATAAAAATAAATGAAAGAAATTTGTGCAGTTCATTTGAATTTTAAAAAAACCATATCTATCTATATCTATAGATATATATATAGATATATACACAGATATATATATATACAGCACAGTCAAGATCTCCTGGGCAACCAGGACATTAACAAGAGCTGCATTTTTGGGAGGAACAAAAAAATAATGCATGCACATGTGCTGACTACAGTAGAAGATGAAGTTTTGGATTTCTGGGTGATGTTCATGCAAAGTGCTAGGAAGTCCTAGAAGAAGAAAGGATCTCCAACTCCCCAGTTTTAATTTCCCTATGACAAATAAGCACTCACAAACCACATGATGGTAGTGGTTGCATTGTCTACATAATCCTGCAGTTTCCCAAAAAACTCCTATCTGCATCCAGTAGGTTGAAATTTGCTTTACGGCATCTGTGCTACTATTAGAAAATTCGTAGAGAAGCACAGATCGAAAATTTCTTGTTCTGCCCTTTTGTCTGAATACAAAAACATGCAATAGGAGCAGGTTTACCTTGTGATAAGTATTTTAAATTACTTTAATTTCTTTGAGATTGGCCCAAAGCAGATCCTCAAGCTGACCCTTCCTAGCTGGCAATACCTGAGCAATAGATCAATACATATGTATCTTTATTTTGCCACAAGCTACAGCTAAAATTAAACAGCCCAAAGTTGGCCTATTTATTCTCTACATATTCTGCAGACCAAAGTAACTTCTGCTTCTTTACAACAGAGCATGCATGTACAACAGGAATTAGTCTGCATGTACAACAGGAATTGGTTTTGTTTTTAAAAATAATGTATAGACTTCAAAATGTCCAGTTACCTAGATCTTTTGTCAAAATGGCCTTGTAGTACTTCTTCTGCAGAGCTGACATTCCATGGTACAGAACTACTTCTACCTTCTTTGGCAGCTCTGCAGCCACCTCAGATTTGACTCTCCGAAGCAGAAATGGCTGCAGAAGACTGTGCAATTCTTTGGCTATGCAGAGGCAGGGAGAAATCAAAACAAACAAACAAAACCAGAGGAGAATACTGTGTTAAAGGTAAGGAATTTATACAATACCTTCAGAAGTACAGTTTCAGAATAAATGTAAAAGGAATCTCACATCTATTAATGAAATCATTCAAGCCACATTTTACAAGCAGAGAAACCAAAACACAGGTGCATACCTGCAACACTTAGGAGCTACACTAAGATAGCTCGTGCCTTAAAAGTAATCATTAGTTTTTGTGGCTTTGTTTTAAAGCTTGTTGCCATTAAAATAAGCAAACGAAGAGGACACAACATGGTTGCTTCCTACTAAAGATAAAAGCTGGTTCTGACTGAAGTACAGTGTTGCTTATGACTGACCTGGCTCACTCTCCTTTTCAAGAACTTGGTAATACTCAACAAACTCTTTCACTTGTTCCCGGGGAAAGATGTCAGGCTCAATAAGGCTGAGTAAGGAGTAAAGTTCCTGGAGGCTGTTCTGGACTGGAGTGCCTGTGAGTAGCAGGCTGAAGCCTATCGAGAACTGAAAAAACCAGCAAAATAAAATTATTAGGAAAAATTATCTGTAATGAAAAGTTAGTTAATACACAAGTCCACCCACACCACTCTTAAGTTTAACTTAAAAGATGAGAGGCAGCACAGAACTGCTGCAGAATGTACAGATTTGCCCAAAGCATCCAAACATGAGGTATGGTGGGACAGTCAAACAGCTCCAACCTGACTAGGCTGGCACCAGTGCAAGGAATTCAGTGTAAGCAAAATAGCAACAAAGTGCAAAACTGACTCCATCAAAATGCTCAGGTCTATGCAGTCTACAGTCTAACACTGCATACTAGATGTTAGATAAGGAGGGATAAGTGGAAAATGCAATTGGAATAGGACAGTGAAATGGAACTGCGTCAGATTAAGTTCCATTTCTGTTTGCTGGGTAACTCTGACAAACACAGCAACATTATCTGGTTCATGTTGCTTACAGTGATCCCCATAAAGAGACTTAGGAAATATGTTTACCTTTGGAAAGATACAAATTTCTCTTAAGTTTGGTAATAGAAAATGGGTTAGGAGGAGAGACGAGGTGAATCGAGTCTATTTTTTTGTGATTATAACCAAAAAATCTCCTGAATTACAGACATCATGGACAATATGTTCAGAATACTAAGACTTTCAGGAATTCAACAAAAACCCCTACTTTCCAAGGTGCATTGCAGTACATTTTGTTGCTGATGCCAGCACACACCAAATGCTGATGTTGCACTGCCATGACAAGAAGTGCAGCCTTCACTCAGGCATTTGTGCTGCTCTGGCAGGCTGCTTTGGAAGCTGGAGCAAATCTCCTTGTTTCTGTGAACAAGGATGGCTCCATTAAATGGAATACTGGAAGTCAGTAGTTCAAGACTTGAGGTCTCACGAGCCAGGCAAGGGTCCCTCCACCCTGCCAAAGCTGGAGATGGCCTCTTGTTGCTTAGGTCAGCCAGACTTCTGCAGTAGCATAGCTCTGGTTCAGCACCACGTCTGGCTGTTTTCCTTTTTTCAGGTCTTTCAAACTGCTCCAACATGGCAAGCCCAAACATGAAGCAGAATGACAGGGAAGCTCCAAATACTGCCCACTGCCATGCAAAGCCAACAAGGCCTTTATCTTTCTGTCATTAAATATGGGAATCTGTTCACCAGCTCTGATGGAAATGAGTCATGGTTCAGAGCTTATTGCTGTGGGAACAAAGAGAGAATCTGAAAAGGGAAAAGCCTTAAGACACTAGAAGATAGATGAGTTACTTTACCTCAGAAAGTGTCCTGTAAAGCAGAGAATTTTGATTTTTCAGTCTGTGAGCTTCATCTACAACCAAGGCGGCCCAGTTAAAGCTGAACAAGCAGAAAACAGCATCTTAAGTTAGGGGCTGACAATTCATTCTTGTAAGTACAAAAAGATCGAAATAAGTAGTGACTCTGCTTGGGACCCCACCCATGAACAACAAGCAAACACCAAAAGTGAGGTGGAATTCACAGGTGCTGTTTCTGAAGATCCAACACAGGTTTTTGACTATAGTCTGGGTGATTTTTTTCTGAAATCAAGACTAACAAAACTCACTTGAATTTCTTGTTTCTCTCTCCACCCCCATTACTACTAGGAACATGACATAAACACAAGTTAATTGAACATTTGAGGAGGTCTCTGATTTGGAAAAAGAGACATGAAACTAGTACCCATGCAAAAACTCAGCAGCTATCATGAGGGCAGGGATGGAAGAGTGTTCCCAAGGCTTTTGCAAATCACCCAACACAGGAGCTTCAACTTATTCTGTGTTCATACAGCTCTATGCAGAGTGTCCTCAAGCAGGCTGCAGAATTACTGGTGATCCAGTAGACCCACTAGGCTTAATTGAAACTCCACATCTTCCCAACCCTCAGTATTTGTCCCTCCTTATCACTAGGGTTTCAGCCTCCACATCAGAGTCATTTCCAGGGGAGGGAAAGCATGAACCTCCATCTTTTCTAACCCACACCCTTCTCTTCCCAGTGGAATTCAAGGTCTGACACCACAGTGACCTACATTCTTCCCAAAAAGCCTTTTTGTTTGCCTCGATTTCCCTCTCTGCTGTATCAGAGAGGTTCTCCATTGCCAGAACAACCAAATGTCATTACTCTTATTCTACGAGCTCAGGAGCTGAACTGCAGAAGGGCTCTGACAGTGAAGCATTGCAGAATGTGCAGAGCAGAGTCTGATCCCTCATCTATTCCATTAGAGCATGGCTCCAATTCACGCTGTTACACTCTTGTAAGGAGTAGTGCTGGGGAGACATCTGATAACTCTGACCCACCTTTACAAAGTGCTCCAAATGCTCCCACACAGGACAAGGTACACATGATTAGCAACCACTTTTTTTCAGAAGGAAGACTAAAGGGCAAAAGCCTAAACTTGAGTGACATGGGTTTGAGGTTATTTTTTAGCTTTAGAAGTAGGAAATTACTCCAGAGCTGACATTTCTGCGATACCAGGGCTGGCTGCTTGCTCTGCCTGGGTGCTACATAGCTGGGCTACACTTTAAAATGAACAGAATGATATGCAGCAAAGCACAACATGATATGAAACTGTAAGGACAATACAGTCATGGCTACCTTTCATCAGACCCTTCCACCATGATGTGCAGCACAGTCTGCCACTTCCAGCAGTGGCCAAGGACAGGTGCTCTGCTGAACAACAGGAGGGTGCCCACTGTGGGCCTGACTAGTCCTGACAGACCCCAAATTGTACCAGTGGGGCCACTGGATTTCTGCTCCTACAAAGATACTGAGCCATTCATTACGTATCACTGCCCCCAGCATTTGTCACAACATCACGGCAAGGCCCTGGCATTACTGCTAAGGAAAAAGAAAAATTCCTCCCCATTCCAAGTGCAGACTCCTGTGGAATTCTGCCTGACCACAACAGTACCTCTGACAGGCTGAATTTCAGCTGAATAATCAGTCTTTGTAGAAGGCATAATGCTTCATAAGCCCTCCACAGTTCTGACTGCAGGCAATAAACTTCAGGACATGGTATTAGCACATTATCACTATTATACAATGCAGGTCAGTTTCAGTGAATTTTACAACTAATACCTTTATAACCTGAAGCTCTTGAGGATGTCCTCTGCTGGGCATCCTTAATGTACTGCTGTAAGTCAGTGTCATATTGCTTTGAGTTAACTGGCTTGAAAACTGTCCTTGGGGGAAGTTCACATATATTTTAGCTGCCATTAAAGACTGAAAGTTGGAAAAGGCAAAGTTCTAATCACAAGCCAAGAACATCCCTGTCTCTTGTGAAACAACACAGATTCTTGCACATACAAACATCCACTTAAGAAGTTGTTGACAGATACACAGACTTAAATTTGAAGAAATTAAAACCAGACTCACGACTTCAGAAATGTTGCATCTTTCAGGCAAATCTGCAATGAAAGAAAATGAACTGTGATATATGATTCAAGTAAATACATCAGTTAAGAAACAGCATTTTTTTTTCTGTCTGCTTGCAAACGATGGTGAAATGGAGCAGAGTGGAAAGAAGGCACTTACTACCTGAGGAAAAAAACATGACAGCTACATGACACCTTCAGCATGTCAGGGTTTAACTCCACACACCCTCTCACTCACACTCCACCCAGGGAGAGGGGGAAGAGAATTGGAAGGGTAAAAGTGAGAAGAAAACTTGTGGGCTAACAAGGCATGAACTGGGTGTCACAGAGGGATCAAAAAGGCGGGGAAAACCTGAGCCCCCCTTTCAAGTGACAAAGACATCACGTACCTCGTATGTCGTCAGGAGTGCATGGAAGTGAGAGTCCTCTTTCAGACTCTCCTGCAGTTTGGGTCGCTCCTCCTTGCTGCCTACATATGTTATGAAAGAAAGACCTGGAGCAAACCTGTTGTTAAGAGAAAGACACAGCAAAAACAGTGAGCCAAGTGAAGTCTTTTCATGTGTTTATGACCCTGGGCCCCATTATCAAACACAGCCACTGCACAGATAATGAGGATTCCTATCCAAACACCCTACACTCCTGTGAGATGCGTCTGGATCTCAGCTTTTGAATCTCACTCCTTCATAATTATCACCTCAGGTTGGCACTTCAGTCGCTGGCTCTGGTCTGGACAAGACCTAAATGAACCTGCACTCTTCTAGGCAGGTTCAAGGCAGATGACTGACAACCAGTCTCATGACCTAACTGCTATTCTGAACTGAAAAAAATTCATAAGAAGCAGGTGAATGAATACAGTCAGCCCAGATGAGGCCAAAGAATTGCCCAGAATCATACTAAAATATAGACAAAAAATATCTGCAGCAAAGAGGTCCAAGTCAGGGCCTCAAAAATGTATTCTCTCAGTTAAAAAGCAGACAAAACCAGTTCCAATTGTTGGGACCATAAAATTCTTCCTCACTTAATCCCACCACTCTTATTTACCTAATATTCCTTTTGGAAAGCTGCACTGCTGATTTATGAAGGAATGCACTTTCTCCCAACTATTCCAACCCAAAGTCTATCCAAATCAGGCCAGCTCACTTCTGAATGTAACCTTCTCTGAGAGACAGCATCAGCCAACAGCCATACAGACAGACTTCTGTTCTAACCTTTAACTTCTAGCCCTGCCTCTTAAAAGGAATCTGTGGGCTACAGAGCACAAATGTATATATTTCAGGCACAGCAGATACACCACTGGCACAGTCACTCCAGTGAGGATGGGCTGCATGCACAGGTGTGATGTATTTTGTGTGCATATGTGAGCATGCCCCCCAGCTTGGGTCTTACCTTTCTGTGAAGATTCCTGGCTGTCTTGAGCAGATTTTGCCTAAGAGAGGCTGAGCAGGGAGGGTTACAAATCAATAAAAAGCAAGGAGCTAGTGGAGGCATTTGGACTGAAGGTCAGCCAATAATGCAGGATGGATTGATTCATGTATACCACAGGACTATGGATTAACTGCATAGTCTGCATTGATTTGTTGGTTCAGCAGCCGCTTCTCTTTTTACTTTTTATCTTTTTGAAAGGATAAAAAGAAAGTGTTGCAGCGAGCACATTTGAAAACAATCTTTATAATCTTGCAACTTGCAAACTTTGCAATTGCAAGTCTGAGCAATAATACAGTAAGCCAGACAACTGTTGAAACTTACCTCTCCAGTTCTTCCTTCCAGTTGCTCAGAACTGACAGAGGACAAAGTATCAGAAATCTCGCTTTGTTGGATAATTTTTTTGTCAAATAAAGAAGTAGAGAAATGGTCTAAAAGGCAAGGAAAATATTTTTTTATAACAAGGGAAGAGTTCAGCCCAGTAGCCTGATCTTACATAAGCTGTCTCCTTGTTGAGCTTTGCAATTAGTTTCCATAGGTTCATTATCACAAATCAGAGTTAATAAAATATCAAGTGGGATACAGACAAAAAGGCTTAGATCCTAAAACATGACCTCAATATATGAAGACCCTTTCCAGGTCTACCATGTATCACTCTCTAAAACTATTTGTAATTTAAAAGCTATTGAATGAAATCAGCTGATCCAAAGCACAAACAGTCATTTTTCAACAAAAACCCACTGAAATACTCTAAAAAAACCCCAACAGACTTCTGAAAAAATTAGACCTATAAATTTGAATCCATGTGTTGACAAACACAAAAATCCCCTTGGTGCAGGTGCATTAAAAGGACATTATTTTCCCTGCACTGGCTGTGTACTGGGCCTTCAACACTGCACACTATGAATTATGCATTAAGGTGTTTGGATAAAATGGCCACTCATCTTTTTACAAAACCCTGAAACCTATTTTAAGTTACTCAGGACTTAACTCAGGACTTGTTTTAAGTGGTTAAGGAATGAAAGAGACAATGAGCTCTCACTTGAGCATGGAATTCTGAAAGGAATCATTAAGGTGTTTTTTAATTCTGCAGAAACACTGGGCTAAAAAAACCCAAAAGTTAAGCAAAGATCATTTTCCAGAAGAAGAAGAAGAAGACACACCTGACAAGTCTTCCCAAGGCCCATCTCATCACCCAGGATACAGCCATGCTGGACTTCATAGCATTGCACCAGCCAGTTCACACCTTCTAATTGATAGGGACGAAGTTTAATGCCTGAGAATAAAAGTGATTTGTTACTCTTACAGTCACCCAATGCACTCTATACACACAGTAGAGTCAGGTCCTGCCCAGAGCAGGCCTTCCCAAACATCTGCCTTACAGGAAAAGCACAGCAGCCTCCAGCTGAAGCTGGTTTACCCTCCTGGACAGCAAAGATGTTGTAGCAATTCCATTAAATTAAAGCATATTCAGAAACTTACACACACAAAAATGCCCTGAGCCATTGCAACAGGCTGTACAAGGAACCTGATCTAATAATTAGGCTGGTACTTTGCATTCCTAAAAGACAGCATGATTTTCAGCTTGAGTCATTTAAAATATTTAAGTACTAGAGCCAGGGACACACTTTAGACTACCAGAAATGTTTGTCACAATCTATTATTATATAGTAACGATTTCTCAGCAAGGTATTTTCCAATCTTTCTGTTCTTAAAGCTAAGCCAGACCGCCACTATAGGCCACTGTGACTACTATCACCATTGCAATCCTTATTATGGGGCACAGTATGTCAAAATGAATACACAAGTCACACAGGTGTTGGCAAGATCTCTCCTTGCACTCGGACTCAAGCGCCTTGTGCCAGTGCTGCCCTCTCCTCCCTGGGAAAATGTGCACACCCAGTGCATGAAGTAACTCAGCAGCCTGCAGGATTCACAAACCCAAGCCAGCCCGGAGTCTGGGGTGAGGGCTTCCAGCAGCTGAGGAAAACGTGCAGGCAGGATGGATTGTCCAGGCGTTCCCCTTTAATATCCTCCTCCGAGCAGTGGAAAGCACCTTATTTCAAGCTCAGCATCAGCCCATTTCGAGGCCGCTGGACAGGCCAAGCCTTGTTCATGCTGTCCCGAAGCACAGAGCTGTCTGAGGCTGAGCTCAGGCACTAGGGGGGTTAAAGCCGAGCTCAGCCCTTGCCCAAACACCCACCTAACCCCAAAGCCAAGGACGGGGACTGCAGCAGCCGGGGAAGGCTCGCACGGAGCGGAGAGCCCGGCAGCAGTGCCATCTCTGCAGCAGCTGCAGCTCACTTTGACAGGCCCGGGAGCCACTTTATTTGCACCTTTATTTATTTCCGGCCTGGGGGCTGTTAGTAAAGAGCCCAGACACCTAGAGCTGAGAGGATTGGGCTTGTCCAGGCTGGCAAAGAGGCGGCTCTGGGGCGACCGAATTGAGGCCTCTCAGTACCTGAAGGGAACTTAGGGGCAAGACTATTTACAGGAGCCTGCAGTGACAGGACGAGAGGGAATGTGCTCAAATTGAAAGAGAGTCTATTTAGATTAGATATTAGGAAAAAAATTCTTTACTGTGAGGATGGTGAGCCACAGGAAGAGGTTACCAAGCGAAGTTGTGGATGTCCCATCCCTGAAGGTGTTCAAGGCCAAGTCGGATGGGGCTTTGGGCAATCTGGTCTAGAAGGAGGCGTCCCTGCCCACGGCAGGGGGGTTGGAACTGGATAATCTGCAAGGTCCCCTTCCAAGCCAAAGCATTCTATGAACTGGCAGCGCGGGGCCCTTCCACCGCCTCCCGCCATCTCTGACGGCACCCACACCCCTCAGGCTCCCTGCCGACCCTTCCCCCGGGTTCTCCGCTGACCTGTCAGCCCCCACTGCTGCACGTCTGTCTCCTGCACGCCCGGAGCCCCGGGCCGGGCGCCGCCGGCGCGGCGGAGCGCCCGAAAGAAGCGGGACATGGCGGGACGTCAGTCACCGCCCCGCCGCGCCGCTCCCGCCGCCCGCGGCCGCCTGCGGGCGGGGCCAGCCCCAGCACCGCCCCGGCAGCGGGAGGGCTCGCAGGGCAGGGAGCACCGCGATGGCGCCGCTGCTGCTGCTGCTCGTGTCGCTGCTGCCCGCGGCCGCCGCCGCCTACCTGTGCTGCTGGCGGCGGCACACGGGCAGCGCGGCGGCCGTGCTGCACCGCCGGGGCCCGCGCCAGGCCGGGCCGGCGGGCCCGCCCCGGGACACCGTGAGCGCCGGGCCGGGCGGGGGGCGGCGGGCGCGGGGCGGCGGGGCCGGCGCTCCCCTCACTTGTCGCCTTCTCTCCGCAGTGGGCTCCGAGGCTGTGCGGCGCCGGGCTGCGCCTCTTCGTCCATGTGGCCAACACGGTGAGTGCGGGGCGGCAGACGGGGCAGTGAAACCCGGGGCTGCGCGGGGAAAGCAGGGCAGGGGGTCCGGAGGCAGCGGGGCTCGGCGGGGAGGTCGTGGCTCTCTGCGTGCTCTCGGGTTCATCCGGCCCCAGGTGTGATGCCGCGGGCACCGAGAGCGCCGGCCGCTGGCTGAGGTGCCCTCCTGTGTGTCCTCGGGCGCGGAGAGCCCCAAGTTGTCATCAGACTCGAAGTACAAGTGCCTGCAGCTTTTCTTGGACGTCAAAGGACTTGGGTGCCTCAGCCCTCTGAGGGGGTTCCCGCAGGTGCTGCAGGCAGCTGTGCCGCCCGTGCTCCCCTCGGGCGGGCACCGGCGTGTGCGGGAGCGGCTGTGGCACCGGGACCGCTCGGGGTCAGGAAAGCCTGCATGCCCTGGGCACTGCCCGCCTCGCCCCAGCTTCTGCTGGAAGCAGCTGGGTTTGATTGCTGCTGCTGTCGCTTGGCTTTTCCTTTCGAGCGAGGTAGGCGCAAGTTTCTTTTCAGCCGTGTCACCTGTTACAAAGCTTGGTACAAAGTCTGGCTGGGCCTGGAGTGAAACAGCTCGATGGGCTGTGTTTATGTGTGAGAATACTTAGCAGAAGCTTTCTGTCAAGATGCAATAAGCAGAATACTTTGTTGTCTTTTGCTCTGTGGCTGCTTCTGGTGCATGACGAAGGGCTTCTTTCCTTTCCCTATCTCTCCCTTGGAAGGGGGATGTGAGATTCTCAGTCTCCTCCAAGATTGTGCCGTGATAGATTAGATGTAGATTAGGAGCCATGTGTTTTCATTAGGTGCTGTAATTCTTATGCAGTGTGTGAGGTAACATGCTGCTTTGTGAGCCTTGCCTCAGACTTGTACTGCATTTGTACATCTCCCGATGTGTTTCTGAAGTCCATTGTTAAGCTACTAAAACAGGCCAGAACAAAGCTGATCTCTTTGGCACTGCTGATGCTGCTACAATGGGAGCCAGGCTACTGAAAGAGAATTTTCAGCTGTCTGCTACCACAGAGTCTATAAATTTCTCATGCTTTTCTAAGTTGACTCCTTTTCCTGTGGGAGCTGGTTGAGAGAGATGGGAAAAGTCCTAATAGTAAATAAAACGATAAGCTCCTACCTTATCCAGTGTTTGCATAATCTGTGGAACATGAAGAAAATAACAGATGGGGGCTATATGGATGCTTCTTAACAGTGTTGCAGCTGCAGGCTTTGTGTGTGAGTCAGGGAAAGACAAAGGCAGAAGAATCAGAAGAATACTCTTTTTATAATGATATAAATATGAGAGGTGGGGGGAAAGCATTTCAGGCCATTTTTGTGGTGTAAAGCACAAGTGTTTGTGCTGTCTCTTTACTGCATAGCATTGCATACTCTCTAGGCTGCTCTGAGCCTGCACCAATCATGAGCATATTCAGCATTCCTTGTCTAGTGAAAGAAGGTGTTCAGGTCAAAGTTGCTGCAAGCCAACATTTTTGCTTGCTTTTTTCCTAGGCTTTTGGACAGATCTGCTTACTGCCATTCTTAATGAGGTAAGCGTGGGGAGTTTTCTCCCACTCCAAGTTTCTTTTATTTCTTTTTTAAGTTTAAGGTACTTGCATTGCACACTGCTTGTAGGTTATCTGAAATTATATCTTTTAAAGAGAAAAGCTGCATAATTTGATTGGAGAGTGAGTAAGATTATTTCATAGATGCCTGCTAGATTATTTTTTTAACTACTGTCATTTGAGTGGGTCTCTATGAGAAGAAATGAATCTTCTTCACACTCATGCAGGTGCATAGAAACTGTATTTGCCAGCTTTTCTTTTTGCCCTTTGTTTGCCTTTATGTCTCTTTGCCTTTGCTCTTCTGTTAAATCTTTTTTTTTCAAAGCTGGTGGGTGTGCAAAAATGCTGTGCTTATCACTGATAGGGTTAAAAGAAGTGGGGAGTGGGGAAGTGAGGCCAGACATAGTTCAGAGGTTTTGGTAAGTTCTTTTTAATTATATTCTCTATATTAGGTCAGCCTTTCTTCTTTCTCTCACCTGTGTTTTTGTTCAGAAACGATTTCAAGTGTGCATTGCACTAGGAGATGCTTGGGTAAGAGGTTCAGGAACCTCTTCATGCTTTTGTCCTATAGTTTGCCCATCATTTGAAGGATCATCTGTGCAGATCCAAGGACACTGAGAACTGTGTCACCTCTGAATTTTACTTAGGATGTGGGCTGTTTGAGCAAATCAAACCTCAGCAAGTGTTACTGCTGTTACACCACAGATCATGCCTGGATATCTGTGACAGGGTTTTGATTTACTTGCTTTATGTGGTCCAAATTATGGATTTATGCTGCAATCCCAATTGTATTTGATTGCAAACAAACTTGTTGAAGCAAGTAATGAAATGTCTGAAGACGTGCTTGTTTTAACAGGATTAGTGATTAAATGTGTGGCTTATACTACATTTTCCTTTTATATTCCTCTCCATTCCTGTCTTGTTTGGACTGTGTATGAGAGCTCTAATTAAAGTGAATCAAAAACTTCCACCCTTTCTTTCCCAGTTTGGGAAAGAGGCTGTCCTTATGTCAGGAGGTAGGAGGCTTTGTTAAGCAGGCAGAACAGATTTGATGCCGCCTTTAGGAAATGCGTGAGAGATTAGCTTGCAACTGTTGCAACTCCCTGCTGTGAAAGCAGACTAAGACAAAATGTTCTTGGGTAAGATTCCTTCTGCACAGTGTGAAAAATTTGTCATCATCGAGGTTGAAAACTCCAGCAGTAACTCTCTCTTATTCAGAATGAACAACTTCTTGCTTATGCGTTCCCTTGACATTCATGAAGATCCCACGTTTGTCCCGGAGGTTGCTGCAGGGGTTGCAGAAGACAAGCGGGAGGCTGAGAGCCCTTCAGATGTTATCAGGCAGCTGACAGAAGCAAGGTCAGTATGTGATGCGTGAGAGAGGAGTGGAAGAGCACACGTGCTGGCACTGTGATGTTAGTGGGAAGCTGTCATTGTCAGCAGTTTAGATTGAATTCTTGTTTCCATGCCCAGCCACCTCACAAAACAAATAGTGCTGTCAGTCATCTCGCCTTTTGTAACTTATAAATCACCAGTGATTACAAGCAATGTGAAAGGGAAAAGGGAGTCTGCCTGCCGGGGAGAGACTAAATTCTGCTCTTACCAGGGCTCTGGTTGCACTATGAGATCAGGTACACTTAGTGTTTGGCTAATCAGTAAATAGATTCCTCTAACTGACTTTACAGGAGTGCTGTTTCTAGCCTGCAGGGAATCTCGAAGAGAACACCAGGTTTGCTTGGAGGAGAGAAGGAACACAGGTTTTCAAGAAAATTATGCCAAGAAATTAGCTTTGTTAGTGATGAGAAATAGTCTGCTGCTTATGTGCTAGAGCCACTGACGTGGTGTTGAAGCAGTTTGCTTGTGTGTATCCTTGTGTGCTGCATGGTGCCTTTTCCCACTCCTGCACTGCACACCCAGATGTGCTGCTGGCTCTCTGGATTGAACTTTTGACAGAGATCCTGAGAGGAGGTTCACAAGTATATTCCAGCTGGGCTATAATGTTGCAATGCCGAGTTGCAAATGTAAATCTGGAATACATTTTGAACAGGTTAATGACTGCTGTATTTCAGTAGGAATATGAAAAATCTAGAACATACTGGCAAAACTGATCCCTTATTTCTGTGGTATCTGTAGTGTACCTGTTGCCTGGCTTGTGTGCAAGGAGTCTGACAGAGTGTGAGCTGTAATGCAGGGGCAGCTCATCCACATGGTTTGCTGTGAGTGATGCCCAAATTGCATTGGACAGTGATGCTGAAGTCTACAGGTCTAAACAAACCTGGCTTTGGGGGCTCACAGTTACACCTTTTAATCCTTTCTTTTGCAGGTCTGATTCTGCTAGGAACGGGTTTAGCTTCAAAGGGATCAAAGACTATCTGGAATGCTACCGGTAGGTGAAATTATGTTCTGAAAACAACCTGTCCCGCATGTTCCTCTCCTGTGGGCTGCCACTGTTCACAGGCTCTCAGGCATCTCTTTGTTAGCATTGTCCTTGAGGTGCCATTGTTTATCATCACTTCCTACTGTTCTTTCCCTTTAGTAGAATAACAAAGGAAAGTCGTCTGGGAGAGCTAGCAGAACTTTACAAGCCGTGCAAGGATTTTTAAATGCCGTTTTCTTTGTCTTGTTGTCAGTCTTGTCTGAGAGAGATTTCTACATATCTTGTTTGCTCAAACACATGTGAGAAGTAGATGAAGGTTGATCTGGATTATGCAAGTTGGTGTATACTGTAGGGCTTTGATGAATCCCTTGGTTCCCCAGCTCCTTGTGCTTCTCTGGGCACGACACCTGCTTTCACCCAGTAAACATGTCCAGCTTGGGAAGAGCTGAAAACACCCCACTGACTGGGGTTCCATGAGCTGTTGGCTGCCTGGTAAATCCTAATTGCCTCTGGGACATGTGTCAGACGTAGAGCCCTTGGATGAATATTCTTGTACTCCTAGAACTTGTTCATCGAGGGCCACGTCTGCTTGCAGGCTATGGCATTGGAGCAAAGGGCTGACACTGCAGTCTGGTGTTACAGGTTGCATCTGTTGCATCTTGGCTGTGAGCCTGTTGTGTCAGCCAGAGACGGTGTGTTTGTGGTGTAACATAGCCTTTGCCAGGAGGGAGGGAAGGTTTTTCAAAGGTGGGTTATGACAGTACTGCTGGGAGCCCCTTCTCTGTAACAGGAGGCCTGCATAAAGGTGTCTGACCTCTTGGTCTTAGCTCAATATACTGGGAGTTTTGTTGCTTCCAAGCTTTCAGGAGCTTGAGGACTCTCAGTATAGCTGTCAGCTGTTTGTCCCTGTTTATCTGTCTGCTGGTTCAGGAATATTTGGGTAACTCTCCTAGCTTTTGCCCCAGCTCTAAGGAGCATTCTGTGTAGGCAAATTCTCCCCTTAAGGAAGAGAATCTCCTGTCTTGATGGTGTCAGCAGTGTTCAGATCATCACCACACGGAGATTCTTACCTAATTCTTGCTTAAAGCTGTGACAGCTGCCATCTTGCTGCATGGGAGACAAACCCTGTGAGTGGATGTGATGAGGGGAGGTCTTGTAACAAACTCCCAACTTCTCCTGTCCTGTAGGAGTGGGAAGCTGACGCCATCCCAGGTAGCCAAGAACATCATTGCCATGTTGGAGGACTGCGACAAATCCACGCCGCCACTCAGAGCCATAGTGCAGTGGGACCAGGAGCAAATAATGCTGGTAATGTCTGCCTCTGGTGGGAAAAGGGCCTCTGCCTCCCCAAGAGCAGTAGCATCCATTAGGAGGGCCAATATGCACAGAAAAATAAGTACATTTTTTCCTTTCTCTGTGTTTAGAGGATTACTAACAAGTTTGCTTTCCTTCCTGCAAAGAGAGGTAGCATTAAAGCAATCTGTTTCCTGTTGCACAAATGTTTGTAATGGGACTTCTGTACTTATGTGGCATTCATTAGTGGAGATAGTTCCAAGTTGTAGTTTCCCACCAGCATATGGTGGAAGAAGGAAACTTCTAGACTGGCTAAGAAAGCCATTCTTTATATCCATCCCAATACTGGTGATGACCTTCAGCTCAGCTAAATATATGTAACATATGCTTTATGCTTTTCCTTCTTCTCTGTGCAGATGGCTGAGGCCTCCACTACTCGTTACAGGAATAAGTGTACCCTGTCTTGTCTGGATGGCATCCCAGTGTGCCTGAAAGAAGAATTCAAAGTGGTGAGTTTCCTGTCTAGCTGCTAGTTCCTGCTGCAGGTGGTAAACCTGGACAACTCACTGTGATAAAGGTTTTAAGACCACCTTCTCAGCAGAAGCCTGGGTAAATGTTTGTAATGAGGGGTTGTATCTGGGTTTGTAGTGAGTAGGATTAACAGATTTTACAAGGTGAAGACAGATCTTGCATACAGCAGACGTGTTCTGTATCTTGTACTGATCTCTTCAGTTCCCAGGGAGTAGAGGGTGGGCGTGGGAAACAGTCTCTTATGTTGAAATGAGAATGTATAAAAGCATCTGTACAGTGGGTGTAACTGTCTGTATTTCTCAGGCACTGACTCTGCTCCACTGGCAAAGCATCCCTCTCTCCTTACCTTAAAATACACATCACCAGAAGTACACAAGTTACTTTGAAAATCCCTACTGACAAAGATTTTTACCTGTGGCCTAACAACAGCTAACAGTAAATTCTTGTGGCAGTGCCATCAGGCTGTTGTAGGCTCTGCAGAGACCTAGCCCTATGGTGGGAGTCCTGTTTATGTACAGATTCTTCTGTTGCTGCCTCAAAGTGAAAAGTACATAGCATACCCTGAAAATAAGTCCATCTGGTATTTTGACATTTGACTAATCTTCATGCAAGGCCTTAAAGCATGCAGATCTGAAATGCTGTAGCTCTGTGCATAGAAAGATGGAACACAGAGCTGTGTGCTGTGAGGCCAAAGTGATCTTCAGCCTCTGGCCATAGCAGTTGCATTGCTGCAAGGGAGGCAGGCTTTGACCATCTACATGTTTCTGCTCTTCTGTGTCATGGTGTGAAGAGGAATTCTCTGCATGGGAGAAGGACCAAATATTGAAGGGTGAAGTGTCCCTGCTGACAGAGACCAACACAGGAGAAGTTGAAGAGTGGTCCTCCCTAGCCCTTGATTACCTCCATGGGTCCTAATGTCTGGGATCTGTTGTGATGCTGAAGTGTGCATGTGCTCCTTTGTCAGGGTTTTGGAATGAATAATTAGGTGTTTTCTTGCTAAGGTACCTTACCATCACCGAGTGGGAACAGTGTATCTTGGGACACAGCCAGAAACAGAAGATGCTACTGTGGCCAAGAAGCTGCGAGAGGCTGGGGCTATCATTATTGGGGTCTCAAACATGCATGAACTAGGGACTGGAACAACTGGCTGCAACCCTAATAGGTAAAAAATCCCTTTCCTCTCTCTTCTCCCAATCTAGAAATACCTATGAGTGTCCAGAACTCACAGGGAAGGGTACAAAAATAAGGGGAAGCATGACAGAACCCTGGGGGTATGAAAACCCAGTACTGTAGATTTGAGGGTTAGAGTAGCTGTGGAAGCCTGAAGGCTCCTGAAACCTAATGAAGAAGAGGCTCCAAGTGTTTGCTGAGTAAGGAACTTGGTTTGTCAGGCCTTACAGGCCTGGAAGTGTGAATGTTTATAAGATGAGTGGTAGACAAAAGCTGTGACAGAAAACAAATAAATAGTCACGTAGTGCTCAGGCTCAGTGATGGCTGAAGGCCTAGAACATTGAGAAAAAGGTAGTGATCTCAGGAGAACATAGTGGTTTTACTTCCTAGCTAAAACAGGTTCACTGACTTAGCTTTACTGTGATGAATTCTCCAGCTCTAGCCACACTGAGAACTCAGTTCCAGAGCAGTGGTGCTCATGGCCTTGCTAAGCCTCGTGTAGAGCCACACTGGTGCACGTGCAGCTGGGTGGAACTGGGGCTGCCCCTCGGCAGCATTTCCTCACCATGGGAGGGCGGCTGGATACCCTGTGGCTTGCAGGGGCTGTGGCCAGGCTGGAGACGTGGGAGCTGCTGCTTGGGGATAAAGGGCAGAGCTGACTCGCTTGTCTGTAAGGATTGCTGGCCACCAACTGCTCCACCTTTTGGAACTGCATCATGCACTGTGGCAGGCAGTAAAGGCATGGTGCCATTGCCAGCAGAAGAGCTGAAGTGGTAACTTTGGTCTTGCTTTGGGCCTCTTTTGGATGGGCTGCTTATGCTCACAGGAGATTGGACTCTGAGACAGAAGTCTCTTTTGCATCTTGTTTTCTAGGGACGTGGCACTTTGTGAAATTAAATGGCATCTCCTTACCAAGAGATCAGAATCCCCAAGCTGTGTTTCTGGATCTTTTTCTGTCCTGTAGTGCACACAGTCCTCCTAAGAAAAGGTTAAACAATCTTTGTCTGCTTCAGGTACCACAAGATCCCTAGGAATCCCTACAATCCTAACCACTTCACAGGTGGGAGCTCCAGCGGGTCAGCAGCAGCTGTAGCAGCAGGTAGGTGATCCTAAATGGAATTGGTGGGAGGAAGGTCTTGAGCCAGAGTACCTCAGGCATTTAGTTTTTATGGGGGATTTGGGTTTAGTAGCTGGAGGGAACTTCTAGCTAAACAGAAAGCTCTGTGTGCTGTCTTGGATACAGCTGCTGGTGGAATGGACAGGGCAACATGAGGTGTCTCTGATCACAGGCCAATGTCTGGGTTTTTTGTAGGTCTCTGCCCTGTGGCTATTGGCACAGATGGAGGAGGCTCTGTGAGGATTCCTGCTTCATTCTGTGGTGTGGTGGGGCTGAAAGGTAGAGCCCTTTAATCATGAACGATGTGTGTTTGTCTTATTTGCTGTTCCAGGTAGAATGCCACAAACAAATCAGACACTTACTAACCCTTGTGAGGTAAAATTTGACCAGAGAAACTCTGAAATATAACACCCTGAGAGTCATGAGGGTTAGACTGGCAGCATGGAAGTATTCTCTACTCTCTGTTGAACAGATGTTCAAAAAACCTAACTTAGGTCAAATACTAAACAAAATATGATTGCTGCTTTTCCTTTCTACCCTTTCCTTTCACCTAAGACCAGATATTACTCTCTTTCCATCCTTCACATGTGGTCAACTTGACAAATCTTGATTCATCTGAGGAAAATGATGATGATGACAAAATGCAACTGGTCAGAAAGGTGACAGGAATACTTGCAGAAGACAGCTGGTGTTAGGCATGAAGTCTCACCAGTGAAGTGGGTGAGAAGTCCCATGGGGTGTTGTCTCCTGCTCTTGATAATCCTGCTCCTGCCTCTCCATCTTCCACACCTCAAATGCTGCTTCTGCATACTTAAACACAAATACTCCAAAATGTCCCTGCATATATTTCCCCTCAACTAAATAATTTCTAAGGGGGAGAACCAATTTCACTATTCACGTTCACTGATGAGACAGATGGGGGTCAGCAGAACAGGAGGATGAGAGACTGGGCTCTGAAACAGCAGACATAAAAGTGACTGGCAGGGGTTTGTTGTTTACCCTGGGTGCACCAGAGCCATCTAGGTGGCTCTTCCCAGTGACTGCTGATACCCAGCTAAGTCCCCTTTCTTGTTCTCCAGGTACTTTTGGGCGCATCAGTTGTCATGGCAGCTTGCCACTCTCCTACTCCACAGTCAGCGTAGGTAAGGGGACTTGTGCTGCACATCAGGGACCTTGCTGTGTGCTGCTCGCACATGGGACGCAACCTCTGCTTAGAAAAGACCTGGGGAGGAAGGTACTATTTACCTCTTGTCACTTTTTTATAATTGGTCTCTTTTACAGGCCCTATCTGTACATCAGTGGCAGATGCAGCCATTGTTTACAGTATCCTTGCTGAGCCAGATCTGCTCTATCCATATGGTAGGTGAGCCCTCTCCCTCCCTGAGCCCAGATGCTCTCCCTTCCTAGAGGCATCCTAGAATAAAAGGAGGAACTCTTCTTTGTTCCCTGCAGGACTAAAACAGCCCAAAGCAACCCTATCTGATATGTGCGCTCCTGACCTGAAAGGCTTAAAACTGGGAGTGGACTGGACATTTTTTAAGGTGCCTGGTTTATCTCTATCTTTCTGCTGCTTTGCAAAATAAGATTTTAAAGGAGCCCAATGCATTCATTGTTCTCTTGCCTATCATCATTAGAGCTCCTCATATTTAGTTAAGCAATTGGAAGATAACACAGCCTGTGAAAACAGCAACATGGAGATATTTTTTCTAAGGCAGCCTTTTGAGTAAGAGTCTGTTGGAGGTATGAGGAAAGGCAACGACTATTGCTGATTCTACTGGAAGCAATGTTTCTGAACTGATTACAAAAGGCAGTTAGTTTAAAATCAAATGAGGGAAAGGAGTGTACCCACTTGGTGACAGTGCTGTAGCTGCTGAGTGTTATTTCATTATTCCAGTGTAGAATGGGGCTTGCAAGCTAGTACTGTGTGAAAATAGTAATGCAGCCCCAAAAATGTGCTCAGGATTTCATCCTGGAGGTGCAAAAAGACTCTTACTGGCTCTGGCACAGTGCAGACGAGGAATATTCTCTGCTCTGGAAAAGGTGACCTTTCCTTTTCATTAGGGGTGTGACCTGCAAGCTGTTCTCTTGCAGCATGTGACCTAAATCCTGTAGGACTGTGTGTCACTGCTGTTAGGGACAGGAACAAGGAAAGCACCATGAGGACTGATGTCCTGGTGAGTGTGCTTACCAAGAGAAGGAGAGCAGTTACTAAAGTTCTTTCCTCTTATTCTCTAGGCATGTGATGCTGAAGTCCTGTCTGCCTGTGAGAAAGGTAAAGAGGGAAAGTCTGTAAGTCTCCTACTGTGCCTGATGTTATGGTGTCACTTGGTGCTTCTCTTGTGTATGCATTAAATAGCTCTTGCCTGAAGTCCTTCAAGGCAGTTGCTTAAAGGGGTCTGGCTGGATAAACAGCAGTAACTTTGTATTAGGGAAGCCCCCCTGACTGCTGAGGGTTAAAAAGCTCAGCAGTTGTAGGCTTGTCAGATTACAAAAGAAGAATGCAGTCCAGTGTGCTCAGCCTCTGTGTGTATGAAGAGAGATCTGTGCTTGGTAATACTTACTCTGCAAGCTTTAATGTAAAAGACTTTTAAGGGAAGGCCTTGTTTCACAACATAATGCTCAGTAGTAATACAGTGCTAGGTCTTTGTGGTATATCCACTCCTCTGGTATTTCCTTGAAATCAGCCAAGTGGTGCCTTTAGGGTGCCTTTGTCAGAGTTTAGACTGAGCAAAATTGGTGGGTACTTGGGGGCGGGGGAGAAAGCCTCTACAATGCCCGGTATGGTAATTGCATTGGAGCTGAGATAGCTCACAGTATTCAGGCTTTGCCTGGATTTTCTTCACCCTCCTTATTTCCACAGACACACTTCTACATTTATAGAATTTCCTTAGGAGAGATGGACCATAGGCAAGCTTGGGTATTTATGATGAAGCTGGGAGAAAAAAAGAGGATTCTTTTCAGACTGCAAAAGATTCACTTTTCCCAAAGTCTTGGTGTTCAGCCTTGTTAAAGTGCATCAAGATTTAGTGGCCCTGTATTGTTTACCTGGTCTCTTGCGTATTCCCTGGTTCCTTTACCATTATGGTTCGGAGGAGGCTTTGAATGGGAATCTCTTGATGCTAAATAATCACTTCACGCTGACAGAGCATTGGTCATGTGAAGTGCTCAGGGAAACATTGTCAGTCCTTTTACTCTTTGGCTTAACTGGGAGGCCAGAGGAGTGAGGTGAATTTGCCTGAAATACTGCAGGTAAGTTAGGAACCTGTCTGCAAGCCTCTGCCCTGTTGGAATACTGAGATGTAGTTAGGTTGAATGCATTTCCCTAGGGGAAGCAGCTGCAGCCGTGCATGCCGTGCGATGCACTGAAGATGCCTGCCCTGCAGTGGTGTATGGGGTCTGTCACTCTGCAGGGGTTGGGGATTTGCAGCCTTTCTGTGAGGTCTGGTGAACTCAGGGGTGCTGTCTGTGCTTTCCCTGTCCTGTACACAGCGGTGAAGCACCTGCAGAGTTTGGGAGCTAGTGTGGTTGAAGTCTCTCTTCCAGAGATGGAGGAAGCGCGAGTGGCACATGTGATCTGCATTCTCAGTGAGATGAGGGACTTCCTGCAACCTGACTTCAACAAACATTTCCATGAAATGGTAAGTAGCAGCAGCTTGGAGCAGTGTCGGGAGTTCTGGGTGATACAGAACAAGTGTCATGTCAGTGACCTGAGGTCCTCCTGCTTCTTCTGTGACAATCATCCTGTTGGATGACTACTGGTACAGAAGAGCAGACCTGGAAGAGAACTCCTGGGCTGTCACAGTTCAGTTTCCTGCAAGCAGAGCCTTGATCAGGTTGCTTTTTTTTTTCCAGAATTTGGAAACTCGAGCTAGCCTGGCCTTGGCTTCCCAGTTCACAGCTCTGGATTATATTAAGGTAAGGAAGACACTGCGGTGAAGGCTGAAGGGAGGCACTTAGTTAAACTGTAAAGGTGTAACAGGGGCTTCTCTTCGCTTCCCCATACCCTTGGGAAGATTTCACCCAGCTTTAGCTGTCCTCTGCTGAGAAAGCATGCTGGATGGTAGGGCACAACAGAGAACATGCCACCGGCCCTGTACCCTGATTCCAAACTGCGGGAATGGTGTCTTCTTCTGCAAAGATAGAGATGCTGATGAGCAGAGTCTGCCAGCATCAAACGTGAATTTGGTGAGCCAGGAGGGCCCATCAGACAGTATTCTCTCTGCTTGCAGGCAAATCGACAGAGAACTCGGACCATGAGATTTTTGCAAGAGATCTTCAGCACTGTGAACTGTATCCTTACACCAGGTATTGGCACTCTTGGCTAAAGAGCCAGTCCTCAACAGCTGTGTGGTGCCTTTTCAGAATAGTCACTTCATTAACTTTCCCTCCTCAGTTTTGAAAGTATGACTTTTGTGCACTTTGCTGTGCCTTGCACCCTTAGAGGATAATGCAGCCTGATTAGAAAGACTGCTGTGTATTTCTAGACTTACTGCTGGTATCCATAGCACTGCATCAGGTTGTCCAGAGAGCCTGTGGGATCTTCATCCCCGGGAATATTCCAAAGCTATTTGGACATGGTGACAGACACTCTGCACTAGCTGACCATTTCTGAGCCAGGTGAGACAAGATGACTTCCTGAAGTCCCTTTCAAATTCAGTCATTTTGTGATTCCTCCACAGCTGTTCCTTGCACTGCCCCAAGAATTTATGAATCTGACCTCTTGACTGGGAGCAGCGATATGTCCTTCACAGTCCGGTCCATGAGGTAAGGAAAGTGCTACCTGTGCTACCGAAACAAAAGTCTGGGAAAGGAAGAAAGCTGGAAAAGAACCTCAGACTGTAAGGCAGGAGAGATTAATCATAGCTGCCTCTACCAAAAAGGGATGAATTTGCTGCTGTCCCCAGGAATACTGATGACACCTTTTCTCCCTAGGTTCATGCAGCTTGGTAACTTCACTGGGATTCCAGGCCTTGTGGTCCCCATTGGATATTCTACTGCTGGGCTTCCAATCAGCCTCCAGGTGAGTATTTTCTCTTTGTGAATGCTGGGGCACAAAATCCCCAGCAGGCTTTGTCCTGAAGCATCATAACCAGGTCCCTGCTGTTCTACATAGCTCTCTTGAGGAACTAGCAGGTACTGAAAAGAAAAGCTTTAATTTGGGAGTGATTTGCCCTACTCCTAAATGGCAAAGGTCTTTTTGGGTATCTTTGAGAAAGATTTCTCGGTCTGTCTACTTGCATCAATACATAGTATTGGTGACTACCCTTTCCCTCTCTTATTTCTCATTTCTGTAACTTCTTTACATCCTTTCCCCTTGAACCAGGTGTCATGTAAAGGAAAGATCTAGGTCTTGCAATTCAAAGTCACACAGCTGCCTTTATCCCAAATAGAGTGCTATGATACTTACTGGGGTAAAAGGAAAAAACATCTTTTGAGGATGCTGGGTGGGGGGGGCATTGTTTCCTAGGCTTTCAAGAGCATCTATCTGCTGCTACATTTTTTCATTCATCCTTCTCCTTCTGCCTCCCATCTTCTCCCAGGTCATGGCGAAATGGTGGGATGAAGCTGTTCTTCTGAGGATCGGCCTAAAGCTAGAGCAGTTCCGTGAGCAGACCAAAAAACCATCCATTTATTACGACATCCTCGCATGATGGAGCAACCAAGATGGGGAACAAGTCTGGTTTTTTTCCTAGTCTGATCTGACCAAGTATTAGAGTGAACTTGTTTTCAATAGCAGGCCCATCTGAGTAACTGGGACGAACCACTGATCTAATCAGGCACTGGGGCTGAGCAGACATCATTTCTGCTCTCTGCTTGGTGGATGGTCCAGTTTATACTATGGAGACTTAACTGTGCTAGCTAGCTGGGTTTTTGCCAACAGGAGAAGCTGCAACTATCTTCTACAATTTCTGCCCATGTAGGGGTCCTGTGTATGGGTGGAAGGCAGTTGCATCTGCAGGACTGCCTGCAGGCAGTTCATACTACTGTACAAGGCAAGGTACAACCTTAACCTTCTCATGGAACTCCTCCTCCTCCAGGACAGAACAAAGGTACAGTTTCTGAAGGGGAAAGGCAGCAAACACTATCTAGCACCCTTGGAATGAGGAGGATCTTAACCCACCTGCGCTTAGGCAGTGTTTGTTCTGGCCCTGTACTCAGGCATTGGGAGCAAACCATAAAGCCTGTAGCTAAGGAGGTCCTTTGTGCTGCCAACAGTGCAAGGTCAGCCCAATGGCTGCACCCTGCGTGTGCTCACTGCCCCAGTGTGCTGCCTCCCTTCAGCCTGGCATGCAAGGGGAGGAAAAGCCACACCATGAACCCTCCTTGACTCTGCCCCAGAGCCCTGGTGCGGTGTTCCAGCTTTCTTTTGCACACCTCCATTTCCCAAGCTAAGCCTTGGAGAGCCTCTTTTCTCCTACTGGTTGCTTATATAAAAGCCTACTATCATCTAGGTGTTCAAATGGAAGAAATATGAAATACTGCTCAAGGGGTGCTGAGCCAGCTATTAGAAACAGGTGGAATTTGTAGGAAATGCTACTGAGCTACTGCAAAAATTGAACCTCGATGCAAGAAAGGTGTTGAACAAAGCCATACACAGCAAAGAGCCTGCTCTAGATCAGAAGCCAACCTTTTCTTATCTTTAAATTACTTCCTAAAGTAATCGAGGTAGACATGGATTACTACATAGAGCATGACACGGCTGTAAGCCACTGTGTTGTTTTATTGAAAGGCTCCAGGCTGTAAATTCCCTAGTACCTTTGTCCTGCCAGCAGCATTAGGGCCACATGAAAGGAAAGGCTTAGGAGGAACTAAACCTAAGCATTTGTGTTCATTTTGGGCTGAATGCTCAGAGGCATCTCCTGCTGCCTACCTTATCAGGCACCCTGGATTTGTCATCAGGAGCAGCTGTCCTACAGCCAGCAGAGATCACTGTATTCTTATGTAGCTTGGAAAGAAAGAAGAAACAGAATGTAGTTGCAGTTTCTCCCAAACTCTGTAGTTCTGGTTTGTTTTTTTCCCCACACCTACATATTCCTTAACCAGAGCCAGCACTTTACTAATGGCTGAAGTTGTCAGATGGCATCTGAGTCCAAGAACGTTACATTACTGTCCCCTGCTTAATTACCTGAGTTAAAACAGCAGCTCCTACCATCAGCTGTCACCAGCACAGTTAATTGTACGGTTGATAATGCTTTTTATCTTGAGTTATCTTGAATTCCTCCATGGGATACTGCCACAACTGTTTTTTCACTGGAGTCTAGTATAGTGAGGGAGCAGGTTGCTAGGAGGAGAGAGGCTAAAGTAAACTGTTGTTTTTTAAAAACACCTGCATCTTCCTAACAGTGGGAAGAAGAAAGAACTGAATTTTTACTGACTGACAGTATCTCAGCCTCTCTTCACACACTGCTTCCTCCCTTTGCCTAAACATATCTCATCAATGCACATTGCCAGTGCCAGACTTTTCTAGTACTGAGGTCACTAAAATAAACGTTGCTCATCCTGGTGAAGGGCCCCTGTGTTTCCTTTTTTTCCCCTGGCTGTTAGTTTATCCAAATTCTACAGCAGACCAGTTCCTAACTACCAGCAGTTCTGTGAGCAAAGCAGAGACAGTGACCACACACACAATCCTGTTGCTTCACATAGATATATGTATGGGTATAGATATACGGTATATACACATGGATTTTTTTTTAATATATATATATATATAAAATAACACCTTGTTTATAAAGCGACATTTAATTGCCACTGGTTCCCTTCCCGCCCCACAAAAACAATAGTATACAAAATATAAAATATTTTAAATATTTATAAACGTCGCAAGAAAAAAATAGAACTGTACGAAAATATTTTTTTTTCTGAGGTTCCCTCCCTGCCCTGTGGGGACAGGAAGAGAAGGGGTACACATCTGGCCTGCCTAGTGTGCCTTGAGTCCGTAGTTGTTGAGTGGGTAGGAGTACGCCCTGCCTAATACTATCCGGTCCCGGAGGAGCTTAAATAAGACATAATAATTGCAGAAAAGGATGAGGGCCATGGAGAGGGTGTGGTTCCACTTCTCTGAGCGCAGCAGGGAGTAGAGCTGGTAGCAGACCACACTGCCTTCGATGAGAATCAGCAGGTTGAGCAGCCGTAAGGGACGGTGAAAGAGGAACTGCAGGGAAAGAGGGAAGGAGAGATTTCTGTCATTTGTTGCTGGGTTGAAGGGAGGAGGAGTATGGATATAATGCTGGCAGGAACCACTGCAGGGGAGAGGCAATGCTTGTGCTCCAGCCACCACTAGCTGCTGCTTAGGGAAAACAGTAAGAAACAAGGCATGTAGAAACGGCATTTTGCTTGAGAAGGGAAAGTGGGTGAAATAAACCCACTGGCCTACTGACACACTTTCCCATTTCCCTAAAACGAGTCAACTAGAACCCTCTCAGGGGAATGCCACTGCCTGCTGGGAGAGCTGTGTCACCTCGATGAGAAAGCACTGGCAAGGCAGCCGTGGTTCCCATCCTGCCCCAAGGTCACAGTAAGACAGAATGGGAAAGCCCCACTGCTGCCAACATGTATTTTGCTCAGCAGCACCAGCCTGTCACGTAACACTGCACTCTGTCCTGTACGGTCTGCTCTGCTGCAGCTGCGTTTGAGCCTCTCCTCCCTCCCACACTCGTAAGGCACCAAGCAAGAGAAGAGCTACTTGCATAAAAGCGAGCGTGGGACACATCTGAAGGCACTGCTACGTTGTAAGGCCCAACTGCTTTATACAGGCACCGGCTCCGTCGCACCAGAACTCCCTGAGGCCATATTGTGTTTTCTGACCAGCTGTGGGGAAACAATGGCAGAGTGTTACCATCTGTGCTCCCAACCCCCTGAACAGGGTTCATGGGAATGGACTGCATCTTGAAAAATACCAAAGCCTCTGCCACAATGACATGTCCTAGCTCCCACTGGAAAAGCACAGAGGGGTGATCACACACCCATTCAATGGACTCTGAGTAATAAGAACAAATGGCTCCCAGTGCAAGAACCTTTTCCACTGCAGTGGACGGGGCCAACCCCTGCCTCTGCTCAAGATACTCTCCAGTTGCCAAGAAGAATCCCAGAATTTTTTTCTGGGAAAGAAACCAGCAGTGACTGGAGGAGCTTGGACAGCTTTCTAGAGCAGCCATCTCTGTTTTCAGTGAACAAGGTCGGTAGTGTTGCATTGTGAGTAGAGACACGTCCTCGGTAGATAAACGCTGCTGGTATTTACTCATGCACTAGAACATCTCAGCCCCTTGCTAGGCATGCCAAGCCCTGCCCGTCCCCACACTCACATGTGCTGTGGAGCGTTGCTGTAGGAGCCATGTTCCAGTTTCTGCCACTTGCCGAGGTGGGCGGCAGACCTGTGGAGCAGGTCACAGTACTTGGGAGGCAGCAGCTGCGTGGTGAGCATGACAAAGGCGTTGATCCACACCATGATGAGGTGCTCGCAGGACCAGCGCATGTCATAGTACTGGGTGCTCTGCAAAGAGACCAGACAAGAACTTGGCACCGCTGTCACAAAACAGAGGGAGGAATGACAAGGGACATACTGCATGTGCATCCAGCAGACCCACACCACACGTTACAGGCATGCGCTTTTGGACCGGTGATTTCGGAGGGTTACAGCTTAGGAGAGACTCAAGGCTCCCTTTCCCTTGAGCTGAAGGAGAAAGGGCAGGGGATGATGCTGCAGCTGGTGCATCTCCTCCAGCAGCAGGTAACAAGGCAGTTTGCTTGCCACAGTTGCACCAAGTTGCACCAAGACTGCTACATGGATTGTGGAGCCCTGCCCATTTCTCTGCACCAACTGGAGCTTGTTCAAGTTAGAGAAATGACGGATGAAAAAATACAACCCCCACACTGACAAGAGGTTCTTGGATTTAGTCTGCCAAGCACCCTAGTTGGCTCTAACAGGCTGACCACCAGAGGCTCTGATCCAAGCACTCAAAAGTCACGATGTTGGATCGGAGACGGGTAACAACAGCTTCTCTTTTCTAGGAGGAACACAGCTATCCATCTGCCTAGGACAGAGGGTGGGAGAAGGGGAGTTAGTAAGTGGGGTGATGGGACTAGAGGTGCATCACATTTATGGCAATACCTATCTGCCAACCAGGAGCAGTACTAGTGCACTCCGGATGCAGCCATGCTCCGCTATCCGGGCTGCCAAAGGGGAGACAGAGAAAAGGGGAATTAACCAGGAATCTGGCCTGGCAGCAGTTCACACAACATTCAGAAGGAGATGGCAGGCAGGGGCACAGAGAGCCAGACAACAGCTACCTTCACAAAGCACAGTGGCAGGAATGCCACGTAGTAGGCACTGAAGAGAGAGTTGAAGAGAACTTCCTTGATCCTGCGGTTGAAGTCTGCTTTTAGGCACTCCACCTCATTGCGGATGAGATCTGGGGAAAGGGGGCAGCTGTGGGTGGGGATAGACGTAGGATTATTGAACTGTTCTCTCAGGGATTCCCACAGAAGCGAGAAGAAGTCTTTGACCAGGCTGCTGACAGCTGAAGCCCCATCATCCGCCACCTGGTCCTGTACCAAGTAACCACAGTCTGAAGGTAGAGGCTGTGCTCTGCTGTCCTGGTGGAAGCAGCACAGAGGGACGTAGACACCAAACCTGCCGTGAAAGAAAGAAACAATGGCTGAAATAGCAGCCATCCCAACAGGGAGCAGGGGGCACCTCAACAGACACTGATGAGAGTGACAGCACATAGGAACCCTCACTCCAGAAGCTAACAGCCAACTCTTCTCCCTACTAAAAGGCCAGAGGCTGCAGCTTCAACATCTGTGCAGAGAAGCTTTTTAAAATCGTAGTTGTAGAACCAACAATCCCAAAGGCTCAGTTTTCAAGTGGCAGTAAAGGCCCCTCACACAAACAGCAGCTGAGGCAATTCACTGCATCAGCTCGGTGCCATCTCCTTGCACCATCCCCCAGCCACTCCTGCTTCCTTTTTAATCCTAAATCAAGGAGACATTACAGCCAACAGCTCTGCTTCCCACGGTGGCTCATGGCACCCCCAAGCAGCTGTGCCCCCCTGCCCAGGAGGTTCAAAGCGGTGTCACTCACGGGTAGCCCAGGAAGAGAAGGTTGAGAACAGAATGGCTGCGGAAGAGGTTGACCAGAGTCCAGCAGAGCACCCATCCACAGAGGGTGAGCAGCACCAGGCGCACCATGTAGCGAATCAGTGATGTTGCACCCACCTGAGAGGCCTGCAAATGGAGAGGAAACACTCAGCAGTCCTGTAACAACCAGTGCTGGAAGATGAGCACGAGGGATGCCTGTGGAGGAGGAGCAGGGAGAGGAGTGCCAGGAGGTACTAGGAGAGGGATAACTACCCTCTTCCTCTCAGAAGCAGGAAACTGATTCTCCTACAAACGTAAATGCCTTTGATTTTATTAACGATTGACAGGGTCCAGAAGATTCAAATAATCACAAGTTGTGGGGCATGACTAAAATAGGGCCTTTGAAGAAAAATTCAGAGCTGCAAAGTAGAGAAATATTTTTGCTCAAGTCCCTTATTGCTCTGATGATAGTCCAGGATGGCCTGAAACCTGTTTCCTTTCTCTCTTTTCTTTAGAAGGATCAGTTCTCAGCATTGGGAAAGGTCGCAGTTTGCAGCTGAGGGAAGAGAACATGTGCACTTTGTCAATCCCAAACCAGTTTCTCATAATTTAGCTCTATTGGATGTGCAGGCTGCAGTGTTGTGAGGAGGCACCACAGCAAGAAAGCCTGATCCAATCTCCAGAGGGGAGAAGGAAACTGAACTATGGGAAGATTCTTAAGGGTTAGAGCCAATACATGGGATGCACAAGAACCTGCATGGAAGATTTCAGCCTATGAGAAGTTTTACGGAGGATGTGAACATAAATGAAAATGGAAGGAATCAGATGAAAAGAGACCTTCAGAGTTCCCACCTTCCCCATTCATCTATTCAAACAGGACATAACTATTCCTTTATTTAATTTACTTATTTTTAAACACTGCTTAGTTGCTTAGCCTAGAGTTGTATTAACCATTTCAGTGGTTAAAAACTTCTATTTTCCTGAAAATAACCTTTTACAGAGACCTAATTTGGCCTGGTTCTGCTCCCACAAACACACAGGTCTCAAAATCTGTGGTGTCATGACCAGTGTCTGAGTTACTGTGTAACCAGGACTGGAAAAGCAATTCTAGCAGTATTCCTGTTTCACTTCAGTGTAGTCAGACCTCCTCCTCCTGACCTTTCCCCCTCTGATCTCCTGTTCATTCTTCTTGTCTTGGGCAACCTCCCTCTTTGCATTTTTGCTGCCTGACTTGCAATTCTCTCAGCCACTTCTCTAGCACGAGATAGTGGGGTACAGTATTGCACCTGCAGAAATAAACAGTCAAGTGGGATCATTTTATCTCCCAGGTACAGAGCCAACACAGCTACCCAATACCACAGAACATGACTGGTGTCAAGCAGAAAACTCCAAGGTGAAAGGGAATCCTCAAAATCTTAGTGCTTCACACCTAGACTCTTCTGAGGGAAGAAACCCTCCAACCTGCAGAATCTTCTTAGGCCATGGATGACCAGCAAGTTCTACAGGCAGGAGAGGGAACAGTGGGAATGTTACCTCAGAGATAATGGCCCACACCAGCCTCCGTGCCAGCATCACTGTGATGAACGCCGCCAGGTGGTAGTCAATGAGGTGAAAATTCTGAAGGAGGAAAGAAAAAAGGTCTTCACCAGGAAAAGGGACTCTGAAACCACCCAGAGGGGTTGGGACTAGGAAGCTGGCTGCTGGAGAGTACATTAGGACTCTAAGGACCTCACGTAAGCATTCCCCAAATCTATTAGGGATGAGGCAAAAACAATAAACATTAGTAACACAGAAATGTCTCCGGAAGCAAGATCTCCACAGGGAGATTCCTTCCCATGGAGAGGTTTCCACAGAAAACAAAACAAACCCACCCTTCAGGCAGGTATTTTTGGGGACAAAGGGACATCTAGAACCAGAATCCTACCATGGAGAACAGGTCGCAGGTTCTCCCCAGAAAAGCCCCTGGGCAACCTGACAAAGGGCAGCCAAAGCAGAGTCCAGAGTGAGCACACCAGCTCATTTTCCCTCTTGGTCTCAAAAATGGTCTGTAGCAACCAGTGCTTCCTGATGAAACCAAGCTGACCTGAGAAACCTCATCTTTATTAGCCATCAAGAAGTTTCTCTAGCTGCATCAAGTTAGATAGAGCTCTTACAGCTTTTCAGTGAAGCCATAGAATATATTCTGGCTAGAAGAGTTAGTAGACTGTGAATACTGCTGTTTGGTACTTCACGGACATTTGAAAAACAAATGCTTGAGTTGTGATGGGAATAAATAAATGACTGTTAAATCCTGCTGGGTAGTGAGTCCCAAACTGAATGCTTTTATTTCTACGCCAGCTGTGTCCAGCACGGCAGAGCGGAGCAGGAGGCTGGTGACTGGAGCACCAGCACCACCTGTCGGTACAGGTAACTGAGGGACCACCTCGTGCTTCCAAGCAGCCTTCAGGACACGGTTCCAGCTGCACAGGCTGGCTTTGCTCACAGGCAGCTCATTGCGACAGCAAGAACACTGAAACCAAGGAGGTTGAGAGCTTTATGTAAGGTGAGGATCTGACCACTTCCCCAGCTGTGCTGCTGACGTGCTGTGGGATCTGAACAAAAATCTGCACATCTTCCTTTTCTCAGGTTCTGTTGTTTTGACTGGCAAGGGGCACTCACAGCAGAAGACAGCTCCTGGAGTCTCAACTCCGTGTCAAACCCTAGGGGCTAGCTACACGATACAAACATGTGCAAGAAATGTCCCCTGAAGGAATCCTGCTGACTCCTCTCTCATCTGCCATGTATTTTCTCTCCCCTGTAAAATGGGGGATGACATGGCCCTGGCTGATGGGAGTGCATGTGAACTCTCACTCACTCCCTGAATGTCAAATGCTTGGTGACTCCTAGACTGGAGAAGCATGAAAAGAAGCTGTGTAATGAAAAAAGCCCAAGCGATGGCACTTGCTGGGGAACTCACCAGTGAGGTGCAGGAAGCAGGGTGATTGTATGGGTACCACCAGACAGTCTTGTAGATGTTGATGTACTGAATGAAGAGGGCTACCAGAAGGTAGATGAAGAACAGGAATTCAAAGAGAAGGCTCCCATCCAACGGCAGGTCAGGGATCCGGCAGTGCCGCACAGGCTCTGGAGTAATCAGTGCTGTGATCGGAGGTGCCGAGAGGCTGATGGCATTACCATTCCTGAAGAACATGGACATCATTTACTTGGTAAACATTCTACATCATCTCTGACATTTTCCAGGATAGAGTGCTTGAGGTGGTGAATTTGAGATTGGGCATTACTAGGGGAGAGGTGACAGCAGTCATGCATTTATATTTCTGACATGAGGCTGGTGGTGAGCTCCATCATCTTAGCCCAGACAAAACCCTTATCCAGAATTTTCTCTGTCTTGTCAGGTGCTGTGACATGCCCAGGAATATTTCAGTACACTTGCAAAGTGAGGAGCAGGGATACAGAGCAAAAATCATTAAGGACTCTGTACTACACCCAACACTTAATATTGGCTCTTTCCACCCATCACCAGGGCATTACAGTAGCACCCAGCCTCCTTCCCCAGCTCAGCAAAGTGCCCATTGTGTTTCTGTTCATAGTTCCTCTTTTTAAAAGAGGAGTACCTAAAAATGGAATAAAGTAGTTCAGCCACTTCCTAGAGGCTAACCTCTCAAGTGTTCTCATACTTCCTTCTTTTCTAGTTTTCAGAGCAGGCTAGGACTACTAAAAGCTCTGGCATACTGCATTGGTAGAGGAACTATGCTGTGTCTGACTGAAACCAGATAAGCAACGCTCTCCCAGGACCCTGGGGCCCTGACTCCACAGTCTCAACAGTCACTTGTTTCTCAAGAACCTCAAACTGTGCTACCTGTCTCTCTGCCCCAGGCAGAGAAGTCTGTAAAGGCCAAAGCTAAATGGATTGCTCTGCTCTGTAAGAATGAACCTATACCAGGGCCCCAGCATGCAGCAAATAGCTTCTCTAGTCTGCCAACTTTTCTATGGAAAGAAGTAATGCTGGGCCCTTTCAGTTTTTATACCAAATGTGGTAATCTCAATGTCACTGTGTGTGTGTTCCTGTTTCAGCTCCCAACTTCCCCAGAAAATGCAGCTAATCTTTACCAACGATGAGAATTAGTTTCATCTGCAACCAGCAGGTCTAGAACAGAATACAGGCATTCTCCTGCCCTGCCTTTCTATTATGTAGGAGTCACAGCTGTGCTCTGAAGTGTCACACTAATTCCCCAGGGCAGTGAAGGCAAGCGAGACAAGGACTCATCATTTGCTAGGACTCACTGCTGTGGGAACCGCTGCAGAAAGACAAACGGAGCATTGTGTGACTTCCACCCCTGGCTGTTGTAACCACACTGAATGGTGAAGGGGGGCTGAGACCACTTCCACAATCCCCTCCAATGGGGCTGGTTTTAATGCATGAAGTCAAAAGAGGGGCTGCAGAGGGACGCATGTACCACAGCAGAGCTGCCAAGAGAAGCTGGAAGAGGTTTGTCATGCAGGGCTTGTTCCCTCTTGGATGAGCCATCTCATAATGCCACACTGGAAGGCTCAAGGTTCCCTCTCCCAGTCCCTCACTGTCACCACAAAGCCATGCTCCCGCGCAGGGTTCAGGGTGAATCAAGGCTCCTTGCTTTCAGTGCTGTCCCAGCCACAGATGGGATCTTCTCAGCAAGCCAGCCTTTGTCCTCACCTGTTCCTCAAGCCAGTACCGTTTCCACAGCTCCCGCCAACCAGAGTCTGCAGAGAAGGCAAAGCTGAACGGCTTAGCTGCTGCCGGCTGGGTCCCCTCCTTCCACCGGGCATGACCAGGAACCAGTCCACTTCCAGAGCCTCCAGCAGGCTGCGCCCTGACACCCACACAGCGATCCCAAAGCCTTCCCAAATCTGCAAAGGAGGCAGAAACATCACTTAAGCTTTAAACTGCTGGTCGCTCACCCACTCCACACTCCAGCCAAGCAAATTCATGCAGAAGGAAGTCACTCATACACTCAGAGCCCTGTAGGACAGCCACTCTAAAACACTGTGCCACTTCAGGGGCAGCAGGTCAGTGTCTGCTTGCACACCCACAATGAACACCACTGACACTGTGTCTCTAAAAAGGGGCTGCTTACATTAGCCATCAACGACTGACAGCACTTATTGCTGGCTAGAAAGCACCACAGAGCATCTCCAGAGCTGGAGGCAACACAAACGTGTGCTTTATTTCAAAAGCAAGCCTGGGAAGAGCCCTCTCCATGTTGTGGTTGAGCTACTAGAGCTTCACAGCTCTTTTCAGGCCCCCAGCACGTTACCTGCCAGTCTCTGATGCTGGTAGGTAATTTGGACACCCTCTGGCAGAGCTCTGAACAGACTGACTCGTGTCCTTGAAGGAAACTGCATAGTTCAGCTCTGTCTGTGCTAAGAACGTCCAAGTGACACCAAGGTAATACATCCATTTAAAAGTGGGTTAAGCTAGCAGAGAAGTGCAGCAAAACACACATGTATGCATGTACTTCAAATGCACGAATGGGCAATCACATAACTCAGCCCTGAAAAGAAAAATAATTCAGAAGTAAACTTGTATGTATGTATTTATTTATTTTTAACGACACACCTAAATCTATTGATTCCTTATAATGAACTAGATTGAGAAAGGCTGGGCAACTCAAGAGTATCAGAAACAATGGTGTCGTTTCTGGCACAGACTTTATCACTTCCCATACAATTTTTTTTTCTATTTCACTGGTCTCCCACATGACACTGCATAAATTTTGGCATTCAGGAAAATTTCCAGTGGAAACACAGCAGACATAAGGGAGCAAAGGACTGAACTGGAGTGCATGTCTGCTGTGCAGGAACAAGACAATGAGTGAGCATCTCACTCCAAGGACTTTGGTGTGTCTGTGTGCCTGAAGTCTAAATCAGCTGCCCTTTTGGAAAAATACCACAGCCAGAACCAACCCAGGGGCCAACAAAGCACACCCACCTTCTGGGAAACTCTAGATGTAGCTTTGAAATGTACAGATGGAACCTGTGGTCTATTTATAATTCAGTCATCACCTCCCTTAAAATCCTGAGAAATCACAGCTGGCAAAAATGCCAGAAGTTTTCTCAGTGAGTCACAGGACTGTCACCATGAACACAGTCTGCAAGAGTACTTCTCCAAAAAAATCCCTCAGAGAATTGCCCTTTGTATTAAAATTTCCCATCCTTCATCTCTACTCTGATAAACAAGTACCATGATTGAAACCAGGATACCAATTCTCACACTTTCAACAAAAATCAGGATGTTTCAAAGGATGAATGCATTCTGCATACCCACATGAAAGTCACTTGGAAATTCAAAACAAACGAAACCAACAAAAACCACACCAAAAATCAGAGATCCAGGAGAGAAAAAGAAAAAAAAAAAAAAGGAGATGTATGAAATGCATGAAAGGTGAGCAAACATTGGAGAATTTTGGTTTTGAGGTAGATAGTGTGTTTTGGCAGACTTTAAAACTCATATCTCAAATGACAACACAACAGAGATTGAAGCCTTCCTTACCTTTCTAATCAAGCAAGACTTCAAAGCGTTCAGATGATTTTCCCTAAGATGTTCTAGAGTTTTATTTGGGAATAGTTATATTTCAGGAATTAAATATAAGTAAGAAAATACTTCTGCATGTATAAGATGAGCAGGGACAGCAACAAACAATTCAGAATTCATTTAGGCAGACACTTCTGATAAGCAGCTAAAATGAAGGAAAAAAAAAAGAGGAAAATCCCCCCAAAAAGAACAAACTTGAAAGCCATTTTAAGCCAAATTTAGCTACCAAAGGGCCTGTGGTAGCTGAAACAATTGGTCCAATTCGACCTACAGGATATTTATGATAATGGCTGCAATATGTTGGTGGTCTAATTAGTGCTATTAACAGTGGAAGGTATTTTATCCCACATTCAATAATTCATGTAAATAATTTAACAGGTCTCATTAGTATCACCCCATTAGCATGCCTCACACACTCGCCAATACAGACACTTGGACACAAAGTAATTGTAATTCCAGCCCCTGGCTTTGCAAACCAGTAAAATGCAGGTTTCTACCAGTAAAAACAACTGCCTGTGGAAAGAAGCCATCCTTAACGTCAGTGCACATATTTTAAGTGCACTTGAATAAGCCCTTTCACAGTGATTCATGAACATATAGACTGGGCAGTTCCTCAAGCCAAGCTTTAAATAACTTTACTTTACTGGAGTTATATCAAATTAGGTAGGTGTCTGTTAGAGCAAAATCTGCCTAAGAACCATTCCTTTTTTGTTTGCTTTTATTTTGTAAAACTAGCCACACAAAACTGAAGCTCCACAGATAAAGCTAAACAAAGCAGTGAGATTACAGATGAGATTGACTCCAAGTCTGCTTTTTTTGGCCTTGAACCAATCAACAACCCTCCTTTTTGAGGAGAAAGACATGGGGAAAAGCCTTTTTATAGCTTTCAAATAACAAACAAAGGCATGATTCTACTTTGAAAAATATGTGAACGAGCAAAAAAGGTGTCCATAAAGCCCTTACTCCAACAGATAATATTCCAAGTCATATTAAGTATTAATGAAGAGTCCACTCTGCTCCATTCTCTGTTTGTATTCCCCACCCCATCAGTGATCTTGTTTTATAGAGCCGTGCAGAAAAAGTGAGTAATGAAAGATAAAAGCTTCTCCTGACAAGACTCTTCAGTTCATTAATGTGATTCCACACTGTTCTTTTCAGTTCACCTACAATTCCCCTCAAAACATAAGTCACATGTTTGTAGTTCCTCTGTCTTCAAATCCTCAGAATCAAGACTACCTGACCTCCAAGATCTCCTCTCTGAGGCAGATGTGGGCATCACAAAAACACACAGGCAGGATCTGGAGAGCACCTACAGAAGAGCAGACACTGGTCCTGGCCATGCACAGGGAATGGATGTGGGTACAGACAGCTCTTGGGTCCCAGGGCAGACAGGACAGAAACAAACCCTTCATTTGTGACACAGTTACAAGAAAATCCAGAAGGCATCAGATGCTCTGATTTCCAGTTCCTGCTTTTAGGACTACAGAAAGTACTTGGTCTTTTTTTTTTTCTGTGCCACAATACTCTTCCTGCCCATCAGCTCCCCAGGTATCCTGACGAGGCAGGATCAAGACAGGCAAGAACCACAGCTGTGTGCAAGGCTTTACTGATAACAAGCTAGGCAGACGAATTATTCACCAATTGAGAGGTGAAGCACTGTGCAGCCCTGTCCTGCTCCCCAAGGATCATCACTCAGAATCATGTTCTTGCATCAGCAGCTGCCCAAACAGCTCTTTCAAGAGGCAAATCAGGAGAGAGTCAGTGACTCATCAGAATGGAAAGTGTGCCTGGTTCCCCATCTCTTTGCTGGAAATGCTACAAAGCTCAGTTATTTTGATGGTGTTAACATTTTTTAATTGGAGAAAACGCCAAGCCTCTCCAGTCCTCTCAGGAAGGTCGCTGCATCGAGACATGAGAACTCTCAGAGGCTGGAAAACATTCAAGTGGCTCTCCCTTGGCTCTACAAGCCCTACAACCAGTTACTTGCAAGTGCAGAACGGGAACCATGACCATTCTCACTTGGTGCAGTGAGGCTCAAGAAGACCACAGGTGTCTCACTGCAACTCACCATCTCAATTAAAGCAACCTTCTTCCTGCTGAGGAAGCATGTGACAGCTGGGGATGAAGCAACACATGCTCTCTGTGGTGAGGGACTGTCTGCCTCCTCCACAGCAACACAGCAAGACTTTCCATTCAGGGTGTCCCTGCTTTATGGAAACACACCTGCCACGTGTGCAGTGCTCCCTCGCAGGGAAGCGCAGCCAGCCACCCCCAGGACACGGCAGCAGAGCGCTGAGACAAAGCACGATTCGTTTCTGAAACTGAAAACGCCCTCTTGGTTGCTAATGTCTTCAATTCAACTCACTGCTGCTGCTCCGCCTAAGCCTAAACTTGCAGTCTTCCAGCAATCCTAATATCTTTGCAAATTATCACACAAGTTCTTCCTTTGAACTTTGAGAGTTCTAGTTACAATGGGTAATTTTTACTTCCCTTTAGTGTGACCCTTTTATCTATTTATTTAGATTTAAATAAAAAACAACCAAACCAAAACCAAAACCCCATTGTGACAGCTGGATAAACAGACACAAAGCTAGTGATCGACTCACCCAACGTAACAAAAAAAGAAGAAAAATCACCAGAGAGCCAAAGAACAGCGATGGCTGCACCCAAGCCTTGGCCACAAGGCCACCTTGTCAGCACCCTCACATCTGCCACACCGGAAGCCAGAAAGACGCAAAACTTCTGTGAAAGCCCCAACTGGTCTGGGAATAAAATAAGCATTTGCTTGTTGCGAGGGAGGAAACAACCGTCAGGTTATCAGATGGAAAGCTAAATATTTGGCTTGCACAGAGCTGCCCCAGTGCTAAGTCAACACAACCTTTCAACTCTGGCTGGATCCAAAGGCACACACCCGCCACCTGGCCCAGAGCTGGGAGGCAAAACCAGTTAGGAGGGAGGTCTCCAAGTCAGCACATTTTCCAAGTCCTCATGCCATGCAGAGCTATGGACTGAGAGGGAGATTTGGCACAGAGAGAGACAGAAACCCCCCTGAAGTGCAGCTCGAACACCATCAAACAGGAGAGCTGGTGGTGCACCAGCAAGACTAATTTTTGTTCAGTGACTAAGACGTAAGAACCTGCTCTGTAAAAACAAAACCAACCCATCAAGACCCTGTCAGTGTAGGCTTTTCTGATGCAGCACAACTCGGACTGAAGAGGCTCCATCTAGCAGTCCTCTACACAGATGCCAAAACCAAAGGGTCCAAGTAGCAAGATTAAGGCAAGAATTAACAAACTGCATATATACTGCATGACTTACTTCAAGTGTTTTCAGCGAGGAAGACTAGAGCTAAGCAGAAAGTGGGAAAAATAAAAGTTTTAGCTAAAGGCAAGGGGAAGGCAGCACCTGCCATTTGTAGCTGCCACAGTACTTCAAATACCCACATACAAAAAATGGGAACAGGAAAGAAAAATTTTTCAAGAAAAGCTTCTCAAAGTTAAAGTGCAGTAAGCTCAGTCATTTTGCAGACATGGCCTATCCTTATAAGACATAGATTTAAGTTCTTGGTACTCTAGACAAATAAAATTATCCAAGATACTGAAAAAGCCATTTTTAAAAACAGAGAAATCCTATATATTCCATAAAAATCACTTCAAATACCTTACTTTAGGGGATGCAAGGAAGAAATTTCCAGAGGTATGCAGGCAATAATGTCCTCTTCAGAATACAGGTGAGTTCAAGTTTTTGTGAATCGGAGGAAAGTTGAGACACGCACTAAGAGCTCTAAACAAACCTCTGCGAGTACAGGAACAAAGCCACAATTCCTGGTGTAATAAAACAGTATTACCTTATATTACCATATAATTACCTTGTGCAACTAACTGCTGCAACAGGTCAAAGTAAACAGCTTAGGAAGACTTTAATGAATGATTGTAATAATTTTATGAATGAAGACAAGGGAACTTATATTCCAAAAGGCAGTGAAAAAAACTAAAACAAACCCACAATGCAAGATGCTCAAGGCTCAGCAGCTCCTGAGGAGTGGCCAATAACACTCCTCTCAAGTCAACAAGTATTACACTGCTAGCAAGGCATTAACATTTTGTTTGGCTTCTTCCAATGTATACAGCAACACTCACAGCTAAATACTGAATCTGGGAATAAAGAAAGCATTGGCTTGTTCTGGTGTGAGAATTGCAAAGCTGAGCTTTTCCAGCAGCAGAGGGAAATGAAGGCCTGAGCAGTTGGTTCACAGTCTATTTTGGTCCTAGAGTTCCCATGCTTCTGAATTGTGTGGCGAAAGGGACAGCAAGCCCAGCCTCATCCAGAGTGAGAGGCCCAAACTAAAGAGCTGGAGGGAATTCCTGAGCCAGTATGTAACAACATGCAAGTTTTAACTCCAACTCCACATTACTGATAGAAACTGAAGTTCTGTTTAGAAGGGGACGCTGGTTGGGAAGTGAATCACAAGGGCAGTGTCTCAGCAGACACAACACAGGCAAAGCCATCAAGGCTGCCCGTTAATACAATTTATCAACACGCACTCACTCCTAAGTACATCTTGCACCAGAGCTCTTCAGTAAACATTACGCACAGCCACAGCTCTGCTAAAACACAGCTACAGATCACTCTCCATTATCCCATGACATGTGCAGGGAAAGGCAGGGAATTTTAGGTATGGCCATTGAAATATTTTTTCCCCAAGATATCAAGGCAAATGTATAACAAAACAGATCACTGCTGAGGGGGAAAAGGAAGGAAAAAAATTAGAAGATGCTTGTGCTTTAAAAGCCATCTTAAAATTTTGCATCAAGCAAGCCACCAAAATATGCATTCTCCTCCCAACCTCGAACACAAACCCGCAGTCTAATGGCCTGAGCACAGGCCAGGACACCTTTTGCTTTTTAGTCTTTCCTCTTCAACTGACTTCCAGGGAACTTGTTTTATTACCAATACCGACCTCAGTTTCCTTATCTAAAACAGGATAAACTGTTCAGCAAGTACTTCTCCTCCCAAGGGTCTCAGTATGTAGTAATGGATATTTTTTAGTTATTATTTTAGCGCTTTAGACAAGCTTTTTTTAAAACAAACAGAAGCAGCTTTCCTGCTGGTTTTGTTCCTCTGCCAAATCCCTATGTTTAATTTAATGGAGATCAGCCATGATGACAAATCAAGGGGAGTCACCAGAATTTTTCTATTTTGTCCTCAGCTAAAAAATAAAGCAGGCACCTGCCATCTGTAGCAATGAGCTTGAAGGCATGAAGAAGAACACAAGTTAAAAACCACTTCCTTGAGCTTTACAGCAAGTCATCACACTGGGATTCACAGCAGAAAGTATCAGTGAGATAAGGCAACGCTTTGCACATCCCTGACACTGCAGAAAAGCAACAGTATTGCAGGGAATTTTAAACAAATTTTAATTTGTATAAATCATAAATTTACATGGAAATATAAATCACATATGAGAATGCATCGATTCTCCTCTATTTGCCTCTTAAACAACAGGTTCAGGTGATATAAATATTCCCCACAAAACAGTAAGTCTTCTATTCAACCTCCATGGCTTTGGTAGGCAGGACTCAGAACTTTGTACGACTGTTTACAGAGCAACTAATCCAGCAGATTGAAAAAATGCAATAGGATACATTAATCCCTTGTATAATTAATTATACTGAGACTAATCCAGCTGTCTGAATCTGCATCCATGCTCCCTTATATGTATTTCTGGGCTGCAGATGTCTACTGTTAATTTTGCTTTAAACCATCAATTCCAAACCCCCCAGTACACATGGATGCCACTGGACCCTGTCTCCCAGGACAGCTCTCCTCACCCAGTTGCATAATACCCACTTCTCACCAGAAGTCTCATTTTTGCTTGTGATACCCAAAGTAGTCAAGGAAATGTTGGAAATAACTCACAAATGACAACAGCCCACAAAGAATGGCATGAAATCTTCCAGGACAGTTCGTGAAAACTAATGAGCTATTTTCCCAAGTCACCCAGCTACTACAGATTTACCTCTGATTTTAAAAATCCACCTGCTAACAGCTATGCTACTTACCTAACTGTGGTAGGGTTAGAAATAAATGGACTAAAGTTCCAAATTTAACTGCCAGAAGAAAACTTCTTCCAGGATTTAATGATTCTGAGGCACAGGGAAAGCACTGAGACTAAGGAGCAGGAGAGTCTCAGAATTACTACTACCTTGTTGCTTGGCACCACATCCATTTTTAGGAACTGTAACTCTACTGAGGAGTACCGAGTGGCCCAACTGGTTTCTGAATTGAATGCTCATGGAAACTGGAAGCCACCTTAACAAATATTTCTAGTGCATTTGCTCTTGGCTGTGTTCTCAAACATCCAGATTTGGTGCCTACAGAAAGAAAGAAAGTGTTAAGTTTTATGACAATCAGGTTTGAGTCCATCTGCATTACATATCCTTTCAGAGAAGATTTGTGTTCAGTGCCACTTGGTTTCAAAACCAGCAGAAAGGAGTGGGGGCTCCCCTTCAAATACTACATACATGAAGTGCTTTTTTTAAATCTAAAATTTCAGAACAAAGAGGAATGTCTGAAGAATGTACAGACAAAAAAAGTGATTAGGCCTGTCTGCTTTTGAGTACTACACAACAGTACACCTATACTGGCAATGTTAGATCAGCACAAATATTGCTAATACAGGCAAGCCAGCAAGATGAGAATTGCTTTATCTCCTTAGCTACCACAGAATTTACTGTGGTAAATGCCATTAGTATCTCTAAAAGACAAATAATTCAGCAGGGTGCTAATCTGTATAATGCAAAAAATTTTAATAAGAATTTATCACCTTGCAAGCAGAACAGAAACATGCTCTGCAAAGTAGGAAGCAAAATGTTTTATCCCCATTTTACAATCAGAAAGATTAAATATAAAAGAAGTAAAAGGCCTGCATTTTCAAAATTATTAATGATTTTGAATACTCTGGTGGAGGCAATATAAACACCTCTATTAGCAGGAATGTGGGCACCCAGAGCTTCTGAAAGTCAGGTCTCAAATGCTTGCAAGTCTGCAAAGAGACAGCCAGGAATGAGTTGTACAGGAGGCACGCGGGTGTTCTGTGATCTTGAGATCAGGAGTACACGCTGAGCACAGGTCACTGTGTCAGTGATATCATCTGAGCTTCTCTGTTGTTCCACATAAATCAAACCTGGAAAACATTACCAACCGATGTGCTGGTTTGTACAGCAAAACCTGAGGCAAAGAAGCTCACGAACAGAAAGGAGTAGCTGCATATACACCTGAAGAACTTCCAGTCAGATAGAGGACCACAAGGAGCAGGTGAAGTTTCAGCCTAACCCCTAGAAGGGTCAGCATTGCCTGGCTACACACCAGTGAGCCCAGATTTTACCAGCAGAGTATCATCCAAGCACCTTGCCTGATAGAACCTGCACTCCAAGAGGTGCAGCTGGAAGGAGAAATGATTGACAGAAACAGTCCAACAGCGGGAATGCCAGGAGGTGAGCCATGGAAAAGACTATGGGTTAAAAAGTGGTGATGCCCTCTGCCTTCAGCATCCTGTGAAACTGAGCTGAGCCATTCCAGTCTGCTCCGTGTACTACTGAATCCCTCTCCAGAAAATCTCTTTCTGATTACAGTGAGCTAACAGACAGAAGGGATGGTTACAGAAGGGATGCCTTGTCTCCAAAAATTTCGTAACTCACCCCTTTGTAACAGAGACATCTCATTTCTTCACTTAAAGTTATAACAGACGACAGGGACACGAGGGGCCCCTTACTCACAATGGAAAGCATGCATGAGAGCAACCAGAGATTGCAAACAAAGCTGCCTCTGTTTCTGCTGTTCGTTCACATGTTAAAATTATGCTGGAGTAGTGAAGAAGCTGCCTCACGTAACACGGAAAACCATGTACAAACCTGCTACCCTATATAAGTGAGGATGATTGATACGCGGTTTTCTCTGTGGTACAAAAAAGAACAGCGACAGAAATGTGCACCCACATCCATTCTGGAAACGCTACCTTATGGCGGGTTGGATTTGCCTGGACTTACAGAACACTGCCTCAGCTCTTCACCTTCCACAGGACAGTGCCCCTGCAGGGCTGGTTACGTAGGGACAGCGCTTTAAAAGCCCACTGCACACACTCCCGTGACCCCAGCCCAACTTCCTCGCCTTTAATCCTCAGCCCTCCTACCACAGAGCACCCGGCTCCCAGCAGCGTGCGCGGACCTCCTGCTTCAACCCAAACACAGCAGGAAATGTCTCAAAGGAGGAGCCCGGGACCAAATGCCGTAACTTACCAGCAAGACGGAACAAACGCGGCAGAAGCCTCCCCACCACTCCCTCCCCCACAGACACACACCAAGTTTCGGGGGGAAGCTCCGGCGCTCGCAGCCCACCTCCCGCCTGGGCTCTGCCCGCGGCAGTACTCACACATACAAGCGCGGGCGGCGGCGCGGCTCGGACATCAGCCGGCAGCGGGGGCCCCTCCGGCGGCAGCGGCCCGGCGGCGAGCCCCGGCCCCCGCAACCCCCGGACCGCCCGGGGGGAACGAGGCTGCGGCGATGGGAGCCCCGCGGAGCGTCCCTCCTCCGGCCAGGCAGACCCACCTCGCCGCTGCCCCGCGGCGGGGCAGGAGCAGGGGAAGGGAAGGAGGGGAAGAGGAGACAGGCGGGCGGGTCCGGCCTCGGCGCCCCGGCGCGGCCCTGCACAGCGCCGGCTGCCCGGGAGACGTGGCAGTGAGGGCTGATGCTCTCATCACGCGGCGACAGCGGCGGCGGCCCCGGCGGCCGGGCCGGCCCAGGGAGGGCAGGAACAGCGGGGCGGGGCGGCGGCAGCGCCGCGCCGCCATCTTGGTGGTGGCAGCCTCGCCGCTGAGGCTCCTCAGGCAGTGCTCCGTCTGGTTGTTTGCTCCGAAATCACAGGTTAAAATAGATACAGGAAGCTCCACACCGAATCACACAATCAAACAGGTTGGAAAAGACCTCTGAGATCGTGGAGACCAACCTGTGGCAGATCACCTCCTCGTTAACCAGACCATGGCACTGAGTGCCACGTCCAGTCTTTTCCTTAAACACCTTCAGGGACTGTGACTCCACCACCTCTCTGGACAGCCCATTCGAATGTCTAATCATCATTTTAGTCGAAGAAATTTCTCCTAAAGTCCAATCCAAACCTCCTCTGGCACAGCTTAAGAGTGTGTCGTCTTGTTGCTTGTTGCCTGGGAGAAGACACCGAGAGTGATACAAGGTCCCCCCAAGCTTTCTCTTCTCCAGGCTAAACCCCAGCTCCCTCAGCTGCTCCTCATCAGACTTGTGCTCCAGACCCTTCAGCAGCTCCTTTGCCCTTCTCTGGACTTGCTCCAGCATCTCGAAGCCTTTCTTTGAGAGGTCCAGAACTAGACACAGGACTCGAGGGTAGCCATGTTTTGCATCATGAGGTGCCACTTAAAACAAAATCATAAAATCATAATTAACTGCTTCATTACAGCCAGCACATCTATTTATCCCATGACTGAACATCAGCAGCTGAAAAGCTCCGCTGCCATTGCTACCCTCAGACAAGGTGGAGAAAGCCCATGTTCCCATTCAAAACCAGCACAGTATCCACTCCTTATTCTACACTGTTTACATCATGCCAGCTGCCACACTTTCAAATATCGCATCATCCTTCCTGCCCTGTGGTGTATACACACAGCTATCGTTCCCTAAGCCCATCTCTATAAAGTGTCAGTTGAGTTCATTTTGTCCGTGACCTTGAGTTTCATTTGCCATTACATTCTTTCAGACGCGTGTGTTGTTGGACTGTTGCATGGTGAAACCAGTTCTGCTTACATCACCATGACACTTGTCCATATTTATCAAAGTTCATTCTCTATTAATGTGGTAATCAAAAGGGAGTTGGGTTCAAATCCCCAAATCCAGAGTTGGTGGAGACAGGTGCTGTGAAGTGCCCAATGCACTGATGAGTGTATTGCCACCACATAACACACAGTCTTACATAGCAATTACATCAAACAGTTTAATGAATTGTAATTCCCACCCATAACCAAATTCTCCTGAGGCACACACCAGACTTCCCCATCCTTCCATGTTACTCATCAAGTGCAGCCAAGTCCTTGAACAAAAGCAATCGCATAGATTGCTTTTGCCTTTGCCTGAGGCAGGAATAACCCAGATGGTTTTCCCCAGCATATTTTTTACGTGCACTACTGGAAATTTACCCCATTCTCCAGTATGTAAAAGTTTTGATTTAGCAGTGCCAGCCTGACCGACAGATTCCCTGGTGCTGACTAACAAGGTGGCTTTTGCTAAATGTTTGAAGATTCCACCACCCATTGCTCTCAGTCCAGTCTTTAGCAGTTCATGTACTGCTGAATTTTTTCTTGGAGGCTGGTGTGCATTAGGGTGTGTTATATCCACTCAATACTATGTTTTTGGCCCAGTTGTCTACAAGGTTGTTTTGGAAAAGAGTCCCACTGTGTTCAGTTGTTTCTGGCCTACCAGGTCCCCCCAAGACTCACTTTTCAATGCCCAGGATAGTTTTCTGGGTGGTGGTATGGGGCTCTGAATATGTTTGTAGCCCTCCAGTAAGCCCATGGTGGATTTGTGGGAGTGTGATACATTCACTCTGCCAGACCTCCTTGTATTTATATTTCAGCCACTATCCTTCACACTAGAGAGTCTTTAATCACTTGACTTGCTTAATTGCAGCATACTTCCCATTCATGGATAACCTGCATGAAAGTGTCCATCGTCAAAACTACCCCTCAATCACGATATTAGTTGTATCATTTTCTTAATGGCCTGAGGTGTCATGGGCCCACTGAGCTATAAATAATTCACCTTTATGTTGCCAATCCAGATCCACCTGAGCCACCTATTGGTTGCTTTGACGTTCTGCAGTGGCCTGACTCCAGCACAGGAGATTTATGTGATGCTCCTTCCCAGCCAGGTTCTCCACCCAGGCAGCAATATCCTGCCACAACGCAGCAGCCCAGATGGGTTTACCTCTGCACTGCCAGTTACTCTGCTTGCATCACTTCAACCACCTCCACAGGGCATTTGTCATCATCCCTGAGTCAGTAGAGAGGTAAAGTATTGGCCATTTTCCCATTCAACAGTATCTAAAGCCAGCTGGATGGCTTTCACTACTGCAAACTGACTGGACTCACCTTCTCCTTCAGCAGTTTCTGCAAGCTGTCACAGGAGACCCCATACAGCTGCCTTCCGCCTCCAAAGCTTTCCTACAACACATCAGGACCCATCAATAAACAGGGCATATTTCTTCCCACTTTCTGATAATCTGTCATATAGTGCAGCCTCTTTGGCACACGTCACCTCCTCCTCTGACCATATTCTGAAATCTTTACCTTCTGGCCAGTTCATGATCACTTTGAAGACTCCTGGATGCCTGGGTTTTCCTATTCAAGCTCATTGTGTGATCAGTGGTATCCCACTTATTCCATGTATCATCAGTTGTCTGAAATGCAGAGGAGACCCTCCCTTTGAACATTCAGTCCAGCAGAGCTAACCGGGGTGCCAGGAGCAGCTCTGCTTCAGTACCAATCACTTCCAAAGGGGGATAAAGTGGGGCCATCCCAAGAAAAGGAGGAAGAAGCAGAACAAAAGGTAACCACCACTCGATCCCTACCACTGAGTGAGTTATGGATTGTGGGAAAAGATTTCATCTATTGTCCAGGTGAGCACATTATCACTTGGCTGCTAAAATGCTGGGATAATGGGACTAGCAGCCTGGAATTAGAAGGTAGGGAAGCCAAGCATTTGGGGTCGCTCTCTAGGGAAAGAGGCATTGACAAGCTTATTGGAAAAGGGATACAAGCCCTCAGCCTTTGGAGGTGACTCCTGTCAAGCATGAAGGAAAAGTATCCCTTCAAGGAAGATTTTATACGTCACCTTTAAACATAAACAAGAGCTAGAATACATTCAACATTCCTGGAAATAGGACCATGCTGGTTTCAGCATCTCAAGGACATACACAATTTTCAAAATCCTCAAACACTACTGTAATTAGCCTGGCAGGAAAGAGGAAAGTGTGTAAGGATGTCTTCTCCATAGGTTGTCTCTTGGAGATGGAAAGACAAAAGGTGTGATTGTTGGTAGTTCCCAACAGATGGCTCTCGAACAACAGAGGTGAGCAATGCTGAGTACACACACCAGATTAGTCTTGCAACCAGTAATTCTATCATATCACAAGCCAGCATTACAAAGTACAATAAAACGATAACCTTAGCCCAGACCTCAAAGGCGATAAAGCCAAGACAGGGAACACATGCTGCAAGTAAAGTGCTGCATAATAGAGCCCCGAGAACAAGTGCAATGATTCTGAGAGCAAATAAATCAATGTTGTGACCAGTGATTGTTAAACCAATACAGTGAATGCTTACAACGAATTTGTTTTAACATGGTCTAGTCAGGCTGTCCTTATCTCAACCCTCAGTGCTTCATGTTTGGTGTCAAAAAGGATATTGACACAGCCTAACAGCAGCTGCCGAATAACTATCAGCCAGAGCCACTGCCCCACCCACTCCGCAGAGGGATGGGGAGGGGAACTGGGAAAAGGTAAATCTGTGGGTTGAGATAGGAACGATTTAATAATTGACCTAAAGTAAAATATAATATTCATGCAGCTACTAATAATTGTAATGAAAACAGAGATAATGAAAGAGAGAGAGAAATAAAAGTCAATATAAGAAAAATCAACAAGCCAACTGTCACGCACAATACAGTTGCTCACCACCCACTGACTGATGCCCAGCCTATCCCCTAGAAGCCAGCAGTGACTCCTGGCCAGCTTCTTCCAGTTTATATACTGAGCATGACATTTTATGGTATGGAATACCCCTTTGGCCAGCGTGGGACAGCTGTCCTGGCTATGCTCCCTCCCAGTCTTGTGCACCTGCTCCCTGGCAAAGCATGGGAAGCTGAAAAATTCTTGACTTAGGGTAAGCAGTACTTAGCAATAACGACAACATCATTGTATAATCAACATTATTTTCATACTAAATTCAAAATGCAGCACCGTGCCAGCTACTAGGACAAAAACTAGGCCAAGCTAGACCAGCCCAAACCAGGACAGCTGTTCTGTTTTACTTTTAAAACACATATCTGGAAGGGGCTCTGGAAAAGTCTTACTGGCTTATCAATGTGGTTGGGCTTGTTTCTGGCAGAGAATTCTCCCTCTTCATTGCATGCCAGCAGATCAGGGTCTGTGCTTCACGCATTCACTTTCCTTCCTTCTGCCTCAGCAGCATCCTCACGTAATTTCCATGTCTACAAACTGGATCACAGCTGCTGCTCTGTGAACAGACTGACTGTGTGTGCCTCACTGGCCTCACACCTCAGCTTTGCTGATCCTTCCCCTTTAGGCACAGAAATGACCAGTGACAGCCCAGCTGTACCAGCAGACTGTGGCTGTAGTTCTGTGGCTGAACCTCTGTTATACACACCTTGTACTAGGAAATCTGCCAAAGCATTCCATTGCTCCAGATCAGCTGCAAAACATCCTCCCAAACCAAAACCAAACCAAACCAAACCAAACCAAACCAAACCAAACCAAACCAAAGAAAACAAAGAAACAAAAAAAAACCCCACCAAAAAACCACAACAAAAAACAAACCAAACAAAACAGTGAACTATGTAAGAAGATAAATTGTTCTTATCCTCAGTCCAGGTGTCTCTGAGGCTTGAGATACCTGCTCCAAGAGAAACCTGCTCTTTGCGTGAAATATGCCCAGGAGATCTTAGCTGATGGAACTGTTCAACAAACTACAGTAAGGTAGAAGACAGCTCTCTGCTAATTCAACAGGGGTGAAATTCCTTCTCAGTCACAAATCTGAACAGCAGTTCAAGCCTGGATACATGCAGATGAACCTTACAGCTGCTGTGCATTTTGACTCAAACAAGTAACTTTGTGCTATTTATAAAAGTTAGGCTAATGACTTGAGTGCAACTTTGCTTGGATGCTTTAAAGGTTTACACACCCTCCTCCCTAGCATATAATGTACTAATTGTTTTGCCTACAGAATTCAATAAAATGGTACGGAGACTTTAGGTGTCTCATCTTCTCCTTTCTCATTTTCACATGGAAATGTTAATGTGACCAGAGCAATCATGGAGTGACAATTTATACCCATCTACCCTTGATAATGATGTTTCAGAAATAACTTACAGTTGTCTGCCAGGGTCCTTGTGTGCAATCCCATGGCATGTTGTATTTTTATAACTAAATTCATCAGAGAGCTGCATGAATGTTTGGGTCCTTGCTTTCCTCATATTTGCAAGGAAACTGTAATCCAGATTGAGCCAAGGAATCTAGTACTGAGGAACAAGGATCAGATCAGGCAGAATGGGAAAGATGAGATCCTCCTTGCTAGGTTTTGTGAAATCCCCCTTAATTATCAGTCTTCTAACTTATCCTTTCTTGGCACTTTATCATAAATCATTGGATTCGTATGTGAGAAGACCCTCAAGGTACAGAGGCCCAAAAAGACCTTTCTTTGATTAAATGTGTAACTGCTGCAGGGTCTTAGATAAAACACTTATACTGAGTCATGTAACACCAGTTTCTCCCCAGCAAACATTAACAGTATAAAACTTTTTATGCTCTAAGCAGATTTGATTTTCCTATCTGTTCCTTCCAACTCTCATTTCCTTTCTGTTATTTAGGTTAATGCCCTTTTCACCTGCTTCTCACTTCTGCTATGCATGTCTCTTTTCTGCTGTCCCTGAGAAAACATAGAGCCCTTTTGCCTCTCACTCTCCCTCCTGTTTCAAATCCTTTTCCTGTATTACTGGCTCCTCAGTTTTTCATTTTATCAAACACCTTCCAGATCTTTTCACTCCAAGGCTACTGTTCCACAGACTCTGGGACATAAACAGGTGTGATCCTGAACAGGAACACTCCTGTAAATTTACCCAGGGTTACAGCTGTTGCTTATCTCAAAGCCTTACCTTGATCAAGCAAAGACATGAGTTTCGTGTACACGTATTCAGAAGACCTTGGATACCACTAACAGTGTAATTGTAGTGACATGAAATTCAGCAAGAACTAATTGATGCAATATCCGGCAATGGCTGGGATGACTTTTGAAGATCTCTCTGTATCATATCTGCATGCAAAAAATGGTCACCTTTGTTATTCACTTTTCGAGGCCATATGGTACCAGCTTTCATCCAAACAATTTATCAGGCAAAAATCACTTTTTTTTAAATGGTGAGACTGCAGAACAGAGATGAAAAGAAAAGCTGCTCACAAATGCTGCAGGGAAGAGCACCCAATGTGGACTTTGCATCTGTGTCCAAGAAAACAGGGCTTCTAAGTATCTTCTAAAATTATGTGTTATAAATAAATTTATTTCAAGTCATTGCTGTCCGTATGAATAGGATGCTAACCTGCAGGGCTTCAAAATCTACTGCAGCTCAACAGATAGCAGCATTAACACAATCAGACCCAAATGGCGCGTGATCCGCTTCTGTTTGCTCAGAAATTCTGCCGTTTCTATGGCGCAGTATTGAGATAAACTTACAGCATTAACAACCTGCTGAGAAGGATTCGATTTCTTAGGGAAACCTTTTCTCTTGTGCTGGGCAAGTTGATGAGGTATCAGGTTTGCTGTTAATATCATTGGTGCTTCCGGATTGGGAAAAAAAAAAGTTCTTTTCATCACCTCAATGTAATCATGTTCCTCAGCATGGCATGTACTGTGTGTCCTTCCCTAAACTGGAGATGCAGCATTCCACTGAAACATCTACTGCTAAATTTACAGGTAATTATTTATTGGATGGTATTATTTTCACAATTAATGATCTTTGCTCCTTTTCAAAAGTTAAAAAAATGTCATTCTACACCTTGAAAAACTTGGGTCACTGGGACATTTGAGGAAAATGTCCTATTTTGTGCTACATTTGCATGTGGTGTGGGACTCAACAATGGTTGATATTCTGGGTAGGTTAAGTTCAATCTTTGTCATATGCTCCAAATGAGATTAAAATCAGCAGTTAAGGAGCACACCTAGGACTACCTGAATATTTGAGGTAGGGGAAAAAGTAAGGTTTGCTTAATAAAAGGATAAAGATAGATTACTGAAGGAGACACCAGACTCAAGGCTGTTTCTCAAGACTGTTCCCATGAGATTTTATTTTTTGGAACAAGCATAACATTTAGCCCAGAGAAAAGAAACCTGGTTAAACAAAGTTAGATAAATGTCAAATTTGCAAGAATGTTTGTGGAGGAAAACACACAGAGAGACTTTTATAGAAATGCAATGTTCCATGGACCATAAACAGAGTTAATTGCTGTTCTTGGAATATTTCCCACATTCCCCGTGATCACTACCATAGCCCAAGTTTCCCATACATCCTTTAGATCCCTGCAGCACAGTATTCCTGATGACTGCAAGTCCACACAACACTTTCAGATCCTCTGCATAACACAGTTCATTTCTAGCATCTTCACACATACCATGGGCCATTTCATCTCTCCCTTCCCTGTCCCATGAGACCAGCACCACAGTAATCTCTGTTCTCATTGTTTGCTTCCATCTCTTTGTTGCTCTGCAGGACGAGAGATTTGCTGTGTGCACTGGGATTTGAGATACACACTGGTTAAATCTGTGGTATGAGGGCGGACTGAGACGCTGATAGTGCCAATGCACTCTCAGTGGGTCAAATAATGACTAACACTGTGGTCACTCTCTCAGCAGAGTGTCTGCTGTATCTACAGTTCTGACTCACACAGCACTAACAGAAACATGCTGTGCTTCAGACCAATGCAGTCCGGCAAATTTGTTTCCAATAAGGAAGTAGCATCTGGATCTGACAATTATATGACATCATTAAATTTCACTAAGTTTTAACAGATGTGACTGATGCCACTAGAAAAGGAGTCACTCATACAGCTATTACTGGGAAATTACTCACATCTCTTTTAATTTTGGATTGTCAACATTCTCTTCTATTTACAAACAGAAGGAACATAATACTATCCTTCATTCTCCCTCAGATCTAATTTTTGACAATTTTATTGGTTTTCCTTTATTTGATTTCTTACACTTTTAAAGAGAAACTTTCTCCCCTCTGGTTCTTTCAGCAGAAGTAATTTCTCTCCACAAAAGAAAATGAAATTTACCTTTTCTTGCAGGACTTTTGTAGTGCTTCTCAGCAAATTCCCCATGGCTGCAGCTCTATGAGGTTTGGGTGGTATATTCCAGCTCCTCACAGGCACAGAGGCAGGCTCACTCTAGAGCAAGATAGCACCATGGTCATCCCCACTACTCCCGTTTTTCTTTCCTCGCTGTGGTCAGTGAAACTGCTTTGTTATTGAATCACATAATTAAAATAATCAGCCTTTTTGGCAGGTAGGGGTGGTTAGGTTGAAAAGGTTTGCATGATTAAACAATCGATGCTAAGTTACAGCAATAGGAACTTTGGTTAATCCATACGGTGGTCTAATGTGTACTGCAGGTAAAAACACCGTTGATTTTGAGGCTTTTTTCAAATGTTAACTTCCTAGTAATAGACAAACACCTTCAGCCATCAGCAGTGGGCACACAAACTTGAAGAGGTTTTTTGCACTCTTGGAGTTCGACACCAAAAGCCGTGTTGTGATTTCACTTAAGGAAGGGGAACACCATTCTCGCTCCTGAGCAATTAGGTTTTGGAAGCAGGGACTTTAAGTTCTTATCACTAAGAACTCCTGCGGAGCCCCACTTAATTTTCACTGTAAAGAAGTGCTGAATATCACAGAGTCGCAGAATCACAGAACGGTTCGAGTCGGAAAAGACCTTTAAGATTCCCTGGCTCCACCCCCTGCCACAGGCACGGACATCTTCCAATAGATGCGTTTTGAGAGGAAGTGAGACTCAGAATTCTGAGGAGCACCAGCCATGCAAATACTGCGATGCTCTAACTCCCGGGGCTCCCCCGCAGCTCCAAAAAAACCCCAAACCCAGGCGACTCAGCATTCCCGTAAATGGCATGAGCTGGCAGAGTTCTGTCACCGCCACCAGCACCCCGGGCGTGCCGAGCCGCCCTGATAGAGCCGTACCTGCCGCGTTTGCTCGGGAAACCCGAACCAAACAAGCGGCGGCGGCCCGGGGGCCCGCTATTGCCGGGACGGCCCGGCGGCGGCCGTGGGGGCCCCGCTATTCCCGGGACGGCCCGGCGGCGGCCGTGGGGGCCCCGCTATTGCCGGGACGGCCCGGCGGCGGCCGTGGGCGCCCCGCTATTCCCGGGACAGCCCGGTAGCGGTCCGCGGCCCCGCTATTCCCGGGACGGCCCGGCGGCGGCCGTGGGGGCCCCGCTATTCTCGGGACGGCCCGGCGGCGGCCGTGGCGGGAGGGGCGCTGAGGGGAGCGCGGGGAGGGGCGGCGCGGCGCCAGGGCGCCTGCGCGAGCGAGCGGGTGGGTGGCGGGCCGGGGGCCGCGGCGGGAGCGCGGCCGTGTGGCTGCGGCGCCGGGATCGCGTCCCTGTCCCTGCGGCACCGGGAGCGTGTCCCTGTCCCTGCGGCACCGGGAACCACGCCGGGAGCGCGGCCGTGCCCCCGCGGCCCCGGCAGCAGTGGGAGGCGCGGGCCCCGTAAGTACGAGCTCCGTCTGAGAGCAGTGAGGAGCTGCCGGTCCTGAGGAGAGCGGCGGAATTGCGGGGGCGGGTGTGGAAAGGAGCGCCCAGGGCAGCGAATGGGCGGCCGGCGTTTCGGCTTGGGATCGCTAGCGAAAGGGAGGAGGGGTTTAATCGCACCTCCTCGGACCCGGAGCATCTGGTACGTGGCCGAAGCTGGGTCGTCTTGAGCAGCTCGGGACTTGCAGGGGGTGAGACCCTGTGCGTGCGGGGAACCCCTCATGGACGTCACAGGCAGGACCTGAGGCCGTGATCGTGCAAGTAAGTCTGCCGGGACATGATGTTCATCATAGTATAGCTTGACTGAAATAATTGGCAATAGTTACATATTTAAAAATTACGTACTCGGTGGAAGTACTTTCTGTACTCGGGCTCGGGGATTGTAAGTCAGGAGGACGTCTGCAATGCACATGTTTTTGCATTTTAAGTACGGCTTTAGATGGTTTTGTGTTAAAGTAAATGCAGTACCGGTTGTTATTTTCTCCGTTTCACACGTGGAAACCGGAGCACAAGCAAGTGATGCTCTTCACTAAACATTTTATCATTGACAGAACATAAATTATTTCATTTGCTGCTCTAGATGTTAATTTGGAAGAGCCAGAATAGTGACCAGTGGGCTTGAAAGAAGACTTGCACAGGTTCACGGAGACTGTCATTTGACAAAAAGACTCCAGGTGATGGTGGAAACAACTACCTGAAAGGAGCTGGTAGCCAGGTGGGGATCCATCTTTTCTCCCTGGAAACCAGTGACAGGACAAGAGGACACAGCCTTAACCTGTGCCAGGGGAAGTTTGGGCTAGACATTATGAAAAAATCCTTCATAGAAAGAGTGATTGGGCATTGGAATGAGCTGTGGGGAGGTGGTGGAGTCAATGTCCCTGGAGGTGTTTAAAAACAGACTGGATGTGGCACTCAGTGCCATGGTTTGGTTGATAAGGTGGTGTTAGGTCACAGGTTTGACTTGATGTTCTCAAAGGTCTTTTCCAACCCAGGTAATTCTGTGATTCTGTGAAATGTGTTTGCAGGTGTTGAGGGGAAGCAGAAGCAGGGCTACTAGCATGAGTATTCAAGAAAGTTTTATTTCTGAGTCATAATATAAATACTTTTAAAGTGGAGCTCTGATAAGATTTGAAACCTTGCAGACTTTAAGGTTTTCACAGCATTTTGGTAGTAATAGTCAAAAAGGAGAATATGCATATTCAGTTTCTTACTAATGCTTGCTTGTCTCAAAGAGTTAACAATGAATATCTTTTGTGGGTTTAACTTTTTTTCTACCCCTTCATTTAACAGCTGTGGAAGTTCCCAAGGGACAGCTGAGGCAGTTTGCAAGACAGTTTTCAGCAGAGAGGTTTAGAAAAAAGGAAGGTGAAAGTTTGATGTCTTTGAGATAGCTGCTATTAAAAGAACCCAAAGAAATAAACTTTGGGATCAGTTCACAGTCTTCAACTTAAATATTTACACTTTCTGTCAGTAAAGTTGGTAGCTGTGTGAGATGCTCTTTCTCTAAATATCTTTTTCTTTGCCAACTCAGTGATGATTGTGTAGATCTTCTGTTGTTAATTACAAACACTGATTAAATTTAGATTACTTTAAAGCACAACTTCGGAGTTTCGTATTATTCTCTCTCACTGTTCAGCTTGGATAATGTTTCATGAACCTTTCTTTAACAGTGTGAAGTATCACCTTGCATCCAAGATAATGTTACTGTGACTGAGTTTTCTTGATAAGCACTTCCTTTAGGTATGATTGATCTTGGTTTTGATTCATGTGGCTATTTCCTTGTCACTTTTGTAAAAGCTGGGTGTCATTTTCACAAATATGTTTAGTTAGAAGTAAGACATTTGCTGCTTCACCCTTGGAAAGCTTGGGTTTTTGTTTTTCTCTTTGGTTTGAGTTTGCACGTCCTTCACTTTTAAATAATATATAGGAGAAAAATAGAAATTGAGGGGTGCTTGATTGCTGGCTTTCTATTGTTATGATCTTAAGTCTAAGTTACCTGTATGAGTTTGGTGAACTTGGCTTTTGTTAGTTTGAATGAGGTGTGCCTGGAAATTCTGTAGCCTGGTTGAATGATGCAAGAATTTGGTTAAAAACCAATTTTTTTTTTTTGCCAAATATGTAGTTCAAAAGTCACCCAGCAGGTCTGCAGCTGGGATAGCTGGGGTTTTTTTTGCTTCAGAGACTGGAAGTTTTGCCCTGCATATAAACGAGACCTTGAAAATACTCTAAAATGATGGGAGAGAGCTTCCTTCACCTTTTTTTCTTTATGGTTTTCAGCATATTTAGGGTGTTTTATAAGTATTTTGTCTTTTGTTTGAAGTGCTTTGGCATGCCTACAAGTAACATGCCTTACAGATACAACTGGGTCATCTTGGTGTCCTGAGAGCAACAGCTGGGTAAATATTTATTTGTCAAGCAGTGAATTGTGGGATAAAGTTATCATGCATTATAATTCAGATAATGCTTGTAAATGGATACAGTGGTGATTGTAAATGTGTGCAGTTACGAGGAATAGCAATGTTTTTTGATCTGGTGTTGGTGGGGCATCGTCAACACTAATCTTGTGCTTCTCAGTCCCTGGTTCTGTAGTTAGTCAACTAATTGCATCTAATTTTATTCATCAGTGAGATGGGAAGGGGTAAGACCTGCAAAGTAATGAGAAGTGAAGGGTTGGAAAGGAGCCACCTTCCCCTGCTCTGCTCTTTAGTTAAGTATCATCCCTCTCAACCTTCTCTCTTCTTTTTGAAAGAGAGAGAGCCCATCTGCTGCCTGGGTGAGGAGGGTCGGAGAGACAGGAGCTCTTTAGTCCTGAGAGGGGAGGAGAGGAGGAGCCCAATCACATCTCCCTTCATTCTCCAGACTCCCAAGCAGGATCTGCTTAGGTGGGGGAAGGAAATTAGTAACTGAGTGTAAGAGTCACTCTTTTTACAAGTTTGTTCATAGATACTTGTAAACTGAAAATTGTAAGTGTATTAAGTAGCTACAGGTCTATGCTACTTCTGTATTGCTTTAGCTATCTGTGGTTGACACTTTCAATTAAAAAAAAGTATTGTGAAGCTGAAATAAGAATATGCGATAATGTAATATAGTGGTTTTCTCAGATGTTATTTTATTGTGCAGGAGAGAGTTGAGTGAGGAATATGACCAGGAATGTGTTGAAGTATTTTTGTAAAGTGTCAAGGCCTCTGATATCTGTCATCTGTACTGGCTGATGCCACTCCAGCAAGGCAGCAGCTGCCAGAAAAAGACAGGGTATTGCTGAGTGGAGTCGTGACCTGAGCATTCCATTTCACATGCAGTTCCTGTGTTCAGAGAAATCTGTTTTATCACGTGTTTTTTCAGGATATTCCACTCATCTTGGATGGGAAGGTGTTTTTAAAAAGTGCTGTATTCCTTAAAGAGTATTTCTGTGGTAAGCAGTAGGGAGCAGTGGGCTGTGCCAGAGCTGTTTGCTGTATCCCTCACTCTGCTGCTTTGGCTGGGCTCAGGCTGACAGTGCCGTGCCTTACAGTGAGGTCAGCGGCTCAGCTGTAGTTGTGTAACAAGAGGGGCCATTCATAAATGTGTTTCTTGGCCTAGAGATGCTAGATTGCATTTCCTAGCGTAGATCAGAGCTCACTGTGCCTCAGCAAAGTGAAAACTGTACTGCAGGATTGGAGTAGCACCCGCTCATTTGCTGTGGCTGAGGACAACTCTCACCTCAGTGTACAGTGGTCAGGTTGATGTTGATGTTGTAGCAGGAGGAGATGCCGTGAAAGAAGCTGCAGCCTGTGGCATCCTGGCCTAGATCAGCAATAGTGTGCCCAGCAGGATTAGGGTAGCGATTTTCCCCTGTATTCGGCACTGGTGAGGCCACTCCTTGAATCTTGTGTCCATTTCTGGGCCCCTCACTACAAAAAGGACGTTGAGATGCTGAAACAGGTCCAGACAAGGGCAGCAGAGCTGGTGAAGGGTCTGGAGCAAAAGTCCTGTGAGGAGCAGCTGAGGGAGCTGGGGTTGTTTAGCCTGGAGAAGACTCAGGAGAGACCTTACCTCTCTTTACTACAACTACCTGAAAGGGTTGGTCTCTTCTCTGAAGTAACAAGCAACAGGGCAAGAGGAAATAGCCTCAAGCTGCACGAGGGGAGGTTTAGATGGGATATTGGGTAACGTTTCTTTATGAAAAGGGTTATCAAGCCCTAGAGCAAGCTGCCCTTTGAAGTGCTTGAGTCACTGTTCCTGGAAGTATTCCCAAGACTTGTAGATGTGGTGCTTAGGGCCATGGTTTAGTGGTGGGCTTGGCAATGCTGGGTTAACAGTTGGACTTGATGGAAGAACCTCTATGAAAAATCATAGAGGTTTTTTCCAACCTAGATGATTCTATAATTCTGTGACCTGCATTCCTTCTCCCCCTGCACTGTTGTGGATAAGGTGAGGATGAATGAGTGAAGTTGAGCCTGGGAATAAGGAAGTGGAGGGGAAGAGTACTTTTTGTCTCTCACCATCCTACTCAATTTTTAATTGACAACAAATTAATTTTTCCCAACTTGAGTCTGCCTTGTCAATTGGTAAGTGACCTTTGATTCTTTACATTCCTCTTTTGTTCAGGAGTGGTAAAGTGAGAGTCTAGCAGCCAGAAAATCAGGAACACACATTCAAAGGACAATGGACTTCACACGTACCAGTGCTCAGGGACTGCTGCATTTGTCTAATGCATTCCCTGTGGAGACAGTTCAGTTTATTGATCATAAACCAGAGCAGGCTGGAACATGGGAATAGCACTCCTTGTTCAGGGTAATGTTGAGTGGAAGTACAATGGTCTCCCTGGTAGGGATATGCAAGATAATGACACACTCCTGTTTTCTTCTCTGTCCTACATGTCAGAGATAAAAATGTGTGGAAAGTTCTTTTTCAGTGCTTTTCTGCTGTGATGTTCTCTTTTTATGAAATGAATTTACTGTATTCATCTGCCAAGCCTTTCCTCATTTACATAATTTCAGTTGCTTCTTCTGTGGTGCCCACACTCCTGGAGACAGTGAGTTGTGTAAGCTAAAACATCCAGGCTGTTGCCCTGGTTTCAGCAGGGATTGAGTTAATTTTCTTCCTAGTAGCTGATACAGTGGTATGCTTTTTATTTAGTAAGAGAATAAGATTGATAACACCTATGTTTTGGTTGGTGCTGAGTAGTGTTTACACCAAGGCATGGACTTCTCAGTTTCCCATGTTCTGCCAGTGAAAATGCTGAAGAGGCACAAGAATTTGTGAGGGGCCACAGCCAGAAGAGCTGACCCAAAATGGCCAAAGGATATTCCCTACCAAAGGGCATCATGCTCCGTGTATCAGCGGAGGGGTGGGCTGGCCAGGGGCAGCTGCTCAGGGTCTGGCTGGGCAGCTGGTCAGCAATTGCATCATGTCCATTGCATATTCTAATTACCATTGTTCTCACAATTATTCTAACTATTATTTTCTTCCTTATCTGCCCTATTAAACAGTTTTTATCTCAGCCTGTGAGTTTTCTCACTTCTACTTTTCTGATTCTCTCCCCCATCCCACTGTTGGTGGGGAGTTGAGGGAGCGGCTGTGTGGTGTTGAGTTGCCAGCTGGGGTCAAACCACGGCAGTTATTTCCTGGTGTGTTACGTATTCTTTTATCTTTTTATTTAGTTTGTAATTCAGGGAGTTGGAGCTGCCAGTACCTTTGTTCTTTTATATTGAGTACCAAGCAGTTATCAAGTAATAAAGAGTGTGGAGCCAGCACATCTGTGTATCTCTTTGTATTCCTGACATAACTGGAATATTTTAGGTGGCAGTGGCTGTTACTGTAATCAGGCCCCACAAGTGCACCTTGGTCTGTTTCTTTTTAACTCATCTGTTTCCTTTTTAAAATTGCCTTAGTCCAGGCAGTTTGTAGAATGTTACCAGTCGTTGCCTGGAAATATCTGTTATCATTCTCCTAAAATAACCATTCCAAGTCAACTGAAAGCTGAACTACTGTTTTTGTGCTGATTGTCATATCAGGTTTTCTGACATTTTTCAGTGGGAAGCGTAGACAAAGGATTACAGAAGGTTGCTAGAAATTCTGTTTGCTTCCTAATTCAGCTAGCTCCATGTTTTCATGGGAGCTTGTGCTGGTGCAGAGAAATCATAGTTTGGGAACTGGACCAGAGAGGAAGATGAGATGGTGACAATTGACACCCAGACTGGTCTGGCTTTGTGACGGACCAGTTGAAACATGCGCTTGTGCAAAAGGTTCTTTCTGCACTACTGAGTGTCTGAAATGAGGAAGCTTTGCCCGGAAATTCTTGTGCAGTCCTGAAAGTAGATAAGACCCTTGTGGCACAGAGGAAGTGCCTTGAAATACCTACTTGCTTGGAATGCATGTATTGCACAAAGAGCTCAAACAGGTTTGAGTTACAGGAGATTTAATTTAACACTTGTCATGGGGCTGTACCTGCACTTTCTCTCCCGTCCTTGACTGCAATCCAAATCCCTGTGTCTACTCAGGTTGTTGCAATGCCTCATCCCTGGTAGTCTGAGGGAGCCCCAGACAGGTGAGAGGACAAAGTGACACCTCTGTTTCCATCCAGCTGACGCTGTGGGGTTGCAGGACGAGTTTTACAGGTCAGAGTGGTAGAAAAAGCACCAGTGAGGGATGACCTAGTAATAGGAAGTTGCTTTTCATGAAAAGGGGCAGTGAGCCAGGCTGTTTGCATAAAGCAGATGCTTTGGTCCGTGGTGGGACTGTCACCAAAGGGTCTGTCTAGGTGATAACAGAGAGGAGCACTGGGACTTCTCCACAGATACGGACAAGAGGGTGGGCAGCTTGATATGTGTAAGAAGAATGACATCTCTAATGTTTAAAATCTCCAAATGGAAAAGATGCCAAAAGGGCACTGATAGATTGTGGTTTGCTTTTAGGAGCAAAGGCTTGAGCCTTTGTTTCTAATGGAAGGGTTTGTTGTGGGAATTATTTCTGAGCAGTGTTGCTTGTGCCTCGGTATGCCTGAATGCCTGTGGGCTGCTTCTGCTGTGCTAGGAGGAAAGCAGGGAAGCTGGCTGCCATCCTGGGCTTGTTCATGAGCTGAGGGAGGGGCATGTGGGACAGCACCATGAAGCCTCTTTGGCCTGGGGAAAAGTGGAATGCGTTGGCACTTTTTTTTTTTTCTCGTTAATATTTTTTTCCCCATCCTGTGATATGGAGCTGATTCTTTCTTGCAGCCTGTGAGAGGTAACAGAGGTCCCTTTATGGTGTGGGGTTTCCTGGATGAAAAGTGTCTGCTGCTTGTGAAGGGCTCTCCATAGCTCTTGGAGTGAGTGTTCGACAGGAAGGAGGGATGTGACAGTAGCAGTGAGTGGTTTAATGTGCTTTCTTCATTTGGCTTGAAATTCTGAGAACTGGAAAGGGAGTTTGTTTGAAGATTGGATTTTTTTTGTAGTTGTTTCTTTTTCTTTTGAAGTAGCACCATTTCTCGGGTGCGGTTGGTGGGCTTTAAATAAGAAGAGGTAATAGGATTATGAAAATGTTGCATAAAAGAGGTGTTAAAAGCTATTGGCTTAACGCCCTACTGAGAAACTAATCTGTTGAAAAGAAGGAGGTGCCTGTGAAAGGACCAGGTATAGACTCTTATAAAACTTGCAGACTTGAACTGTTGTGCATAGAAAAGCTGATGCTGTACAGCATTCTTTGTAACTTGCCAGTTGTCAGAAATTTAAATTCCTTCTTGGTAGAGTTCATGAAGAAGACTGCTACACTTTCTGATGTACCCGGAGCTAACCCACTGCTGCTTTTGATTTTGGCCCAGGTAAATAATAAATAATTGTCTGTTTAGTACAGAGTTTATTAAGTGCAGTCCCAGGGAACTCTTCCATGCTTCATTTCCAGCTTGAACTTAATAGTTTTTAGAGTTAGGTTGAAGTGAATGCTGGTTGCTGCTGAACCCGTTCTGCTGCCTTTGGAATTTGTGTGTGAGCTTGAGGAGCTCGCTGTGGGAAATCTGTCCTCAGTCAACCATGTGAAACAAGTAGTCAGAAAGTTGGTTCGTGTAAATTAAAAATTAATTTTCCTTTCATCAGATGAAAATATTTTTCTGGAGCTGTCCTGCAGATGTTCCCTACAGGGTGAATTGTTTTAAATGTGAACATATGAAAAGTAAAATTTAGGCATCGTGTCCTCACTGATTATTTGTACTGTTAAGCGTAACTTTTTTTTGAAAAGTAATCAAGTGAATCGAGCTTTAGCATAATTATCATAATGACAGTTTTTATGTAAAAATGTGCCAGGGCAAAATCACTGTTTGGAACATTATGAGTTTTTATCAACTCCAGTTACTTACCAGATTTTGTTCATAAGGTTACTTTTCTTCAGTAATACCTAGGTCAGGGCTACGAGTTCTCAGTCTTCTGGCTGATACTGACTTTGTCTAGGAATTCTGCTTCCATGAAAAAGAACAGCCTTTAGTCCAGTGTTCCTGGGTATTTCTGAGTTTAGTAGTGCTACTAGCTTCGATCAGGAGCAAATGCCCAGGCTGACCCTGCAGCCCTGACATGGGGAACCAGCTTGTACGTGTGTGTGTCGCTTGCTCATTCTGTGCTTGCACCGTGGCAGACTCCAGTGCATGTGTGTTTCTGCTGGGAAAACCCTGGATGAGTATGGACGGGGTTCTGGTCTTCCTGGGTTGCTTCAGAAGAAGTCCATGCTGGAACCTTGCTTACTGTTTTGGACTACCTGGATGGGAAAGGGCAGGTTAGTGCTTCATGTTTGTGGCAGCAGGCTCAAGGATGAGGACTGAACACCCCAGTTCCTGGAGGAGTTGTACAGCTCTGTGCCTGGATGGGGTCCTGCAGATAAATCTCTTACGAGCCAGAAACCTTCCAACCTTCCACCTGCAAGGAGGCAGGGTTTGGCATGTGATTCAAAACACATAGCAGGCTATAGAACTCGAGTTGTCAGACAAGCTGCAGAGCACAGGGACAGTTGTTGGTACAGATGTGACATTGGGGAAGGCAGAACATGCACTATTTTTGTGCCTCACCATGATCAGGGAGCTGTTCAGAATTGTGTTACAGCCTCTGTCTAGATACGAGTATATCTACATGTAGATGGAGACCTTTCACCTTTTCCATCAAGTTTAGAATTCTGACTGATGCCATATTTGCATAACTGTGGCTTTGTTCTGTTTAATTTTTTTTTTATTATGCATTTTGAGATGGGCACTGTGGTGGTTTTGACCTTGTGGTCTGAAGGGCCGTACCCTTCTAGCCAGCTGTAATGTTCTAAACTAGGTTTGGTTATGCTTGACTGAGAAGAGTTCCACAAGAAAGTTCCACTTTGTTTCCTGTGTGAAACTATGAAAGTTTCTTTGGTCTATTTTATGAAGGTCACATACAACTAGAATCAGGTTTCAGAGCTATGAGAAAAGTTCAGTTGCACCACAAGTGTTCTCCCACCCATGTTTGAGGGTTGGTCACCCTGAGTTACGAAGTACAGGAGAAAAAGGAACCATGTTTCCAGCTTCTGAGATACTATTGTTTATAACAACATCTGTTCAGTAATGAACTATTTTTTCACATGGTATAATGTATGACTAGGTGGCCTTTTTCACCACCATCCCCAGCCAGTGTATCAGCCATAATCCAGGGGTATCAAAGATGAAAAGATGTGCTTCACTAACTACATAGGGAACAAAAGGAAGATGGGAAATGGATCAGTGGGACAGGGGACTTGGTTGGTCAGGATGTGGAAAGGGCTCAGCTACTGAATGTCTCTTCTGCCTCAGTTGTTACTGTCAAGACTGTTAAGGCTGGAGTAGATTTTGCATGACTATTCGAGTCAGTATTTGATTAGGACTGTTCCCTTAATAATGATTTTATGTATTATAGCTCTGGCTTTTATAATACTTCTCCAAGTATGGCTTTTTAGCAGCAGGCCCTGAGCCTAACTATTTTTTTTTTTTTAAACAAGGTCCAAGCTCTGGTATTCTTGACTCCAGGTTAGCTGCCTGACTTAGCAACCATGGTACTTTAGGCTTGCTGGTGAAAGATGATTTTTTAAACTGAAGAGTCCTTAGTGTAAAATGGTGACCCAACACCTCCAGAGGGGCAATGGCCAGGAGGGTTTTTTTGTTTCTCTGACAGGCAGGTTCTTATTGAGGCTTAACTTCTTGCCTGTCCTTTTATTCTCAATTATTGTCCTCTTAAGTTCCCAAGTTCCCAGTCTTTGGCAGGAATCATAAAAGTGACAGGTCTTCATTGTCATCTTCATTCAGAAGGGTACGGTTCTTCCACAGTTCTTCCTCCTCTGTTGGTGAAATGAAGTTTCTCTTTCTGTGCACATGCCATTCTCATGTTTCAGGGGAAAAAAAGCCAGGCAAACAACCTTTTAACCTCTGAAGTAATAATGTAAGGTAAATTGAGTCATCTGTGTTTTTCCATTTAAAATACCAAAATACCTTTGTGTGTCTGCATTTTGAAATATTTGCTGTATTCTCTGTAGATAACACCAAAAAAATCCAACTGCAGGTTCCTGAAACATGAATTATTGCCCTTCTGCATGAGTGTTGCAAGGAGCTGAAGGGGACTAATGGTTGTGGTTGTGTGTGCATATTTATGCTGCCCTGTTGAAGGCCTCAGGTGTATTTTAAGCAGCAGCAACATTCTGTCCCTGCCATCGAAGCCAGTGGAAATGTGAGTTTAATTATTATGTGAAATTATTCACACTGACAGTAGTATAGTGTGAATATTTGTCAGAGACAAGTAATGTGAACTTTTAGTAGCAACTGCTTATAGAATCTTGCAAAGCTGACAAAGGAAATTGATATGTGTGGGGTTGAAATAGGAGTGGAAGAGAGTACAAATAAGGTTCGTGCAGTAAGTTCATAGCTTATGTCCATATTTTTAATATACCTTAGCAATTTTACACCTGCCTGGTCTTCCTGATATTTTAACAAAAACAACAAAATACTTCAGCAACCACTTCTTCTGACTAATACTGCTGACTGCCTCCTGGTGTTACTTTGTCTTTTCCCATGCATAGTTAAGTTTTGACTTTATTTATGGACGAAAGAACTTCTTATGGAGGACAGCAAATTTGCACTAATCTGAGTACCAGTGGTGAGCAACTGTTTTAACTCCTTTGAATTGTAGTCCATTTCTTGGAAAGTGGGAAGCTGTGAAGATAATAGACACCTTTTGATAGTCATCTGCTGCATTTAAGTTCAGTATCTTAAATTTTATGTTGTCCTTTTCAGCCTGGGTTAATCTTGGTGCACTTGGATTGGGTGATGGAGAAGGAAATTCCCTCCTCCTGCAGGCGCTTTGTGCAGTGAGACCTTTGGTTAGTTTTGGAGAAAATTGCACCCTTTGGGGGAAGTGCTTCACCTGATGAGTGCTGCATAGCAGCTGAGAGGCCATGAAAGGCAGCAGTTTAGATTATTCCATAGAAACTTGTAGGTAGAGGTCAGATAAGCGAATTCTAAGCTCTTTGATTTCATAATTACAGGCTAATATTACCCATGGGGTCCACACTGCTCTCAGATGATTCATAGAACTTATCACTGATTTCCTGTGTGCAGCTATCGCAGGGTGTAAACTGATGGAGGAGGGTTGGACATTTTCTGTTTTGTTTGAGTCCCTTTATTTCCTTAGAGCATTGCTGTGTGCAATTTCATGTGAGTAGGGAGAGCAGGTTGGCTCTTCCATGAAGTGCCTGCCAGGAGGGACAGCAGTTGATAATTCCCAGTGAACCCCAAAAGCTTGGGAGTTCATCTTGTTAGTCCTGGGTCAGGCTCTGGTACACATTCCCACGAATCAACAAAATTCTCAAGAAGACACCAGGCCTAAGCCATTGGAAATGTGGAGTTACTGTACTCCTTGTGCCTGTGACATCTCTCCAGAGTCTCATGTACTTTGGAGGCTGGTATAAAATAACCTTTTCCATGTTTTTGTGTTTCTTCTCTTTGATCTAGCCTGTTTCATGTGCATTGTCTTTAATCACTGCCTTTGCTTCACTTAGCCTCAGTCCTTGTTGTTCTCAGAGGTGGCAGTTTTCTTGTGTGTTTTCTATATCAGAGCTCTCTTTTATTAAAATGTTATTCTTTCTCTGCTGCGAGATGATAATAACAGCCAAAAGAAGTAGAGTGGTAACTACAGTATGATGGCAGTGAAAGGCTGTATGCAAATGGAGCCCTTGAAAGAGGGCAGGAGTGGACTAAAGGATTGGCTCCTCACAGACCTAACACCTTTGAAAAATGGAGCCTTTCTCTTAAAAAGCAGGAAGATTTTCCTCCTTCAACTGCATGTGAGAGGGGGAATACTGGACAAAGACCCAAAAGGTGGTACTGACAGGCAGCAGATGAAGAATAATGATTTCTGATACCAGTCAGATGTTGTGGGTTTCACACTGCATAGTGCAGAGCAACATAGCATCAATAATACTGTCTTTCAGAAGAAAACAGCTTATTTCTGCAGAGATTCATGTGGGTTTCATTTTGGATGGACTTTACTCCTAGCCAGCAGAATCTCTTGCTTTGCAGCTGTTGTTAATTTTGGTAGGAACAGAAGTAGTAAACCCTGTGTATTGCCAGGCACTGTACACACGTAACATGAGGTAGTGGTTGCACTTTCTGATCTGAAAAAAAAAGGAAAGATTGAGAGAGGACAACAAAACAGGAAAGTGATTTGCCTAAAATAATGCAGCTGGTTTGTGGCTGAACTGAGACCAAAGCTCACTGTCTTTGTTCCTGACCAGTTGTTCATACTTGCTGTTCCTTTTGTGTATTGTCACAACCTGTTTTCATGAAATCTGTGAAGGTCTAGTGTGGAGGTGGTAGAAGCTAATTCTCTCCTTCCTTCTTTCTTTCTTTTTGTGGTCCAGGTTAAAGTCGTATTTTGTGACATTTGAAGAGCAAACAATACTATGGCTCCATGAATTTCAAAACTGCAGGAAGCGCGGCAGCGCCCCCTACCTCCAGCTTTACTTCCCTACTGTGACGTTCTTACTGGGAGCTGTGGTTTCATCCCCGCTAGAGATGCAGTGACCTGCCTTGGCACCAGAGCAGAGGAAGCTGGGTGTGGATCAGGGAAAGCCATGGCCTTGGGCTTGAATGTTTTTAACCTCTTCTATAAGTTCAAAGTGTTGGTGCTCGTCACTTTATTTGTGATGGTGCTATGGACCACATTCAGTTACTTAGTGGACACCAGACAAGAAATTCCTAAAGCTAAGAGCGTGCTGGAGTTTTTCAGGAAGGTAACTAGCCTGGAGCACAGTCCAAAGGAAGAGAAGATTGAATCCACTGCAGGCGCTCCCATGGTGAAGCCCTTTCAGGGTCCCTGCCCAGCTGTGTCTCCGTACCTGCGTAAGTAATGACGTTTTCCTCTCCTCTCTGTAGCAGGTTGTAGTGCTGCTGACTTGGGTTTCTTCCTAGTCATATTCCAGGGGGATACCTTTCCTGTGGAACCAAAACAGCCAGCTGCAGGAAGCATTCCTGGGTGAGAGAGCGCCTTGTGGCACCCAGTGCCTGCGCTGGGTCTGGCTGGGAGAGCAACCGGTGCTGCGCTCTGCATTTGTTGATAAAACAGCTTTGGTAACACACCAGCAACCTGGCTCCTCTGAGCAGTGTTTGCACTCTGGTGGGGCTTTGTCTCTGTCCTGGCCCCCTGAAATCCAGTGGGGTGGGCAGGAGGCTGGGCGTGGACACAGTGTGGACTGCTGACCCCAGCTGACTGCAGTGGTATTCCATACATACCCTGTGACTGTGCCATTCATCATGCTCAGCAGTAAAAAGCTCAGGGAAAGGAGGAAGGAGGGATGTTCATGGTGGCAGCATTTGTCTTCCCAACAACTGCTGTATGTGCTGAAGCCCTGCTTCCCTAGACTGGCCAGACACGTGCCTGCAAATGGCGGGAATGAAGGAATGAAATGAAGGAATTTTTCTTTTTCCCTTGCTTACACATGCATCTTTTGCTTTTTAAAAAAATGAAATTATTTTTGTCTTAACCACAAGTGTTTTCTTCTTTCATCTGTTTTTTGTCTTTTCATTAAGTATACTTTCTTGTCTCTGTATTGACAATTGAAGGACTTCACAACTCTGCTTGCGTTAGCACTAATTATGATGAAGGTTCAAATGGGTGACTGTTTTCTTGGTTTGGGCATTTTTATTATTCTACTTTGTCCTTGGCTAGGTACTGCTAGCAGCACCAGGCTCCTGCTTTGCAGTATCGTGTCATTATCTTCTTTCTCTTCCGTATTGTGAACCTGATTAGGGATTTGTTTGGGAAGGTGAATTCTTCCTTCTTCCCTAATGTAGTCCAAAAAGCTTCTGTCTCCCTGCATACCCTCACCCTGACCCCAAGAAACATTTCATTAAGTAAATACAGCAATGGCTGTAGCCATCACAGTTTCCTGAATTGTACTTTTTCATGGGCTTGCTGAGTCCAGAGGAGCTGGGATGATGGCTCAGTGCTAGCAAGAGAAGAGATGAAAATTTAATTTGGCTGCAGAAAGCCTTGGTGTGTTTTATCTTACTAATTCATAGCCTTGAACCTGTTGTGGTTTTTTGTGCTTTAGGTACCGATGACTTCTTACAGCCACCATCCTATGTCTCTGTCCACTTTCTTCTCCTTGGCTTTGCCCTGGCAGCCATTTCTGGCCAATCCTTCTGCAGTAGCTTAGAATTTCTCTTGGGTTTTTAAAAAATATTTTTATTTTATTGCTATTATTTCATAGTCAGTTTAAGCAACTACATGCTTGACACCCACTCCTTCCACTGCCTGCATAAAATCCTTGTGGTACTACTTTTCTCTTGGAAGGGTGGGGAAGCCAGTTGGGGCTTGAACCTGGGTTTCTTGCACTGGTTACATAGTGCCTCATTAAGTGACTGGAGCAGCCACAACCTGAAAGGACTCAAGAAAGGTCCTTGTGCTTCTCTCACAGGAGGTGCCAGCAAACTGTCCTTCAAAGCATCTGCTACACTGGCAGAAGTGCAAAAGGAGAACCCTCAGGTAGCCAAGGGCCGGTACCACCCTGTGGAGTGCTCGGCCCTGCAGCACGTGGCCATCCTTATCCCACACCGCAACCGAGAGAAGCACCTGCTCTACCTCCTGCAGCACCTCCACCCCTTCCTGCAAAGGCAGCAGCTGGATTACGGCATCTATGTCATTCACCAGGTGAGGCAGCTCTGCAGAGCTGTGTGGGTGAGGGTGATGGACGTGCCCTGCAGCCTGAGCAGAGGCTTCTGCTGCCTCTGCTGGCCGACATCCGTCCTCCAAGCCTGCTTCCAATAATTCTTCTGGCTGGCTGAGTGCCTGCAGCCTCTGCTGGTGGCACTCCTGGATCCCGGGGCTGGGGACTACTGGCAGTGTCCTTAACTGGTATTCATTTCTCAGTCTAAGTAACTTGGTGTTTCTGAGTTAGCATGCAGGGTAAGCATCTTTTGAACTGCCAGTGCAACTCACTTCTCTTGCAGTATCCACACATGTAACTCGGCTGGCCTGTTCTGTCTTCACATTTGGATAGAAGGCCCCAGTTTGTCTCTAGCCCCTCTCTCCATCAGGCTCTTGTGCTTAGTAAGTCGTGTGTATCTTGTGGTTTTACCTCTGCTTTCTCAAACATAACACAGCAGCTGCTGCTTGTAGCTGCTTTATTTGCCCAGCAAGTGCAGTGGGAAGTAGTTGTCAAGGAAGAGCATTTGGTTCCTGAAAGATTTATTAATTCCTTTGTTTTCTTTCTAGCAATGCTGTTTCAGTGGCTAAAACTTAAGCTGTGCCACGTTGTCTTTCATCAAGGTGCTTATGTTCTAATTGCATGTGCTAAAAGCATTATATATTTCTCTTTTGCAATATGCTGTCTTTTTCTTGGTCTTCTGTTATGTTTGCTTTCTTTTACTCTCATTTACTTATATGTTTTGCTTTGGCTTCAAAAAGTCATTTGAGACAGTAAAAGAAAAGGTGATAAATTAATTCAGTTTCTCTTCCCTCCTGATTAAAGAGCCTAGAGTCAATTAATCAGTATGAGGCAGTGCTTTCTTGGTGAAGGCTTCCACTCTTACACTTCTGCTCAGCTGAGTGTCTCAGCAGAACAGCAATAAAAGTCATGGCATGATATTTTTACTTGGAATGAACTGTTCTTTGATTGTTTAGAGTCATTGTGAGGCCTCTAGAGTGGAAAAATGAGGGGTTTTATTCCTGCATTAATATGTATTATAATCATACATTTACTGGCTCATTCTAGCAGGAAGCAGTGGTTGGGAATAAATTATTGGGAGAATGGGCATATCTTGTTAATTTATTGAAATATGTGAAGTGGAGAACTGCTGTTGTCATGTTGGCAAAAAGTAATACAGAAGTATGGAAGTTTTGTCTGATGAGCACAGCAGTGTCGAGTCTGAACTTGTTCTATCAGAGATTGTGCTTGGAAGGTTGGAAGCTTTCATATAATAACTTTTCCATGTAGACAGGCATGCCCAAAGACTGGAAAGTGGGTCTAACAAAACCCTTCTGGGGCAAATCCATTTTCACTCTCGATTTGTGATATCATTAGTTGTTTTAAGTTTCTTTTGAGGAGAGACAAACAGGATTTAACTGTTAAATTACACAGTCTACTTTGGAGGTAGATTAAATGGGCCTTTCGTAAATTTTTCTGTGAGCCACTGAAGGGTTTACTCCAGATTTCTTCTTTATGGGCTGCTTTTAACATCTCTAAAATCGTGCTTCTCTTAAATGTGTGCATGCATGAATACTGTGGCTCAAAACAATGTGAGTTTGTAATCTCTAAAGCGTGAATAATTTCTTTCCCAACATAAGTTTGTCTTGTGGTCAGTGTTATTTTTCCATAGAAACAGAGGGATACAATTCTGTGCTTGAGAAAAGATGAGTGAATTTTGCTATTTGTTCAGCATGTGGTCTGACACGGAAAACTGCCCTTCCTGGAAAGCAGTGTCAGCTGGCATTTCCCTGCTGTGGTGGCTTGCACTGATGAGGAAAACAGAACTTCAGCAGATGGGAGGGGCTGTGCTGAACTAATCTGGGATACTCAATACAAGTGATGTTCTCTGAGTGTACCTTACCAGACATCTGATTTGTTCTGATCACTCAGTAACCTTTGTTTTCATCCTCAGGAGAAGACTGTCTCATGGGTATTTTTATAGATGGGACATCTTAAGAAAAACAAAACACACCAAAAAAACCCAATTCAGAAATTTGACATCCTGATTGTGGGTGAATTGTATCTAGATTTTTTACTGGAAAATTTCTCTCCAGAGGATGGATGCAATTGATTATCCATGTCGTAATTTCTCAGAAAGGGTACTATTATTGTATTTTTCAGACTGCAGGTATAGAGTCATAAATTCCATAATTCTGCTTCATTCCAGAGCAGATGATTGTTTTAGTGAACAAATCGTACTCTAGAGCCAGGTGTTACTTTTTAGAACAATAAAACATGCCTTGTATACAACAACTTTTCCCTACAGCTCACTTTCTCTCAGCCTGGAGAGGCCAGCTTCTTTCTCATTTTCTATGGACCCTTTTTTTTGCCCAGGCACTTTCTAGAAAATTTGCTAGAATTCCAAGCAGTTTCTCTTGAGAACATTTTTTTAAAATTATTCTTTCAAGTACACAGGCTCATTGCTGTGGAAAATGACTGTTTTGTCTTTTTCTGGGAGGGCAGGGGTTGGTCCTGTGGTTCCCTAGTGAGAACTTGAGGGAAATCCTCACTTTGTCCCCAAGAGCAGAAAGCCTTCTGCAGACTGGTACGGTGTGCAGCCAGGTAAGAAATGAAAATAGCAAGATAAGCACATGTCCTGCTCCGAAGTGAATGTTGACATGATAAGCTTACAAAACTGCCAGGTGTGTGTGGATATACTTGTACCTCAGAGGTGAAAAATTTGATTTTTGAAAAGCGACTACTAGGTAACTTATAGCAAAAGCAAACGATGAAGACTAGTAAAAAGGTGAAACTGTGCTAGGAGCATGCCCCCTGCAACAGCATAATCAGGTTATAAGTAGGAGGTAAAAGTGAAGAGACCTGCTTTTCACTCCCACTCTGCCACCTGTGTGTGAGCTGAGGGAATACAGGGAACTCTTTCAGCATGGCTGAGGGGACAGGCATAAATCATTCATGGCAAGGGCTCTGACATCTAAAGACTAATTAGCAGGGGATTAACGTGGGGGTTTGGTTTGATTTTGCTTTTTAAAAAAGGACTTCCATGAGCCTTACTGTATGGAACAGCAGTTTCTAGACTGTACTGATGTATCTTCTGTTGTGGGGCCTGATGGTAACTCCAGCACTGGGGGCAGAAGGGTGGTTAAGCCATGGGGCACTCACACTTGTGGTGCCCAGCTAAGCACAGGCTTTCCTGGGCCTGGCTGGGTGTGCTTGTGATGAAGAGAGGCTTGAGAAACACCTTGCACTGTTGGACACTCTGATGCTGTGCCCAGTGTTACGGGGCACTCTGTGCACTTACTGCTCTGGAGGTGCTGGAAAGGCTGACACGGGTTACAAACCACACAATCGGAACAAATGCCCTGCAGCAGCTCTGGTTCAAAAGCTGTGGCACCTTCTTCAGAGTTGTTTCTCTCCATTCTTTTCCACAGGCTGGCAACACCAAATTTAATCGAGCCAAACTGCTGAATGTAGGATACCTAGAGGCCCTAAAAGAAGCAAACTGGGACTGTTTCATTTTCCATGATGTGGATCTGGTGCCAGAAAATGACTTTAACATTTACATGTGTGACACACAACCAAAGCACCTTGTAGTTGGCAGGAACAATACTGGATACAGGTAGGAAACCAGGAATATGGAAAGAGTACTAACAGGGAAATGCCATGTTACTGATAATGTTCCTCTTCTGATGGAGCTGTGTGCTGGTGTCTACCCTTCCTCCTGGCACCAGGTCTCTGGTGGTAACACTTCACCTCTCTGGAGTACAGAACTGGACAGACACCTCTGCAGTCAGCCCTGTGGTCACCTGCACAAATGATCATTGTCATTGTTCTGGTTTCTGGAGTTGAATTAAGGGGTGTTTCAAGAGGAAAGCAATGTGCCAGAGGTTGTGTAGAGACCTTCTGGCAAAGCTAGATACACATTTGCAATTTCTTGATCCTGTGATTTGTAGATGTGATCTTACTGTAACAGAAGTTGCCACTTCTGCTGTTGAAGAGGTAATGTCTGATATTGAGAGCTCAAGTGTGGGAATTTGCCAAGGGATAGGGCGATCCTTTAATTATTTCACTGAGCAGTGTCTAACACAGGATCATTCTGATTTTTAAATGACTCCCCTAAGTGCTTATGTGATATAAATAGTTTAAAGTGAAAAGTCAGGTTCAGTCCACCTCAGAGGGAAAAGGCTCCTGAGCTTGGTGAATTTAATGACTAAAAGTGTTTTCACCGTACTTGTTTCTTTCAAGATTCAGTTCATGTCACATCACTCTAAATATTGATTGGAGTGGGCTTTTCAAAATCTAATCTCAAAGTACTTTGAAGTAAAGCTCTGCTGTTTCTGCATTTCCTTTGTTAAATATATGAGAAAGAGATGGGATGTGCCAATACTGACACAGAACAATATTCACTTTCCAGTCATTTAGTGAAAACTGGAACAAGTACATATGTACTAGCCTTGTGACAGGCTTTTGGAGCCCTTGCAGAGCCTTGCAGTGTATTCCATTGGAGTGCTGGTGGCTTGAACTTGATAATTCAACTTGAATTGATAATTAGTACTTTTTCTGTGTCACTGCCTGTGTTTACGCATCCATGAAGTGGGCTAATAATGCTCTGCTTCCAAGGCATGTCTGAAGGAATTCAGATTGTGAGCTCAGGAATGATGCTTGAACTGAGCTGATACCACAGGTTGAAATCCCAGTTGGGTGACCTCAGTGTTTTGCTGCAGCTGAGGTGAGCATAGTGAGACACGTTGCTCAGATGAGGTGGAGAAAACCGAACCCATCCATGTTCTCTATTAACACAAAATGTCCTGAGCAGAAATGTGTTGTGTTTTGTGGGATTGGTTTGGTTTGGTTTTGGGGTGTTTTGGGGGGAGGTGGTCTTTTTTTTGTTGTCTGTTTTTTGGTTTTGGGGTTTTATTAGTTACCTGATGCAGGGTGGGGGAATTATTTTTTCTTCCAGGGGCCTGTATTCTATTGTGACGCAGGGTGCAGTAATCTCAGCAGCAATGTGCCTTTGGAGATCCACTGCTTTATCTTTAGCTACATAAACTACAGCTCAGTTTTGGGTTCTTTTAGACAGAAGACATATGTATTAAAGCTTTGAAGATAAGGTTGGGAAAGCTCTTTTATTTTAATTGAGGTTTTTCCTTGTGACCAGCACATCTTTTCCTCCTGACCATTCCTATTGTATGTGTTCTTCAGTCCAATTTTAAAATTCCAAAGGAGCTGGTGTTCTCTTGTCCTCAGGGAAGGGATGCCTACAGGGGCTGTTACACAGCTGCATTTTTGCAGGTGATATCAGCTGAGAGCAATTTATGCCTGGGCTCTGCCAGTTCTGTGCTGCCTGAGGAGGGTTGAGTGGGCAGCACTGTCCTGATTACAAGATCACAGAATGGATGGGGTTGGGAGGGACCTCTGGGAATCATCCAGTCCAAGCCCTCTGCCAGGGCAGGGTCACCTAGAGCAGGTAACACAGGAACTCATCCAGGTGGGTTTGGAATGTCTCCAGAGAGGGAGAGTGCACAGCCTCCCTAGGCAGTCTGTTCCAATGCTCTGCCACCCTCCATGGAAAGATGTTCTTCCTCATGTTGAGGTGGAACTTGTTGTGTTTTAGTTTATGGCCATTGCTCTTTACCCTGTTGGTGGAAACCATTCAAGGGTCTGGTACCATCCCCTTGTCGCCCACCTCACAGATATTTATTTGCATTGATGAAATTCCCTCAGTATTCTCTTCTCCAGACTAAACAGGCCCAGCTCCCACAGCCTCTTCTCATAAGGAAGGTGTTCCAGACCCCTCATCATCTTTGTGGCCTCTGCTGGACCCTCTCCAGCAGTTCCTTGTCTTTCTTGAACTGTGGAGACCACAGCTGAACACAGCACTCCAGATGTGGCCTCTCTAGGGCTGAGCAGAGGAGGAGAATCCCCCCCTTGTCTTGCTGGTCCCACTCTTCCCAGTGCACCCCAGCTCTGGCTCTGTTGGTGTCTGCCTCTGCAGTGGTGTAGGGGAGTTATGGGGTGAACAAGCAAGCAGTGGGGTGTGTATGTGGGTGTGTGCAGGGGCAGTCAGTTCCCAAACTCCCAGGCTGCTGGAACGGGATGTGCTCCTGTTGGTGACTGTCCTGAAAGCGCGGATGGGGAGGGCTCTGCCCTGCTGTTCCTGTTTATGGGACCTCCTTGCTGTACATTCTGTTTGTTTACTGCCTTCCTCTGGAGTATCCGTAGCAGAAGTCTCAAGGCAGTAATATGTAATTAAAGCTTGATGGAACTTCCTCTACCTTGTGGCTTTTCTTCTCCAGGGGAGGAGATAAAGGAGAGGGAACAAATCTGTTCACAAGTCAGGCCTGACCAACCTGATAGCCTTCTCTGATTTGACTGGCTTGGCTGAGGGTGTAGCAGTGGATAATGTTTATCTTAGGAAGGCTTTCAACACTGTCTCCCATAATGGCCCCACTGACAAAGTGATGAAGGATGGACTGGTAAGTGGACAGTGAGATGGGCTGGAAGTGCCAGACCTGCTGGGCTCAAAGGGTTCTGATCAGTAGAGCAGAGTCCAGCTGGAGGCCAGTCACTAGTGATTTACACCAGTTTGATACTGGTACCAGCTAGAGTCTTCATCAGTAGCCTGGAAGATGTGGCAGATTGCACCCTCAGCAGGTTTTCAGAGGACAGAAATCTCACAGGGCTGGTTTATGTAGCAGGGCCTTTGTCAGGCTGGAGAATCTGAACAGAGAGGCTGAACAAAGGGAAATGCAGTGTCCTGTACCTGGAGAGAAGTAACTCTGTGCACCAGTAGCTGCTGGAGGCCAGCTGTCTGGAAAGCAGCTTTACTGGGAAGGATCTTGGGCCACCAGTGTGCCCTTGTGCCAAAGGCCAGTGGCATCGTGGTGGGGAGTCATCAGCAGGCTGAGGGAGGTGATTGTTCCCTTCTGCTGAGCACCGTGGAGATGATACCTGGAATACCGTGTCCAGTCCTGAGCTAGTCCAGAGGAGAGCCTGAGAAGATGATTAAGGGATTGCAGCATCTGGCATGTGAGGGAGGCTGAGAGTGCTGGGACTGTGTAGCAGAGAGGAGGCAGAGGGGGATCTTGGAAATGTGTACACATACCTGAGGGACGGGAGCAGAGACTGTGGAGCCAGACCCTTTTCAGTGAAAGGCAAGATAATGGGCACAAGTGAAAGAGATAATGGGCACAAACTGAAATACAGGAAATACCACCTGAACGTATGAAAAAATGAGGATGTGTCTTTTTACTGCGAGGATGGTCCAATACTGGAACAGGCTTCCCAGAGAGATTGTGGAGTCTCCATCCTTGGAGATGCTCAGAATCTGACTGAACATATTCTTCAGCAAGTTGCTTTAGCAGACCCTCTCTGAGCAGAGGGGTTGGATCAGTGATCTCCAGGGGTCCCTTTGACATTCACAATTTCTCTGTGATGCTGTGAGCAAAAATCAGCCAGGAAAAATAGTCTTGAGAGAGGTTGTGTTAAGGGTCTTGTGCTGGTTTATTTTCTCCTTTGGTGTTTTTTAAATTATATTCATGGTAAACCAGAAATAATAATAAGCATTGTCTGGCCTGTCGAAAGCCATAAGAAGTACTTTCTAGCCCTGGCAATTTGTTCATCTGTTTAGATTCACTTACATGTACAAATGAAATCTGCAGCCTTGTGCCCATCACCTCTGAATGGGCTGGGGCAAGGTAGTAGAAGCTGTGTTGTAATGTTACCTTAAGGGCCAAGACAGAGCAGGGCATCAGAAAAAGCAATTAGCAGAATGGCCTAAGAAGGTAAATAAACATGATATGTAAACATCTTTTTAAAGCAGATGCATTTTTCAGGATGAGGAAGGTAAAAGTTAGAAATTAATCTCCTTTAGAGCTGAGCTCCATTCCAGTGGGTTACTAAGTAACCTGCACTGTACCTTACCTTGGAATTGTTGTTGCAATATCCCGTAGCACATGTCCCCTTGTGTGAGCTGATTTCTTTCCAAGTTTTTCAGATTCAGCTCTAAGACAATCAGTGGCTCACAGTTGTTATTGCAGAGCTTCCACTACATGAGTGCATAGCTTTGTTGCTTTTCTGTACCTCAGAGTCCCTGAAATGAAGTACCTGTTTGGCTGCCAAGGGAAATTGTGTAAAGAGAGAGAAGCTCCTGCGTAAGACTCTGTTCTCTCAGTTGGAGAGGTAATTTTTTCTGGCCTAAAGCATATTGCCATCTTTTTGTGAAAAGAGGAAGAGAACAGGACCAACTTTTAAGCATTTGTGTACCCCTAACTCTGTGAAAGACAAGTCTAGATTTGGAGTATCAGGGTGATGATTTCATTGTTGACAGAATTTGACTTTTAATTTTTCCTTCTCTCTTCTTGTATGTCTAGGTTACGGTACCGGGGATATTTTGGAGGTGTAACTGCTCTTACAAGAGATCAGTTTTCCAAAGTGAATGGATTCTCTAACAACTACTGGGGTTGGGGTGGAGAAGACGATGACCTTCGAATCAGGTAAACAATGAGGAATTACTTTTAAGAAAAAAATTTTAAAACTAGCCCAACTTCACACATAGCCTCCAAGAGCACAGCACTCCAGGGGCCTTCATCCAAAACAGCATTGAACAGTCTTGCAGTGGAGAGGTGAAGTGTAAGATGCAGTTCTGTGAGCAGTTTCCTCTTTGCAAGGGTTGGGGTATGTCTGATGCCTCATCCTCTTCCTCACAGCACTGCTGGCTGGGTGTGGGTTCAGTTGTTTGGTTGGTTTGGCTTGGTTTTGTCTCAGACACACAGCATTTGTATTCTTGCTTGGAAATTGGTTATATTGGAAGTCTGGGGTGTGGTTTGCCAGACACACAAATGTATTGAGTTCCAGTGCTTTGCTTGAATGTGGCAGTGTTTTGGTGGGACTGGGTGTTTTGCATTCCTTGACTACTGGATTTGCTCCAAGCAGGGCTTAATTTGTGTTTGTGTATTGTTGATTATAGTGAAAATAGCAAATAACTTGAATACTAGAAAGGCTACATATATATGCATATGCCCTTTGCTCTTGTGAAAACTCATTTTGCAGATGTGCCTGTCAAAGTAGGAGAAATCTGTTGGCTGGCGAGGTTTAGCGGGACAAAGAAGTCAACCAAACTTTTATGTTGCTCTTTTGCCCTTTGCCTACGAATAAACCTCTGATTGTACATTGCTATTAGTAAATGTAGTATTTAATTAATTAAGTAAGTAAGTAAAATCAGTAAATTAGCCACAAGCAAACAGCCGGTAATCCACACGCTCTGATGGCAGAGCCTATCAGTTTGTAACTTGGTTTATACTCTGTCATTTTTGAGTTGTTATCCTTTTCAGTTGCTTAAATATATTGCAAACAAACGTTTTGGGGACATAAAATTTATATCCCTGGTGATGTTATGTAAATATAAAGGGGATTAAGTGTGTGAAAAGTTAGGAACTTCCAAATGAAAGTGTTTCTCGGTGTCAGTTCAGCAGATTGGTCAGCTCTGTCTCAAGAAATCTGAAAGGTCTGCTGGAGGCATGGATTTCTCTCCCTTAACCACAACTATTTTTCCTTCTTCCTCCTGCCTAGACACACCAACTACTCTGTGGCCTCCTGGGAGCTGACTTTTATAGTTTAGAGGGCGGCTTGGTGCTATTTTATTCTCTGGCTTCCCATGGGTGATAGTTCTTTCAGATGTTCCTGTGGGCAGCAGAGAAGCAGCAGGATTTACTGAGGGGTGTTTGCAAGGGGTTGGAAACAGCGATGGGTTTGTGTGGCACTTTGTAACTTTGCAGCTCTTGATGTCTTAGTGGGGGAAACCAAGAAATGACCCAGTGGGTGCTCTGCGGCTGGACTGGGCTTGTGCTTTTCCTCTTGGCTGGGCTTTGGGCTGTGCTGGTGATGGAGTTTGCAGGGGGAGGTAAATGGCAAGCCTGGTGTCTGGTGGGTGCAGAGATCCTTGGAGCCTTCCCGAGGGAAGTCAGCAGGTGGCAGCATCCCTTCGGTGCCCTCAGAATTCAAGGCCAGGGACTCACGTTCTACCGTTTTGCCTCTGGAACAAACGTGGTGGTCTCTTTTGGGCTCCCTCCTAAGGTGTGTATCACAGAGAGATTCTTCAGATCATTTGTTGTAGTTGTTTGATAATTTACTGCTACAAAGTCATGAAAATCTGTAAGGGGCTCAGCTTTTTCAAATCATGGTTTCCTATTTTTCTTTCAGCTGATGAGTGACTAGCAAAGAGTCCATAAGAGTCCTTAAGATTCCTTATTTTCTTAATTAAGAGTCCTTAAGATTCCTTAATTCCCTTGTCATAAAATTTCTTTCTTTCTACTGTCAGGGCAAAGTTGTGCTTCACAGGTATGTGTAAGGTCAAAAGCTCCAACCAAGTGCCTGATGTCAGACATTTAGATCTGAGCACAGGGCTCAGTGCTTCTGGCACTGTTCTCAGATAAATTTTCTTCATGTGAACAACTAAAAGTTTTGCAGCTGTCTGCCAGCTATTAAAAAAGAAAACAAGCTTTTTTTTTTTTTTTAATGTTTTTATAAGTGGAGAACTACCAGGTATAAGGGTTTTATTGCAGGGGTTGAGATGAACTTGTTGCAGAACGTGTGGAGCCTTGCTACAGGGCAAGAGTAGCCCAGTCAAGCCTGATATAAATGTACTCTGTTGTATAATGTGTGCTTAAAGCTCTACATCTCTACTGTAGTAGCTGTCTGCTTCTGTTCAAAAGAAAGGTGTGTCTGTCACCCCCCCAGAACCTGTTCTCCAGGAATGCAACTCTGAGCCTCATTTCTGTGGCAAAATGGATTGCGGAAGAGATGCACATGAGCTTTTACAGCTCTCCATATTTGCTTCCACAGCATCTATAAGAGAAGAAGTCGCCAACTGTTGGGTTTTTTCATTAACAGCTGGTTCATAGGTGTTGCCTTCCTCACAACACTTCTTGTTGCTTCTTGCAGGGTTGAGATGCAGAAGATGAAAGTGGTGAGGCCGCCTGCTGATGTGGCCAGGTACACGATGATCTTCCACAACCGGGACCATGGTAACGAGGAGAATCGAGAGAGGTGGGTCAGGAACAGGTTTCTACCTTGCATCGTCTCGGTCTGTGCTGAGCCAGGCACCTGGGGAAAGAGTTCTTTGCTCTAGGCCAAAAAGGCTTTTTGTGGTACCCAGAGGCCCTGGGGGACACCCCTGTGACAACACTTCACAGCTGCCAGCTGTTTTCTCTACATGAGATCCTTCTAGAACTGACTGGGTGGTGTTTCCTAGAAAATTCCAAAATTACACTTACATATCTATGATTTATGCATGATTTCAGAGACTGAGCCAAAGGACTTTTCTCCCCATAGGTGATTGTGCTGAAAAGAGGAAAAACAGGACTTTGCATACCCAGTAGATAGAAAATGGCAGTAGCTTTCCTTCCAGATTTACTACCATTGAGAAAGAGCTCAAAACTCCTCTCCTGTGCACGTCAGTGAAGATTTTTCTCCTCTTTGTCCTCAGGATGAAGCTTCTTCGTCAGGTCTCTAGAACATGGAAGACAGACGGGCTGAATTCCTGTGCCTACAAACTGCTCTCTGTGGAACACAACCCGCTGTACATCAACATCACGGTGGACTTCAGCGTGCAGCCCAAGGTCTCATAGGGGCCAGCACCTCCCAGGTTATAGGAAATGGCAACAGATCTCCTTGGTGGCTGCTGTTAGAGCAGATGACTTCCAGCACCTGCTTAGAAGAGTCCTGCAGTAGCACAGGGGAAAGTTAAGTGTTCCTTCACAGCGTCTCATTGTGTGGTTGAGAGTTTCCTTTTGTGAGGACTGGAGTTACGGACTGACCCAAGGGACAGGTCCTTGTGTTATTCTATGCACTTTTTGCTGGGACCTTGGAAAAAGTGTCCTTGTTTGGGCTGGTCTAGTGGAAGCACTTGAACCAAGTCCCTGAAAAAAAATTTGGTTTTGCAACTATTTTTGAAGTTATTTGTGGTGTTGTTAAAAGCACAATTCTTCAAGAACTACAAACTTGATGAGAAAAGTTAATTTTTTCTAGTCTAAGGAAAAGCTGCTTTTGTGTGAGGGAAGAGCAGTAATGGTAATGGGTAAGGAGATGTTACGAATTTCTCAATAAATGCAGTCCACTGAACTCCAGTGTCTCGTCCTTCACACCACAGTGTCCTTGGCTGAGGGACTGCTGGCATGTCCCGTGGCAGTGATCAGTCTCATTCTGCAGCAGGATGCCTGTCACTCTCCAGGGATCAGGAAGGAAAGGCAATAGCCAGCTGTGCTGCAGGGGGAGAAATTCCTCTCCACGTATTTTAACGCTTTGGGCCACGCTGTTAGCAGAGTGTGGATTTGTGTACATACCCAGGCCATCATCATCTGTGAGTCTTGCTCAAGAAACAGGTGAAAGGCTGTGGGTAACCAGCCGTTCCCCTGGGCTGCTGGATTTGTGCAGAAGTCTTGATTAGAGCACTTACTGCATTGGATTTTATTGTCTTTACATGTTGATGTGAAGCCAGGCTTGGGAGAGTTTCTTTTAGAACATTATTCCAATAGTGGAGAAGACTGAAATGAAATGTTTTAAGTATAGTGGCATAGATGCAGCTTCTCAGTGATGAAGGAACTTTTGTATCTTCAAGTAATAAGCCCAAATACCCTGTGTCACACTCTCAAAATAACTGGACCTGGCAGGCAGTGCTACAGACTGAGCTGGCAGAGAAAGAAAGTTTACAGCAAGGGTTTGGGCAGACTGTGTCAGTCTCACAGTCAGGTAAGTACAAATGCACTCCTGCCAGGGTCACAGCTCCACTGTTGACATGTTTGACTTAGAGGAAAAGACTAGTATTTAATTTCTCAGAAGTATTTTATATTGAAGACAGCTCAGCCTTGAATGATACTGAATGTCTGAGCAACAGCTGTAGTAGTAGATCAATTTCCCTGCCCTGGGCGGGGGTTAGACAGCCCAGGTGACAGCCTCAGGTCCCATTCAGTCTGCACTACTTGCAGCTAAAATAAAATCATTTAAACAGTGGTGGTTTGGGTCAGGAAAAAAAAAATCAATCAGGAATCTAAACTCTGGCTTGTCTGGTTTCAGGGCAACTTTCTCTTTTATTACACTCTTATTCAGTATTCTATAAAACTCTTAAGCCAAACACATAACTCCATTTATTTTACTCAAATTCACAGAAGATATTTATAGAACTGTAGCTGGCTTCAACACCTTCTCAAAATACAACACATCAGAGGCCAGTGCGACAGAATGGCTTGCATCCCAATTTACACTTAGGTACAAAGCAGGACAGAGCAATCCAGCTACTGCACAAAGGTTCCACAGAGCTTGGATCAGCTCACTGTCCCAGAGACGTGGCTCAGGAGTCAGTTTTACAGTGACTGGGACAATTTTTACAGTAAGCCACAGACTGTTCAGTAGCTGTCATACCCTATTGCTGGAGCCTCTTCTAAATCTGAAACAGTCTGAAGAAAAGCGAAAGGCAAAAGGGTTAATCTCAGGTGGGGCAGACTCCACGGGGAAACGGGAGGTATTGGCTGAATGCCCACATAGCACACAACCTCTGCTTTTGTTTTCAGTCTCTTAAGAAAATGGGGGAACATATCCAATGTCCACAGTGATCTTGGTATAAAGAGGATGCTTAGTCCTGGAAAGGAGCCTGAACTGTAATGTATTCATTCCGTCAGCCTTCCATGTTTTTCTGGTGTTGTGTCGGGAAGGAGGCCTGAGGGAGGAAGAGTATCTGCAGTTAGAGGAAAGAAGGTAACATTTGCAGCTCAAGCTGCAGTAGAAAGAGTCTTCTAAAGGGCAGAAAAGTCCTGAGACAATTCTTCCCATGATACAGACTGAAGAGATTACAGTGAGTTGACACTGAGTACTCCAAACAAGGAGGACAGTTCGGGCTGGACCCTGATCAGAGAGGGAGACCAGCGAGGTGGCAGCTACAGGCTCCAAAAGCCAAGAAGCTGTTGGCAGCTTAGAGAGCCCTGGCAGTGCAACGCGCAAGTTTGCAGCCACGGTGTGCATAGGCTGCTGTAGGTAGGTTTTTGACAGGGTTGTTATGGAAACCTGAGTTTTGAGATGATAAAGAGAAAGCTGCAGTGTCGGTATGAGAAGCCTCCACCACACTTGACCTAACACCCTCCTCCAGCTCTTCTATATAAAACAGTCTTTGATAAAGTCTCTCATAGCACCTTTCTCATGTCTTCAAACTTGAATATTGCTTTCCACTATTTTAATGGCACATTGTAACTCCACACAGACTGAACAGCAAGCTTTTAATATTGGGAACTTGTAACACAGGGACTCTTCAAACTGAAATCTCCCTATTTACAAGACAGGCAGTGTTTTTTGTGTTAAGTTTTACTTCCTGTATAATTTCATGTTTAGCTGATGTGTTAGCTTCCTAGCTGGCATGTGTCCTTCTCAATAGGAAGAAAAGAAAAGAAACTAGGAGAAACCCTTCAAGTGGGAAGACAGGAGCAGAATGATTGATTTGAAACTGACTGGGGGCTGTTTTTAGATAGCCTTCCTAAAGCAGAAAAAGCAGCAGTGACATGAAGCACATGCATCCTGTGCTGGGGAAGATGACAGCAACAGCCAAGCTGCCACAAGGCCCAGGGTACCCGCAGCCCCAGCAGGTACCTCCTCCAAGGCTCCTGGATCTCTGTCTCTTCACCGTAGTCCATCACTCGGTAGCGTCCCAGCTGAGGTGATGTCCGCACTATTTTCATTCCCGCTAAGTGAATCCTTTAAAACACCACAGAAATGTGTTTGCTTAGGCATAGGGATGCCACTTCCTGGCTCACAGTCAGATGATTTTCAGTCCTAATGCTATAAAAACAAAGTGCAGAAGCAGCACAGGGCCACATGACCTTCTCTAGCGGGCTCTAGGCCGGCTTGGGCTAGAAAGCTCCCAGCTGCAGTGCACTTTGACAGGGCACAAGGGGATTAGAGCAAGCAGAGAGTGAACTACAACATACAGAGCATTCAAGAGCAGCTCCCCTGAATCTGACAAAGGAACAGTATTCCACTTCCTCCTAAGAACAGAGCTTTTGCTGCCTAGTGGTCCATCACTTAAACTTTAAGGAGGGAAAAAAACCCCACAACACAACCTCAAACTTGCAGTTTCTGAAAGGAAGCCAGTCTGGAGTTTCAAAACCAGACTAAGCCTCTCTGTTCTTTGAGAAGTGCCATTCATTCAGATGGCCTGATTGGACAGGTTCATAAAAGATTAGCGATAAATGCAGGCACCAGACAAATATAAGTAAACTCAGCTGCAGGACAGTTAGATAAGAAAAGAGGAACTGAAGGCTCAGAACTCCAGAGCAGAGCTTCTAAACCCAGAAAGGACGACTTTCAAGCACCCCACAAACCACTGCTGACAGCATTTATGCTACTTTGCCAATAAGAAGTGCCTTTAATAGTGCTAGGACTACCAAACTTCTGTTATCACAGGACAGCCCTTAGGCAGAGAAAATTCCTGTGAATGTAAGATTGAATGTTTGCTCAGTTGAGGTTATCTAACTGGCATGCTTGCAGCATTTGACTGCGTTCTGTCGGGATCTGATACAGCAGGAATGTTATAAAGCTGGAAGGCTACAGAGTTGAAAATATTTGTTAGGCTAGAGCCATCAGATGATCATAAAACTTCACTGACAGTGTTACAGTTCAATTATTTCAGATGGAGTTTTAGACAAAGTTTTTTGTTTTCTGAATATAAGCTTATGGCACACTCAATCATAACGAGACAAAAAAGCAAGAACACTAAACTAGCTTTGCTCTTACAGTTTTTTGCATTGCAAATAAGACTAAAATGGAACCATTAATACATTCATCTAGTGTCAAGAAGAGCCCAAGAAGAGCCCAGACTTTCCTGTAGTTGAAAATGTTAACACATTAGTGACTCCAATTAGAATGGTGTTTTCTTCTAATAAAAGGTAGATCCTGGTATTTGCTACAACTTGTGTTAAAGAGTACTGCACTCTGCCAACTCTAAGTAGCAGCTGGTAGTTTTTTTCACTAATTCTGCTTTTAATAAGCAGTATCCCAGAAAAAAAATTATATTTGCACAGAATTTTTTAAAATTGGACACTGAAATGTCAAAAAAAAGAGATTCATTAAAATTTTTTTGCTACCGGGTAAGAAGCACTCGAGCACCTCCTAAAATCCAGATCCCAGCTGCTCACTGAAGAACAGCTAGTTCATTCCTAACTTCTGCAGCCTGAGACTTCAGAATGTGAATAAATCATTAACAGGCATTGTCCATGGCCTCAATGTATCTCTGGGCCAAAACTTTGCTAATCATTGGTTTAAGTTTTCTCTGAAAACACAGGCTCTAATTCCCTTCCAGGAAGGGCTATTTTGGGAGCTATATAATTCACTTGCCTTCCAGGATTCTCTTCAAAGAAGTGCACTCCTATGCATAACTGGCACGACTCTACCCTGGATACCAAAAACCAAATTAGATGCCTAAGCTATACTAAGAACAGCTGAATAGACCCAGCATTGTAGTACTTGATGTAAAGATTTATTTTCCTGGCATTCTATTCCTTTCATAAATGCTGATTCTCTAAACAACCATACAACCTTTTAGACTGGCTTTCTCTGAAAGGCAAAGGAGGAATTCTATGTTAGAAAATCTCGCTTTCAATTCCCAGATGAATACTGCTTTGAAAAAAACCTGTGCAACTTGTCATACTGTACAAGACAAAAATAACAAAGGCTTCCATGGTCAGTTTAGTTTTATGAAATCCCCGTGAGCCTGCTCAGCGCTGGATCATAAAGGTGCACAGTGCAATTCCAAAGCTGAATAGAGAAGCTGCAGCCATGATCCTGCACTTGAAGAATTCACATCAGGCAGAGCACCTGGAACTAAACTCATCTATAGAATGCTGCTGCCATGGCAACCAAAGTACAAGAAGAACCATCAACTCTGGATGTCACTGACTCACACCGGTCCATCACCCAGCCCTGCAGACAAAAGACAGAATTCCTTGTGTTCCTTAATGCCAAGTATCAGTGATTAGGTAACACTTGGAGCAACCTACTTAACTTAAATTCCCAGCTGTCTGAGAATTAGTTAAGTAGCTTCTTATTCGTCAAGCTTGCAGATTCCTTCCCTCCCTCGGGGTTGTCAACATCAGTGGAGGCACTTGTCAGCTACAAGTGGTTATAACCCCTTGCACTGAAGGCACAAGGATGTGAGCTAACATTCCGCTCCCCAGAAATGGAAAAGCTTTGTTTTCCCAGCATACAGTGATTGGATTCATAGGTTCTGAGCATCTTCTGACATTAAGCATTCCCAATACCAACAGCATTTGGGATTATAATGATACTGCAAGTACATTAAGGAACACTGTCTTTGGCTCCTTTCCTAGGGTGCTGCTATGCTTCATTTGCCAGCTGAGATCCATTTCAAGCCTGTCCTGTGCATTGGTACCTTGTAGCAATGTCGTCGTTTTCACCACCATCTCCCCAGTACGTGTTGGGAAACCCATTCATCTTCATGTAATGTTCTGGAGTCAGAGCAGACACGCCCCCAAAAAACGACTCGTAGGGCAGACTAAAAGAGGAAACAAACAGGCAAACAAACACCACCCTCCAAAAAAACCGAACCAACAAAAAAACAAAGCTCTCTACTGAAGGCTAATGCCTGTCCTCCACAACTAAGAGTTAATTGCATACTTGCAGGCACTGTCATGACAATGCCAAACCCCAAAACAGTAAACTCAGTGTAATTCCCACCATATTCCATTCCCCTCATTGTTTCCCACCACCTTCCCCCAAAACTGACCAAAGTACAGCTGGTTTCAAAATTCCTATCTTGGATCAGTTTAAAGTACTTGTACCCTATCACATCACATTCCACATGATCCCATTATTTCCACCCTGCACTTTTTTTCTTGGTGGAAAGTCAAACAGAAACCTGCCAGTCATTTGCCAGACTGAGCTAACTGTGGAACAGGGAACTATAGGCAAGGAGACATTCGAGACTGCAGGCTTGGGTCAAAAATATCCTTTTCTAGGAAGTCACTCCTGCAAAACTAACACACAGAAAACCCCATAAAAGGTCGTGTCTGTCTTTCACTGTTCCCACCCATAGTTTCTAACAGAAAGTGAACCAACTGGAACGTATCCACAGAAAGCAAATGGAAGCACTTACGTGTACTGAAACTTATCCATGGCACTGGCCATGTGCTTGGGATAATATTCATCACAAATATACAGGTTATAGTCATTCTCAGGCACCAGGTCAATATCATGCAGGACAAGGCAGTCCCACTCTTCATCCTTCATGGCTTCCCGGACACCAACATTAAGCAGCTTCGCTCGGTTAAATGAACCAGTGCCTACCTGGAAAAGAAAACCTACATTTCTTCACCAAAACAACAAAGATGATACTTCAGTTAAAATTTGTTTTAGTCAAAAAGCCTTATTCAATTGAATGAATCAATACTGGCTGCAAATCCCATGCTCCCAGCTTTGAAAATGTCACCCATCCTCTTCACAACATTCTCACCAATTGTCAGCTTTGCTGTGTCAGGGGCTATGCACTGTTGGCACCTGAAGGAGGCTGACTTTCAAGAGATCCATAAGCCAATCCTCAGGTGCACATTTGCACAGCAACACTTTTGCCCTGACTACTGTTTACTAAAACATACAAATGAGAAGATGATCTCGGTCAATCAAAAAAGCTTCTTTGCCTTCCCAATAAACTATTGGTTTTAACTGATGAATCCAAAACTTGCTGCCTTGCCACTGATCTTTTGCAACGCCAGTCCATGTCAGGTACAAAAGGCTGTCTGACCTGCAGGGCCAAGCCACATGTTTGTATTTGATACAGACTAAAAATATCCAGCTTCACTTCAGCATTCAGTCTCCAGGTTTTGCTCAGTAGTCACACTGACAAGCTACAGACAAACCACATGCAAATCTCAAAAAGAGAAAATACAAGTTATCACTGCCCTGGGTTACAAAAGGAAAGTGCTACTGTGGGGTATAACTAAACTCTGTATTCTACTTTCCTCTACATCATTTTCGGACAAACTCTTAGTGATGGGTTTGCAGCAGCTGCCCGCCCCTCAGGCTACAGCTGGGTGTAAAACGAGATAAGGAAAAAGAGGCAGCCCCGAGAGGCAGGATGGTGTTTCTTTTTCTTCACACCGTGACTCAGCTGTGGTAACTCCCTCAGGTGAAGCAGCAGTCCCACCCATCCTGAAGGGTCCCTGCCAAGGGGTCATTGTGAACTCAATGGCACCAGCAGAACTGTCGGCAGCAACAGCCACCGAGGACTCCAAAAATGTTCTGTCCTCATAGGACCAAATCACCCCACTGTGAAACTCCCTGCCCAGGGGGAGGTACCACCTGAACTGACTGCATATGATCTCATTTGGGGACTTGGGACACCACCACCACCCCAGAGGAGGACCACACCTTCTACAGGACCACTGCTTTTGACACTGCAACCATCACTTCATCAGCCTGTGACTACCATCCTGACCAACACGGGACAGGCTACAGTTTGTCACTTTAAGCCAGTGTTTCTGTATTAAAGCATTCACTGTAATCTTTCCATTGAGTTGTACTTCCAACCTGAAATCTTTCTCAAGGTGATTGTGTGGGGTTCATTTCTCCTGCTGGTTTACTTTCAAACCAGCACAACTGCTTAGTGACAAACTTATACCCCAAGGAAAAAAACCCCACAATTAATAGAATGATGATCTTGACAAGTGGCATGGTATTTCAATCATTAGCAGTCACGAAGATGGGAGAGCACATCTGACCTCCTCTCAGCCCATGCATAATCCACTATTTCCACATGAGAAGAGTCACACTGCTTGTTCAGAACCCAACCCTTAAGTGGTGTAGCTGAGCTTCCCAGCAGGCACAGATTTACCTGCTGAATGAGGTAGACAGTGTAAGCGAGCTGCTGGCGCTGCAGGAAAGGATGGATGTAGTAGAGAAGATGGCGAAGGTACTTCTCCTGGTTCCTGTAGGCCACAAGGATGGCGGATTTGTAGCGGGCAAAGCAGTGAGGTGGCCTGTAGTGGCCACCAGGCTGAACAAAAGGATTTCTTTTCATGATCATCCTTTCACTAGGGAGCACCCTGAAGGTGATGGCTAATGGACCAACTGTAAGGAGAGACAGATAAAAAAGAACAAGTAAGATCAGTGATGTTTCTCCACCTTTTCTCAGACCTACCAGATCAGCTACCCATGTCTGCTCCTTCAGACAGCAGCCCCACCAGAGAAGAGCCAACAACACCCCTGCAGATGTGGCCCTGTGATAAATTTCACCTCTCCCGGCTCCACCCCGAGTGGTGCCTGGCACAGCAGCAGGAGGACACACGGCCTGCCAGGCACCCCGAGTCCTGGCAAGCCTCACTGGGCTGCTGCACGCTGCTTCTCCCTGGGACTGCCCGCCTGCTACAGCCTCGCGTTGCTCAGGTGAGATCCTGGAAAATATGTATTTGCTGAAAGAAACAGCGCTGAAATTTATTCAAGACGTTCAGACACATCTGCTTTTGTTACCCGTTTGGAACATTGCTCTAAGCCTCTTTCAGAAGAGATTCAAGGACAAAGATGTGCAAGTGGATATTCAGCAGGTCAGGGGAGAAACAGTTTAAAACCGGGATGAATACAAATGCTTTAGGAAATGTCAGCTCTACCTTTAAAAGCACTTCAAGTTCAATTTGATATTATAATCACATGCCACAATGGCTGGATTTGCTGTATTATTTTATTTTATACACTGTGATAAGCAGGCAGTACTTCAAATGTTGGGAGAAACAGATGACAGAACTGAGAAAGAAGAAAGATGTTATATTTTCAGGAACAGGCACAGGATAGCAAAAGAAATGATATATGATTGCTCCTCAGCACTTCATTTTTAAATACAAAATATACTGGATATGTTCAGGAGTTTTTGCCTAATTAAAAAAAACCCCCTGCATTCTTACATGAATTCTTCCATTCTTCAGATGGAAAAATATGACAAGTCATAAGAGAAAAAGGATGCATATAAAGTGTCAATACCCGTTTTAACACAAATCTCACTGTTACAATAAGAATAAACAAATTCTACAATAAGGTAAATGCCTGTTCTCCTGGGTAGCGAGAAAAGCTTCCAGAAGTAGCAGAAGACTTATATTTATACACAAATCAGTGTGTCTTAATGGTTTCCTACAACTGTGAACTTTTAAGGAAATAAAACACAGATGCAGAACAAGATTACCATCCAACGCTTAAATGAAGTAGGAAAAAACTTTCACCCAAATCATAATTAGAAGCTGGCAATTTCAAACAACAGTTCTATTAAAAATTTCTTTGCAGGCCATACTACCAAAGGCAAAATGGTTTTTTTGCACCAGAAGTCTGTAAGGCAAGTTTATTGTTGTGGTGGGTTTTTTTTTTAATAGCTATAAACAAGAGTTTCTTTTCTTTCCAAGCGGATAACTAATGGCTGTCCTAAATCAAGTTTTCAGTATCTTGTAAGCCAAACTCCCTCTTAAATCACTGAAAGAAATTATTCTCTCAAAAATCTTCTGATAATGAAGCCTGAGAGAGAGCAAATATTTAGGTCTGGTGTTTAGAAACTTTCACTTGAGCAGGAGAAGGTACGGGTGTGTTTTAAGACTAAACAAGAGAGTCCAGAATAAGCTTCTTCCAGTCCATTCTATATTCAAGTCTCTGGTACAATTCTAACAAAAACAAACAAAAAAATTGAGCCTACCCACATCCTGTTTAACTGACACAGAAGGAAGCAACATCCCTCCACTGGATTTGGGGGTTTTTCAGGGTTTGGTTGGTTGGTTGTGGGTTGGTTGCAGGTTTTTTAGAGCAGTAACAAAGCTTGAGGAGTGAATTTGCCATAAAATTTAAAGTGTCCATTCAGAACTGGGGAACATTTTGCTACTATGAGGAAGTTGGTACACCTCACATTTCTGATGGGCAAACCTGTATTTGATAAGTGTCTCCTTTCAAGGAACACACTGATGGCATTTCCTGAAGGTCAGGCTGAAGAGCCACTTATTCCATTTCTCATGCTGTCAAAAATGTCTGCTCTGAATCCCACAGCATGGGTTTTGTTCGTTGGTTTCTGTTTGTTTGTTTTTAAAAAGGGAGCCTGACTTCTGCTTGTCAGCAACATTTTGCAATAGCTGACTCTTAAATACGACTTTTCAGTCCTTCTCCAACTATTTAAAATACAGGAGAATTTGATTTTCACTGCATTAGCCGCAGCAGGAAAGCAAAGTACATTGCCATATATCTGTACCCAAACCAGAAGGGTGGCTCTTCAGAGAATCATGCTGTGGGCTGTAAACCTAGGTCACATTTACAGTGAAAATTTGATGATGTTATTTCCTACTTCTGTGCATGCAATTTCCCTTTCCACCTTTAAGACCCCCACGTTTCAGTCCAACAATGTTACCAGCTTGTAGTTTATGTTGCTGTTTAGATTATGGACTGATTATCAGATCTTTCAACCTAAAGCACCATTAACCACTGCTTTGATGACTACTGGAGCTCGCTAAAGAAGTATTGTATTCAGGGATTTCAACTATAGGTTATTGCTCTGAGGAAAATATAAGAAAGAGGATTAATCCTTTTTATTCCCCCACAAACACAGGGGTTTGATTACTATAGAAAAATTGGCACTCTGTATTGCAGAGTAAGGTTCTGCAGCAGTAATCCTTAAATTCCAGAAAAAATAAGATTTTAATTTGAACATAAGGGTAGGAGTAAGATAATGTGAATAGCTTCACTTCTTCCATACCCAAGCATACCATTCAGGAGTGTAACATTTGCATTTTCCAGTTTTTTCAAGATATCATGTTCTCCCATGCTGTCTGGCTCCATACCTCAAACAAATCAGCTTAGAAACTCAATCTAGAATATGCCAAGGGAAGGAAAAAAAAAAAATCAGTGTTCCTTATGTCCCCCAAACCTCTGGCTGCCCTACACTCCTTGGCTGCAAGCTACACTCTGGCTCTCATGTCTCCCTGCCGTCCGACTAACAAAAGGCTAATGCAATCTAATCCAATTAAATCCCGAATGTGAACAGAGCAGTTGCAGGCTGGACCAAAGAGGGATAAATAAAACTGCCAAAGTACAGCCTTGGAAAAGGAGGAAAAATCCATCTTACACATACTAGGAGGCACAGGATCCCTGTTGAGGCAGGGTACAGAAGCAACACCCAGTAGTGTCCAAGCCATTTTTCCTGGCTCCTAAGCTGTTTCTGTGCCTGTACCATCACACAGAGTGTGTGTTATGACTATGAAACTTCAGTGTAGACTTAGGTCTCACAATTCCCTGCGTGTGTTGTCAGCTGGTGCCAGTGACAGCACACTCCCTGCTTGCTTCACTGTCCAGGCAACACAATTGCCTATCAAGGAATCCATTGGCTTTGACCACATCTGTCCCACCTTATGAAAGTAACTGCAGGATTTCTGAACTCCCTGCTATACATTTGGAGTTTGCAGCTCTAATTACCAAGTCCAATCAGAATAATCAGATTTTACACAAGATGAACAAACAGGAACAGCAGCATGGGTGACTGCTGCACTCAGATACTGCAGCACCACACGACATTAACAGAGCCCTATTTGTGTAATTCTACCAGTGCTTGAGAAAGAAATAAAAAATCAGACCAACAGCTTTCATTTAAGCATCAGTTTCTAAGGATAGAATACAAGGCTGCCTCAATGGCACCTGAAAATAAATCTCAGCATTTAGCACTGCCACCTTTTTATTTCTCTTTCAAACCAAGAGAAGAAACTGGCAGCATTAGAAAATGTAGCAGGAGCTACTTAATACAACAGATGGTCCTGTTCATGAAAAGGTTATGACCTTTTCATGAACAGGAGATGGGAGTGAAAGCCAGTAACTGCTATAAGAAGGGCTTGCAAAAAATCCTTCCATAGCATGGGCAAATTATGAACAGCAGAGTTACAGACAGAACTTTCAACTATTAAAGTCCTCGAGGGCCAAACCAACTTGTTTAGCACATACCATGCATGAAGGAAGGTAGCCCTTTAAACCAAACAGAAATAATAAAGCAAAGTCTTCTAGCACCACATTCTTCCTCGTGAGAGGGAAAGATGAACTGAAACAAGATCTTGCATGCAATGTAAGAAAGTAATATTTTGAATGTAAATGCTACTTAGTTATGGTTAATGAGGTATAACCCTGGCATATAAGCACTTCACTTTTTCTAAGAACAGGGGAGGAAAAAAACAGGCAATAGGTTATTTGTGTAGAAACTTTAACCTTTGAGGGAACTCAAGTAATTTATTTCCAATATTAGTGAAGACACTGAATACTTTTCAAGTTGTTAGTCACAAAACGTTCAGTGGACACCACTAGGTGTTTAAAAAGTATCACTTTTCAGCAGGAGTCTAGTTCCTCTAAGGCAGAGATGATTAGCAATTATACTTTAATTCTTACTTCACGGCCCTGGAAGAACCAAGTTGCTGCAGATTCATGAGACAGGAAATAGACAGATGAGCTGCAAGCTGATTTACATTCAAACAGTTATCAAAATGATCTACTACATATATAAATGGAAAAAAGTGCTGCACTTCATAAAAGCCCTGATGCAGAAACCATTTAAGCCATTTGGCATCCTTCCAGGCACTTTAACACACTTTAGAGTGGGCACAGTGACTTATTATCAGCTCTGAACTGGAGGCTTAGTCCTCAGGAATTGATTTGAAATCTCAGTTAATACAGTTTATGAAATTAATATTAAAAGGCATTGCTCTCTCCAATATAATGCTTCCAAGAAACATCAGTCTCATGAGAGATGACGGCAACAATTATTCAAGACGTTTATAAAGTATTTATTTCTCAATTCATATGTGCCCATCACATACAAAACAAAGGACAACTCCCTCACAAAACAGCAAAGGAAAAAGCAAAACACCCAGAAGAGGTTGGCATGAAGTGACAGAAGTAATAATTTTCATCCTATATTTACAGGGAAATATCACAGAGTAAAAGTTAAGTTGTAGCAGAGACCTCATTTTTCTTAAGCTGAATTTGCATCAGTGCTCCAAATTACTTGTGTTTCACCTCAACAACTGTTCATATGCTCAACTCAGTATTTTCATCCAGCAGAGCTTACACAAATACTTTTGGCTCATGGTTGGCTTTTTTTTTCCTCCCAGCCAGCTTACTGTTTGTTTCTGTCTATGACTAACATTATGTTTCCATTTTAGCTCCGAAGTACTGCCTGTGGGACGATCCCCTGTTCTCAGCACTATCAGTGATGGGCAGAAGAATTGTTCTTAAAAAGGTTTCTCAGCTCTAAGAGCACAGATTGGTGTAATTTTACACTGCCTCCTCCACATACATCACTACTTTTACTTATCTGATGGTTTGCCTGCAAGCTGCAGAATTGTTTGGTTCCTTCTTTTTGACACTAACACTGTCTCATTTGACTCTTTAGGACAGAGGATTTTCACCAGTAGTGGAGACAAATTAGGTGCAGCCACTTTTCTGCTGCGCTTTTTTAAATAAAACAATTCAGCCTGAAACAAGGAATTGTAGCTTCCCCGAACTGAATGAGCTGCAGTGCACCGAGGCCCTGGCACCTGTGCAAAAAGGCTCTGTGCTCTCAGGACTTCGGGATTTAGGAGAGGCATTTCTGAGGGAAAAGCTTAAACACACCCCCAAAGTTATCCTACAGTTTCATCATATATACTGTATTTAATTTAACTGCAAGCAACAGGGGAAGGAAGAAAACATCTCAAAAGAACAAGCATCATTACAAAGATGGCAGTCTGAGCAGGCTCATCCAAAGGGCCCTAGCAGAGTTCTCTGAGTAAGCAACTGGCCACAAGAGCACGGGCTTCCCACAGAACTTCACGTGAGCCAAGGCCAAGCATTGCTCCTGATGGGCTCCATGTGCAGTGATCAGGTCTCTTAGAACAGCAGGGCCACTACTGACAGCGGCCCAAGGCGAGGTGTTTACAACTTTTGGACATGCAGAAACCTGTGCAGTATGGAAAAAACTGACTGGAGTAACTTACTACACAGTACTCTAAGAAGTGATGGCCCCAAACCAGCTGTAAGTGCATGATGATGGAGCTTAATCCACTCATGGCTGGCTGAGTCAAAGGGATTCACTATTGCCTGACAGCCACTTTACTAGAAGGACACCTGCTTTGTAGGTTTGACTTCATACTGACTTAAAATTGCTCAACTGCTTTAGTGGTGCAACAGCTGGATGAATGCTGCTCCTAACATCAGCTCTGGCTTGGTCCTGCTGTGAACACAAATTAATCTGTGACCAGACTTTAAAGTTTAACAGAGAAATCTCTAAGCCTAAAGGATGTGTAGCAATCATAGACTAAAAGATCACCGTGAAGAGCAAGGTGCCAAGCTCCATCCTCATATATCCTCCTTAAGCTGAGTTCAAGTCAACTTAATCATTTTATATTGAATTACAGGCTTGATATAAGGCTAACACAAAGAACCCAGGAGTTATGGTCAAAGTCAGAGGTCAGTATTATGCAGTTTCTGAATTGCTGGGTCATTTTACACAGGACTGCCAAGGAAAAATAAAGCATTACTAACTTGATATTATCACCATGCACTGTTTTCACTCTTGCTCGTCAATCTTGACATCTATGTAACCAAACTCTTAGTACTGGAAATTTGTAGGTCAGTAAAATACTTTTCCCCACATAAGCAAGAAAAACAACACGAGAAAATGTTGTCAGTGTAAGTACATCAGCACAGCTGCTTCAAAGCACACCAGCACACCTGTTTCGAAGTTTGAAGAAGATACACCTTACACTCGTGACACGATCAGGGTTGTGACACACCAAAGAGGTTCTTTCAAGCCACCTTTCCGTGGTGTTTGAAGTTCGTACCTACCCAGGACAGGGGACTGCGCAGAGCAGTAGGGCATCGCGTCCTCGCTGGGCGCCCGGCTGAACAAGCTGAGGTTTGTGTACACATCGTGTGGCTTCGAGTAGTCCGCCACCTGAGGCGGCTCCAAAAACCCGCGAAACACATTCGAAGGTCCACCTCGGTACAGGATCAGGATGAATATTGCTTGGAAGACAAACACAAACAGCAGGAAGCAATGGTTTTCCAGACGGGAGAGGAACATAGTGTTTAGCCCATGCTCCAGGATCAGGGCGGTGAGGAGCCGAACTGTCTTCCACGGGCTGCCGTTCCACGTTCCGGGCTACATCGCTGTGCAGACCTTCTCCTTCTTCTCCTCCTCCTCCCCCCCTCCTTCTGCTTCTCCTCCAACTTTCTGAGACGGCAGCGTGCTCCCCTAGCTGGGCTTCCTCAGGAGAGCCAGACTTCTCCTTCCCGGTGCGAGCTGTGCCAGGCGGGCTGGAGGAAGGAACGAGCTGTCCGAGGCCACCCCGCTCGGAGCCCCGGGGCAGCGGCACGGGCTCGCTGTGGCACAGGCGCAGCACCCGCCCTCCCCCGCCCGCCTTCCGGCGAGACTACAGCTCCCAGAATGCACGGCGGGGCAGGGCCGGCCCCGCGGGGCCGTGCTGCCGCGCGGCATGCTGGGAGATGTAGTCCTCGCCCGCCCTCCCTCAGCGGCCGCTGCTGTGGGCGGGGAGGGAGCAGGATGGGATGGCTGCTGGGCTGCACCCCGTGTCGTCTTCTCGGTCAATACCCGACTGCTGTCTCCACTCTAAAGTGGTTATTAGACTGGTCAGGGAGAGATGCATGGAAATTTAGACATTGCAATGGACTGCCCAGGGAGGCGTGAAGTCTCCGTCTCTGGACGTGTGTAAGGAAGGACTGGACGTGGCACTCAGTGCCATGGGCTTCTTGCCATGGTGGTGATCGGTCGTAGGCCGGACGCGATAATCTCAGAGGTCTTTTCCAAAGTGACTGATGATGTGATTCTGTGGAATGGATACAGCTCATCCAGTCCCTAAAGGGACCACAGCAGCCTGGCCACTGTGAGAGTCCTCCTGCCACGGCCACGCTCCCCATAAATATTTCAGCTTTTATGCCCCTCTCTTCTCTGGCTGATTTTGTAAAGAGATGGGGCTTGGATTGTGCTATCATCTGCCTGCTCTCATATGCCTGCTTTTGCTTAAATGCAGGAGAGGAAAAGACATTTTACAGATATGAAATTCCTGCACAGCTTCAAAGAAGAGTTGGCGTCAGCCGTGTTTGTACTGGGGAGAGAGCTAAAAGGAACTCTGTCCCGGTGAGGGGGAGCAGGCTCCCTAAGCTCAGCATCCTGCTCCGAGGCACAGCCACTGGCCGGGCAGCCAGCCCATGTGTGCTGGCCCAGACCAGGCACAGCACTGAGCACTGGACAGGCTGCCCAGACAGCCTGCGAGTCTCTTTCCCTGGAGACATTCATAAGCTGTCTGGACACAGTCCTGAGGAACGTTCTCTACGGGACCCTGCTTGAGCAGGAGGGTTGGACCGGATGATCGCCAGTAGTCCCTTCCAGTGTGAGCTGTTCTGTGATTCGTGAACCATGTGCTGCTGTTTGCCTTCCAAACGGGATGGCATGGGAAGAAGATGAGGGGAGAGAGTGCTATCACTTCTATGAGGAGTTGGGAGTACTCTTGCTTCAGAGTTGGACTGAGATGTATGGGACACATCTATGGGAAACTTGGTCTCATTCTCCTGCGCAGAACAACCCATTATTCAATTAAAGCGGATTGCTTAAGGCCTGGATGCAAATTGTCATCACTTCACATTTAATTTTAACTTAACTGGGTTTTTAAATAAAAAATGTAGAGAACATTCCTTTTCCCCGGGCAAAGCCTTGCTTTACTGAGATCCACGAAATGCTGCTGCCACAAAGGTTGTGTTTTTTTTGTACACCACAATGAGCCTCTACTGTTTACACTCTCCTTGTGCCATTCTCTCTATAATCACGGCAAACCCACCCTGCTTGCCTTCCCCTCCATAAAACAAAGCAACACTCGCTGTTCTGCTGATAACTCCACCAAGTACAAGGCCGAGGACAGAAAAGAATTAATCTCTGCATCAGCTGTGAAACAAAGAAAGGAATCAAGATTTTCATGGTATGACCTGGGGCTGCAGATGGCAATTGTTTCAGGGCCAGTAGTGCTTTTTGTTTTTCTTGCAATGCCTCCTTGGGTCACAGTAGGAAATTTCAATGTAGGAAGAATTTGGGCAAAGCATGTCTGCCTCCCTCTGTCTTGGAGAAGGGAGCAGCTGGACCCATTACAGCTGCCCCACACCAGTGGCTCTGCTATCTTTCTTGCAGTCAGGGCTTAGTTGCAGAACTTGCCATCCTGTGCCAGTTTTTGGGCAGAAGAAGCAGGCCAGATGGAAACAGCCCACTCCAATCTGTATTTTCACCTGTGTGTATATTTGTTCTCCAGACTGGAAAACTAAATACAGCTAGGCAGATCAGCTGTCTGCAGAGGAGCCAGCCAGCACGTGCTTCTGTGAGGGCTTGGAGAGCTGAATCTCCAGGAGTGTCTCCCTCAGGAAACTTCCAAACTGCAGTTCGTCTCCTTCCCCTTCAGCCACCAGCACAGAAATGAGTGGATCATAAACCCAACCATGAGCCTTTTCTCACCAGAAAGCAAGCAAGCCGGGAGTGGAGAGCAAAGTACAGGTCAGAACTTTTTGGTGCCAGCAGGTCTGAGCCTTTTCAAGGTCACAGTGCTCCTGTTTTAAACAGAGCTGTGGAAACTAGGGTGTGTTTTGAATTAAAAATGAATTGGATTGCTTAAATGCAAAAAAAAATAATGTAACTGTCTCCACTGAAGCATGGAAGGGAGGTGACGGGCATTTTAGCAACCTTTGCGCAGAGATTTATTGAGGGCAGTGATGGAGGAAAACAATGTGAGACTGGATCTGTAAGAACCAGGCACTGGGATGGCTTTACAGTCAAAGGTCTGCCTTTCTCATTTTCACTCAGCTCCCTGGGAAATTAAATTGAACGCATTAAAAAAATAGCCAAAGAAACCAAAAACCCAAACCAAACACCATCTTCAACAGAGCTTGAAATTAAGTTTGTGCAAGAGCCTCTGGATTGTCCCAAGGGAGGGGGTTTTCCCTCCCTCCAAGTTCAGTTTAACCTCCAATCAGGCCTGAACATGATGAGAGACTGAGAGAAGTGCCTTGCTCTGTTTAGTGAGATTCATTCTTGTTTGCTCTTTTTCTCTCCTTTTCTCCTCCATGCCCTGTCTCCTGGGGGCTGCACTAGATCCCTACTGAAAGTGCAGCAAAGTGACTTTGGGAAGCTTTGCCATGAAAATGCAAGGGCCAGAGGAGGGGAGGAAGAGCTGGTGTAACAGAGTGGTTGATACCAGGCTGGGTGCTCATACAGAGCTGGTCAATGTGCATTATCCAGTGCCCTCTCAGTCCCCAGGGTTTCCATTAAGGCAAGAGGAAGGTAGCATTAGTCTTACAGGTGGATGCTTGCAGCTAAGCAGAGCTGTCCCTCATTTTTTGGGGAGTGAGGTGGTTCTAAACCATGACACTGTGTTTTCTAGTGAAGTGGATGTTTCGAGTACTTTGGCCACAGGGGTTCTTTCTCATCCTTTTGCAGGATCTGGGCTTGTAAACTTCATATTGTTCTTTTAGCAACACCTTTGTAAATGTGATTTTTTTTTATTACACAGGTATGAATTTGGCTTGTTCTCTAGTATGCTAAATTTTCAGGAAGGCTTCCTCAGAAGTGTTTTAAGGCTGCTTCCGTGTTTCTGAGAGGTGGATGCCCTGCTGTTAAAAAACCCAGATAGCTGATGTCATGTACCTTGGACCAGTGATAGAGCAAATCAGCCAGCACTTTAGAAACAGAGCCTGGATATCCAAGCTTCTCCCAGGCTTGTGGCAAAGCCAACAGTGGGCTCCTGTCACACAGATATTTCAGTGTCCAATACAGCTTGTGGCACCCTTCCCCTTGGGATGGAGAACTGACTGCCTGCCCTGTGTTTTGAGCACCACTCACTTCTGAGTCATGGGCAGTGCAGTCTCAGTAGGGGTGGGCACCATGCCCAAAATGACTGCCAGACATGCCATGAGACTGTGGAGTTTAGGCTGTATTCTCCTGTCTCCTGTTTCCTTTATCTCCATAATGCAGGCACCGGTCTCAGGGACATGAAATGTTTTTGCTTGACTTTCTCTTGTAACATTTAGGTCAGAGGAAGAGTGAAATGAGTAGCCTTGAAATGAGAACACCTAAAATAGTTACTTTTCCCATTATAGGTTCCACTGTGTTTTCCTGGAAAAGGAATAAGCACTTAGGCTGCAGACAAGACAATGCAATATCATACTATTCACATCATATTTAATAATGCTCTAGTACCATTCAATATAAATAAATAACCATTAAAAAGTACTTTCTCAACATTCTCTTTTGTTCATCAACAGTATTTTCTGCAACAGGAAAGGTTAGTAATATTCATTGCTTGGTGAGCTGGATGAATCTCAGAGAACATGAAGATCAGGTACTAATATGCAAGTAAAAACCAGGCGCTGGGATGCTTTCTCTTGTTTAAACACTTCAGGCTTATTCTGCAACTTCCCTCCTCACTGCACTCACTTCCCCTGAAGCCTGTAGCCCTGACAGCTGCTTCTGTCCTGGGCCCTCCCACCCTGCTCTGCTGGTGAACAACCATCTTCACTTGTGGTGCCTGTTACTCACCTACCCTGAGCTGTCCTCTACAGGGAAAAGAGTATTTGTGCTGAGCAGGTCCGTCTGTCTGCTAGCCTGGAATATCAGCTGGGTACATTCATGCTGTCCATACAAGGTCTCGGTTCTGCACAATTTAGTGACTGACAGAATTTGATTCACAGGTCTGCTCCACAGGGCCAGGCTGGGGCAAGAATGAAAATGGAGCTACAGGGCTGGTCTGGAGAGCCCACTCTGACCAAGACTGGACTGACAGTGTAGAATGTACAGAAAGAGTAACTCTGCTTTCTTGTAAGGATGTAGAGAGAGCAACTCTCTAAAAACATGTGTGTGGTGGGATCTGTTGCAATGGGAATAGATCCTTGTTACAAACACTCACTGTCAGTGCCTAAACCCTATGCAGGACCTGTGTGAGATTAAAGGCCAGAGAATTAATCACCACATCTCTCCTGTTCATACGGGCAGAAACCTTGCCCATCTCAGAGGAGAAAATGGAGGATCCCAAATCAGCTCCTTTATTCCCTTGCTCTTGCTCATTCACTGAAACCACAAAGAAAGGGACTTAATCTGGGGTTAGTGCTGGGTAGAAGCACTGAGCCCACTTGCCTGGTGGCAGGATGGGCTGGCAAAGCCCACTGGAGTGCAAGCACTGCTACCTTCTGCAAAGGGCAGGACAGAAAGCTCTGACAAATGCAGAGTGAAAAGCATTCTGTGGATGCTGGACTTCCTTCATGCTATCAGGTGCCAGTAAGCTCTGTAAGGACCTTTCTACAGTCCAGAGAATACATTGCTTTCTCAGCCCATTCAGTATTTTCTTCATGCTGAGACAGCTGGCAGGGTGGCCTTGTACTGCTGGTGTGTTCATCCACACAGACTCAGCCTTAGCCTCCCTAAATGCAGTCTCCAGTTCTCTAGTTGTTGCCTATTCTTTGTTTTCTCCTGTCTCTCTCTGAAAGGAGGCATCTCATCCCCTTTTCCCCTTCCATACTTTGCCCCCATCCTGTAGCAGGATGCGTGGCTGCTCCTTCTCCACTTAGGGAATATGGACCAACTCCCTCTCTCAGATACCCTTCAAAGAGCCCTCTTCATTGAGGCTTCCTGAGATCCCACAGGGACTGTCTGCTGAGTAAGGCAGTCCTTTGCTCATGTTTTTACCTCACTGTGATTGCTTGGGAGCCAGAAACTTAGTGCCACCCACGTTTGTTGCATAAAAGAACTGTAATTTCCTTCGCTGTACTGCCCCCCTTGCTGTGTTTCTGATTATTTTGCCAGTTTAAGATACCATTGTAAAGAAACCCCAGGGAGCAGAGAACATATGACATTCATCGGTGAACACCAAGCTCCACTGTTCTGAGGCAAAGGGGAAAATATTCTTTCTTCATGAATATGTCATGTGACCTAAGCTAAAAACCAAAACTAAACAAGGACTAGGCAGAGAAGAATTCTAGTATAAATAAATCAACAAATAAATAAGTTTCCTGCTAGCCCTGAATTTCTTGGGCAAGGGATGACTTAGTTGCTTATAGCTTTCTCCCAGCTGTGAAATCCTTGAGGTGTTTTGAATGTCTTAAGCCTTGTTTCTCATGGCCTGAGTGAAGATGTTTTAAAGATCTATTCAGAGGGGTTTCTGGGTCATTTAAGGAATCTTCCTGGAAAAGTCACAGTGACACCACTCCCCACGCACACATATGGTACCAACACTTGTGCTTTTAATCCAGTGCACCCTTCCTTCGGTCCTCATTTGCACCTCCTGTTTTGTAGGCTGCCTCCCACCTGGCTGTCTTCCTGTGTTATTGAGGGAAAGGGAAACCCTTCCACACGACACTGACTCTTCTTTCTTCACAGCACCACACACTCCTTTCAAAGTTCAGCTGGAAAACCTTGCCACATTTGTTATTTCAGTTGTCATGTATGTGCTCAAGATAGGTTTCCCGATGATGTCTCCACATTCCTTGATGTTCTCACAGCAGATGGGTGCAGGCTGAGGGTTCCTCTGCTCTGAGCACTTCTCACCCACCTCCCTCTCAGAGAGCTGTCTTCCTCTCTGGAGGTCTAGGAAGCAAGTCCATGCACATGATCTGAGGCTCCTGAAGCACCTGCTGGTGCTGCAGCAGGCTTCCAGGTCTTGAACACATTCAAGTGCACCCGTGTTTGCCCCTGCTTTCTGCTCTCTGCAGCCAGACACAGCGGCGTGGTCTCTGAGGGACAGCACCTGCTGTGTCTCCCGGAGCAGGAGAGGAACTTCATCCAGAGGGGTCTGTGCCTGGGGATCTCAGATGGCATTTTCCAAAGCAACCTTAAACGGGGACAGTTCAAGATCTGAGCTGAGGGATAGGCACCAGATCCCTTCTGAACTCCCAAACCCCAAGTGAGGTTCATCAGCACAGCTTCCTCTCCAGCACTGACGGCTGATCTGTGTACGTATCAGAGTGCATCCCTCAGAGGGAGAGACTCTCATGCCAGCTTTGCTTTAAAGCTGTTCTGAGAGCACACCAGCCTCAGGCCAACAAGTCCATGTTTGTGCTTTAGTGACAACTCCTGTCCTTGAACTACTGCAGTTCGCAGTTGCTGGACTGAAGCTCAGGTTTTGCTGTATGCCAGGAGAGACCTTTGGAGGCACCTGCACCCATCCTGGATTTCAGCCTCTGTGCTGGCACAGCTGAGAATGAAGATCACATCTAGTAAGTTTTAACAAATGGTTAAAAGTACAGGGCCCAGTGGGGAAGGGAAGCGCTCCTCTCCTAGTTGGGGATGGTCTCAGGGCATCACCTCAGCTCTGTCCCTCCTTATTACCACCTCTTTGGGCAATGGGAGCTGTTTGGAGAGGTGATATTTGGGGTGCTTGTCATCCTCCAGCGGTGGAGCAGAGCGCTGGGCAGGACAGGCAGGGTGCACAGTTGCTGTGGTTGCTGATGAACTTCAGGAACAATCACAGCCCTCTGCCTCTGTCAAAACAAACACAAGGTGAGGTAAGAAGGTGTAAATACAACATCCAGTGTAACAGGGCTATCCCCCTGGCTCAGGCAAACACTTTGCAGGCATCAGTGGACAGGTTCCTCAGCCACACTGTGCATGGCTTTGGGCTGGGATATGGCTGAAGAGCTGCTTGTTTTAGCCGCACTAGAGTCTTAGCTGGGAGATTTTATTTACGAATTAGAGAAAGTTTCTGACAGATTTTTTTTGTCTGCACTTAAAGTCATTATTTTAACTTCTTTGATACTTTTTTTAAGGAAAGAGTAGGAGGATGAGATCTGAGGATCTCTATTCAGTCTGTCTGGAAGCTGTGAAATGCAGATGAACATTCTCTGTTTCCAAATTTCACAACAGCAGGAGTCCTATGCTAACCTAAGTACACGCTTCTCTTGTGGATGCCTGTAAATAAAAATCAGCAATAAGAATAGGTAGTTTTTATAACACCAGTCTTCCGTGATAGTTTTCAGGACTTTAACAAAGAAAAAATATGAGGTAAAATTAATCTCCATCTCCTGTTCTCAGAAGGCAAAGCCTTTGTTTCAAGGGTGTTTCAATACAGTCAGCAGGAATGTGTGCTGTGATAGCTTTTGGCTACTTTGGGGAAAGCAGTCGTGCAAGCGGTCCAATTAGAGATTAGGAGAGTACCAAATCCCACTCCAAGCAATGTCTGCCTGACTCACATCTGCAGGATTTAAAGGGAAGGAGGGTTCTGGGAGGTCTTGGACTTAACTGGCTTGATCTGATCCTCAAGAAGGACTAATTGGCAGGAGAGAAAGATGGAAAATTTCTTCCTATTGTGTCTAAGAACAGAAGATCCTCAGGGGAGCAATTTTGCCTCTTTTTTTTTCTCAGCACTGGCTTATCTAGATCATGTCTATCAAGGTTTTGAAGCTCAGCAGCCTTGATAGTAAGAACCTCCAATACACTGTAGCCTTCAGCAGAGATCTGAATCAAAATTTAAGATTTTAAGAGATGCAATCTAACGATTTTGCTTGATTGCCCTTGATTGTCAAGCAATTTACCTTGCATGTGTCTCCTGGAGTAGATGCCACCTGCCAACTTGATGTGTCAGAGCAGCTGCCCCACATGACAGACAGCGGTGCAGAAGGGATAATGGTCAAACTGACTGCTAATGCAAGTGGAAAGATCTTTAAAATTCTGCAGGGCTGATCCAGCCAACAATCTGCTTGGAACCATTGGATCCATGCAGAGAAACCATATAGCTTGGATAAAGGCGCAAGCCCTGCTGGTGAACCAGTGGCAGTGTCTTGATCTTTTAGATTGGTTGCTTTCCTTTCTCACAACAAATGACTCATGAGGAGCCATTCTCATGCGACTCCATAGCTAGTGCATTGCATTTCTTATGGAGGATGGTTGAGTGTTTGGCCAGGGAGAGAGGTGAGGACAGAAGTGCCCATCCATAAATGGCACATTTGTGAAAACATCAAGCACTGTGCATCTCCAGCGGAGCAGTCAGCCCCTCCTCTGGCAAGTAGGCAAGGAGGATCTAATCTGAGTTTTTATAGGCCTGCTCATCCTGTTCAAAGTAAGTGATTCCTCCAGAGCAGTTACCTGGACTGTGAGTCCTTATGAGCTGAGTCTGGGCAATCATAGCTTTAGGCTATGCAGGCTCAGCATGGGTGAGTGTGCAAAATGAGCCTGTTGCTGCTAGTGGATCTCACAAAAGCACTGGTGAAAAGAGGAGCTGCAAGCACTGGTATCTTGCATCATTTATGGGTTTCTAGGATACCTGTGATATTAATAAAAAGCTGTCAGAAATGGTACAGGGTTTGTGCCCTGTAGGAGGGACAGGTAGGCTACCCCACAGTCCCTGTGGTGGTGCTGGGTGTCTGTGTTTAGCTAACTGACTCCAATCCCTCCATCTGCTCCTGGGTGTGCAAGCACAGGGATTGCTTTGCACTATTTGTGTGGCTGTCACTCAGAGATGATGAGGTGCTGTGGCAATGCTGAATGCAGCTACTAGTGATGCACACAGGAGATCAGTGCAGGAGTTGAAATACTCATGACTGCCTGTATAAAAGCTGTCAGTTTTATTTCCACTGGTAGAGCTGAGCTGAGGTGTATTGGGGTCAAATCTAGAAGCACTCCTGGAATATCTTCCAAAGTAGGACTAAATCATTCAGCATCCTGTGCCCTGACACAGATATGAGTCATTTCAGAAAGAGCTGGGTACTCCGAAATTGGTATACTTTTATTCTTTAGGGACTTTTGGGGCAGGAATGTGCCATTGAGATCAGAGGGCATGGTATATGGATGCTTCTTCATCATCATTCTGTTTCTAAGACCATATCAATGATCTCTGATACATTCCTGCCTTCACCCGTGGTGGTTGCCATAATCCCCCATCCTGCTGCTGAACCTGGTTCTGTGAACTGCAGAGACACTTCCAAGTGCCTTCACTATTTCTCCTCAGCAGCAGATGTACTCCTAGCTCTGGTAGCACTGGTACCAAGCACCTCAAACTGAGAGAGTCTGTGTAAGTTGTGCTTTGCTGGTTCCTGTTCTGAGGTGCTTTAAGCATTCCATCAGCCTTTCCCTGCTGCACCCACACCACAGCTGTTCATGCAGGATAAAAGCTGAAGGGGGATGCAGGAAGCACTGCACAGGTGGCATGGCTGCCAGGACAAAAGGTTGCCTGCAGGAGTGTGATCTTGTTCCTATAGGACAACTCCCACACCAAAGGGAGTTTGGAGCTGGATGAAAAAGTCCAGGGGAAAGGAATTTGACTTGTCATTAATACTGAGTGAAACTGGGGGATTCTGCTGTCACTTTTCTCTCTGTCAGGCAAAACTCCCGTATGGTCTGCAAGGAGGCTTGAATGAGTAAGAAATACAGAGCATACATGATAAAGATGAGAATCTACTTCTTGTCCAAAGGGTGGCGTGGTGAATTACTGGAGCAGTCACATATGTGGGTTTTGAGGAAATAACAGCAGAAATAAGGAAACAGATACAGATTATTTGCCTTGCTAAAAACAATAAAGACAAAGATACTCACACCCTGGAGCTGGCTCTCTGCTTACACCTCTACTCTGGGGTCTGTAAACCCACGCTTGCCTTCATTAACCAGAGTGGGCCTCTCAGTTCTTGTGTGCCAGACCAACACCTAGAGGGAAGCACGAAGAGTTCAGGCATTCTGATAGCATGGAAACTACGAGAGTACTGCACCCACTGGGTGGGATCCTCAGAAAAGTGAGGCTCATAGCTGTTTGAAGCATATGAGTCAAAGGGGTTGATCCTGGGAGACACTTCACAGGCACATGAAACAGTGAGGAGGGACATTTTGGAGCAAAATTCCAGACTCAACCCTCTGCCAATCCTCCTGGATTCTGGAGAAGCAATGTAGGCACAAATTGTACATCTGAGATCCTTTTTTAACACAGAATGCCTAGCACTGCTCCTCAGTTCTCTCTGAGCTTCACATCTGTGAAGAATTTAGCAGGCTTTGTCCATCTGTCTGTCCCAGCATCATTTGGCACTGACACATGCCAGCACAGGGCAGGCACACAGGAAGGTGGAGGAGTGTGGCAGGAGGCTGTAAAAGCAGCCCGGACCCAGCAAGGAGACTACATCGTTGAGATGTCTTGTACTACTCACCTTTGTGCAGTTAGCTGCTTTGGGCTCCAGCCCATCCATAGTCACTAAATCCTTCAGCAGACTGGTTTCCTGGTAGCCTCCTTTAACCCCCTCCAGCTTGAAACTGGCGTGAGGCCTCTCCAAGATCAACTTGATGCTGATAGCAAATCCGGCCATGTCAATAGCAAAGGGACGATTAGGGTCAAAGACGGTTTTCCAGCCCACCACCTTCCCTGCTGGGCTCACTTTTGGGGATTCATATCGCAGCCCCCCGACGAAAGCCACTGGCCAGACTGAGACCCGCCTCGTGTAGCGCATCTGTGTGCCGGAAGGAGACAGTGCCGTGAGAATTCCACCCCGCCACGTTTGTCCCAACCCGTTAGTGCACCATCCTCTGCTTCCACTGGCACCTGTCCTCCCCCACTGACTGCCTACACCATCGCATTGCTCTCAGCAGCACAAGCTCCAGTTCACCTGCGCTGCTGCTTGAGAGCTACAGCTTCCACAGCCACAAGGCATATTCTTAGCACCTTGTTCTCTGAACAACGAACTCACTGCTTTTCTGTGCCCACATTCAGGGCCTCAAAAGAATGAAAAACTCTGGTTTTCTCATCCTATTTGAACTTTTGCCTTTTTGTCATGGTAGAATTTTATCATTTTTTGTAAATGCCAAATACTACTTTTACCAGGCCTCTAGCTCTATTATCAACTCCACTCACTCCAGCTTCACACTCATGCAAGTAATCTCCCTGACTGATTCATTTTTGTCCTCATCTATTCCAATTTCTCCCTCTACCTCCTGCCTTGTTTTTCTGTCCATGGCTACTGCCTAGAAGTGTGGGGGTTTACTGAAATTGTCAGAAAGGACCTGGAAGGAAGTAAGAAAGGATGAGCTTAACAGAGACCTAACAACTCTGAAAACTGGAAATATGTTCTGATGCATAATTCTGCTCTTCAAGTGGCTTAGTACAGTTTGGCTTAAATTGGTGACAAGAGAGCTGGATTTTTGCAAGTTCATAGGCTTGGCACATCACAAAAGCCAGGTCTCCAGCAGGAGTCTGGGCAAGCTTTGGTGATCCCAGAGGCACACCTGGGACTGGAAGTGGGGACTGGAACTTGGAGAACTGAAGGGCAGCCAAAGAATAAAGGTGGATAGAAAGACAACTTTTCTATCATCCCCTAAGCATGCAGATTTACGCCTTGCCAGAAGTTTGTCTTTGGTGCTGATTTAAATTAGGTCAGATCTCCCTGAGGAGAGGCATAAATTCTGTGGTACATATCCTGTGATCCCTGGCAAGGGGAACTCTAGCTGGTGCAATGGTGTGTGAGTGGCTGTTTACATCTGCAGCCTATAGCATGCCACATGTGTTCTTTGCCCTTTCAGCTTGCATCTACCCTATAACCAGAGTGGGCGAGGTCTTTGCAAGTGCAACTGGGCTTAAGAGACTCTGCAGCTCTATCCTGCTTTTCTGGCCCATGTCATTTTATGTCTCTTACCTCCTCAAAGAGCTCCAGGCTGTAGGTGTTATCATCATCAGCAAAGTAGACTACGCCTTCTGGTGGTGCGGTGTTGCTGAAGCTGTTCCTCAGCCAGTGCAGCCCCAGGTTCCTCTGTAGTGTCCCCCTTGGGGTGTGGGATGGGATCCAGGACAGACCCATCTTCAGGCTCTTGGGTGTCTCCACGTTGAGGTGGGTGAAATTGAGCCCAGCCTTCTCCAGCAGGTTGGATACAAGGTTGGTCCTCCGCGGAGAGTCCTCCACCACCACCCAGTGCAGGTTCTGTACGTGGAGGAAGGTGTTGGCCAGACGGGTCAGCTCAGCTTTTTGCACTGGCCGGGTGTAGGTAGGGGTGATCACAAAGATGATTGGCAGGGTGTCTGACCATGGGGGAGGCCTGGAGTACACATAATTCTGGATGATTTTAGGTGTTGCCCCTATGCTTTGCTGCTGCCGAGTGCATGATGGGAAGCCTTCTTCTCTCAGTGCAGATGTACCATTAAGGAGAGCTTTAGAGGTCACGTTCTCGTCTGTCTCTTCTGGGACAAAACAAAGGAAGAAAGAGGAAAAAAAGGAAGATGTCAGAGGACTAATACTAACAGGTTGACTCCTGCCCAGGGAGGCACACATCTCTCTGGAGCTAGTGCTGCATCCTCTCTCCAAAGTCAGCCTAAGGTGCATGTTTAACATACTTTTAAGAACATTTTATGTTCCTGCTGTTCACAAACCCCGAGAGGGTCTTCAGGCAAGTCTGTCTTTGTTTAACTCTTCCTGTGAGAGAGCATCCCTGATGAGGGTTTGCAACAGAAGTCATCACAGCCACCAGCACACTGACAGCAGAACTTTTGCACTTACTTCTCAGCAGGCTGAGGTAGTGGGTGGTTGGGTACTGGTGCCACAAGGTGAGGAGAAGGGCCCATGGCAAGGCAATCAGGAGCGTGGTAAGAAGGTTACGTCTCCTCAGCATGCTGCAGGGAGCTTCCAATGCCCAGGCATCTCTCTACCTTTCAGAAAAGACAAAAAAATAAGGCCTCCAAAATACCAGTCACCAAAACTGCAGGGAGGCATGACAAATGTTTGGCCCTAATCCAGCAAAATGTTGTCTAAGTTTACAAGGAACTCCATTAACGTATCAGGTCCAAACCATTATTCAACTTTGCCAGCTCTGGTACTATTGAATAGCATCTTTTAGCTATTTCTGCTCCTCTAAAGAACCTCCCACTATCCCATGATGAAACCACTGTCCTTGAGTTAGGGTTGTTCATGTTGCTGATTCTGAAGCTGGAGAGGACTACTACTTGCCCCCTCTTTGAGACTTGTGTTCTTTCCTGAGCTTTGTGTGATTTGCTTCTTTTGTATGACTTTTTAGAACTGTGTGGAAGATTTGTGTGCCTGAATATGCAACTGGACAAAACAGTCAGATGTCAGGCATCCTCTAGATAGCCAGAACCTCTTAACAGTTCTGCAGTGTTAATTCATCCTCCTTAGGCAGATGCATTGAGGCAATCAGGCATGCATGCTATCACCTACTAAGTGTTCCATGAAATCCCTGCCTTGGTCATTCCACAGTGCTGCTGATGCCTGCTGAATGTTTAATTATCCCATATCCCTTTCCACTTCTGGTTTGCAGCGTTTGGCCATTGCAACATTTAGCTGAAATCACAGACTTTGGAGTACCCACCAGGCCCTACCATGTCCTCCTGCACTCCTAGGCTGAAGGTGTTTGAGGGAAGAGCGTGATGGCGTCATGCTGGTACAAAAGATTGAAAGGAGGTTCAAACTGGTTGGCTGTAAATTCCTGCTCTGCCAGGGAATTTTAAGTGTACTGAAGGCCAGTGAGCTAAAACCAAGGTCCTCAAACGGACACAGGCACATTTTGTTCAAAAGCAACTCCTCGCTCAGGATTTGGGTCCAGCAGCTTCTCATCTGTCCAGAGGGGAAGGATTGCCTTGCTTCAGCCTTAGAGAGTTGTGTGAGAAGAAATATGACAACTGGTCTAAAAGGGCTCTGCAGTGACAGCAGCCACAGGCTACTCCTAAAAGATATTAGGAGATGCTATTCTAAATTCATCCTCTGGGACCTCTTAGAATCTGTCTTTAATTGTTTCTCTGACATCTTACCTTGGTGTCCTGAAAAAACGAGGATTATGCAATTGCAGGGCTCATCAGTGCCCTACCACAAATAACTGTCAATCCTATTTCACCCACCTCTAGCATGTCTCAGCTAGTCCTCTGGTGGGAAAGTGGGTGTTCATAAGCCCTGTTAAGGAAATTACTGCAACACAAGCTCATTCCTTGTTAGATACCGATGGTACCAATGCTGGAGCAATCCCTTAGGGAAGCATATTCCCACTGACTGCTCCCCAAGCCAACCACTTAAGGGTGTTAATATCTAATGTTTCTTATCCCCTCACTCAGGAAGCACCATGGTGCCCATTTCACGACTTTCAAGCTACAAAAAGCTGATGAAGAAGTGGACCAAGGAAGCTGCGTGGCCAGGGGCAGGCACACAGGAGTGTTTTGGTGATGTGAGCAGGAGCCTTGTGCAGCAAACATGCTGGCTCTGCTTAACTTCATCGCTTTTTGATGACTGCATCTGGGGCAGGTACAAGAGTGTCCTTCAAGCTTTAGTGCCAAAGGCATAGGTATTTGGTAAGCTACAGATCCAGCCCAGACACAGGGCAGGATGGTGTTACCTACACCAGGGACTGCTTTCCCTACAGGAAATATTTTCTCTTACCAGCGCAGCAGCGCAGAGTAAAGCTTCCCATCACTCATGGCTGTGAGAACAGAGCCACAAAAGAAATCCAAGGACTGCTATTAACAACTGCAGATACCTGGGCCCACCCAGGCCCCGGCTCAGGGTCATCATAGCTCCTTGCTTCCTCTGGTATGCTTGCAATTACAAATGTCCCTGCACCAGAGTCAGGCAGCCAGTGCTTCTTCTCTTTAATAAAAGGCCTTAATTATACAGACACAGTTTCTATGCAGCACACCTGCTACTGCTGCAAACTCAGGTTGCTTCTGGAGGGAAAGAGAGGAGGAGGCAGCCGTGGCAGCCGTGTTACCAACAGAGCACAGAGGAGAGTGGTTTAGAGTTAGAAGAATTTTTAACAAATTCCCTTTCTAGTTCTTTCTCCTCCTCCCTCTTCCAGGCAGCCCTGTTCATTCTTCCCAAACACTGCAAACAAGTGGAGATGCTGTCTGTGTGTGCAACTCCCTTGGTGCTCCGAGCTCATTTATTTCTGCATGCACCTTCTTTCTATTGCTTTTCCAAAGCAAGCAAGGCTGAAGAAGTTAAACCCTGCATAAAGCCTCAGGTAACTTGTGAACCTCACAGAGGAGCTGTCTTCAAGCCCATTTCAAAAAATCTCTATTGGAATACTTTCTCTTTAAAATGTTACCTTGTCTCCCCCACTGTCTCCCCCTGCATCCATCACGCGTGCTCTTCTCTGTTGCTTTATGTCTTTCACCTGCTTTTTCTCAGTCCTTCAGAGTCTCTTTTCCTCATGGTTTCCAGGACTACAGGAATCCTCTCGCTTACTAATAATTTTAGCCTTTGTCTTCTGTCCTTACCCACACAAAGGCTCTTTGCATTCTCTTAATGTGCACCCCTCAAGGAATATTTCCCACAAAGTGGTCCATTAAAGCATCAGTCCATCCTTTTGAAAACACAGCATCAAAATCCAGTCACATATCGATGCCTCTGGGTAGCCTGCTGATGGCCCCAGAGGGGCTTACAGAGGTTTACTGCACATATTTTTACCTACTTTTTATAATTAAAACCAAAGTCTCCTAAGTGGTTCGGATTAATTGCATGCCTGTTGGCAAACATTACTGTGTGTATTCTTGGCACAAACAGCTACCTTCCTTCTGCCCTCTCAGTGTAGGTCCTATTAAATGAGATTCAAGATCAGAAGAAAATTTTGTGATCATCTAAACCCATCTCCTGCCTTCATCTGGTAATTCCTGGGTTTAAGCTGTAGAGGGCAGGGACCATCTCTTAATGTGCTTGTACAGTCCAGCACTGATCCCAAGGGGAGCCTTTGGATGTGATTGCAATACAAATATTATTGATTGTATTCTCTTGCTGGCTCTTCTCCTCCCTTGCTATTTCTCCCGTCCAGCCTATTCCCCGTTCTCTTTCTTTTTCTTTTTTTTCCCTAGAGTCTCCTGCAGCCCTTGTTTGTGTTACACACCCTTAACAACATTAGCTGAATGTTTGATGGATGCCTTCAATATGCTGAATGTAGCCTTCTTGAGCTGTTTTCCAATTACATATCCCTCTTCTTAATTTCATCCATCAATCTTCTGTTCTCCATTAAAAAATAAACAAACACACAGAGCACAAAGCTGAGTATGATAGGGACAGAAAGTTTCTCGTACTACTCTGGCTTCATGCTGCTTTGTCAGACTTCTCAGCTCCTGGGATGCAACAGCATTCAGTCTCCATTTAAGCTTCTGTGCTGATACAGAAAGCATTATTCTGAAAGCATTCAGGAAAAGACAATGAGAGAAGCACACAGGGGGAAGAGCTGGATTCCCCAGAACGATGCTGAACAGAAGCAAGGTCTGGCTGGGGCTCAGACTATCACATGTGACCCATCCCTTCATCTGTTGTTGACTAATTACCAACAGGGTACAATTTGTTACAGGCAGGACAACCCAGATGTTGGGAGAACGAAAAGGATTCCAGGCTGCAAAATGACCCGGGCAGTGACTTTCTCCCTGAGTTGCAGAGTGTTTGAAAGGACATGCTGAGTGAATGGGAGAAAGGTGAAAGTTAGAGAGAGACGCAGCTGACTGGGGATTATAAGGCTGACATGTTCGAGTGCCTCTGATTTTCCTATAGCCCTGTTAAGAAGCTGCTCAGTTTACATCCTTTTTGATAACTCAGAAATAATTAGGAGGTTTTGGTTCTGCCCCTCTGCCTGCCTGATCCAGAATGAGAACCATACCTTTCAAAAAGTTTGCTCTGCAAGAAAGGTGATTTTCCAGCCTCTGGTTCAGAGCAGCCAAACTGTCTGAGCCAGGCTTACAAGATTTTGAATGCTGGACTAACCCCAGCCCCAGGACTGTACAGCTCTAGTTGTACAGGCTCTAGAGATTCTTACCTTCCCAGAAGGACAAATTTCACAGTTCAAACAGTCCCTTGGGAACATCCCGCCATCCAGTGTAACGATTTTCTAGGCAAGCACCCAAAGCAAACTACTCTCAGGTAACAGAGCCAAAAGTTTCAAGAAATGCTCCCTAATCTTGGTTTGAGCATGTTTGCAAGCTTACTGTTCTGTGTGTACCCTGGGAGGAGACAGGTGTGGAGAGGGGAGGAGACAGGAGTGTGAGGAGCAGGGCTGGAGCAGACCTGCCGGTAGCTGCAGATGACTCTTAATTTCACACCCCAAAGCTGTCAGCAGGGTTCTTGGTTTGTTCTGCCTGCATTTTGCTGCCTCTCTCCACCAGCCCCTAGCCACCTTGAGGGAGTCCATGCAGATTTCATGAGTTCCCTAACTCCCGGTGTGGGAGATGTGATGCTGAAGGCAGAGCAGGGAGCTTTCAATTATTGATGAGAGCGACCTCTCTTTAAACAAGGAATGCATAATTCATGGCAGCGCCGGTATTTGTGGTGAGCAGCACCGGTTCAGTCTCTGCCGCGCTGAAATGCACAGGAAGCCGCTGTCCCCTCTCCCCCCATTCCCTCGGGCCCATCAGAGCCTTCAGCTGAAACTACAACAGTGCTAAAAATTGAGACAGGCCAAGATGCTGCAGTGCTTCCCCTCACCAGGCAGCTGCCTGCCTCTTTGAGATGTGCACAATAAAGCGGGAGGATGGATTCAAGGAACCAGAGAAGTGGGTGGAATGGGTTATTGCTCTGGGATAAGCACGGGTAATTACAGTGCAAACACAGCCAAAACAGGGCATTTCTCAGTAGCGAGACTCCTCTGACCCCGACAGGTATTCAGGGATGGCATCGTTGTGGGACAGAAAGGATAGGCTAGATCTAAAGGACAGTGCCTTAGGGTTTACATCCAGCTGTATTTCTTGTGGGGGTGGGAAAAAGGAGGGAAAAGGCAGATTTGGTTTTCTGCTCAGAAAGTAGCAGTTTCTCCCCTAAACTCTTCTGGAACTGGGTAACTTAAAAACAAAGGGGGAAAAAAAAGAGAAGCAGTTTTTCTTGGAAGGGAAACGTTTATCATACAATCATGGAATGTTTTTGATTGGAAGGGACCTTAATTATCATCTAGTTCCAACCCCTCTGCTGTGGGCAGGGATACCTTCCACTAGATCAGGTTTCTCAAAGCCCCATCCAACCTGGCCTTGAGCACTTCTAGGGATGGACTATCCATCATAACTCTGGACAACCCGGGCCAGCGCCTCTCTGCCCTCGAAGTGAAGAATGTCTTCCTAATATTTAACCTAAGCCTACCCTCTTTCAGTTTGAGCCCATTCCCCCTTATTCTTTCACTACGTGCCTTTGTAAAGAGTCCCTCTCCAGATGTCTTGTAGCCCCTTTTAGGTGTCTGAAGGTGCTTTGAGGTCTCCCCAGAGCCTTCTCCAGGCTGAACAGCCCCAACTCTTTCAGCCTGCCTTCGTAGGAGAGACGGATGGAACAGGGAAGAGAAAGGCACTGATCCTGCAAATGGGATTTTGACCTCTCAGTAGCCTAGGCAATAGTAGGAGACTGCAGTTCTGTCCCAAGGTGTAAGAGTTCTTCTCTTGCTCTTCTGCTGGGGTTTTTATCATCCCTCTGCAGCAGACCTGGTGAAGAGCTGCAGGCAAGTGACACCCGCAATCTGAATGAGGTGAGCACTCCCCTACTGCTCATGGGGAGAGAGGGCAAAGGAAAATTAACCAAGTCCCCTGGAGAGACAAAACCCAGGGAACTACAAATAATAAAACAATACAGGGAAGGATGGCCAGGTCCTTCCCCACAGCAGGAAGAGTAGAACTACCAGCAGCTGCATAGTTTCAAGGCTCAGCCCCATCAATACTCTGTCGATTGGTGCACAGGCTCCTGTGGGGACAACTTCCCCAGGAAGTGAGTCACTCCCAATGAAACAGCTGTCCTTCCCAAGCCCCTGCACCTCTCAGATGTCAAGTAAGGCTTTATCCTCTCTGCCCTGATCCCTTCACCATATGGGAGCACAGTTACTTCAGCCCAGAAACCAGGCTTGTCCCTTGGGAATACACCATGCACAACCGCCATCCCTCCCTCCACTGCCCGCATGAAGCCAAGCTGAGCATTCCTCAAAGCTTGGTCTGTGAACAGCTTGACACAGCACCTTTCTCAAGAGCATCCTTGTCCTAGACACGTGGCTTGTGTGTGGGAGCATGGACTGGCAGAAGGTGATGCTTTATACAGGGATTTCTTCCAAGTCAAAAAAATCCAACCCAACAGAAAAAAAACCAAAAAAACCATTGATGGAGCTAATTAAATCTGCTGGCTAGGTCCCACAGGAGTCAATACTTTGGAGACAGCACGTGGCTCAGCCTGCTATCTCCAGGTAGATCAAGGGTATCCAGACACTATCTGGGCTATCAGCAGGAATGGAGATAACCCAGTTTGAATACAGACTAGACCTTGAACTTGGCTGCAAAGCCCGTCCTTGCAGGGAGCCTTCCGGAGCTGAAAAAGGAGGTCTAGGCCAGGCTATTTTTAATCAGCCCAGACCCAAATGTCCTTCACATTTGATCCATATAACCTGTCACTGCATTCCTGCCCTCTGAGCATGGGCAAGGGTGGGCTGTGACTCAGAGGGACACAGCCCTCTGCCCCATCACAGTTTCCCTGCTCTGCAGAGCCATAATCCAGGGGTGCCAGAAATACCCAGAGAAAGATTAGCAGCTCAGGCCCGGAGAGAAGCAGGGGGTACCAGATGTCTCCTGAGAAAGGTAGCTCTCTCCTGAAAGACCTCTAAGCTTGGAGTTATCCTCCCTTGAAAGGGAACTCAGGGGCTTATTCAGACATCAGCTTCTCTTCCCTGCTGCAGAGCTCTGGCAAAACTGAGGTCCTTTTTAGATGCTGATGACTATTACAGAATAATAATTCCAAGTGTATCAGCATGAATCAGCCCAATATCTGCATTAGCCAGAAAAAACAAACAAACAAACAAACAAAAAAAACCCCACCACCACCACCACCAACAAAAAAACCCCACAAACAAACAAACAAACAAACGGCAGCTTTTTTTTTTTTTTCCAAGGAGGCAAAATAATTCTAAGGAAACAAAAACAATAGTGGATTGTTCCAAAGTTTCTGTGTATCTCATTCAGAGCTTTCCCTACTGAATTAACAGCTGATGCCTGTTCAGCAGGAGTGGGAGCTGTCATTTTACAGCATTTTTACACAAGCAGAAAGGAAAAACCCATAGTATTTCCTTCCAGAGCATTTTCAAAGATGGAGAGGAATTACTTTTTCAGAGAAAAAGGCATTAGGCATTATTTGATGGATAATTACATTTCACAGGTGCTTGTTATGGGGGGAAGAAATCACATTGATCACAAGCTCCTTGTAAAGATATGGGGCCCAAAGGCCAATGGTATTCCTCTGGTAGCAGCCAGGATACAGAGACAGGCTTTGATCTCAGCTATGTGTCAATATGACATCAAATGCAGAACTCCAGAGGAACATGCTATTACTAATGCACACCCTTGATTGATTTAGACAGCTTGTTTTCCTCCTGCTTTCAAAGGCAATGTTGAAATGCTCTTCCCTGCTGGACTTCCCCACTACTCCTAGGGAGGGCAAAAGAAAGCAAAGGAGAAATTGCTGTGGTTGAAATCACGGTGCAAATGAGTAGGGAAGCAGTTATGCCATTTAAAACACCAGTGTAGCTAAATGTGTCTACTGTCTTTCCAAAATCTGTGGAAATACTGGCATCTTCATGGTTACATGTGTGTGCTGGCCCCTTGAAGAATCAGAGCCCTGATCTGTTATTGTATGGAAAGAACTGTGGGCAGACAATGAGTGCAGTGTAATGGCAAGAATCCCCCTGAGTTTTTATTTGGGAATGCTGGCTGAATTATGTGATCGATAAAAGCATCGTGCAAACAGCAACTTTGTGCAGAATGTTCTTGTGGGTGGCTGCTCCATATGGATTAAGAGAGAGAGGACACTGGACAGCACTGATGCCACATCATGCAGGTGTTAGTTGTGTGAGATTAGAGAGAGGAGAAACACCACTTTGGTGTCTTTGATGGACATTTTTGCTGTTGCTGCTCTCTGAGCTGTGGGAAATACGCTCACTTTGTAACTGGCTGAGATGGTCCTAAATGCTAATTCTGATTTCTTCCCCCAAATAAATCATCAGCACTCATTATATTTGCCACTTGCTGTGCAGCATTCAAGTGTCATGCAGACACTTTTAGAAACAAACACAGAATGGATAAATTGGCACCTAGAGAATTGTCTTTTGCAATTGATATACGTTATGGTCCGCTGCTTGATTTATACCTTAAATGCCACTGCTAATCTGTATAGCTGGGGTTGATTAAAAGAAACACTAAAATGAAAATTAGAGTCAGCAGACAGTATTTATTTTTCTGCCTTCTGCATGTGAAATAAAAAGGGAAGAAAAGAGCAAAAGAAAGAAGGGGCAGGAAGCTGATGGTCAGTGTCCTGCTAGGACTGCCCTGCTGTCCTTCCCTGTCCTAACAGGGAAGTTGTTGACTCTGGAATACAGGCAAGCCACATTCAAATTACGTGCCAAGGTGTTTGAGATCAAGGGACCCAGATGCAATTCCCACCTTCTGGGAATCCCAGGGGAGCAATATCTAACTTAGGCACTGGTAGCAGCTGCTAGTATATATCCCTGCATCATGATCAGAGTAAGTTTTATTTTGTAGAAAAAGTAAGCAGTGGATGCATGTGGGTGAACAGATGGAACTGAGGAGTAGCAAAAGTCAAATGCCCCTTTCTAACAACAATCCAAGCCTACCAGAAAAAAAAAGATGTGGGTTTGGTTTCTGTTTTGATGTGTCTTGCACAGTTAAAATGGAAGAGTCTGTTGGGAAGGAAGGGAAAGCTGTGAGGGAATTGAGGGCAGACGAGCTCACAGCATGAGAAACAAACTGCTCTCTCTCTTAAGAGTGCATGGGGCTTGCCATAGGGCTTGCTTATATAGGGATTGCTCTCTGCCATACTCCTTAATTGCACATGAAAGCAGCCTGGTCTGAAAGTGTCTTTGCATGTAGTGTTTATAAACCTTCCCTTGGGAGGGAGGTCAGCCTGTGCTGTTTTGTACTCATGGGCTTATTTCTGAAATTGTGTGCTTCAGGCTGCCCCAGGCCTGAATGCAAAAGGGGGTTGATACCACCAGCCCTAGGCTGCTGAGTTGCCAGCTCGAGCTGTTTCCTGGGACTGGAGTATCATCTTTGCACAACTACAACCGCAATAACCCTGGAAGATGTGTCTCCCCAGCTCTTACAGCTCTGCACTCAGGGTGTGCTGGAAAATGCTGTCCTTCCTACCTTCCTTCCACATTCATGGGCTCCCAGTTGGCCTTGGACAGAATAACTGATGAATAGATACTTCTGGCTGGAGAGGGAAGATGAACTAAGCTTTTTTTGAACCCTTCTCTGCAGTTTGAGAGCCCTTGGAGCTTCAAAAGCACACCAAGTTGGCCTGGAAGATCAGGGCAGACAAAGAGTAGTTTCTTGTTAAAACCAGAAATGGTCTGCTGCTATGGTTCTGAGAGATGAATTTGAATCTCTCATGATTCTGGGGATGAATCTGGCTCCCTCCTTGTGCTCGGGGAAGGAAAGTTCTCTCTGGTTTTGAGGATGTTTGTGGAGGTCAACAAGCCAGGTTAGGTATTTCTAGCTTCACACATGCACGTGAACTACCTCCATCCATTACCAGCTCCGCAAAAAATACCCCTGAAGGGCCAGCAACAGCTTCTAGGCAGAGGAAACATCCAAAAACTTCTTGGGAAGGAAGAAACTGGATTTTTGTTTCTGCTGTTGTAACTAATTTCTAAGCCATTTGTGTTTGTTCTGGTGCTCAGGTTAGGACCCATGTTTGGGTTAGGAAAGAAATACTTGGTATCAGATTTTGTCAGTCTGGTAAGTTCAATGCAGAGGGGAGTATACAAGAGGAGAAATCTTGCCTAGTGATGGTTTTGCACCAGTGTTTAACAGTTCCAGGACTTGATTTGACTTCAGAAGAGCTACAGTCCAAGCGTGGCTTGGCATGGCTTGATGGACTAGGATTAAAACTTGCTAAGATGGCAGCTTATCCACCACTGAACAGGAGCTGGTGTTGACAAAAGAGCCATAAGCATCCTCTGCAGCACCTCCAGAATAGGCTGCAGAGTGGGACAAAGTATACAGAGTTTGTCTTGCAAGCTGACATGACTAGGAGCACAAGTGGGAAGACTGGTCATGATACAGGAACAGTCTTGGATTTGTTCTCAAGAGGGTGACAAGAGAGGCTCTTTGAGGTGATAAGAGCAATTTTAAATCATCCTTTCTCAAAGAATCCTTTGGGGTTAACTATATTCACCCCTAAAAATCAGCACAGAGGTCAGCAGTGATGATCTTAGCAGAATACTTATTGGTGTCCTTCCCCTTGTAATGGAGCTGCTGATGCATATTGAGTAACAAGAGATTTATTGTGTTTTCCTTAATGCTCCAAGAATCCTATTCTAACACAGAAGTTAGAAACCTCACTTTGGCTGTAAAAAACCCTCCTGTTATAATTGGATGACATGCTGCTGAGCACTGTAGGTTTGAGAAAAATAGGAAACAGTATGAGAGTTGCTAACCAGAATGGGAAACACACTGGGATTACTGGAGGAGTTATGGAGAAGCCTGTGGGCTGCTACAGTTCAAGAGGTTCTGGTATCCCATGCTGGAGGGCAGACATATGAGTTAAGGCAGAGCAGGGCACTGGACTGAGCACCTGAAATAACTAATTGTTCACAAAACAGAAAATGTAAGAGGTTGGTGGGAGTAGGATGGAGGAGGTAGTTCCAAAGGCAAAAAGAAAACAAAAATAGGCTGGGGAAACAATGTTGGCCAGGCTGAGATCTGCCACTTAATAACACTTGACAAAATGCAAATAATTCCTCCTTCCTAAGGATCTGCCAGGGGATGCCTCAGCTATCTGGGGTCAGTGATTAACACTCCTACCTCCTTTTCTATTGCTCCACAGAGATGAGGAGCTGGCACACATGTCTGAGGGAGGAAAAAAACTTGCTGTGGATGGTGGAGCAGCAGGGTTTGCCAGCTTGCCTCTGACTGCCCAGCCCAGCCCTGAGATACAGCTCAGGCGGGCTCATGTTTGACTTCAGCACACGCTGCTTGTGGGCTTTGTAGAGGTGCACAGGGATAATCAGGATTTGGTTCTGTTTGCTTGCTAATTTCAGCCCCTGCTGTGAGATTTGGATGTTTCTGAGGATTCTGTATTAGCTTTAATGATTAAAAAATTATTTCAATGCTTAGTGAAGAAGATGCATGATCTATCATTGAAGCCGCTTAGCAACAGGACTCATTAAGTCACATATTAGTACAGAAAGATATCCTTGCCCCAGCGCCCTCTTGGAATGACTATCCACTCATCTAAACAAGATAAAGGTCTTTGCTGGCCTCCTCTGAGGCCAGAGGATAAAGCAGTCAACTGTGAAACAAGATTTCTTGGTTCTTTTCTGGGCTTCAACTATGCGTCAGTACGTGGATCTGGGCAAATCATTTCACCTGCTTCAGTGCCTCAGTTCCCCCACAGGTAAGATAAGCACAACAATGTATAAGCACTCTGGGGAAATGACTTTCAAGTGCCTAAGCTCATTAGAGAAAAAACAACCAGTGCAGTGAATAAAACTGTCCCAGCCCCTTGCTGGTAGTTTGTACCAACCACACGGTTCACTTTGTTCTCCTGAAGCCCCAGATACAGTTAGCTAATTACAGGGGAGAAAAAAGATCTTCCCCTAGCTCCTTACCACCTGGTGGTAGCCAAGCACAGATGTTAAAATTTGTCATTTGGCTCAAAAGCATTAATTTTAGGCAAATCATTTCTGATTGTCCTTCAAGGAAGGAAAGGGTCTGCCAGTTCTGGGGCAGGATCTATTTTTGCTAGAAGGAGCACTGTTAAATACCACATCTGAGAGGAGAACAGTAATACTTTGTGTTTTATTCCGAGAGTCATTCACTGAATCTCCCAGGCAGCAACATTCTTAGGAGGAAAAACAGAAGAGGGGTGGAGGAAGCAGGTGTGAGAGCAGACATTTCAGTCCACAGTGAAAAAGCTGAGGCATTCCTGATTCTTTGGCTTACATGCAGAACATTGAACTTCATATCGGATGCACAAGCCTTGGTCACACCTTAGTATGGGGTAAGGGAAACATAAATGAAAGGAATTCAAGGGAAGAAAAATAGGTGTAGGAGAGAAACTAAGGTGTGACTGAAAGTGATTCCTGAGGAAGGGAAAGGGAACAGAAGAAATGAGGTTAATGGGAATGCGAAAGTCAGAGAAAGGAGGAGGAACAAACAAGGGTGAGGGAGCAGGAGACCAAGTGGGGCAGCAAGCAGGAGGCACAGTCAAATCATCTGAGTTCTCTCTGAAGAGATTGCCTATTTTGTTTCTGCCTTTTTTTTGTGTGTGATCTTGCCTTAAAATTGCAGGAATGTGGCGGCACAGCACTCGCGCTCTGATTTATTAATTCCATCCCGTCCCACAAGCCCATAAAACAAAAGCATCTGTGTTTGCTCAAGAGAAAACCATGAAGGGCCTCATTCACGTCAGAGGTGGAGAGAGAAGCTGGCAGATACAGGAAAGTCATCGTCTCCTCCTTCCCTTTCACCTTTGTATGGATCTGGGCTGGGGGAAGGGCCTCGGGAGAGAAGGATCCAGGGGATGAGGTATCAGCAGGGAGAAAGTTAAGATCATCTGGCATTCGTGCTGGAGAAAGTGGAGGGGAGACACAACGCACACAATGGCTGGACCAGTGAGGAAGGCACCCCAGCGTGGCAGAGAGGACAAGATCCCTTGCTGCCACCCAGGCTCACCCAGCACTTTGTGCAGTATTACCCCAATGAATGTCAGCCCCATGGCTGTGGTCACAGTCAGGGCTTTCATGAGGCTTAGCACTGTTGCCTAACCTATAGCTATGGACATAACCATAAAAATAAATTAAATCTGCCAGTCATAGGAGAAATACCCCTTTACAGCTGTTTTTAGCTTTCAGAATGAGGGAGGGTCAGGACAAGATGAATGTTAACTATCCTACTTTAACAGCTGGGGCATGAAGGGGGAGAGGAGCCAGCAACCTCTACTCCTGCCAGGCAAGGATCAACTGTGCAGTTTCTATCAAGAGGCACTGGGAGATTTTTTTGGGAGAAGAGGACCTTGCTAAAACCCTGCCCTTAAGGACAGTGTCTTAAGAGGCCGGGCTGCCCTGCAACACCCCAAGGGAGCATCACCTCAGGGGAGGCAGGGTCTGCAAGTTGCTGCTGCCTGCCTGGCCCTTGGCTTTTCCTCCGAGTTCTCCCACACAAGGATTGCCGAGGAGCAATCCTGCTTTGCTTAGCAAATCACAGTTCCCATGTGCCCTGTACTCCCACACACAGACCCACCGTGAACTTACAGAACGAGACAACACTGCTGCTCTAAAATCTTTTATCCAGAGATCAGATTGCCCGACTGCTAACCCTGTTCAGCTCTAAGTAATCCCAGCACTTTGCTTGGCTAGAGGTTGGCTGTACTGGGAATAAATGCCCTTGACAAGGGGTAACATCCAAAAAAAACCATTTCCTTTTGCAATGCAGCATTATTCACAGACCAGCACCACATAAAGTTGCCAGGACGCTGGCAGTCTGCTAAAATCCACAACACGGGCAGGGGAAGTGGCAGCGTAAGCACCACTGGACCAGCTCAAATCTCAGCAGAAGTTAACCTGAACCTGCTCCAGCTGACAAACCCCAAACCTGCAAGAGCTAAGTGTCAGCACACAGGCTGGGAAATAAGATTTTTTTGCTTCTGCCTGGAAATTAAAATATGCCCCAGTGATCTTCACTTGAACATGTCTGTGTCCTTTTGTCCCTTGTCTCTACATTGATCAGTGTTGTGGGTTTTGGAAGAAATAAAAAATCCTAGGCTAGAGGATGTGAGAGGAGGTTCAACCCTGAAGATTTAGATCTATTTCAAGTGGACTGCACTGTCCAGTGATGAACAATCTACTATCCATCACAATTTCTCTTCTTCCTGAATCCTACACTCAGCACCAGCAGCATCTTGTAGCACAGAGTTCCTTATGTCACAATGCACAGCATGGAAAAATACTTACTTTTATCATCCAATTGCTACCTTTCATCTTTTCCTGAATGCAGTCCAGTTCCTCTACTGAGAAAAGACGTGTAGAGAAGCATTCATTCTCCCTCCTCTCTGTTGTTGACTGCTTCATTTTTCACCCCAATGTCCCTCCTCATGTGTCTTCTTGAGCTAACCAACCCCATCTTAAGGAATCCCTCTATGTGCACCAGGCATTAGTGGGATTACCTGATCAGAGTAGGGATGAACAGCAAACAAAATATGAAGGTCCCCGTGCTGGAGCTGTGCATCCCAATTCTGTGTCTTAGACCTGGGAAACTGTGTCTCGTGAGGAAACTTAGATCACATTTCATAAATCTCAGGAATTTGCAGAGTGCAATGTTTTCATCTCAGGCAGAAAGATGTCAGACAGCCCCCCACACTGCGTGGTGGAAGAAGCCAACAAGGCAGTTGATTGAACACTTGGGAACACTGGCAAAGTAGATAAATTCGAGTTTTAAGGAAAGGCCTTCGGGAGCATGAATGTCACAGGAGAGCAAGCTAGAAGAGACTTCAAGCTCTTAATTATGAGCCTGCACAGCCTAAAACAGCGTGAAAGATTAAAGGACCAAGTTTTTTAAGTGTGCTGATCACAGGTTGAGGTGTGGTTTGGTGAACTACCCCAACCTGGAGGAATCAGTGATGTCTGACCAGTGTCCCTTTCGAAGAATTGGCCTTAGGCAGTCCTGTGTGCACCCGAGACGAGGGTGCTGACAGCCACAGGTCTCATCCATGCCCTGTATTTATTAGTCCTTTGTGCTGCTGGTAGGTTTTAAATCGCAGTCCTGGTAGGCTGAGCTGCTTCCCAGGAAGTGCTTCCCAGAGAGGCAGGGGCCTCTCGCCTGTGAGACAGATGATCTGGGGCTGTCTCAGCTCTGCCGTGTCTCCCTTGTAAAGAGGGGGCAGTCATCCTGACAAACAGCTCTGTATGTAGGCAGGGAGTGCTCTTAATCACACATGCCGAGTACTTGGAGATCTCGGGATGGGAAGCAGTGCAGAAAAGCATAATGCTTATTATTAGGCAGAAAGGCCAGGAGCAAAAAGGGCAGAGTGATTTTATACTCCTCCAGGGCCCTGGAGGTGTGTGGGACCCAGATTCCAGTCTGGCTTATTACCTCCCTTTTAGGCTTCTTCTTTTATTAGGAACAATTAGATACAAGGAGGAAGGGGACAGATATCATCTTTCCTGTGTACATCCTGCAGAATAATTGCAGAGCTTTCTCAGAGCAATTTTGCGTGCTCAGTAAAGGGCATCTTTGAAGCCTATCAAATATCTCATCCCTTGTAGGCATACACATGAAGGCTTGCAGCACACATACTTATTGCTCCCAAGTACTGTGAACAGGAAAGACCATCAAAAGTGCTCAGGGAGAGGAAGAAGAGGCCTTGGAAGTAGTTCCAGGAGGTGGATGGAGTTTGTGGGGTGGCTTCTTATGACTGGAACAGGAACATTGCCTCTTGAGGCATTGGAGGAAAGCAGGAGGTGACTGTGCCTGCAGCACCAGCACCCTGGGAGAGAGGGACAGCCGAGGCTGGAGTTATGAAGGCACTGAGAACCACAGGGATGTGTAGAGCACTGTCATTGGCAGGTGATTACCTCGGTGAAGAGGGCAGGAAAGCCATCCAGGGGTACAGCTAGAGTCAATCCAACCCAGGCTCCTGCCAGCAAGCTGCCTGCAAGGTATGGCTTTGATCTCGGGCACTAAGGACATCTCCTGGCCTGCTGAAGCAGAGGAAAGTTCCCTGCCAAAGAGCACCTTTACCAGGGCTTCGTAAGCAAGAAGAAAGGATGCTGGGTACACAGGAGACACAGCCTTGAGCTGTCCAGTACACCCTCGGACACTCTGCAGGGAAGATGTCATTAGAGAACACAGGCACCAGGCACCAAAATATTCCCAGACCATGGAGAAAATATGAATTTAAGAGCTGTACATTGTGGAACGTTGTGTACATTTCTTCTCTTGCGTACATTTAGCTGCTGTATAGCTCTGTACAGCTCCCTAGGCAACAGTCTTCCCCGATGACACTGTAACAAAGCCCAAAGGTGCGGGAGCTTCCCTCATTAAAACCCTTGTCGTGGGAGCAAGTCTCCTCAGCCCAACTGCTTTGCTTTCTATCCTGTGGCTGGTAAAGTGTCTTGCAAGCCAGGCTGAGGCCCTTTGTAGTAAAGGTGGCTGCATCTCAGCTGGTTGAATTGCTTTGGGATTGCAAGGTTGCCTAGATGATTTCGCTATTATTATTATTACTACTACTATTGTTGTTACTATACTGAAAATGCCAAAGAAGAGCTTTAACCTGGTCTCACCAGATTCCTGAAACACCCGATACGATGTGTTAGCTGCACATCTTCCTCTGCACATTAACTGCTCTGCGGAGCCTTAATTCAATGCAGACTGAAGTGCCCTGAAAGCAGCACCAAAGTCACTCCTGGGAGGGATGGGGGGAGGGAGGGCAGGAATCACGGTCACGGAGCTCCTGGCCTCACACGGGGCAGGCACAGCGTGTGCTCACGCTCGGTCTGTATCCCAGGTATGCCTGCCAACAGATAGATTCCAGGAAACCATGGAGCAGGCACCAACCAAAGCTGATGGAGCCCCCACATCCTGCTCCAGGGCACGGAGAAAAGGGGATTGGCAGAGTGCACAGCTGCAAACAGATGTGACACAGGCTGTCACACAGAGCTCTGCTGGTGGCCTCCTCCTGCCCTGTAACCCTCTACTGCCTGAGACTGAGGTCCCCATAATCTCCCACTGAGGAATCGCATTTTAGAATAATGATGGCCTCCCTTCTGTGAGGCTCCTATCCTGCTGTCTCTGTGCACCTGTCTCCTAGCTTGTGCAAGTGCTATATGGCCTCTGTTCCTAGTCCTGTCTGAGGCTAGTGAGGCCAATACCCTGCACTTCTGCTGGCTGTCCAGAGGTGCAAGGCGTGAACCTCCCCACCCATTTTCCCCTTTTTGCACCTGATGAGATTTAAGCCCCAGCAGAACTAGGTGATCAGACTCATGTGTGAAGCTGCTGTACCTTGCTATACTCTCTGCAATGTGCTTTGCACAAGGAAGCCTCCTCTGGGTCCGAAAAATGAGCTGAAGGCACCTGCAGGGGCTGCATTGCTCACTCTCCCCTGCTCACTTGCTGAGCTGTGTGGACTTCAAGTTATCGGACAGGTATTTTATTTATAGCTTGTCATTACTGCTCTGCTATGGTGGTGCTTGGTGCTGCCCTGCTCATTTCAACACCCCTTCTCTCCAGCTGCACTGAAATTGCCCCTTGTCAGGTTTCCCCTATGGAATTACTAAGGAACTGGCTGCTTCTCTCCAGATTTGCAGCACCTTGAGGGGCTTCTCTCTCTGTCAGGCATTTGCTGCTGAGCCTTCTCCTCTTCTCCCCTGGCCCGGGGCTGGATGAGTGAGTGGCTGGAGCGGGAGGCCAAAAAAAAGTACTTTCCAACTCACCTAGCAACATCCACCCCAAACTGCTCCAGAAAAACAGCCAGCGCATCCCTCGGTAGACGCCCGTGTGCGGCGCAGGGGTAGAAGCGGGCAGAACCCTTCCCCAGACCTCCTCCTCTTGCCCTTTCCCAATCCACCTCTCCAGAGCCCCTCGCTGGGATGCCCACTTGGGGTCGGTTCCCAGCTACCTGTGTCTGCACACAGCCCCCTTGTAGCCCTTCTGTAGTTTGGTTTCTCCGGTATTTGTCACCAAGAGGCGCAATAAAACCTCTCCGGGAGCGGCGGCGCGCCCGGGACCCGCGTTTGGGTACCCTTGCTCGGAGATTCCCGGGTGGACACACAGCAGGAACGGGGGCATCTCCCCACAGCTGGAAAATTCCAGCCTGGGAGTGGGATGTCGCTCCCCTGGAAGGTGTTCGGACCAAGCTGTGGGGGGATGCAGGGACAGGGGCTCCCCGTCCAGCGCGGAACCGGTTCGGGCGCTGAGCGGGGATGAAGTTCGGGCATGCAGCTGCCGCTCCAGGGGCAGGGCACCCCTCCAGCGCCAAGCGCCGGGGGACCGCAAGGTCACCGCTGTATCCCCAGCGCTGCTCCCACCCCCAAAGCCCCGGTGCCCGAGAGCGGGGTCTCCCGCTTACCTGGCGAGATGGACCGGTCACGGCAGAGACGCCGGGGCGCCGGGCGCGGGGCGGCACCGCGCCGGGGGCTGCCGGGGGAGCATCGCCCGCCGCCGGGCGGAGGCGTGTCCTCCCTGCGCCCTGGGAACGGCACCGGCAGCGGCAGCGGGACCGGCCCGTCGGCGCTGCCGGCGGATGGCGGCGCCCGCCTTCAGACGGCGCCGGCGATGCGGCTACGCGCGGCGCGGAGCCGATTTAAGGCCACCCCGTGCCGGGGGTGGGGGGAGCGCCGAGGGCCGCCCGCAGCGGCTCCTGCGCGCCGCGCATCCCGCGGGGCCACCTTAAGCAGGGAAGGGGCGAGCGCGGAGCCAGCGACGGGGGAAGGAGCGGCGAGGAGGCGACCCGAGCCGGGAAAAGGGAGAAAGGCGAGCGGGGCCGGGCACGGCCGCAGCGCTGCCCCCGCCGCCCGCAGCGGGGCCGGGCACCTTCGAAGGGGGAGGGTTCCCTGCCCCGAGCCGGCCGCTGCTCTTCCCGCCGAAGGCGAGGGGCGGGATTCTTTTTGCCCGTCCCGAGGGTCTCTCTTTGCCGCTGACCGGTGCTGGGGTGATTTCCCGCTCCGGCTGCTTCAAGAGCGAGCCACCTGCCATAGCTATAGGCCGTGCGGGTTCGCTGTCTATAAAGCAACCTAGGAGTCACGGACCGGACTTCTGGGATTTGGTCCCCTCAGTTGCTGCTTGATGCGCGCATCACCACTGCTTGCCTCAGTTTCCCTGAGGTGGGGTAATGGTGATGTTGGTGCAACCACTTACCACTGCAGCAGCAGCTGGGCCATTCCGTGCTCTGGCCACATGAACAGCCACAGCCAATGCTTTGTCTGGCGGCCTCTGCCTCGGAGCAGGTTAATGGGAGCAGAAGACCGGCCCGCTTCAGTTTTCCCGTTCCTGCCGCCCGGAAGAAGCTGTCTCTTGGCCATAATAAAGTCACCATGCCGTTGAAAGAGGGTGTGAGAAGCAGCTCCTACTTCAGCCTCCCAGCTGGGGCAGGATGCACAGAGGGCAGAAGTGAGGGCTGTCACACCTCAGCCCTGCTGTAGGAGACTTCTCCTTGCACTGGGCTGCACAGTGCACATCTGTCCCTCCCTTACCCTTCTGAGGGTTGTGACTGCCATATTCCGGTAGTTTCTCCTGAAGAGGTTTCAGTGAAACAGCTCTCAGAAAACCGTGAGGCACAGAAGTTAGCACAGTCCCAGGCTCAGGTTGGACTTGTTGATCACATTGGGCTTCGGGTAACAAAGCTCCTGCCATGGGAGGCAGTAAGCAGGGCAAAATATTTTGAGATCCTTGGCTGGCTCTTATTCTGCCCTGGCATCCTAGGCTGCCCTTAATGGTAGGAAGCCATCCATGCATCAATGCATCCATCCATGCATCCATGCATCCATGCATCCATCCATGCATCCATGCATCCATCCATCCATCCATCCATGCATCCATCCATCCATCCATCCATCCAGTGTTGGAGGCATGAAGTCCCCAGGTTGCACGGTCAGCCCAGAAGGGTTCTGTGTGCTTGTGGATGAAAGCCATTGTGTGGGTGTCAGGAAATGGCAAGATGCTTCCCCACAGATGGCTCAGCAGAAGCCTGGATTCCTCTTGCACTACTGGCAGAAGCTTTATGGTGCTCCAAGAATGAGTTATCTGGGTTGTTCCAGCTCTGCAGCACCTTGATTTTAGGAAAATCTGCACCAAAGAAATTGATTCATACGCCTGCAAAGCATTGAATCTTTCAGAATTCCCTGGGATAAGGCAGAGACTTTCTCCTCCTGTGGCTGGAGAAAGAACTTGTGGAGGAGTTAATTGACTCATTTTTTACCACAGGCATCTTGGGGGGCTAGTGAGCTGCAGGCAATCCTTGAGTGAACACCCTAACCCTGGGACCTCTCTAGGAGAGGTTGGTTAAGGACTTTGACTTCTGGGGTTCTCTCTGGAGAGGAAAAGCATGAGAAAGAGATCAGATCCAAGGCTGCTGGAAACTTGGGAAGTCCAAACCACTCAGGCTTTGCTTAGTCATGCTCCAGGCTCTTCTTTTTTATGTCCACAACCTTTGACATGGCTGTTTCACTGCTACACACAGAGCCACAGTTTAGTCAGTCTGTCCTATGGTTGGACTGAGGGTGCTGAGAGTTGGCAGTGCAGGAAGATGCTTCCCCTCATGCCACAGTCAGAGCTGGCTCCTGGCAAAAGCTGCACACTTCTGCAATGAGATTCAGTTCTGGGGCAAGTGAGTCTGTGAGAGATACTTTTCTTGGATAGAAGCATCCACAGTAGATGTATTGGAGGAGACAGTGGAGTATCCAGTGTGCTACAGTCTTCTTTATCGCTCCTGAAGGCAGTGGCTATGGCACTCTGTGTTCCTAGCCACATGGCAGTGGAGTTGCTGCCCTGGTTACCTTTCTCCTTCCACTGCCACCACAGCTCTGTCCAGCACAGACATATGCAGCGATCCATACTGCAGCTCTTCCCTCTTCCCTGGCATGCTATACTTTCCTAGGCCATCTGCCCCTCTCTCTGCCCACACTTCCTCCACTGAAAGTACAACATAATGTGAAACTCCATGAAACCTTCACCCTGAGGTTGTCACGAAGCTAAGCTCCTTCCCAAGTGATGAGTGTTTGGAGATCCTTGGAGAGATACTGTTGGCAGAGGGTAGCTTACAGTTGCAATCTCTGTGCAATTTATTCCTGCAATTTGCTTTTCTTGCTTTTTCACTGCCATGCCCTAAGGGGCCTGATGCTGTGTCAGCCTTCAGGCAGACCCACAGACCACATCCCTGAATCTTGCAGCAGCAAGTCACAGGAGAGGAAACACTGTGGAAAATGTTCACTGACTCGTGCTGCAAAGGAGGAAGCTGTGCCGCAGCGCTGGGAGCCTCCCGAGGTCTTACTCCATCTGGGCTGAGTGGCTGCAGCTGCTCCCCACCCCTCCTGTGGCAGCTCTTAGAAGCAATGCATGGCACAGTGTGTGTCTGAGGCACCTTCTAGGATTGGGGGAGCGAGCTGTTCGCACTTCCCACCCTTCCTTTTGACAGAGGATTTGGCTACAGGACAGCAGGGGCCTTGCAGGTGTCCTCTGCTGTGGGAATGTGTGTGGTGCTGTGCTGTTGGGACTGTCTTTTCACAGCTGGGATGAGAACTTGCCTCTTCAGTGCCCTCAAGGCAGGGGAGATGCAAAGAGAGCCATTGCGGATTGCCAGCTGGCATGGTGTGTTCCACAAACAAAAGGTGAGGAAGAGCTGGCAGCAGCCCTGGAGAAAGGCACACAGGGGATGTGGATTTGGGAGGGAAACCTACTGAAAAGGTCAGTCAAGAGTCATGCCTGCACCTGACATGGCCTGTGAAGCATTGCTAGGTAGTGGCATCACACAGTCTCTGTAAATACAAATCTCAAACCACTGCACACGCATACTAAAGTGAGTAAAAGCTTTCCTGTGAATTGAAAAGGTGGCACCCTTTCTGCTGAGATGGAGGATAAGCTCCGGAGAAGACAAGTTATCCCTCAAAGTCACCCCTGAAATCCATATCTGAGGGATGCAATGAGACACCAGAGGTCTTGCCTGCCAAGCTCCTCCTTGGTCAGGCGACATACAGCCCGATGGTATTTTCAGAGAGCTTGCTGAGCTGTCTTCTGCCTAGTCCACACATCTGCCCCAGGACAGACCCCCTTCCCAACTCCTTTCCTTCCCAACCTTCTGGATGTGGTTAAAGAGTAATGGCAGGGGATGAGAGGGGTGTCGGGTGTCAGGTGCATCTCTTCCAAGGTCCAAAGCTGCAACGGGGTCTCTCTCTCTCCTCATTGTAAATCTGCCTGAGAATGTGTGTTTTAGATCAAGGACAAGCAGTCCTTGATCTAAAGTCTGCCATCCTTTGAAGAACCTGTGCTTCAGCGAAGCAGCCAGCAGTTGCTGCCTGAAGAAGGCTGAAAAGCCACTCTGCAAAGCTCTGCAGTTTCATTTCTCTCTCCCTTGAAGCACCAGAGCTGTACACTAATCAAGCTATTTCTGCTACAAGCTTGGGAGGAAAGAAAGAGAGATTGTTAGTGTTAATGCTATTTTTAAATACTTTGCAGACTCTTGAATAGGATGATGATGGGGGCCGGGTAAGGACCCAGACAGAGACAGATTGATGTGTGGTAAACACATCTGCTGTTCTGCAACTGGGAGGCAGCTCTTTCTGCAGCACCACTCTAAGGTGCAGCAAGGAGCTGCTCTGAGGGCTCTGCTCACAGCCTCCAACAGGGCTTTGGCTTGCTGCTTCCAGTGCTCTCTGTTCCTTCCTCGGCCACCTGCAAGGCAGAGTTACTGCAGAGGGGCTTAGAGCTTGCAACCCCCCAGGAATCAGCTTCCAGTCGCACAGTGTGTGTAAAGGTTGCTGCATGCAGGACACAGCCCTCGCACACCTTCTGTGTGAGGGGAGCAATTGCCTTCTTCTGCATGTACCTTGCACCCTAGGGATGGGGTCTGTTCATGAAGTGTCTGAGTGACTGCCTTTCCTCAGATCCTCCTGCCCACCAGCTAAAGAAATGCACAACTAAAAAAAGTCTCAGGCTTTGGGCTCATCCCTGCAGGCAAGAATGTTCCCAGGTGATAGAGAGAGAACAGGATGGGAGCGGGGAGGTGAGAAGGAGTGTTGTACTGATGGAGAAGTTTAAAGAAACCCCAAACCATTGAGCTGTTTGGACAGGGGTTCTGTGTGTACCTCAAAGATGGCACTTCCGCATTCTACCCCTCTGCAAAAGTTTTGCAAAGGGAAAATATGATTTACCTTTTGATCGATTTATGACCCATTCTTTAGTGTCAAGCAGAGAGCTTTATCCTGAGGGTTGATCTCTATAGAATGGCTTAAAAAAGGAAGATGCTCTCTGTTAAACTGTCAGCTTTAAGAATTATTTCTATGCCATTCTGTCAGTCTCGTCTCCATTAAATTCCATAAGGCTTTTCCTTAAAGGTAACTGCTTTTGTAAGAAACTAAATCTTAAGTGAGCTATCTGCTGAAAGCATGGATGGATCCTCCATCCCATTACAGTGAATCGATGCACGAGTAGTTTTGAAAGCACTGTCATAGAGACCCTGACCTTGACGAGATGTTGCCACTCAGCACACCCTGACCACAGCAGATCTCTCTGCACTGCCATTCCTAACAGCCAGTATTAATCCTGCAGCCAGAGGGATGCGAACGGCCCTGCCTTCCATAACCGCTCTACCGACAGTGATCTCAAATCCTTTTTCCAGAAGCCGATCGTGACATGTCCTTTGTCCGTTCCTTCTGGGAGGCACAGGGAGGCTGGGGGTGGAGAACAGAGGGCAGTTGTCACCCAGCTCCTCGGCTGTATGAGAAAGTGGCTTCTGTTTCCCAGCTTCCCTCTGCTCCACATCTTTCATCGACATCAAATTGAACAAGACTTTCTTTTGTCCAAGGGGAATGAATGGTCCGCGCAGGGGTCAAATAGCACCGCCTGCCCAGGCTGGGACCTGCCTCACACAGTATGGGCTTGTCCTGGGGACACACAATCACTGTCAGTTGTGAGTGCCCCCAAGGCTGGCCTTCCCTCCTGGCACTGGACACAGGGGGGCAGAGTCCATGCATCCATCCAGCCACGGAGGGAGGTGAATGTCAGGGCAGTATTGCCCTCTGCAATATCCAGTGCTGCATCCATGCAACATCTAGTGGCTGGGGAGGACTTTGCTTGCTGGTCTCCCCCCCTTGCTGGGTTAGTCCTTGAATGCAAGTCTGAGCATGCCAGCAGTTCCATGTAGTCACAGCTGTGAAGTCCTGTACAAAAGACCTACATGTGGAGGTCAGATAGAAAATTTCTCTTGATGTGCTGATGTTCTGATCTGGGTAACAGCTCTAGTTGTGATTTTTGGTCTTTAAATGAGACACAGCCACAAATCCCTATGGATTCTTCGAGTCAGCCACATGCCTCCTCCAACACAAGTACGCAAAGTCATCTCATAAATGCGACAGAAGCTTTTGATCATCATCTGCTAGAACAGAATCTGCCTCTTGCTGTAGGTTATGCATCACAGGAAGATGCATGCTGGTCTTTGCTGGTGAACACTTAGATGTTTGTTCATCCGGCCTTCTAGTGCGTATGGGGCCCTCTGACTACGTCAGCTACTGAGGCCAGCCTTCTGAGGCTGGGTAGCCAAGTCTGGGCAGAGCCTTCCTTCTCAGGAGGGTTGAATCTGTTGATGAGAAAGCAGAATTTGTCAAGGCAGAGAAGGACATGGTGTCCAGTTTTCTTTGCATTGTCTTTTCCTCTAAGCCTGCAAGCTCTCCCTCAACAAGAAGAGCCTTTGCTGCCCCAGTGCAATCTTGCTGAGGTTTCTGCTTGGGAGATAGCTTGGACATTACAGATTCAGTGCAGTTAACATTCTTTGCTTTCTGGAAATCTCTTGAACACCAAGGTGATTACAGTGTGCTGAGTGGAACAGCAAAAAAGCCCAAGCCTGAGCCGAATGCCAAGACAGGCTGTTTCTGTGTCAATCAGCAATGAAGTCTGTGTCCATGGGCAAAACCAGGACATGAACAGGACAAGAGGCTGCGAATGTGTCTATAGAAGAGCTAAGGACTCTTGGTGATGGCTGTATTGTGCTGCAGCAGCAAATAGAAAGGCCACTGTGCTGGGCTCTTTGTTAAAGGCATCTCAACCTCTAAGCTGTCAGTTTTGAGTGCTTGTCATGCTTGGCCAGTTAATCCTTTTTGCGACATGGAACTATTTCAGTCCTGAAATAGAGTATTGCCAAGTGCTAGACCAGTGTGACATGACAATGACATAAGAGAGCTCAGAGAGCTTTCAGACCTCTGGACAAGGGTTTATGCTCCTGCTGATGTGCTGACTTTAAGAACAAGAGGTAGGGCCACCCAACTTGGAATAGGTGGAAAGACTCCATGAGCAAAGAAATGGGATGAGCTCATGAGCACCGATATGGAAGTCCCTTCCTCTCCATCCTCCTCCATCTGTTGACCTCATCTCAGCACTGCAGAGGACACTGCGTGGGAGATTCAAACGTTAATTCAGACTTTGGGCTTGCTCGGCTCTCAGCACCTCGCCCACACAAACCCTGCCAATAGTCATTATTGTGATGTCTTCAGAGCTACTTCCAGTGAGAAATATTGGGAGAAAAGTGATGGGTGGATGTAATGTAATGTGCTGATAACACACGCACCTTGTACCCCACTCTTTATTTCAGTTTCACTTGTGATAAAAGGCCTTCTTGCCATTTATCTCAGAAGCAGCAAAGGATCAGGTCAGGGATATGAAATGAACACAAATGTGCACATGCTCCATGCATGTCTGTTTGTACCTGTGCTGCACAAGGAATAAAGCCAATGATGTCTCCTCGAGTAAGTCATGGGTCACCTGTCATCTGTCTTTGAAGGTCTAATTTTGTCAGACAAGACTGATTTTGTCAATAGGACATCTATATGAAACATTGCCCGAAGAAGAACTAATACTCTCAATGAGAAAAAGATTATATGTGTACTTTTGTATCATTTAAGATTTGAATATTCTGGGAAGTTAAGTCGCGTGGCAATAGAATAGCAGTTATTGCTCTAGCTATGTTATTTTAACTCCCTCATGTGCATAATCTGTTCTGGAATAGGAGTAATTACTCCAAAGTAAGAAAATGCTTTTATTCTAGAGCAGCATCTCCCTGAGGGTGAATTATACTGAGAGCAGAGTGTGAACTAGTTTTTCCTGCCTTACCAGACTTTAGGATGCAAAAATTTTTTTCTGATCTGCACCAGAATAAGTTTATTTTGAGATTTTTATCAGTGAAAATAAATCAGTGAGATCAGGAAGAGCTCCTGAGCAGCCTACTGATCAGCATCTGCTGTGGGTGGATGATCCCAGTTTGAGGTCCCTTGACTCTCTGATTCATGGATGGACATTTACTTGGAAATCCTTAAGGAGAAATGTCTTGAAAACACTTCACTATAATAACTGTGTGTTCTGACTATTATTGTCTTATTTTTTTATTTTTTAAAAATTTTTATTTAAGGTGTCCTTGTCCTTGAGAAAATTTCATCTTTGATAAAATCAGTTGCTATTTTCCAAGGAAACACTGGTTTGTTAAAAAATTCATGACCAGCCTTAGTAGTATTAGCATAGATTTAATGGTATAATTATCTAACTATAGTTATGCTGGTCAGTTCCCTGAGGTACTGAAGCTCTAAGCTCATTTCTTCGTGTGCGTGCAAGCTCAAATGATAATGCAAACTCGAGTAATCCTCTCCCCTGAACGTGGGCATCTCATCTCTCCCCTGCAACTACCCTTGCTAGTGGTGCCCAGTAGCACTTACCTGTTCCTGCCCTTCCCGGGCTCCCCACACGTATGCGAACAGCTGGGATTCCTCTGAGGCTCCCTCAGGCCCTCACCTTCCAAACAAGCAAAATCCCCAGCCGTGCATCCCTGCGTTTGCAGCAGTGCCAGCACCCCGGACTGCTCTGGGGCTGCTGACCTTGAAGCAGCAAGCTCTGTTATCTCCTCCCCAGCCTGCCTGCCACCGGCTTGCCTTTGCCTTCCCAGCGCATCCTCCCCCTCCGCGGGTGCACTTGGAGCTTGTTGTAGCATCTGCTGCCCTCTCATTTGGAGTCTCAGTGAACGCTGCTGCCCTCAGCTAACTGTCAGTATTTGTCATGACATCCCATTAGCACAATCCACACTAATGACTCTGAAAGACGCAGCCATTTCCATTTTCTAAAGGGCTTCCACTGGCTGGAATCCAGCTGCAGGGCGAGGCTGGGGAGGGTGGCAGGGGGACAAATCTTCGTGTTGACAGAGCAAAGCGTACATATCATTAGCGAGTGCTCTTCCCTCCAGCGGCTCAGCAGCTGCCAGGGGCGAGTGAGGGATTCCTCTCTTGGCAGCTCAGCACTTGGTGGGGGCACTGCAAGGTGTGAGCTGGTCCGGGGAGAGGGAATCGCCTCCCTTTTGCCATCTGCATGGACAGAACAGCTTTCCAGTTGAACAGACTGCAATTGTCCAAAGCTGCCATTTCTCTGTGAAGTGTGTGCAGAGAGTTAAATCTGCAGTTTCATGCTCAGTGTGGAAGAGTCAGGAAACAGGATGCGAAAAGTTCATGGTCAGTGTGTATGTGGTGGGGAGAGGGGACAGGACTGGGGAGTCATGATGCAGCCTCTCCCTACCCTACAAAGCCTTCAGTTCACCTGGTGTGCAGGTCTCAGCTCCTGGGGTCTATGTCTATAAGGTCTCTGATTTGTCCTCCCCAAATGGCACAGTAAGGAAGAATTAATTTCTTCCATATATACAGCATTCTTACCCACTCTTTTCCAACACCTTCTTAATACAAATCCCGTTTATGTCCCTTTTGTCTGTCTAAATTGGACTTTACTGCAAAGGAACTGAGGGACTTCACCGTCAGTCTTGTGTAGAGAGAGGGAATGGGTCCATGGGAGATGCTCAAAGCTCTTGCTGTGTCATTCTAGGTAGAGAAAAGTCAGTTCTGTTGCAGTGAGACCAATAAATAAGGGTTACAAGAAATCAGGTTTGTATTCTGAGCCCAATCTTGATTTCCTGCAGCAATCCCTGGTGAGTGTTTTGGTTCAGGTGAAGGTGGAAGAGCATATGGCAGGCAGAAGCCCAGAGTAATCATACATAGCAATGCCATTCCCTTCTTAGGACTTGACACTATTTTCTTCTTGTCCCTCTCACATCCTGACTCAAAAACCTCCCACCCACTGCTGGCACAGATCACTCTCTGCTACCCAGCATGGAGGCCTCTATATAAGTGAAACGAAGTAGAGAGCTTCCACCTCTGCCATCAGGAAATTTTCCACAACCCAGTGCAAGTTTGGCCATAAAACTCACCTGATATTGAGTTGGAAATATCCTCTTTTGCTCCTAGCTTGTGTCCTGCCTCCCTGGCAACCTTGCCCTTTAGCTATTGATGAATAGCTGTGTTTGCTTTTGGTCATCTATTATCCCACAAATATAGATTTAACTTCTGTAATACTTGCTGTAAATTTGACCTTCTAGCTCTCTGACTGGTCTCATCATTTTTCTCTGATCTCCAGTTCCAGAAATTGTCAGAAGTGCCACAAGTACACAGCTGATGTAAACACTTGCCTGTCAGATTTCCCTCCCTCCTTCTTAGGTGCCCAAAGCAACAAGGACCATTTTCAGGACATTTTTATATTAAAACCTTCTGTTTAGTTGGTGCTTCCTCTCCCTAGGACCTATGCTGTTACCAGAAACATTTCACATATCTTCTATTTGCTGAGTGTGTGCTAGCAATATTTTGGCCTTGACTTTTTAAAATGAATCCCATCTGGATGTTTCTTGCTGAGGTTTCCAATCTCTCTTGCTCTGTTCCTGGTTTGCTTTGGTCTTCATTATTTCATCCCCAAGGAACCACGAAAGGTTTCTATAGACCTCCTTTGATGTCTATCCTTGTCTCATTGCCTGTATACTTTCCTTTTGCATTTTAATTCGTTGACAAGTTCCTTGCTTATCCAAGCAAGGGGCCTCATGCTGAAATACCCAGTCTTCCTGCTGAACAAGATTGTTTGTTCCTAAGCTCTCAATAATTTTGTTCTAAGAATCAGTCAGCCCCCCTCAGTATCTTAGCCCCTCACAGCAGCTTCTTTCTCATATGATTCTGCCTAGAAAGTCTCTTAAAAAAAATCAAAATTTGCTCTGGGAAAATCCACAGTATTAACTGCTGTTTACCTTCCCAAACATTCTCTAGGTCTTAAACTCAGTGATTGTATGATCACTGTGGTCCAACTACTTTCTGTGACATCATTCACCACTCTTACCTCTGTGAGCAGGAAGAGCATTGCTTTATCCCTGCAGTGTTTTGAGGTTCCTAGGACACACCGGGGTTTCCTGTTGCCCTCCCAGCAGATATCTGGATGGTTGATATTCCCTGTGAGGGTCAGGGCCTGCACAAAGAAGATTTCTGTTAACGGTTTTAAAAAAGTCTCATTTACCAGCTCCTCTTGGTCAAGGGGTTTGTGATGGAACCCCAATGCACCCTCCTGATGTTTCTTTCTTTACCCCTGCCTGTCCTTCCTAAAAAACATCCATGACCTCCAGTTATGAGTAGCATCCTACCATGTCTCTGTGATCCCATGAGATCCTTCCTTGCTCACTGCAATCTGGAAGATGGAGAGGGAGGTGGATGAAGGTACACACAGTCCCTTCATATGACTTCCCTTATGTGTAAGAAACCTCTTGCACCATGTTGGTTCCCGGCCCTGTTCCCTCACCTTGTGGTCATCAGTACTGTGGCCGTGGTTCCTCCCCTGCTGCAGTCAGGAAAACTCTGTTGCCTGGTGTTACTGAGCAGAAGGAAGTGTTTTCTGAGGCATGGCAGCGAAACTAAGCTAAAACAGACACAGAAAGATAGATACTGAGATGTTCAGATTCAGAATGAAGATAGAAATAACGAATAAGCCTTAAGAATAAAACATTTTACAGCTATAATCTGTTTTTCACTGCTGCCCTTTAAGGAGGTGGGGACTGTACATCATATGCTGTGACAGGGAGGTCTCGCTGAAAGCAAAATGATATGTGATGTGAGTGAGACATTCATGGCACATTGGAGACTGTCTTGTCTTGCTTGTCTGGCTGAGCTTTGTGTGAAACTGATACGCTCTGATTATCTCTGATAATATGACCTGATGGCCAGAGGGAGCTCCACCACGCAGCATTACAGCAGAAAGAGCTGTGCAAGGCTTGGTTAAACATTTCTGAGTAGCCTGAGAGACTCTGATGGAGTAGAGGACTACTTCTAGTCTTTTCTCCCCCCAAGTAAAGCCATTTGAAAGTCTTTTGACATCACTGGATGGAAAAATTAGTCAAGAGGATGAGTCAGGCCCTAAGAAGAAATGTAAGCAGGTGAATGGAGCTCAGGTGATTTTTGTCCTACATTTTGTGCGCCCAGTGGGAGATGGCACATGATTCAGCAGGAACTTCTCTGTTTGATGTATTGAATGGCAGACAGCCTAAAGCCTTCTGGACTTCTGTCCAAAGCTAAACCCCAAACACTTCCATCACAGTGTAGTGATAAGAGGGAGAAGCGTAAGGAAAAATCCTAAACAAAAAAAAAGTTAGGCTGGCTGATAAAATTAATCAGGCTGGCAATGAGGAAGAGCTTTACTGTTACTACCTGCAAGTGAAGATAAACTACAGGCAAAATGGCAAGAGCTGTTTGGGCTAAGCAGGGAGTGAGGTGGTGAAGATTATGGGATGGAGCAGTCTGAGGAGAATCTTTGAAGTTGATTTACTATGTCTTTGGCCTGAATGAAATCCCAGGAAGCTGTGAACTGCACTTCAGATGTGGAAAAAAAAATACCCTTTAAAAAAATCTTTTTCTCGGTAGAAATACACAGAGGGAACAGGGGATATCTAGCCAAAGGGACAGCTAGCAGGAAGAGCTAGCATCTTTAGCAAGTTTGCCAACACATTTGTACATAGGCAAAAGCAGCAATGCAGGGCAATGCATGATATCAAAAAGACATGCTTCTTCCCACAAAACAGTCCTCCAAGCATGAGGTGAAGGAAGGAAGCAGCACAGCTCTTGGTGTCTGCAGTGAACAGAATCACAGCCTTTGCTGTCTCTTCACAGCACTCGGTGCTTCCCTGGTGCTTCCCTTTGAAGCTACCCTCTGCCTCACTGAGGTGGTCTGCTAGATGTGCCAAACAGAAGCAGGTACACAACCATTTGAGACCTTGCCAGAACGTATGGCTCATTGCCCTGGAGCTGGGATGCAGATGGAAATCTGCTTTGCCACCTCTTGCACTGATGTCTGGACTCTTGGGGCCTCAGGTGGCCTTCCAGCATCTCATGGATTTATTTCTGCAGCTCCAAGCAGAGGATACGGCAGCCTAAGGGACACGATCTCTCACAGAACTGACTGTAGCAATGTTCAACCTCAGTGAAATTAGTCTGAAAACTAAACAGTCAAAGTGAGAACAACTATCAGCAGCTTTCTTTCCTACCTTCACTGCCAAACATACACTGACTGGTTCAGAGAGTCGATACTTAAAGTATCTTAAGGACACTGGGAAAATCAAATCTAAGTAGTTTCTAAAGATGGAGTTGTAGGGGAAGTGCTGAATTACTAGCTTCAAAAAGCAAGACAATTTTAGGGGTAGAAGATCATTATCAGATGTCTATTTTTGAATTTTTGCTTATTACCATGTTCCCTGACCAATTTGCTGAAAAATAAAAAGAAGCCAAAAATAAGAGAAGTAAATTAGATGGACGAATGTCAATGCACCTTTGATGCAATAAAAGGAGCCCTGAGACCAGAGCCAATGTTGATAAACTCTGACTTCAGGATACCATTTATAGCACAAATGTATATGACCAAAATAGGACCGGTGGCAGTAGCCAAAAGAAGGACATGAAGAACTGTGTATTTTATACAAGGTGCAAAATTTGCCCTTGGGAGCCACGGTGCAGTGCTGTAGAGAGGCTGCCTGGCACCAAGGCAGTTCTGCAGAGCTCTCAGGTCTGTGCTTGTTGCAGTGACAGGCCAGCATCTTCTGGCTTGCTTAAATACACAGAGAGACACGGATACACACAGAGCAAGGTGCTACTTGGTTTCCCAGTCCTGAGGTGAAAAAGCCCTAAAAAGCCATAAAAAATGGTTAATCCTGGGGAGGATGTAATCCTTGCATAGGGGGAGCAGCTGTGGGTGTGCACTGCACAGAGCAAAGGGAGGCAGGACCGTCTGTCCGTAGTGGCAATGGGCTTTTGCTTCCCCAAAAGCGTAATGGCTCTGCTCAGGAGCTGGTGGGTTAATCGTGCTGGCAGGCAGCCTGAGAAAAGAAATCTAATTGCTCATGGGCTCCTTTGTAGCCAGCAGTGAGCGAGAGAGAGGAGCAAGTGCTAGCTCTGGGTTGGGAAAATGTGTGTGTTTCTTTCATAAAGAAATTTAAAAAACTGGAAAGCTGTTCTGATTTATTATTGAGATAAAGCTGATCACCATTCCTCAGGGAAAAAATAATCCTCTGATTGCATGAAGCCAGATCTAACGCCAGAATCTGCCAAACACTGCACACAAACACACATCTAATTGCTCAACACCAACAATCATTTTTTGCTCACAGTAGTAAGTTTAGACACCCCCCATCTTTCCCTGGGCTATGTCCCTACAGTCAGCCCTAACTCACACAGGAAAACAAGCTCAGCAAAGGGAGTGGTTTGCCTGGGGGTCAGGCAGTGAGTCAGCCTCAGATTTTAACCAGAGAAAGTGTGACTTTCCAGATGCTTGCCCGGACCTCTGGCTGTACTTCCTCCCCAAACCCGCCCCCAGGCCCTGGGTGGATTTCTGTACTCAGTGAGACAATGCACTGTGCATTAGCAGAGAGGAGCTGCAGAGGGTCAGTCATTTTGCTGCCAGGACATTGCTTCACCTGAAGGATGCCAGAATTTCCCTTTCCCTGCATTGATCTTCTCCTAAATGACTTGGGAAGGAAACAGCCGTGGAGGAAATGTTGACTACCAGGCTGGTAGCCTTGATGCAAATGTCCAGAGTGGCCAGGTCTTGGTGACATTAATCCTTTCGATGAAAGACTGTGGCAATAAATCTGTGTAAGGGGCGGTGAGGTCTGATGCATGAAGACAGTTTAAAACAACTAGAGATGTGTACTGTAGCTTGTCTGAACGATTCACACCTGCCAAGTGACACCCACACACTTTATTGTGCCTGTCAGTCTGCCCAAGCCCAGAAAGGAAGAAAAAAGCTGGTTCTCTTTTTTTTCCTCACTAGTCCTGCTGGGCGCCCTTCTGGGCGTTTATGGGGCAGGTAACCTGCCTTCTCCCACTGACCCATTTGCTGAGGTCTCTCATGCTGAGATACTGCATCCTGAAAAAAAGGAAGCCAGTCAGGTATAGCACTTTGAAAAGGGCCTCTGTGAAGGGTAACAGACATGCAGTGAGGAGCCATTGTGCCAGGGCTTCCCCGGGGCAGAGTACATGGAAACGTTATCTTCAAGAAGCGGTACACAAAGATCACAGCTTTTTATAGCTCTGACCTCTGCAGACCAAAACTCCAGGCCGGAGAAATAATTTTTTTCTAAGCCTCATGATTTGTGTCTGACCACAGGTCCTGCAGCACTGATGCCTGTCTGAACACAAGCCATGCCTGTGGCATGAAGGACTGATCTTCCCCAGTCTCGCCTGCCTCCTGGAGCAGAAAAGGCAGTGAAGGCTTAAAAGAGGCATATTCTTCCTCTGCTCCTCTTTTCTTACTTCCTTGCATCCCATCATCTTCTCTCAGGAGGAAGATGAGAGACAAAGAGACAATGCATCTGCCTTTCCTCTCCCCCCACCGCCCCTGCTTCAAGCACAGAAAAATGCAATGAGAGCAAATTGTGCCCTGAGTTACCTTTACCAAGCCCTTTTAGGGTTGGGAAGGGAAATAGGCTACTGCTAACGCCACCTTGAGATGCAGAGTTTCAGAAAGGAGAGAGAAGAGCTCAGCCAGGAGCTGCAGGAGCAGATCTGGAAGAATGAGGTTGCTCTGGAGATGAGGGTCTCCAAAACATCTGCAGAAAAGACAAGGGTGCATACACATGTTTTGGGGATAACATGAAAGAAAGTACAAGCATCATTTGAATGAAGCTTAAAGGGAGAGCTGGGAAATCTTCAACAGGGTCCAAATCACTTTGGCTTTATGCACCTTGAAACAATGAGTGTAAGGTCTTTTTAAATTCCCCCAGACACATATGTGGATGCAGAAAGTGGGGGAATGTCCCTCTGCATATGTGTGTGTGTGTCTCTGAGAAAGAGGGAATAAAAAATTGCATAGTCATCTTCTTTGCTTGGTCTAAGCTATGTGGGAAGGCATCTGACTCAGCATTTGGGGTTAGGCACTCCACCAGACAGAGAAGTAACTCAAGACAAAAGTTGGAGGATGACACAGTTGCAAGGAGTCTTAACATAAGCTGTATAGGGGTTTCATAAATCCTGTTCCTCTGGTTCTCTGACTGACAGCAAGTTGTGCTCCAACCAAAGCCAGGGCAGCTCAGAGAGGTCTGGCAGGAAGACAAGAGGGGCTGATCCATCAGCCTGGCTTAGCACTATATCATTTAAACAGAACTCTGCCTCCAATTCTTCCTGGGAGATTTCATGCATCTGATTTAACATCCTAAATAAGATATCAAATATTAATACAAAATATTGCCTCTACCTCAGGGACTCAGAAGCTGTTCTTGCCATAAACTCAAGGCTTTCATTAAGTAGGCTGAAGCAGCAGCTGTATTGTTCTTATAGAAACAGATCACTTTTCCTGTGTCAGGGCACTGCTGTGGTAGAGCTATGAGAGAGGGAATATGAGAGAAAACAGTATGGTGCAAAAGAGATGATGGAAGAAGAGATACAGGGAACAGAAACTAGAAAGTAGCAGCTGGGGAAAGAAGGATCAAAGAAAGGAATGAAGGTGTACTGATGATGGGGAGGAGAAAAGAGGTAGAAGTATGGAAAAAATATGTGTCAATTATATGGCAAAAGAAAGAGAAAAGCTTATTTCTGATTCACAAGGCTAACACATGGTCCTGAGGGGATCAAGGAATTACTCCGGAAATTCTGGGAAACCGCATATGATTAATAATTGGCTGCAAGATGGAGCTGAATTTTTTTCCTTTTGGCTTTTTCCATTCTTTTGCCTTTACTCAGACTGCAAGGAGAAGCTCACCAGATTAACCTTCAGGAGCCAGCCCCTGGGCTGGCAGCAGAGAAACAATACCCAGGCATTCATACCTCAAACAGGAGGTGAGGTGCTGTGGTGGGCTCTGGCAAGTGGGCACTAGCACGTGGTGGGGATACCTCATAAATCTGGGCAATCCCTGCCCTCCTACGGTCTGGGCAGTGCAGCCAGTCTGGCTCAGTGACTAAACCAGCCCCCAGCTGCTCTGGAAGTAACATCAGTGCTGTTTTGTCCTGTGGATTAAAGATCTTTCCTGGTTCTGCGCCACCTTTAGTTGGTCCTGCTTTGTACAAATCCTTTCCCTGCTACCCCACAGCACAACACTCTACTAGCAAGTAATGCCAGAGGGTTTTAGCAAAAGACAGACTTTCAAATGAGAGAAGTGAGCTCAGTGCTCTCCACAAGGCTATGCCACAAGTGATCTTGTGCTTATGTTTTGCTGATTTTTAGGGATTGCTACCCAGACCTCTAAAGGCAACAATAAAGAAGACAGATGAAGGAGCAGCACAGTGTTAGGTTTCATTCTTTAAGGTCCCCATCTGCTTCCACACTGTATGGTCAGTAGATGGGAATAACACATTTCCAGGTGGCAGAAAAATACCCTCTTTTTATTATTATTTTTTTTAGATTAAATTTTTACAGTGTGGGCCATTTGATCAAGTGAACGCAAATGCAATTCCTGGGCCTGTCACCTTTCAGGCCTAAAGGAATCACAGTTTGATGAAACAGTCTGACCTTCTGTGCACTGCAGGTTTTTCACATTCTTATTCCATTGCCACTATAATGGCTGGAAGAACTTATGTTTCATGAAAGCATCTTTTTTTTAAGATGAGCATTTAGTCATGATTCAAGGAGATCAGGGGATGTGACGTCCACATCTTATGTTGGTGCTGTTTCCTGGCTGACCATCCTCTTTGTTGAAATTCATACTTTGCCTCCAGCCCAGATTTGTCCAGCTTTCAGTCAGTGACTCCTGCACTATTTCTTTTCTGCTAGATCAGAGAGACCCCTTTAGTAGCTGGCATTTTCTCCCCATGAAGGTACTTTTAAGCTGCAATCAAATCACTTCTCTGTCCTGGTTCTGATAAACTAAACAAACTCAACCCTGACATTCTCATAGAAAGGCACTTTCTCCAGATCTCTAAAGATTTTAGTTGCTATTTATTTTTCTCTTTCATTTTAAGCATCCTTTAAAGGATGGACACCAGATCTGAATGTAGTATTCTTGACTTAGTCTGATTAATGGGGGGAGACCCCACTGCAGTATACAGCTTCTGTGTGAAGGGAAGGGGAGGGTCAGATACTTCTTGCTGGCAAACAGGATCTAAGGCAACAGCCCGAAGTTGTGTCAGGGGAGGTTTAGTTTGGATACTAGAAAAAAGTTCTTCACCCAGAGGGTGTTTGGGCACAGGAACAGGCTCCCCAGGATGGGTTACAGAACCCAGCCTAACAGATTTCAAGAAACATTTGAACAGTGCTCTCAGGCACACGGAGTGACTCTTGGGGATGGTCCTGTGCAGGGCAGGCATTGGACTCCATGATCCTTGTGGGTCCCTTCCAACTCAGCACATCCTGTGATTCTGTAATACTGCCATGCAAACATAAAATAACCCTTCTACAACAGAGAAGTAAGAAACACTTTTCCTTCTGCATTGAAAGCTCTTATTAACTCTCTTTGTCAAATGATGGTACAAGATGATTATTGCTTGTCTGGCTTTGCCACTAGATCCTCTTCAGAGTTGATGTGTCACAAGACACTTGTGGTAGGAATACCTTGTGCTTTTTCTTAGTTTTTCATTGAACCATGTCAAAATGCATTTTCTCTGTAAGCATCCACTTGCTATTGAGTGCACTTCAGGTTCATGATGGCTTTTTTCTTCTTATATGTACTACTCTGCCAAACTTTATCTCTCTATAAACTTTACTGGCTGTGATTTTTTATTTACTTCCAGATCATTAGGCATCAGGCCCATTTCTGATTGTTGAGCTGTGTGAGACACCATCCCCATTTGAAGAGCTGTTCTTCCTAACAACTCTTTTTAAAGGCCTTACAGCTGTTTATTCTTAACCCATTTATGATGTGCTTTATGGAGGTCGTAAAATCATCACAGGTCTGGTTTTTAATCAGAATATCATGCACTCCTAAGTGAAGAGAAATCTGTGTGGTTAACCTCTTCAGCTAAACTTGCAAGTCCAAGAAAATCATGACAAGTTTGACATATTGATTGTCATTAATTATATTTCTGCTCATTACTTTGTCAGCAGTGGACATCTGACCTACCATTGGAACAAGCTGCTTGCATTTTTTTACTGCATTAACACAGCATTAGAGTTCTCTCGCTCTTCTGAGATTTTTGCCTCCATGCCAAGATTTGTTTACTGTAGATTACGAACTCTAATCAGTAGGTGACACTGGAAACTCCTTTGGACTCTTGGGTAAAAGTCATTCAGATCTGGAAACATTAAAATATCTAACCTTAGTGGGTGATGTTTAATAGCTTAAGACACTAATGGACTGGAAAGCACATCTTCATCCTCTTAAAATGTTGCTGTGTTTTTTTAAATACAGGCCAGAAGAAGTACTTTAATCAGTCTTTTTTTTTTTTTTCCAATATATAATAAAATATTATATCCACTAGTCATGAACCTTGATAGAATTTATTGCATTCCTTAGACACTTAAGCTTCTTACTGTCCTTAACCTTATCGCGTACTTGTTTTCAACTTATGCTTAGTTTCCTTAATCAATTTTCTATATTCATGACTTCTAATTTATATTGACTGTCATCTGTTTTCTGATACAGTATATCTCATTTATCGTACATGTCTTCCCAGTTTCTGATTGCTGCTTTGACTTTGCAGCTGAATAAGGATGATGAGCTCTCAAGGCAAAGCATCCCTTTGGTTGATTGAAAAGATGTACTTTTTTTTCCAGCAAACTTTTCTGTTAGACCTGCCAATTTTCATTCGTCTTTCATGCCTAATTTTCCCCCATCAATTTCACTTGTACTTTTCTTCTGCTGTTGAGAAATTAGCTCTTTGCAACTGCCCTCTGTTTGCCCACATTTAATGTAATCATCTCACAGTCATTATCATCTGTAATTTTAGAAACCTTTAAACTCTGTCAGCCCCAGCATATATCCTTATAATCAAAGCCTAATAAAACAGCTTTCATTTTTTTCCCTTCTGCATTAGGTATGAAGAAGAGACAGGTGCTTAAAGAATAACTCACCTTATTCTCTGCTTTGATTTAGCACTCTGGAACATCCCTGTACCTGCATGCCTCCTGAGTTTTATTAGGTAACATATGCATTCAACATCCTTTAGTTCTGGATTATCAATAGCTCTAAATCAAGTAATGACATCTTTAATGCAGACTGCCATCTCCACTTCTTTTTTCTGCTCACTTATTCCTAAACTGATTAAACCTATGGATTTTAACATTCCAGCCGTGTGAATTGTCCCACAAGATTTGAGCAATGCCAATGATATCAATGAGAATTTCTAATTCTTTTGCTTGTTGCAGAGTCTCTTTGCACTGCAAGATGAACAGCTAAGACATTTCTCTCCCTACATGCTGCCATCTCAGTGCAGTTTGTCTGTGATGAGCTGAGTTCAATGTCAGTTTTTCACTCCTGCACTCATGGCTTGTCTCACAGGGTGTGGACTGTGTGAGCTGGTGGCAGGATTGTATCAACATCCATGTTTCATAACAGTGCTAGAGGCTAACTTTTAACATGGCTTGCTCTTTTGCCTATAAGAACCATAAAAATTACTGCATTGGAACTTGGCACCTGTCAAGTCTGTCTGTCTTCGGTAAGCTCATGATAAGATATTTAATGCCAAGACATACTAAATAAAGGAAGGCAAAGATGTCTTTGTTTGTCATATTTACAGCCGCAGAGTTTTGTGGGGGTTTGTGGAAAAGATACTCCTTGTGCTTTGGTCCAAAGATGATGAGATAGAGCCCAGGACAGAGCTGGATCTGTGCAACTCTTCTGCAGGGAGGAAGTCCCTTAGTAGCCATAAGGCAAGACAGAATATTTCTCTATCTGCTTTTCATCTCAATGTTTTTCTTGTCCAATTGCTTTCCCTCCAGCTAATTATCACAGGGTATGTTGAAATGGGGCCAGTGGTGCTGGCCATGTCACATGCTCAGTTGTTTGGCAATACACTGGGAAGCAGTGGCATCTCTCCATCTTCCCAAGGGTTTTCACAGGGCAGTGGTTTAAGTTGTGCAGGCAGGAGCTTCCGAGGCAGATGAGCAACTGTCCATCATAACAGGATGCCTCGTCTGCAGCCTCCCTGGGGCCTGGGTTACAAGGGACTGTTTGCTGAGCTGAGCAGGGGACAGACAGATGGGAGAATGTCTTTGCAGCAGAGGGCATCAAACATCAAAAATAAGTGTGAAACTGGAGATCTGGAACTACTGATAGTCATATACATATGGATAGAGATTAAAAATTCATTATAATTCATTGAAAAAAATCTTATTTTTTATAAATAGCCAATCCCATAGGTGTTGTGATTTCACTCATCAGTTTCAAATCCTTGGGATCACCAGAAAAGAGAAGTTGACCCAATTGACAAGTGGTTTCCCAGTCCATAGCAAGCTTGTTGGGGTCTCTGGGAGCAGCCAGAGGGAGAGAGCCAGCATTGGTTCTTCCCGAAGCAAGATGAGCATCTACTCAGCCAGCATCCTCTTCTCTCCTGTAGGGGAAAGACTCTTTGGTTACACTCCAATAATGGCTAATAGGGAACCAACTCAAGCAAGGAAAAACGACTCTCCCTAGCAAAACACACACCTTCATCAGAAATTTGCTTGTGGTCCATGCTTATCATTAGACTCTCAGCCACAACGTTTTATCACAAAGTGCAACACCAGACAGAGATGTTATTTGCTCGTATGACTCAGCTTGCTCTTGTTCAGCATAAGCAAACAAACAGCAAACACCCATGAGGGCAATGAGAGGTTTATCTGGGAAATGCAGTATGTAAAATGGCAATTACTCTGAAATCTGCTTCCGGTGTATGTTCACACACAGCTTCTGTGCAAAAACACGTGGGATATCATTGTCCAGCTTTCTGCAAGCCATAGTTTCCATTGCCATTGGACACGGGTCAGGATGGGTGTCTTATTCCTTTGCCCCAGACAGCAAACATTTTCTCTGCCTGCCTTCATCTCTTTCCCTGCCACATTCAATACATTGCAAGTGTCAAGTCACCAAGTGCCAGCCCTTGTGTCACTCAGGGCTAAGGAAAGCCCAGGTGCCTGCTGCAATGCAAATCATTCAGGAGGTGCTTGGTCACCTCTCTGCTGAGTCAAGCGTTTAAAAGATAATACATCACAGGAAAGGGAAAATCAGCTGTTTCCTCAGCCTTTCATCTGTGCCTGAATGATAAAATGGGAGAGGAGCTCAGCTCCATCTGAACAGTATTAATCGTGGCTGGATTGTCAGTGGTGCTTCAGGCGGAAAAGGTTTAGCAGTAGTGTGAGTGAAGAGAAGCATATTTATCACAACTTAGGCTCCTCTGTGCTGGCAGGGAGTCCTGGATTGAAACCCTGGGATGATAAGGGCTGTCAGGTGATTGTTGCCTTTCCTGGCACCCTGATATCCCAGTGAAGACTACAGACAAAAAAAATCACAGCACTGCATTGCAACAATACTTGATGGTGCTTAAAGAGCACTCTTGGAGAGAGCCAGCTCAAGACATGGGCACCACAATTCCTGCTGCCTAGGCTCTGAGCAAAGTGTGACCTACACCCCAAGCCTTATTGTGCAAATGTGCTCCCTGCCTTCAGGTCATGAAGTGTCAGGATTTATTCTACCAGACTCTGAGATAATGTGACAAATTTGCATCTTCAACTAGATCTCCACCAATTCCCCCAGCATGTAGATCTACTTTGTTCCATCACTAGCGGCTCTCTTTGTTCCAGCAGGAATAAGATATTCATGGTAAATAAAAGAAATGGCAGATAACACTTATGTGTTTAAACTGTCTTATGGATCACATACTCAGCCTGCAGTGGGAAGAACCAGGAATATGACCAGAAGTTTAGCTTGCAATGGACAAAAATTCTTCAGGCTTTCATAATGGACACTCTGTTATTCTGCTGGTACAATGTGCAGTGATTTGGGAACATCTGAAAGCAAGAGTTTTCCAAGGTGATACAGTCCAGTCCCAGATAACAAAAGCAACTGTAGCACAAAGTTTCTTATAAACTGATCACGTCCCCAGTGGTTTGACCCCTCTCTCCCTTGGACCCCATATAAAACCAAGGGCTATGAAAGACTTTGAAACATATAAACAAAGACAAGATACTCGCCAAGTGGCAGAGAAAATTCAGCTGCTGAACATTGATACATTCAAGGGAATCATCTCATTGAGCCCTAAATGTTAGAGAACCCAAATATAGCTGTCCCTAACAATCAGTTATTGAAGACTTGTGCTTCATTCTGATGTTAATCCAAACCAAACAGACAGAGGAAAAGGAAGTACAGTACAGCACTCCTATATGTGTTGGTAGAAATATTTATTGAAACTTATGCTTTTTAAATGTAGAATTTTCATTCTGTGGTGGCTTGTTCTGAATGAGTGGTTACAGCTGTTCCACAGAATGGTGAGGCTGAATGCTGAGTGGGTGCTTTGTGTCTTTACGTCTGTCTATAAAGCTCACAGTTTTAAAAGATGCTGTATTAAACACTAGTCATTACAATAATATACACATGCAAAAATGCTCCAGGCCTGGAATTTTTACAGTGTTTGTGTTATTGGGAAGAGTCCCAAGAAATGCTAACCCTACTTTTGGTCTTCCATTTGATGTTATATATTTCCCTAACCTTACACTTTTCATGTGTATCTTGTTTAAACTAAGAGATCATATCCTTCTCAATCTTTCTTTAACAGGAGTGTCCCGAGCAGATAATTATTCATGCCACCCATCTCTGAGTGAATTGCATTTCTACTGCTACCACTTGATGGCTGGTGACTAGGAATGAGCACAATATTCCACGTGAAAGCACACTATTGATTTATTGAAGGGCTTTATATTTTCAGTAATCTCTTCCACGCACACTTTCTTGCTACTGATGCTAGAGGAGTAAATGGATAAAAAATATCTCTCAAATGCACTAAAATGGAAAATCTCAAGTATAATCTTTTCCTCCCCCCTGGAAAAGTAACATATCTGACACTTTCTTTGTTGCAGAAAGTGCATATCCATCTCAGATTTTCAGAGAGGTGAACTTTTGACTTTTAGTGTGACTTATAAGAAAGTTGGTATTTATTGTGTTACTGCCCATTTGCAGAGTACTTGAGAACTGGGATTCAGTTAGCTGAAAATGTGAATAGCTTTTGTTGGACTGACATATGTTAAAGAAGAGAATGCTAAAGGACTTTTCTTTGCCAGTAACCATTTCTTTGAGTGGGTTTTAGCTGTAGGCATCTGTAACTCTTTTAACAAAGTATTCTTGTTTCATATAAAATATATGGGTCATCCATAACAGTTGTAAATATGATAGCATAAAAATGTAGTGCTAAACTGAATTCCTCAAATCCAGAATATGTACAGATGCCCTCAGACTAGGTAATAAATACCTCTTTTTCTTTAGGGCCTTTGTTCTGAAATTTCCCCTATGAATATACCATCCCCTGGAATGCAACAAATTAGCAAAGTTTGTCATGCCTAAAAAAATAATTTTAAGAGGAGACCTTCTTTTACACCATATCCTGTGGAAAATAAATATCAAGAACTTTTAGGAAGTCAACAGACACTGACTCCTTCTGGCCATCTCTGGCATGCTCTTCTCAGCCATCCCATGGATCCTTAATAGCAGCAGTTGGATTTTAAGAGTAGAAGGAGCATTTTCCTTGTGTCCCTAAAGCAGCAGTGTGGACACACTCACAGGCAGCTGTGGACTGAATGCTGGCAGCCTTCTTGCTGACTCCAAGGTTTTTCTGCTCCTGTAAGGACTTAAGGATGAAGATTGCAGACATACAGGCACTTTGCCTCTATCTCTCTTGGCATATGCCAGTGTAGATAAAAGAGTGCATGGCTACGTGCTGAGGCTGTCTGCTAGAGCCAATTGACAAGAAATAAATGAAAAGGGTAACAGTTGTCATTATCATCAAGTGTCTTCTAGACACCCTCACTGACCGGAGCCCCGTCTCACAGAATGCGTAATGAAACAGGCAGTGAGATGACTTTGCATCCACCTTTCTGTCTGTTTTCTTCTCCAGAGTCCAATACCAAAGTTTCTCAATGCACAGTCACACTGCATGGTCCACTAAGTGGTTCAGGAGTTAGCCCTAATAAAAACAGGCAGCTGTGTGAGTAATGGCAAGCAATTTACTCTATTTTTGGCATTGAAAGTCAGCTGAAGTTATCATTGTTGGTGTAGACTAATCCAGTCCTGGAGAGCAACCTCAGTTTCCATTATAGCCATGACTACGGAAACGAACATGAAAAATTTGCAGAGCAGTATTATTTAGTCACGACACCACTTTTATTAGCAGGTCTCCTATACACAGAGATCTTTTCTGGGTGCTTAACAAGCACTGCACCATTAGTATGGGCTTGAAAGTACTAAGTATGAATCTCTAACTCTGAGTGTATCTTGGGGATTAAGAACAGTTGTGACTCTGAATTTTAGCCAATCTGTGTTTGACGTCAGCCTACCTATCAGCAGGCAGCACAGGTGCTTAACAGACAGGGATGTAAAAAACAACGTCCAAGGAAGTTAGGGCTCCATGCAAATACCTCTGGATTAAGAGTTTGCTAGACATGACACATTTCAAAGTAACATGGAGAACTTCTCAGTCTGTTTTTTGATCTTGCTCATGTTTATCACCAAAGAATCTGAATATTTAACAGTGAATGCAGCCAAATCCTAGAGTAAGGCAGCAGGGCTAGAGACAGCTCCTCTCTAAACAGCTCTTTTAGGATTACACTCTACTGCTATGACCAGAGATACTGCTGTGGTGGGAACATGAAGAGAAAAACAGAGGCATAAAGTAGATTAAATTGTTCAGGATGATAAGGTTCAGGTCACTAACCATTACTTTGATGGGTCAAGTGCAATCCCCATCCTTGTATGTTTCCAAAACCAGAGTAGACAAAGCCCTGAGCAACTCAATCTGATCTCATAGCTGGCCCTGCTTAGAGTGGGGGATCAGACCAGATGATATCCTGAAGTCTTCCCTTTCAATCTGAATTAAATTACTCTGTGACCCCATTGCCAGGGTCCCAAAACAGTGCTCTGATGCCAAAGCTTCTTCAGTCTGTCATGCTTTCTTAGCTGACTCCAATCTTGCTATTAGTTTCACTCCTTGCAATGAACACTTTGAAAACATTCTGCATTCAATGAAGCCAAAGGTCTGGAAAAAGAATATCAACGGGGAATCTGTGGCTGTGAAATTCATAGCCAGAGCTCTGACTAAAACTGATGAACAGTAACTATGAACTACCATCAACTTTCCCCAAACACATTTACATTTCCTTAGGAATAGCAAAATATGGTGCCTGTTTTCCACTCATGACATCTCCTTGCAAATATATAGCTTTCAATTTTTTTCAAATTTTCTCCCACCTCCAACTTTGTTTCATTTACATATGATCACTGAATCATAATTTCTGTTTCATTTCATGTGAACCATGGCTCATCAATCATATTAAGCAATTTCATCCCATTTAATTTCTAATACAAAAATGTTTGTTTGTTTTAATACCCCTTCCTCAACCTAAACAAACAAAAAATTAGAGAATAATCAAGTGTTTCTTTTATTCCAGAGAATTAAAATCTCTAAGGGAACAAGCATTTCTCATGAGCATTTGTTCCTTTGAAAACTCAGTTTTTGTTCGAAAAAAAAAAAAAGAAAAGAAAAGCAAGCCTTTGGTGAATGTATGAACAGTTCATTCTAACTAGGATAATAAATGAGATGCTCTCAAAGCAGAAAGAGCCCAATAGCCTCTTAAAACAGATAACTGCCTGTGATAGCTTTTTATGGACTGATGAACTTGGCACAGCATGCTCCTAGCTTGCTTCCTCCAGACACTTTCCCACCTCCAGCTTAAGGCTACTGTGCTATAGAAATCCCTGCACCATGGCAGGAATCTCTCTGTGAATGCCTGCAGTGCATATAGGGGCTATATATAGTCTGAAATCAGGTTAATTGTCTATAATAGTGCCCTTCACTCTCTTTGTCAAGTTTATCATTGCTGAAAGATGTCACCCTGACAACTGCTCAGGCTGAAATCCCCCATCTTCTACAGCAGAGTGGAATATACTCCAGATGTACGACAGACTCCAGCAACTTTTCATTCCTTCTGGTGAGTTTGGGTGTAAGGGAGATAACTGTGGTGACAGCTTTAACCTCGACCATTCCTCAAGAGCAGCAGGACAGGATTGGCCACAAGAGGCTGCCATTCGTAGCCCCTGGCAGCCACTTAGGGTTACTTTTGAGAGGAGGAGGTTTAAGGTAGTCATATTATTTCAAAGTCAGAAGCTTCACACACTTTTATGTGTATGCATTTTGATGTATATGCATCTTTGCCGCCCTGTGAGCTCCCAACAGAATGCCGTGAATAAACCACAACTCCTTGGAATATGACGTTCATGGCATAAAGCAACCAGGAGGAATTATTGCCCCAGAGGTGAGCACAGCCCACGGGGTGCTCTCATTGACCAGGCAGAGTCCCACAGCACCAGGCAGGTGCTGGTTGAGGCAGAGTTCACTGACAGCCCCAGGCAGGGCAAGGTGATGAGTAAAGTCCAGGTTCCCACCAGGAAACAAGAACAGGCCTTCTACAAGGTGGACCCAGAATATCTCCAGAAAAAGAATTCATTAAACCAGGACAGCACTGAGCACAGGTACACATGCAACATACCACAGGAGATTTGTTGAAGATCAGGTCTGGGCTAATGGGCAGAGGTAAGCCAGTCAGGGCAGTTCAGGTCTGCTAGTGCCCTCAAGGCATAGCAGATAAGAGGTTGTAAATAAAGGAGAGCACCACTGAAGAGAAAACGTGAACACTGAGCCACAGGGAGCTGGCTCACAGCATCTTGTGAACAACTGCCTTAGGGCTGTGTGTGAACCGATTATTCCAAGATTTTTTTTTTAGTGGTGGTGGGGTTTTTTGTTGTTGTTGTTGTTTTGTAAAGGGTGGAAAGTGTTTTCTTTGTGCATTGGGATACAGGCAGTAATACACAGATACAAAGGATACACATCACTCAGCAGAACAGCTGTGGATTCAACACAGTACTGCAAGGGATATTAGGGAGAAATCAAGGGTGGGGAAAAGGAATAGTTTAGCCTGTGCAAAACTACAGAATTTGCACAACAACCCAGTAGGTGAAGACAACCTCCACTGCCAATTGTTGTGTGTCAAGGTCTAAATGGATCACAGTCAAGAAGGCATTTCTTTCCAAAACACACATGAAAACATGAGGCATGACATCAACTACTTTACTACATCTTAGAACACATCTGTCAGATCATTTTTTAGGAGAGTGTACTATGATGAACAGAGCTGCTCTAGCATGAAAACTTCTGCTATTCCTCTAGCTCCTTTGGATATGCCAAGCTGCCTGCCCCTGGGAGATGGGCTGCGGGAGCCTGAAGCCCAAGGTGAGAAGATGAGGCAGCTATGGGGATTAATTACAATGATCAGAAGGATTTTTATTTCTGTCTGGAGACGTGGTTAGGATTTGTTAACTTCTTTGGGCCAGTCCGTAGAAAAATGTGGCATATCACTGAGCTCTCCCTGCACACACTTCATGTGTTAATTGCACATGAGGAGGAGACTTAGACAGCAGATGTTGCAGAAAAGAGAATCAGTGAATATTTATTCAGATTCTGCACAGCTGCTCATCTCCACTCCTCCCCCACTGTCTTTTGTTTCTTATTCATGAGGATGGGTCTGAGTGGGGTTCTGTCTGACATGTACGTTTGGGACACAGCTGTGGCGGGGGGGTGGTTTCTGCGTTAGGAAGCAGAAGTCTTGTAATTAAAAGCATTCTGACATGTAGCTCAAGAGCTGTAAAGCACAGCACATCAGCGAGGGAGCCACTTACACGGCCTGAATGGGAGAAAGGAGCAAACTGCAGACACCCCCCACTGAATGAAGTCTATTTGCATGAACCACTCATGAAATAATTACCAAGAGCAACAAAAAGCAAGGTCTGTTTGCTAATGATTCATGAGCTGGATAAAGGCTTGAATTAGTGGGATAATTTATTTGTAAAAATAATGTAGCTAGCTGTAATTAGAAGGCTGGATAGAGTGATCTAGAAAGAGAAGGAAATAATTCCCAACAGCACTTGACCTTCCAGAGAGTATTACTGATTTTGAACAGAAGGATTCCTAAGAGCTTGTGAAATTGCCTGGGTACAGGGTGGATCTGGTGGAGGCCTAAGAACCAGGATGCTCTTTTTTTTTTTTTTTTTTTTTTTTTTTTAAGTGTAAGGATCCTTTTCTTTCTTGGCTTTGCCCTATTTGAGCAGTTGGTACTATTCCCAGTGGCTTTTGGGTGTAGATCAAAGCATTGCTGAAATCACTTTCAAGTCAAGCAGAGAGCATTTGGAATTAGATCAGCAACTAGCTTCATTTTAAAAGAGTTAGAGATTTTCTGTTGAGAAAAAAAAGTTGGCTTTTTTTTTTTTTTTTTTTTTTGACATAGTAGGGCATTAACTTTCCTACAAGTTTCCCCACATAGTTCATATCCTCTCCCCAACGCCAGCCCTTACAGAGGCTGAGATAAGGATGCCCCTTGTGTGAAGCACCATCCTCTGGGGACAGCACCTCCAGCCCATGCTGAATATCCACAGGTCTGTGTGTGATCGATCCCAGCACTGCTCGTTTCACTTGCCAAAGCCTTGAGCTCACATGGTTCTTGTCTGTCAGCTGGCCTGGCCCTGACATGGCAGAGGCTGACAATTGTGCCTTGTCCTCGCCTTTGCTGCAGGGCTGTTCCTTTCTCTCCCTTCTCTGTGGGGAATATGGAGGTCAAAGAACTTGGCTGGGCAGCAGGAGGAGAGGAAAGGGGGCACAGGCAGGTAGGAAGCTCTTGGTGGGATCATGGTGCTGTGAGGAACATCTCACCCGTTGCTTTGTGCAGAGCATTGTCCCGTCATCCTCACAGAGGAGCAAGAGAGCTTTTGCTATGGACGTTCCCTCAGCACTCACCTCCTCTCAGGGTTGGTGTTCCTGGGATTCTCCTCGGGGTTGCTGTTCCCCGAGGTAATAAGGTTTTCGGGACTCTCTCTCCTTCTCAGGGTTTCTGTTCCCTGAGACTTTCCTCGGGATTGCCGTTCTCCGAGGTAAAAGGATTTTCTCTCAGGGTTGCTGTTCCCTGAGACTTTCCTTGGGGTTGCTGTTCCCCTCAAAAGGAAAATCCTCTGGACAGAAAACAGGCACTGACTGACCCAAACACCAGCAGTTATGTCAAAATCACCTCTGCTGGTCTGTAGTTGAATCATCCCTATCTGTTATTGTTGACCTGCTCTGGAAGCCTTCAGAACAACATGCAAAGGGGCCTTTCCTTGAAATTTCCTTGCAATGAAATGTCAAAAGAACTGTTGCAGCTTTCCATTGCATGAGAAAGCAACAAAAGATAATATGCTAACCCTGCCCTTGGTTTTCTAACAAAGGGCTCTTCAAAGTGTCCTCCTTTTAAACTACAAGAATATTCCCTTACACAGGAGGGGTGACAAAACTCTCTTTCCTTCTCATGGGGTGCTGCAGTTCAAGCCAAGCCCTTCCCAACCTTCCCACTGCTGAAGCAAGCTCCATCCTGCTGCCAGGGAGGGCCAAGGATCAGCTGGTGCCAACTAAAATAGGCTAAAAGCTTCATGTAGGGGCTAAAAGGACCTCACATGGGGAGAAGTCTATTTTTAATTGGCTTTGCAAATCGGTGTAATCATGTTAATGATTTGGAGATTGGTCCTCTAAGGTATATCTGGAAGCTACAGAGGATTTTTTATCTCTCCCAGGGGAAAATCAGGAACATTCAAAGAGAAGCAAGTCTCTTAGATATTGAAAAGCAAGTGTTTGTTGCTATCTATGTAACAGTCCTGTAGAGAGGGGTTTGAGAAAAGGGTGGGTGGGAAGGGTTTCCACCAGATCAAAATAAGACTGTGAATCATCAATGTCACACTGTTGTGAAAATGTGTAAGACCATACTAAGATGTATGGCTAGACTCCTGTGAAGAGCCTGGGTAGTAATCCTTTATCAGCAGTGGTTGGGATGATCTCATTTAGACAACTGGCATCACACTTCAAAATGTTTGTGCATCAACTGGACAGTCTGGAGGAGGGTGCCAACAAAGGTCAGTGGTAGAGAAAACAAGATGTGTGAGAAAAGACAGAGAGTCCTGCCTAAGCTAGAGAAAATGACATTGTTTGAGGAGGAGGATGTGATGCAGTCTTCAACACATAAAAGGCCACTGCAAAAAGTATGGGATTTTTTTTTTGCTGGGGAAAGGAAATGTAATGAACTGCAGCAATAGGAATTTAAAGCTACAGATGCACTGAAGTAGATTGTCTTGGATGGGTGAGTTTCTATCATGGTAACATTAGATAAATATCTGCCAGGAATGGCCCAGATACAGGTAATTCTCTTTTGGGCAGAAGATGGGTAAAATGAATGTTTGGGGTTCCTTTTAACCCATATTTTTTTACTAGCCTACATTCAATATGATAAGCCTCCCACTAGTCACACACAGGGGGATAGAATTCTGGCACTGGAATGCAGGGATAAGGAAAGGACATTTGTTCCAAAGGTTGCTGAGCCTTGAGAAGAGAATCAGAGGGTTTCCAAGTCAGAATACAGCATCAAAAAGGATTAATTTCATGCATTATAATGCCAAGCAGGATGCTGTCCACACATCATTAAGAGTCAAGGCTTTTAAGATCTGCTCTATACTGGCACAGAAAACAAAATTTGCCCCAGTGGCCTGTGTAAAAGCCATAAAAATAAAATTCTCCCTCATGCCCGGCTGCAATGCTCTGGCTACTGAAGATTTGTTTGTCACCCTCCAGCCCGGGGATGGTCGCCTTCCAGCGGCGCTGCCAGAACGGCAGAAAGGTGCACGGAATACTTTGGGATGGAAGTTTCTCCCCACAGAGCCATATGGCCACAAGCAGATAACGCTGTGAGCAGCATTCATTAACAATTTCCAAATCTGCAGCAGCTGGAGCGTGGGATCATTTAAAACATGACTGATTTACTTCCTGCAGCCTTGAAAAGGAGGGATGGGTTGGAACCCAAATGCACAACACATTTCTCTGAACTTATCAAACGAAGCCACATGCATCTCATTAGCATCACGCACACACACTCACAGAAGTTACCTCTTGGGGAGGGTACTGGAGAGGCTCACAGGACAGCTGCTCGATGGAGCATTGGCAGGAGACCAGGTATCCCAGTTGCTGGGGTGGCTCCAGAAATTGAGCAGAATGGAGAAAGCGGGAAGAATATTTATAATAACCCTGATGAAAGCAAAGTGTTGGGCTACTCTTTTATTTGAGCTGCAGCAAGAACAACAATAAAAGCTCTGAGGTAAGGGCCATTCTTTAGGCAAAACTGTTCTGTGAAGGCTTGTAATGAGCTGCACTTACCTAAAAATAGCGTTCAAGTTAACACAGTGTACCCTTATTTGTGGGACAGTGATCCATCTTTGTGCCCACCAGATGTTACTTCATTAATTATTGACAACAACATGGCATTTCTATAGCACTTCATAGCGTTAAGAGAGTTTTATAAATAGATAGATAAAAAATTAATCAATCAATTTTGTTAGACAATTAACTAGCATCCACTGTTTTAGTCTGAGATGATGCCAAGATTTTCCTTTTTTTTTAAAGCGTGCAAGAAGAGAAAGACTGAGCTTGCCAGAAAAAAGAGAGAAATGCTTCCAGCCTAAAAAATGCGAAATAATTTCTGAATGTTAAGCAATGGGGTTAAATGTTTAGTGCTTCCAAAAATTTTGGGCACTGGGATGGAATTCACCTCCCTCCCTTGATTGAATGCAGATGTTTGCATCTAGGCTCATCATTGTGGACCTCCTTTATAGTCAGCAAAAAGAAATGAACCATGCCCTTCAAGTGCCCGTTAGTTGTGGCTGATTATAAAAAGAGATATTGTAGATGTCAAGGTCTGACGTAGGCATTGCACAGCTGGGGGAGAAGAATCCTCCCCTGACATCTCCTTTGAGAATCTGTCAGGAAAAATATTTTGAGCTCCAGCCCTGGAGCTGCTGCAGTTCAGTTCTTTACAGGGGATGCAGGATGGTACCTGAGGGGAAGGGTGGCCGGGCACGTGGCGGGCACAGGTCCCGGCTAGCGCAAGAGCGGCACTTGTTCTGCAAAGGCATTGCGTAAGGAGGGCACCTGCCAGAGGGCAGGAAAGCTCTGCTCCTCCAGTGCCTCTGCGTGGGCTCTGCCTCTGAGCTGCACTGCTGCAAAGAATAAGTGCCTGGGAGCTGGGTTGTGAAGGAAACTGTTGCCCGGGAATACACGGGCAGGTCTGTCCCCACTGTTTGGTTTGTGTTTAAGTTGTGGCTATGCCGGGGCTCCTGCTCATTGCTGCAAGCACAGTGGGTCGTGGTCATTGGCTGCTGTGTACTCTGCCACGCTGGCTCTGTGCCTTGCATGGCCTCTGTGGGCTCAGAGGGACTGAGGCAGTAACAGGAAGCTTTAAGCTGAGGAGTCATTCCTGATAAATAGGAACAGTACCCAGAAACAGATTGCAGAAATCCTTGCTCTGTTGTGTCTGCAAAAGGGCATGGGAGCTGCTGATACACTGAGATATGTGACTTCTTTCAGCCATTTCTCCACAGCAAAGGAAGTGCTGTTTGTTTAAAAGTGCAGGAACGGGAGCATAGAGAGCAAGGTGCTGAGAAACAAGAGAACAGAAAGCTGATATTGTGCAGGGAATAGAGCATGCCCTTAAGGCTGAGAGAATTGTGGTGTAAAACACCAGGACCAGGATCCCCTCTCTGCCCAGCAGAAACCAGCACTCACCTGAGTATTCAGAATTTCACCTTCCCAGCTGACAGGTCAGCAGAAGTGTTTGAGGAGACATAGTGGGAGGAGAAAGGGGAAGGAAGAACTCCCATACACAGGGACAAAAATCCTATTTCTTCCTCCTGTTTTGAAGACCAAGACCAGAACAGTTCTTACCTTGGGGACAGCAGCATACATCCCCACCTGTATTTTATAAATTTCACTAAAGGCTTGCCCTATAATTTTGTTTTAACATAATGTACAGTCATAGCAAAATGCATCAAATGTTTAAGGGAACAATACCATACAAAGCAAGAGCAGCACTGGTTATCATTATCAAGATCACACTAACAAGATAAGAAGATTTAGTTGTTATGTGTTGGTAGACCAAAGACATGGCCATTATCTTTTCAGCTTTCTCCTGTACAGGCTTTTCTGTGTTCATCTGAGTTGCCACTCTCCAAAATATTCACGTGTTTTTAAAATATATTAATGGGAACTTGTTAAGAGTACTCATTTTGGTTTAACATAGATTTATACACTTTCTAAAGAATGCTTTAAAATGTTAGAGTTTTTCTGTGTTTGTACTCCAGTGCAGTAGTCCTCAATGGGGATGTCACTGGCTGTTCCCAGCCTTGGAGATGGACATGCTGATGGTGAAGATGGGATAAGTAGGAGAAGGCTACAAGGTCTTTTATGAAGTAATGGCCATATTTCTTCTGTTTTTCACTCCCTCCCTTCAAAAGAACTCTATATATTATCATGTTGATAGTAGTATCTTGATTATGAATAAACTTTCACTGTTCTTGTTTGATAGTCTTCCTTTAAACCTCCATCACATTACACATGCTTTTGACCATGAAATTTTCTTTCATGATCACCACCAATGAGAAAACACTAGAGATGCCACTGGCCAAGCTCCTGTTACTGCTAGATTTTCTCCTCTTTCTGTGGTTGTACCTGGTTTCTAGAAAAAACACTATCCTGTTTGTCTTGTGCCACAAATGTTTGTAGCACTCTCCTGGCAGACACAGATAATTCCTGCCCTGAGGAGCTCTTGACTGCAGTTAAGAGAAAAGAAAATGCTTCAGAACTCTTCTATATTTAGATATATTTAAATATATATAATGTATATATATAATATATTTTCTAATTAACATTTACTCTTTTTGTTTCAGCACCTATACACAGCAAATTAATCCCTGGTAAATTGTTACTAATCCCAAAATACACATTAATCTAATGTTTCCAGGCAGACAGGGACACTCCCTGGCCATGCTCTATCTGCACAGGTTGCTTTCAGTGGAAAGAAGCAGATCCTGCCAGCTCAAAGAAGCTGCTCACCTTTGCAGTCCAAGATGAGAAACTGGCCAAACTTTTGACAGCATGCAATTTCCCCCTGAGATTTTGAGTAAAGGTTGGGCTAAAATCATGTTTCTGAAGGGATTATGATACTTTCCCATTCTGATTGTAGGAAATATGGAGAATAAAGCACATTTCAATTTTTTGTAACCCTCCAGGATTATTACTTTGGGCTGCTGCTCAAAACACCTGAATAATTTTGCTCTTCCCTACGTTTTCTTTTAATAAAGATGCTTCTATCAGTGCATCATTATTCAGTTCCTAGCAGCAGAGCAGCTAAGAAGACTCTTCTGGTTGCAATCATTAATGCACCAATCAAACCTGAAGCTGAAATACCCCAAATTTATTTAAACTTAGCCTCCTGAGAGACTTCAGAATTAACTATTTGCACATTTTCTGTAGTTTTACTTGTGTTAAGACCTTTCTGTTGTTGCATAATGAACTAAGGGACGATAAGCAAAGAGATCAAAGCACAAATCTTAAAAGATGTTTCTTTTCTGCATGAAATGTGACCTGGGTCTACTCTTAGCTGGTTTTCTGCCTTAGTCAAAAGTGAGTGCAGGATAAGAAGACACAGAACACTGAGGTGTGGCTGTACATACAGCACACAAGCATACACCTCAGCTTTCCTGATGCAGGATTGTGACCCTTGCACTCCCTGTGTGCGCTCTGGGATCATACCACGCGTTACCACTAGATGTCAAACTGTGTCCCAAATCCCACAAATGCCTCCAGTGTCAAGTGATGGAGGGCCCTACGTGCTGCTCCTGCTGCAGACCGTGTCAGAGCAATTTTGATTTTATTTCAGAGGAAAACGGTAGACAAATGATTGAATTAAGGGGCTTTAGTTGCTGCAGACACAGGGATTTCTAAAGGGGTATTTTGCCCAGAGAGGCATGATCAGGTGTTACTAACAGCTACTAACTATGATTTTGTCCAAAAATTAAATCTACCTGTTTGCACTGTTAATGAAAGAAGAAATTAATATAGGTCGATAGGGGAAAAAGTTAACTTACCAGCAAGTAAGGTTATGTTATTCCTTTGTTCCCTCTTGGCAAGTTTTAGTTGCTTTAAAACTAAAATCAGTAAGAGAAACTGAGGAGTCCTTAGCTTAGGACTGCAGTTCTAGCAGCATTTGTACATGAAGTACAAAAATCGTGATCAGCACTTGGATCAAGGATTCCCCTGCATGCAACACAACCCACAAGAACATCTTATTCCTTCAAGTAGCTTAATCTGGAAGCGATGGAGGTGCTCCCTTGCAGATGGGCTGCACACTGAAGGCCCTGATGAAGGGTCTTAACTACAAGTCCTGAGTTTCCTCCTCAGGAGAGACCTACGGTGCTGTTAGTCCAGACAGATTTGAACTCCTGCCTACCATGAGTTTGCATTCTCAGATTTGTGCTTCTTTTTGTTACCTTCAGGTTTAAATGACAGCTCTTTTACCACCCAGATAGGGTTGTTTCTTAACAGGAGGTGAAGAAATTCCCATCTAACTGAATGCTTTCTCCGTGAAAGCATTACATAAAGGATGGGATCTTGCCTTTAGCATTTGTTGGAAAATACAGTTTGTTAGGTATAGGTTTCTGAAAGGACATGGCTTGAGCTCATTTTAGCTTCACCAGGATCCTTCCTGTTTCTACCAAAAATAAACATGAAGCTTTTCTTCTTTAGCACTTTTTCAACTTTCTTGGCTTTGTCACAAGTTGTGTCACAGGATGTCCCACATCACCACAACATACCACATCATCACAGCATGACATGGGCTGAGATCAGCCGTGTGTGAGGAAGTGTCTGGGCCTCTCCTGCCTCCAGTTCCTTGTCATCATCTCCTACTGGATCAAGAGTGATCAAGTACACTGGGTGTGGAGCCCCCCTCCATAGCTTAATTGGGGGGATTTAATCATCTAGCTTTGACCTTCCCATTTAGCAGTGGTGTTTTACACCTCTGAAAGGCGTGAGGCACCCGAGTTCCCCCTCTGAGCAGAGCCTCAGTTCTTTGCCTGTCCATTTTCCACATACACTCAGTGTGCAAAGTTTAGTCATGGCTCATGACCCTAATTGGTTCTTCCTCAATTCCTTCCTCCTGTGGTCCTCTTTTGTGGCTGGCAAGATGGTAAGAGGCCCCAAGGCACAGCTCTGTAAGGACAGAGGGTCTGGTCCAACATGGCATGGTGGCTGGCTGCCTCCCACACAGGGAATGGAGGCTCTGTGGGACAGCCAAAGAGCTGTGTGGGGAGGAAAGGCTGGCGGGGCCTCAAGTCCTCATCTGGAGACATTGTGTCAAGGCCCACAGCAGGTCCTCTTTGGCAGTCTTGCTTTACTACATGGAGCAGTAGGTCTGAGAGCAGAGTCTGCTGGACAAAACAGGCTGCAGAACAAGCATGGTTAAGAAAGCTGCTGGGTCTGGTTACTTGTCCCCAAAGCTGTCTCTCCAGCCAGAAAATTTCATCTTGACACATGGGGAGGGCCTCCACAGCAAGTGTGCTCTATCCAAACCACTAAAGAAAGGGCCTTGTGCCAACAAAACCAGGCCAAAACTATACAATCAGACCTCCAGCATGTTTAAAAATATCTTTGGGTCCCTGTACATCCCACTTCTCCTGGCTCCCTTTCCGTTTCTCAATGCGAGGAAGGAATCTCTAGCTAGCCGAGGTTTGGGATGTGGTTGAGATGTTTCTGTGGTAAAAGGGTGGAGCTTCCTTGTTTTCTTCTTTTTCCACAAAGTGCTCTGGCTCTTGGACAGTGACTGTTCAAAGAAACCATGTCGTTTTTCCTCTCCACCCCCTGCCTCTCCTTCCCTCACTCGGAAGATAAACGAAGGAGCTCAGGGATGACAGGGGCAAGCAGCAAGCCTGAGCTTTGCACCAAAGCTCTCATTAGAGCAAGGTGTGGCCAGCACACCACAGCAAAGGCCATCCAAGAAAAGCACTTCCCTTCAAAGGGCCCTCTTTCCTACTACACCAACATTGGGACACCCTTTCATGGGATTTCCTCTACTGTGGCAGCTCACACCCACACAGTATTTAAAAGAAGGATCATTTTGGGGTAATCCTTGTGTCACTACCTGCTTCACTTGCCTTAAGAGTTGCCTCCAGCAACCAAACAACAAATTATCAGGGGCAGGGATGGGGACATGGAGAATACGAGGGTGTCTCAGGATAGCAATGAAATGAAGTGGCTTTTGGCAGCTTGATAATATAATTTCTCAGTCATCATTGCTCTCGCTGAATTTTTATATCTGAGGCTCTATCCTGTTCTGAATATAATGAAAAAGTTTATCTCCTTCGATGGCACACAGTTTTACACCTAAATTTTTCTCCCTTCAGCATGCTCCTTAAGTGAAAGATACAGGTGTAGAAGTTAACAGCACCTGACAGTAATAATGATGATCTTTTTACAATGAAACATTGGCATGAGACTGTGCTCTTGATTTTTCTCAGGCCGTGCGGTCTCACTCGTCACAGCTGGCCTGAATGCCTGAAACCACAACTAGTCAAAGTTCACAGTCAATCCATGGAGGAGAGGAAGAAACTGCAGAGAACTTGCCAGACAGCCTAAGATAATAAAGAACCTGAGGAAATTTCAATCTGCTCTGGGATACTCCAAAAGTAGAAAAAGAAGTGAGATTTGCTGAATAAACAATTCATGGCAAAATTATTCACTGAGATTAGAAGCCAAATAAAAGGAGGGAGAAGGATTCAGAATGTTTTGTAGTAATAGAAGGTATGATGGTATTGGCACAGGAGGAATGTACTTCCTAGGAGAGATGACAAAGAGGATCTGTCTGCTTATTGGCATTTTTCAGAAACACAACAAGAGATAAGACTCTAGGAGAAAAATAGAAGCCATTTTCATCCACAACCTATAGATCCTGGGGCCCCAGAGCTGAGCTGTCACATCTTATTTTTATATCCTACTCCCAGAGTGTGAGTGTTTTACCAAGATGTTTTCTTTTCTCCCATTTCATATTTTCAGCGATTGCTATTGTTCTGCAGTCTCCAAACGGGCTCTGGGAACCCAAGGACAGCACGAAAAGCTGAAGTATGGGAAACACTGTACCCGGAAAGGGCAGAGCAGGACTGAGAGGGGTGACAGAGACTCCAAGGTCTTCTGAAAATGCCACGCCTGACTATCGCTGATGCAAGAGCTATACTCAGGTGCTGTGGCATTTCACAGTGAGTTCAAAACGTGTTTATAACCCTCAGGTTCTGAGTGGCTGTGGTTTCACATGCCTGTAATAAGCCGCAGCTAGTGTTAGCCTGGAGTGAACAGAAAAAGCGATGTTCTGTAATATTTTTTTCTTTTGTTTGGAGGTTGCTAAGCACATACTGAATGTTGGGGGTCTCCACTGCTATCTACTTCTTCTCTGGCCTTAAAGAATGAGCAAGGACAGCAAACACGTGAGAAATTGTGTTACTTATTGCAAAGGTTAACCTGAAAAGAGTTGATCTAGCTCAAACTCATTTGTGGGTAGCCTATATAGTTTAAAAGAGAGACAACCGTGAGTTGGCACAAATTGGGTTATCTTAAAGAAGCATTTGTAGTTTCCACATGACTGATATATGATTATGTCTGTTTGAGATGGTGTGCTTTAAAAATATCAGATAGCAAAAAAAGGATGATTGCTGTAATCTATTTTAATTATGCTTCATATTTGCAGTTATTTCTAAAACTCCATAAAACAAAACTAAACTGAACTAAAAAGGTTGCTTCCTGTTAGCTGATAATTAAAACATCCTGATTTGAAACTAAATATAGCCCTTCCTCTAAATTTGGTAATTTTTTGCTAGACTGGGCTCTCTGCACATGTAAATAGAACAATCTAATTGCTCACTTTTATTCAAATCCACAATTTGCATTTACTTATGTTAGAAAATAGTGAAAGACTTTGCTTATTTATGTGGTAATTATTTTTTTTTAACTTTGATTTGTGTCAAGCTATTTTTAGATAAGAATTGAAATTCAATTAAGATGCAGAAAGACAGTATTTAAATTCTACATTTTATTTGATAATGGAGTTACCCAGTAGCTGTGCAGGACATAGAAGCTGATCAAACTGATTTAGCAAGGAAAGGAAATAGCATCTGTAGGTGGGAATTTTATTGTTTCTTTTTGGCTCATATGTCTTACAAGGTTTTAGAGCATATAGATCTCAGCCTTTCCAGCCTCACAGATAGTGTGATGAAAGAAGAAAAACTGGTCTTCCTTGGTTTTCCAACTTGCTATGAACTTTGTAGTCCTGAGAAGAGCAGTAGTTGTTGAATCAAAATAATAATAAATAATTAATAAATTTAAGGAAACCTCCCAGAACTTCCAGGAAAAGGCTGCAAATTGTAGGGAAAGGAGCTCTAGGACTTCAGCAGATTTTTCTAGTGTTTTCACTGGTGACATAGCTCACATTGCTAGTATGAGATTAAGCCTTTAGTACACAGAATTTCCCACTGATTTCTCAAACAGCTTAGTTTTCTAAAAGGAAGGTCCATTTAGTTTAAAAGCTAAAAACACAATTTAAAAAACCCCGAACCTGCTATGATTGCACCCTTAGCAGTCCTCCCACAAATTTCACATCTAAACAGAAGTTTCTGCAAGAGGCTCCTCCCAGAGTAGGACCCGTTCTGCAATCACCAAAGGCGGGTTTTTGTTGCATGTTCTTCAAACAATTAGCACCACATCAGCAGCCATTTCATTGCCCTCCCCGAGCTTCTCAGGATGTCATTAATCCACCTTCTCCTCCCGATTCTCCCTGCTGGCAACATTTTTTGTTTCATGTTCAGCTGGAGCCCAGGACTTCCTCCACCTGACTGTGCTGCCACAATAGGTCACAAAAGGACCCCAAGCACAAAATCCCCCATGCCATTCAAGCAGTTGCCCAGTAGCTTTCTTTTAGGTAAGGGGCTGCAACACTATCTTGGAGAGAAAAGCATGTGGCTGCGGACCAATCCCTCTCACATCTCCTAAGCAACCACTGAAATAGATGAACAGCCTTTTCAAAATGGCATCATGATGAAGTGATTTGGCAAAATGCGAATATAATTTCCTGTTGACTGTTAAGGGTCCATAAATGATCTTTAGTCACTGAGCACAGTGGATCTGTGTTCTGCAATAAACAGCAAGTATGAAATAACCTTCTTCTCTATTGCAACACAAACCAAGATCACAGATTTCTCGTCCAGCCTGTGTGCACTAAATCAGGAGCTGCTACAGAGACATGCCTTTGTTTCTCAGCCTGGCATCCAAAATTTTCCAAGTTTTTAGGGTTTTTATGTTTAAAATTTCTCTATACACTAAAGATTGCTGTCACTTTTTTAGTAGTGATTTATCCTGAAATCTGAGAGCCTTACAAGAAACCCCCTGACACCAGGAGCTGGGACTTTAGGGCAGTTGCTGTGTGACAATAATATTACAACCCAGAAAACCCAACACATACTGGGTTTTCTAATAACTCCTTTATCTCCTATGACAAAGGCAATTCCTAATTGACTCAGTTTTATTGGGGGCCTTTGACTTACTCAAATTGTCTTCTGTGATATGTTGAAGTGCAACACTGTAGAGTCTTGCATGCTGTGTCCTACGGACCCTGTCTGCTAGAGGTCAGTCTGAAATACAGCCTCTCCTTGCTGCATTCATTTCTCCCTTTTACTGATTGACCTCTAAAACATGAATTGCAGCACTTGAGCAATTCCCTGTACCTTCCATTCATCTACAGTTTTTCCCTGGGACTGCTGTCCTACAAAGCCCGTGAATCAAGGTTGTGTGCCCATGGTGTCAAAATACTATTATCTACTTATTTTTGCCCCAGCTGCATTTTTCCTGACAGCATACATTCTCCTAAGCTGCTCTTAAAAGTTGGTTCCATTTTCAAGGCTGGAAATACTTGGTATTGTTACAAAAAAAATGCTATATAACTACAACTCAAACCATTGGATTTGTCCCAGCATCCCTTAAATTTGCCAGAGACCTGTGTGTATGGGGTGATCAGTGGAGTCAGAGTACGACACTGGCACTGGGGTCGCATGCTCGCCTGCCCTCCTCCTCACAAGAGATTTATCCCTCTCTTCTCAGGCAGGACTACCAGATGTCTGTGTGGTTTAGGCAGATACTTTTCTAGCTAGTCTTTCTCTTTCCCTAAATTTTGCTATCATTCTGGTACTCAGCACCTTTCTTACCTAGCTGGAAATGTTGGCTTTTTTTTTTTTTTTTTTTTTTTTAATCGAGAAAACCTCTAGTGCTTATGGGTCTAAAGGAAAACCCAAACCTGATCCAGCTGAAGGATGTTCCTGGAATCTCCCTCAGGGACACACATGTCCTTTTCTGGCTAGAGATATTTTGGCTCAGAGGGCCAAAAGAAGCAGCAAAATTGGAACTCAAGGTAATGGAACAAATCCATTTTACATGCAAACCTGTGATTTACAGGCTCTCATCATTTAGGCTGCTGTGGATCAGGCAGACCTCTCAGTCTTAAAAGAAACTTTCATTCTGTCTTCTCCCTGTATCGCTTGTTTGTTTTCTCCCCCCCTCCTTTTTTTTTTTTGACTTTTGCTCCATTTGTTTAAAACAAGCAGAAGTAATCTTGTTCTTGCTCTGCATACCAGTAGGGCTGGGGCTTTTTCTCTCCTCTTACAGTGCTGCTGTAGCAGAGAATGGTGGCCAAACACCACAAGAGCACAGAAAAGAACAATTTGAGGGGTGAGGGAGAAGGGCATTTGACCACACCTGTTGTTACCCTATATGTACATGAGCACCTTCTACTACAACGGGGGCAGAGATAGCAAAAGCTTTCCAGGAACAACCTGCTGCTGAAATGTTCTCTGGCAGGAATACAGGATTAGGGGTGAGGGAGAACACAGAGCAGGTCTTACATTGCTCCTTGCCATCCTGATTCGTTGTCTCTTGGCATCCCCCCCCCGTGTCTTCTGACACCTCCTCAAAGACAGTCCCTGGGGCAGGGCCATACCACAGAGCTCTTAGCAAGGGGAAAAAGCCCATGGTGGAGGTTGAAGTGAAGAGTCACAATTGCTTCCCATTTCCCAGTACAGTATGTTACAAGGGGCCCATTGCAAAGCTTGGCTGCCTGACAGTTTTGTTTGCAAGAGCATTGGCCCCTTTCCAAGCAATTCTTTCAGGTCTCATTGTTTGGTAGGAAACAAACAAGGGGAACAGCACTGGGTGGGCACACCAGAAGAGGGTCTAAATATAGCAGGGCAGCATTAGGGAGCCAGGCTTCTTAGCCAAAGCTTACTCTAAAGATGACAAACCCGCTCTGCTAGTCTACAGAAAAGACACCAGTTGTGCTGTAGGCACCCCAGTTGGAGAGGAGAGGGCTCTCTGGATGTCCCAGCCCTCTTGACCAGCCTCAACGGTGCTACACTAGCCATAAAAGTTGAAAGCAGCCTGTTAAACGGAGTAAGTAATTGCAAAGCACAAAGAGAATATCAGTGGTTCTAGCCTGAAGTCTTCTGAGTACTTTCTGCTATAATTTACACCCAGTATAATTTCAGCATGAGTCAGGAAATAATCTGAACTACAGATTTAGGCAATGAGGTGTCAGAATGAAGACAAGCCAAGCCCTTTCGACCTGTGATGGAAAGAAGATAACTTTGTGCCACCTTTGCCTGGAGGTGTTGAGACTCAGTAGGATTCAAACTAAATAATTTTGCTGACAGCACTGCAGAGCTGGTGACATTTCTGAAAGCAGAGGAAAAGAGAAAACAAGTGTGCTAAAGAAGTTTAAAAGCATCCTCCATAACTTGGCATATCCCCACAGAAAACACATCCTGCTAGAACAGCCAGGGCACAGGTAAGGAAATGTTTAAGGAGAAACGTGACTTTTCCTGAGGGAGAATATGGAGAGCTTTAATTTTACACATCCTGAGAGAGGGGACACTCACATTTCAGGCAGAGGGAATCTCCCCAAAGAGCTGATTTTGCTGCTCAGTACCTTCAGCATTTGAGAGCACAGTAGAAAGGCAAGTTGTTTTTCCACTTAACCTAGGGGGCACGCCTGACCAAGAAGAGAGATGTGGTGTGAGACAGGAAGAAAAAATATGAAGGAAGAGGGAATATGATCAGTCTTGCAAAGACAATAGGAGATCATTTGTGCAGACCCACCAGAGCATTTCCTACAGGGATTTAGCTCAACCAGCAGAAATAAGAAACAACAAATGTGCCACATGCAGGAACACCTGGCCTTGCCTGATGCAGCTGCCAGCACTCTGCCCCTCACAGCTGCCAGCCCTCGTTAGAGGTGTCTGCAAAGAGGACGTGTGGCTTTTGCAAACTTATATGTCCTCTCTTTCCCCTTCCTGCCACCAAATCACGCTTTGCCCTCTTAGAGACAGAGAGAAGGTGTGAAGCAGCAGACTGTCCTAGCTGAACACCACCACCATGGCTGGTGACTCTTCATAGGAACTCATCCTTGTGCTGGATGTTCAGTCTAACAATAAAAGGAATCTTAGCTGAAAGCTTGTGCTAAAACAAGATATAAGTCTCTCATACAAAAGATGATTCATGCAAGTGATCAAGAGAAGACCTCAGAATAAAAGAAGTCAGGTTTTAAGTGACTTTTAAAAATAGCATGTAACAGGCTAGCTTTTATCCCTAAAATAGTAAGCATCCCCTGAGCTATTTGTTGTTTTTTTTCCAACAACAACAACAAAAGATTATTATGAAACAGCCCTTATCTTCTAAAAAAAGTGACCAAAATGGATGATTGTGGAGTGAACTCCCAAACACAGTTCTTTGCTCCCTTCCAGCTTAGTCCTTATAATAGAGATTAATTCTCAGCCCTTCTCAGCCTTGAATCACCATTAAAATTATTCAAGGCTGCTGTTTTTATGCAGTCAGGTTAACCCACAACTTCCTTCTCCCATGGCAACATGGTTAGCAGAATGGGTGATAAGAGAGGTACATCTGAAAGTGGAAATACAAGCAGTGAAGTGGGTGCTGGTTTCAGTGTCCTCTGAGTGGTAATGAGCTGAACTAATCAGAAATTATTTTTTACAGAGTGCTACCAATGCTCTTGTTTGGCAGAACTGAGGACAGGAGAGACTAAATAGTTACTTTTATTTTTATTATTATAGGCCTCTGGCTCAACAGATTTTTCATTACTGTTTGAACAGTGTTTATAGGCTAAGGGCTGGGGAGACTGCAACAAAACCAGTGGGCTGCAAATGTGGAGAAAGAGATTAATACTTGAAACCCTTCTGTCTCTTAGGCTGTGGTAGTGAAGATCCCACATAGTGACAAAGCAAGGGGTGTCTGAAGGGATGGATAGATAGATAGATAGATAGATAGATAGATAGATAGATAGATAGATAGATGTCCTCAGGATTTTCTTCCCCAATTGAGTTTTCTCAGCTCTACAGACTCCATCTGTGCTTGAAAATTCTGATTACCCCTTGTATTCAAGGGTCCTATGGTTAAGACATGCCCCATGTTCACAGGTGTAGCTCACTGGGCTTTTTGTTGGGCTATAGAGTCACAATGTTATTTTAAGCAAGTATTTTAATTTCTGTAGGCCTCTTTGGTTAGCTGATCAGGTGGAAAAAAGCAGGCAAAAACATTTCCTGGTTTGGTGGGAATCCTGATGGTTGATATTTGCAGTGAGGCAATGTGTTGAAGGAATCACCTCTGTGACACACTGCCTTTCTTGTACTCAGCATAAAGGTGCCAGCTGTCTCTTCAAAGTTGTTCAAAAATTTACTGGCAGAATGTTCTCAAAAAGGCCTGTGTGACTTCGGAATGTCTCTACCATGGAAGGTTTGTGGTCTTCTTGCCTCACCAAAGGGGTCATCCTGCTGGTAAGATGTTAGGAGGAGGTTCAGACCATGCCCCTGAGATGAAGGAAGCTTTTGCCAGCTGTGTGGCTTGTCTGATAGATTTTTTTCTCTGAATGTTTGTTTTACAAAACTGTCACATTACTGAGCTATCAATAGAGTTTTACACAAGGAGATATAAAGCCTTTCTATAATGGTCTTTATGTTGTTTAAATAACAAACAGTTTGAGTCCCCAGCAAGAATTAGAGATCCATTGTACTGGATGCTGGACAAACAGAGAATTAGGCAAATGTCATGGTTGAAAAAGTTTGTGCTCTGAGTAAGGGAATGGAGATAAGTTCCTCATCCTGTTTTCTGAATCCAAGACATCTCTGAAAGAACTGTGAACAGTGAGAGCAGGGAATCTGGCTAAAAACATGGTTGCATGTTTTGTAGTTGTGCTCTGTATGGTCAGTACTGAATATCATATTATATTGGGGTACTTAGAATCATTTAAGTTGGAAAAGACCTTTAAGATCATTGAGTCCAACTGTTAACCCAGCACTGCCAAGTCCACCACTAAACCTTGGTTACACTGTCATGTCATGGGCAGGCAGTCAGCAGCAAGGAGACTCGGTAGCATGTGTGGGGTGCCTCTTTCCTTTGTGCCCGAGGTGCTGGGACCTGCAAAGCAGCTGACAAAACAGTCCCACAGGGCAGAGAGACACACAGGACAAGGTATGTCAGGGTGTAGGTCAGGAGGGTGGAAGGCAAAAAAGGAGGTGAGAGTTGAGGAGACAGGGCTTGTGTGGTTGGGAATGGGTGAAATTAGGAACCAAGTGTGGTAGGTGCCCTGTGACAAGGATCAACCCCATAGTCGGTGGGGTTTACATTTCTCCAAAATGTACTCGGAGAAACAAAAGACTCCACACCAGCCTTTGTCTTAACAATACACTCCAGCTTTGGCCACAGAGATGGGAGTAGACAGGAAACAGCTCTGGAGAGGGGCAGGAGAGGAAAGAGAGTCTGCTGAGGGGTGGGGAGGGAGGGTGAACTGGCGTGTCAGAGTCTAACAATGAACCGTCTGTGTCAGGAAAACAGACGTACTTGGCAGGGCTATTTTTAGGGGTTCAGAACTCCCCTTCTCTGAGTCTGCCTCCCCCCTCTTCTGTGCTGAGTGGCGTCTGGCAGATTGGTGGAGATTTAAAGGCCACAGATAGGAAAGAGCTCAAACACAATGAAGGAAACACAGCAGGGAGGGGAGAGATGGGCGTCCAGAAATAGCCTGTGCAACGCCTCAGCCACGGCCCACAGCTTTTAGTGGAAGGGGAAGAAATACTTAGACCTAATGGCCAAAGCTTGTTCTCCAGGCTTTTGGAGTGCTTCTGGTGTCACCGATACCGTGTCTGTGAGAACAGAGAGAACAGTAAAGAACTGTAAAGTCATTATCCATGCTGTGTTCATTCACACACAAGGCTGGCTTGCCACATCCGTTCTCAAGCTGAAGGGCGGGTGAGGCATCGCCGATCAGCAGTGAAGCGGGGTGGGAAGGTGCCCCACCTTCCTGTGTGAGCCTGTGGCCCTCGCTGGCAGGGAGGTCTTTGTAACTGACTTAAAATCCTGACCTATTTTTACAAGTTCAAAGGAAAGGAATTAAAATTATTGTCGGAGTTCATGGCTTCCAGACTTGGGCTGTGGCACTGCGGGGCCATTGGCCATCACACTGCATATGTTGGCAGAGATGAGGAAGGAATCTCTGTGGAGAGATGGCTGCTATATGAAAGCCCAGTTTGGCTTGGTGTTGCTCCTATTCTGCACTCACTTTTTTCTTTTTCTGGTTTGTTTTTAGAAGGGAGAGAATTTCTCCCTTCTTTTCCAGCTGTTTCAACCTTGAATCTGTTTTCCGTACTTCTTGCCTGAGAACTTTTCCTCCCCAGGTTTGCCTGATCTTGTCTGTGAAAGCTTTTCCAGGAGGGGCAGAGGCTTACTCCTTAGCCCTGCCTCATTCAAACTAGTTCAGAGACCTACCCTGCCTCCTGGGTTGCGCAAATCCAGACTTCGTATTTTTTCCTCTCTGGAGAACATCGCCCCTTTCCCTCAGAAAAATCCCTCGGCTCAGCACTGATTTCAGGCTCTGATATGAAGTGCTTTATTTGTAAAGCCTCCCTTGTTTGGCTCTCGCTCACCTTGCCTGACCTTCTCCTCCTCCTCCTCCTCCCTCTTCTCCTCCTCCTCCTTCTTCCTCTCCTCCTCTTGGCCACAGGCTCCCTGGGCAATCCTGTAGCGACCTCCCCTCTGTCCTCTTGCTGAACCTTATCCTGGCATGGGAAGAGCCACCCCTGTAGCCCAGCCTGCCTGGCAAGAGCTCTCCTGGAGCTCCTCATGTCTTCTTTCTCTCACTGCAGCACACGCCTCTTTCACCCTGCTTGCCATGCCGTTTCATTTCTCCAGCTCTCTTCCCTCCATGGGAACGAGGAGCTGGGCAGCAGCACAAGACAGTAGGGCAGCAAATCTACAGCATCTGAAAGAGCTTCTGTGAATAAAATGAGAATATTCCCTATTTTGTTTCTAGCTTCTCTTCCCTGTACTTTTGCTTCAAATACCATTTTTCTTGTCGTGGGGGTGGCAGTCTCTCTGCTTTCCCCACCACGGTACCATGGTGGTGATGGTGCTGGACACTCAGAGATCAGGGTCCTGGCTGGGATCAGGGCAGCAGACCACAGACCCCAAATAACCAAAATGAGATGGCAGCACTTAATTTCTGCAGTGTTCATCAGGCAGCAGGATCCACCACCATGGCTTCCAAAGATGGCACCAAGAAATGGTGCTTCCAGCTGAAAATGCCTGTTGGTCTGTAATAAACACTACAAGGTACGGCTGACATGCTGACCCAGCAGTGCTGCTGAGTGCCCATGCTCTGGGACTGTGAGCCTTGGAGCAGGGCTGTGTAAGGAAGGAGAGAGGATCTGTGCTGCACAGGGTTTTCCCCTGTCCCTGGGGCCAGAACTCCCTCGCTGGTGACATGAGGAAGCTTTACTCATGCAGGGGGTGATTTTATTTTTTGAATGTATTTATTTATTTATCTTAAAATGAAGGCATCCTCTTTTGAAGACATCCTGTTTGGATAAACGTGCAAGAGAGCAGGGGAGAAACCATATCTAAGATGAGGGAGGGCAATGGAGATGGGGCAGGAGTGTGATGTAGAGGGTCATCAGATGACAGGTGGACACAGACCCTGTTAGTGATGTGACCTCCATCTGATGCAGAGCGGTGGAGGAGACTGGCACAGTGAGATTAAACATCTTGTTTAGCTCAGGGAGGAAGGGGTCTGGAGAGGGGAGTTCAGGACTTCAAAGAAGATGGTGTGGTTACTCACCATGGTGAACCTGTTCTCTCACCGCGAGTCTGGTGTGGGGACTCAGCCGTGTGGGAAAGGGCTGGCAAGAGCAGCAGGACATGCCTCCTCCCTGAGGGGGCTAGGACAGGGCTTTATCCTCCTACAGAAGGCAGCCAGCCATCCAGACAGTGGGAGCATGGCCTGGCAAGACATCCAGGTCTGAGCGTCCTGTTGTCTGTGCTAGCTGTGTGAAGTGTGGCCCTTGGCAGGCAGGCAGGATGCGCTGTGGCACGCGAAGGCTTTGGCGGCACGCCGGGGCGGGGAGGCATCCCATGCTCTGACTCGACATCAAGGTGCTGTGAGAAGCCCAGGATAAATTCAAGGAAGTTCTGAGTGTTTCATGAGGACTGAGGGTTCCTGAGAACAACTGCTGGTCTGGTGAGAGCTCAGTTTTCTTCCTTAGCCTGCGAGTGGGAGCAGAAGGCAGGGAGGTGACAGGCCAGACATCTCTGTGACACATCCTGCAAATCATTTTCCCCTCAACCCATCAGGCATCAAGCTGTAAAATGGGGATAATTATGATAATTGCAGTGATAAACTGCACAACTGGAGTTGTAATTGTACAAGGTCCCTCACTAGGTCCCTGTATGTTTTTTCTTATGCGTGAAGTGGTAACATAAAACACTTTAAAGGGAAAAAAAGTGACCACACCAACAGAACCTGAATTGATTTTGGCAGTGCTCAGGTCTCAGACAGAGGCTTGATTTCTCAGGAAAATTACTCTCAAGTGAGTGAGGTGGTGAGTTTGCAGACAGGTTCCTCTGCCCACGAGAATGCAGAGCAGACGCTTGTGAAGGGAGGTGGGTTAAAGTTGTTTGTTGCCCCATTTCCTAGCCAGTTTCCTCCAAACCAAAACTGCTTTCCTTGTCTTTGGACAGATTTTTGGTGAAAAGCTGCAATATCCTGTTTTTCATTTGTTCGTTTTTTAACTCCGAGCAATACAGCTACATTTGGCACAGAGTAAGAGGAGTGTCAGTGAAGCCTTAGGAGAGTTAATTTTGTCTCCCTGGGGAGGCTAGTGGGGATAGCCAGTCCTGTAAAGCAATGTGAATTTCTGGGATAAAAGAATGTGAAGTGCAAGGAACTGCTCTTATGAGTTGACATATGTGTGTACTGAAAACTGGACCAGAAAAGTGTTTGTGGGGTGAAGGGGGCAATGACACAGACAAGGCTCCCGGCCTGAAGGCAGACCTGTCCCGTTTCCCTTCTTGCTGTACTGAGTCATTCCAGCTCCTTATCTAAACCCCTTTGTTGGTCAGGGGAACCTTTTTTGGGAGCTTACTCAAAGGTATGTGAACTTAGATGCCCGGACAGCATCTGTTTCTGCTTGCCGGGGAGGAGGGAGCTGAAGGTTTCCCTCCTTCCCCCTCCCTTTAATTTCCCAACTCTTGTCCCCTTCTTGCATTTCAGCAGCTCCAGCCTGCACCTCCGTAGAGGAAGGCAGGTCCTGCAGTGACAGAGTCATGCTGGAGGGCAGGAAGGCGCCTTGCGGCGAAGGACTGGGCGAGCAGGGGCAGAGGTTTATCGGGGAGGCTCCTGCTCTCTGCTCCCCGGCGGACCGTGCTGGGCTGGTAGCACAGGAAGCGCCTGCCCGGCCCGCGGTGCTTTCCCCGCAGGCGGGCAGGCAGGCAGCCCGTTATGTGCCACAGCCACGGCACACGCTCCCTCTTCCTTCCCCGAGCCCATCCCTGCTCCCCAGCTCCTCGCCTTCCCTCAGCCTCTCGCTCACACACACACACGCACTTTACTGCCAAAAACCGTCCTCCGCCCCCCTCCTCAGCTCCTCAGCTAACTTCCTTTCAGCTTTTTTTTTTTTTTTTTTTTTTTTTTTTGAGCTGGATAATCCTAGGATTTGTAAAACGGGGGAAAGGAGAGAGCGACTGAGCGGGAGTCAGGACAGGAAGCTGGTTTCTCATTCCTCCAACTGTCCAAAGCAGGAGGAGGGGAAGGGGGGGAGCCAAAGAGGAGCCTTGTGCAGACTCTTCCCCTGTCCCGTTTCATTAGTCCGTTTGAACTTCCAGTCTCCTCCGAAAGCCAAGAGGAGGACGACCAGAGCGGGACGCCTTCTGCTGGAAGTGGCGACAGCGCGACTGACGAAACGCAGAAAGTGGCTGTGGAGGGTCCCGGGATTGCGCTGAGGGAAAAGGCGTCCCCCCACCATCTCCTGCCCCCAACTTGCCAGCTCTGATGCGGACACCCATCCACCACCCACTTGCCTCCGATGAGAACCCTTCTGGGCTCAGGCTATGATCGCTGCTGCTGCGGGCTGCGGAGCCTCCTCTCGCCCTGACCTTCTCCTGCCACAGGAGCAACCCAACATCTGGTGGGGATTAATGTTCACTTCTCTGGCTGGACGCTGTACGGGACCCCCGATGTTGCTCCCTGGGAGCGGGACACGGGCGGTGGTCTGAGGAGAAGAGCAAGAATTTTGCCGCCCAGCGTGAGGCCGGGGGGAGGGGGGCAAGGCAGGAGGGGGGTGAACCTCTTTTGGGACTAACCTCATGAAGAACAAGGGAGCCAAACAGAAACTCAAGAGGAAGGGAGCCGCGAGCGCGTTCGGCTGCGACCTGACGGAGTATCTGGAGAGCTCTGGGCAGGATGGTAAATGCTTCTTTATTCTCACTCTGGCTGCAGAAAAGCCAAGCGCGTGTCCCCCTGTTCTTACTGGTAGGACTGCAAACCAGAGCTTTCCAAAAGCTCGGGGTTAGACAGCCTGGAGCTGATTTATCCCCGGGAAGTGGAGTCACTGCCCCGTTACTCACAATGAATGAACGATCGGAGGATTGCTTTGGTGATGCATCTGCATGACCCTTACATGAGTAGTGCTGTGCGTGTGGAAAGGACTTGGCTGGGGTTCTCGGGCTGCCTAAGTGTGTACAAAGCCCGACATTGGTTGTGATGCCCTCTCCCATCTGCCTGGCTGTGGAAGGGAGTAGCAGGCTTTCAGGGAGTCAGGTTTGGAAATCTGAACTGTACTTCAGTGTTACCTCCTCCAGGATTTCAAAATCCAACCGAGGTCCATGAGACTAGAATTTTGGAGGACTCTAGGGAGGAACTGGACTGCAGTACAGTTCCCATGTTATCCTTGGATTGCTGGGTGGAGACAGGACAGAGACTGGGTTATGAGGTGGAGTACGGTGTTTGGTGTGCGAGGCATCTGAGCTAACACGTTCACCACCCTGTCTGTTGGATTTCACTCCTTCTCCCCTTGGCCTTCATGCTCCCAGATATTGAATGAGAACACAGTAGCTCAGACAAGAGGTAACTCCAATAAATTAAGGGGGTCTTGGGTTTGAAATGGTCAGTCCTTGATGACGGAAGGAGCAGAACATTTTTTCTTAAAGTGCGTTGGATGACAAGAGAAGTGGTTGTGAGTTTGGCCAGCAGAAGGACCTGCAGTTTAGCAAGACGAAAAAATAAATACATGCCTGTTATCATCCCTGATGTTAGCATTATGATGCAGGTTTAGCATTGTGTTCCAGTTTGAATTAACCAATTTTACCAATCTCAGGTTATTTTGAGAAAAAAAGAAGAAAAAAAAAAAAGAAAAAAAAGACTTCTAGCAGCAATGTCAGCTTTGTCCAGGGAGAGCTGTACAATCAGGCCTTTCATTTGCTGATGAGCACGGCTGGTGAAGTGCAGTGTGGAACCGCACTGGCAGAGGGATGAACTGTATAACAGGAGTACTTTCCATTGCACAGTGAAGAGTGTAGTACTTTTCATTGCACTAAGATAAAATGTTATATATGTGCCTTCATTTAGGTATGGGGGAAACCCAGCCATTCAATGGCATTGTGGGTTGTCTGTGACAGGTACCTGATCTTTTAACTTTTATAGCTCTTAACAGCAACTGAATTGAAATGTCAAAAAAATAACAGACTAAATGAGCTGGTGTCCCTTTGCCAGTGTGAGGTGCAGACAGATAAATTCCATCCAGTGTTACCATGAACTTCTGTGGTGGAGGAACTATTTACAGCTGTTTACAGGAGCACTGGAAAACACAGGAAAGGCGGGCACAGGCAGTATATTCAGTTGAAGTAGCAAGGAGAATTTCAAAGGCAAAACCATAGTTGCTGCGGTTGAAATTAGGCCAAAGGAGCAAAATCTATTGCCTAAAATCTCATAGGTTTTTTTTGTTTGTTTGTTTGTTTGTTTGTTTGTTTTTCTTTTGTGCAGTACTGCTGTTTGTTCAGTAACACATCTCATTGCCCAGTGCTGTGGGATCCAGAAATGAAAGACTCGTTGGTTATAGGTTTATTGGTAACGGTGCAAGTTAGATTGGAAATTCCAATTCATCAGGACAAGGGGAAAGAAATTAAAGTTAGAGTTAATTAAAGTTAATTAGAGATAATAATTTTGTTGGTAGTAGGACTCTCAGGATGAATAGGAATGACCAAGAATGCTGAAGTGATGTCTTGGGGAAAAAAATGAAGGTTGAGATGTCACCAGGACATCACAAACTTGCAACCAGATTAGAAGGGCATTTAGGGTATGAGGCATGGTTGATTTGGGGAGAGTTGAATTGTCCTGCTAAGAATTATTTCCAGTGAGAAGTTAGTGCTCTTGTAATCAGCAAGTTTTATAGGGACATAAGGCTGTACCTTTCTCTCTGCTGTACATAGTGCTGTGTGTTTAACTGGTGGCATGCAGGATCAGGTTGTTCCCTACTAGGAAGCAACGAAGTTCTAAGACTGTGTCTGGTGTCTGAGAGCGATGAGGAGCAGGAGAACACTTTGGCTGCTGTCCAGCAAGCATTTTGTTGTGGACCTTCCTGAAAGCAAGTTTTAAAACGCACCCAGAAGGGTTAACTGGAAAAGAAGATGCTGTGGGCCCGGCAGGACGTGAGTCATATTGGTTGTGCTTTCCGTGCTCAGGTTTGCTTTACACCATCCTGCAGGGCCCTTATGTGTGACCGGGGCTGCGCAGGCAAGGAGAGGCCGGGACCTGCTTTGCTGGTGCTGGCCAAGGGAGCACAGGGGATGGCCAAGGCTAGGGAAGACGATTCAGTTTGGAGTATTCCCCCTGGGTTAGAAAATGAGCTTTGCAGTTAGGGGGTGCTGCACTGCTTGTGCGATGCTTTGTGGAGGAGAGGAACAACTTGAGTCCCTACATGCTTGTGGTTGTTGACGAGCAGCTTGTGCTTTCTGCAGGGACCTTAGTCCCTGTGTTGTTGCCAAATTCCAGTGGAGAGAATTATATTCTGCTAAAGGTATCAGCATTTCCTCTCTTCACATTTAACTCTTTGATAAGTTGCTATGGTTCACTTCAGAGGCAGCCAAAGTTCCTGCTCTCTCCCTTGCCAGATCCATGTACCTAAGCCTCTGTTAGAAAGAACTTTATGATAATACAGTAAAAGCTGCAGCAGAACTACAAAGTGTTTAAAAATTATCAAATAGGAAGACTTTAGCAGGTACAGTGAAGCAGCTCAGAAGCCAAAAATGTGATGCAAAGCCTTTAGCCCTGAGTTGATTCTTCAGATCTGACACAGGTCAGTGGTGATGGGCAGATGTGGATGTCTGGTGGCTGGTTAGAAACTCAGATGTGTTGAATTTACTGTGTTTCAAGTCAGTTCCTGTCAGTACCACATTTGACCCTGCTTGGCCTTTTCCTGCTGGCAGTCTCTACAGAGACACTGGTCACACTCCTTATGGGGGCAGAGTGCTATCAGTGCACACAAGCATTTGAAATCATGACTCAGGCCACAAAAACCACGACATAAAATCAATGCTGAGTTCTTTGTCCACTTTCTGTTTTCCAAAACTTCAGTGTGCATCTGGGTTATGTTTTCAAGTCTTTCTTTGGTAAGAGGGCTAGAAACTTGGGGAAAAAGAAACTTCTCTTCCTCCTCACCATAATTATCACACAGTGGCTTAAATAGCAGTGTGTATGAGGACAAGCTCACATCAGACATAAAAGAATGATGGCTAGCAATACCACTGAGGAAAAGTTGTCTAATTTTACATAGTCCCTCCTCTGTCACTTCCAGCACTGAATCCATGCTTGAAGGAAAGTGATCTTCTGGAATATAAAACCTTAACTAGAAAGCAGTGTCCATGCCCAGACTTGGGACATGTATAGGCATCCACGCAGAAGGAAGCGACTACTAATGCCCTCTACTAAAACATTTTACTGTGCCAAACTTTACTGAAATGTATGAGTGCAATGGTGCTAACAGACAATAGTCTCGAAGGATTAACATTAGAGTCGTGTTTTAGCCTCTTAATAACCAGCTTGGTTTCCAGAGGAGAAAAATGCATTCTGCCTCTGCTGAAGTCAGTGGGAGCTGCACATCAGGCTCTCAGTTCCTGTAATAGCAACAGTATAATTTTCTGGTGACAAATGGGCCAGTAGAGGAGACAAGACACAAGTTTGTGCACCATCTTTAGCTGAGGCAGGACACTCTGAACTGCTTAAGAAAACAGTCACAAAGAACAGTCTTGCTTCTGGTTATATCACAGAAGTGTTGTAAGAGGAGTCTGCTGTAAGAGTCAAAGCTGTTAAAGTGAGAGGAACTAAATCAAAAGGGAATTTAATATTCCCGGTGCTTCTAACTGTGGGAGATTCAAGCTGGGATTTCAGGTGTTCAGCCAGGTACGACTTCCGTGTTTTAGAATGGAAATGCACACAGCATCTACAAGAATTGGATTGTGATGGTAAAAGATAATCCAGTCCTTCGCATAGGAATCGCTACCGATCCAGACCTAGCCTTGTTTCATATGTTTAGAGCCAAGCAGGACTCGGAAAAAGGCTGAATTGTTTCCTTTGGTTTTTTTGGTATGCTGGTATCTGGATGTTGGGCTATGAGGTGCTATCAGGTCTGCATAAAGCCAAATCTCAGACTTGATGCCTGGTTCTTTTGGTGCAGGTCGGCTCTGTATGTCTGAGATTCCCCTATTTGCTGGAGAGTTAATTCTGCTGTTGCTGTACCCCTCTGTGGTTTCTTCCACATCTGTTTCCTGCCTGATGTTGTCTGGTTGGGTTTCAATGAGCTCAGCTTTTCCCCTCAACCCCCTCCCACACTCCCCACAGCTCCCTCAATGGCTCTCATCCTGAGCCTGCAGCACCCAAAACACTTTCTATCTCTTCATCTCATGCAGCTTATTGGCTTTGTTTGTTCCTTGCTTTGGAAAAAGGGCTACTGAGTTTGAGAAGGTTTGAAGCCACCAACTCCCTTATTCTCCCCACTTGAGGCTCCTTCTTGCCATGGCAGAGAGAGCAAGGCCTGCAAGCAGTAACTCCCTAAGGCTGGGGAGGGAAGAGGAGCTGTTGTCTTCAAATGTAGATAGGGACATGTGAGGAAACCCTTACAAGTCCCTTGATTTTAATATAGAAAAGGATACAACAACCTGGCCAGCCCATATGACACTCTTCTGTGTGTGTGGCTGTGCAGTGGCTGCTTCTGCCTTGTCTCAACTGCATTTGAATGAAAGAATAAGGAAAATTTTCATTTTGCATTAGTGCTCTCCAAAACGCGGTAGCTCTGGCCAGCCCTGGCTCCACAAGCAGGTTCTTAAATGTGCCTGAGAGCTGCAGTAGGCAAAGACTTTTCTGTAGCATAGGCAAGTAGTTCTGAGGGAAAGCAGTGACAATAATTCAGTAGTAGTGTGCTGGGTACAAAAGGAAGGAGGGCTTGGATACTGCTTGCTTGTTTTGGTACAGGCCCTTAAGCACACTGTCCTCTGTGATTTTGTCATCACGCATTTCACTGTGAAGCTGCCTTGTCCATATGTGACTGGGTAAGGAGAGCTGTCACTCAGGAAAAAAAATTTCTTGCTTCAAGGACAGACTCCCTTTGGAGCCAATCATTAAACCTGCTGCACAGATGTGAAGCAGCTTTTCTGGGCCCTGTGGCTTTCTTTCCTCACCCTTTCATGTCTTTTGGGCTAGGAGCATGCTGAGATGAGCGGGAGGGTGCATGCAAGTCTGTAGCACAAGTAACTGTGTGCCACACAAGACCACATTTGCGTTCACTTAGGACATTTTTTTAAGCTGCCTTTCCTATAGTTATGTTTCAGAGTGAAGGCATGCCCATACTTTTGGTTAGGTGCTTTTGGTTGGTAATACATGCAAGAAGTCCTGGGAAAACTGCTGAAGAGTCATTAAAGGCAAAGTGGAGGAAAAAGACAAAGCTTTTTTTTTTTAAGTCCCCTTGGAAAAATGAAAATGCCACACGCTCATTTAATCTGCTGCAGAAGAATGAAGAGCTGCTCAAAATCCCACTCTCAAAATTAGAAACTGTGGCACTGGGGATTTCTGTCTCAAGAACTGTTCAAGCTGAAAAGAAACCTTTTTGTGGAGCCAAATTGCCTTCAGTCTCGATCTCTTTCCTGACCTACCTTACTCTGTGGCTGTGCAAACACTTGTCTCCTTTCAAGGAAGGAAGCAGCAGGAGCTGGGAGGAGAACAGGACAAGAACAGTCTCTTGGGCTGGCTCAGAAATGCTTTAGTCCTCTTTTCTTGTGTGTAATGTGCTGCTGGGGTCAGATCTACATTTTCACACTGCTGATATGCTGGGAAGCCACATGGCCTGCACTCTGTGGGGTCTGTTCCTGGTCTATTCCAGTCATGCAGGCTGGGTGGATATTTAAGGCTACATCCCCTCATCCTTGTGACAGGAGCAAAAAGGACAGTTGAACCCTGAAATTTTGGGGGAAAAGAAGTGGGATTGTGTTATTGTGCAGTGAAGGAGAGCTGTGGCAGCAGAGCCTGAGAGCTGAGTACATGTATTGGCAGGTGGAGGAGCTAGGCTGGGCTTTGTGGGGAAGACAGCTCCTTGGCCTTTCAGTGTCTGCCAAAGCTTGTCTGGTGGACAAGAGATGAGAAGCTTTGCTGCCAAAATGGATATTGTAGAGGAAATTATTAATAATGCAAATTCTTGCATTTTCTCCACCCTCTCTCACAAGTGGAGCATCACATTTTGAGTCCCAGATACCAGCTTCTATGGCAACAAGTGACAGCAACAAGACACTGGGAACAACGGGAACAGAAGCCATCTGTTTGCTTCTGTTACTTTGCTGTTCCTTCTTGTTTTGGATGTTTGTGTTACTTCCTCAATCTGTTTCTGGTTCCTGGGACCTGGATTTTTGTGTCTTTGTGGCACAGTGTTACTGTTGTTTAACATTCATGTTGCAAGCTCAGCTCCTTGTTCTGTATTGACTTTCCACTGCTAGCACTGTGTGATTAGCAGAGAACTCTTGCATGTTGCCTCCTGCTTTACATTTCCCTTACTGAGCACTGCAGGAGGCAGATGTGTGGTTTGCATGCACGGAGCCCCACTTTGATCCTGCCTTCTCCCCCACCCCCTGCAAACAGCATGAATCACATCTTGCCTGCAGATTTTAGATTAGGACACGTATTTTGATTTAGCAAATGTTTTCTCTTTGTTGGTAGCAGCTGATTTCATCTGAACTTTGAAACCAAGGAGTAGGGACTTCACCACTTGTGGTATCACAGCTCTCAAAGTTTCAGGGAAACAGCTGTAGTGGATGAAACATGGGCAGTGCACGGGGTGGATGTACAACACAGGCTGACCTAGACTGATGAGCAAGTCAGGGAGACCCCCATTGTCTGAGGTGCTTGGGTCTCAAGCTTTGGTGTAGGCCTGGTTCTAGTTTGGAGAGCTCAGAAAGAGTGCATCTGTAACTCGGGTGTTGCATGTATGACACAGTTGTACAGCAGCAACATTTGCTGGCAGTCAGGTTTGTGCCAAAAATTTATGTTCCAGTGTTTCTCCTTTAACGGGAATAAGGGAAATGAAAACAGCCTGTCAGGAATGGTATAACCAGCCCAGCTCTGAAGGGCCAGGGTTGGGGTGGCTGTGAGATTGACTGCCCGCATCATGGCTTGGACTGGATCTCTATCTGGAGGGTGATTAAAGGATGGAGAGCTACCAGCATCTGCCTCCAGTCCAGCACCACCAACAGGGTGCCAGATACACTTAGAGCTCTGACATGGAAACCTACAGATACCTTATTGCAATGCAAAGGCTGCTAAATGGCTGCCTTGCTGGTTATTTCAAGGGCAACTAATGTTCCTAGCTGCCTACTAGTGGCTCCTTTCCATACATTCCCGGAGCCTCAAGCCTCAGCTCTCCTTTGCTCGCATGCCAGAGCCTTCAGCTTGTCTGTTGATAACTTCAGTTAATGTGTTTTGCATTGTCAACAAAAAAACCCTAAAACCAAACCAACTAAAAAAAAAACCAAAACAAGAATCTGCAGTATGTTTACAGTGGACACAGATAGAGAACACTGTAACATAAATTGAATTTAGTGTTAAATGAAATTATGTTGTGCAACTGTGCTGACTGTATTATTAACTTTCATATGTAATTCAATAATGTAGACTCTGTTTTCTACATTTATTTGAAACCACAAGCAGACTTTCTGATCCTGTGCACCAGTGTGATTGCAGGTATGAAAGTACTTAACCATGGACTTACAACCTACCTTTTTGTCAGATGTTGGGGCCTTTGCATGTAATGAAGTTATAGACACCAATACTCACCTTCACCCTCACTCAAGTGCCAGATCACTGCTACCCCTGTGTGTGACAGCGAGGAGTTCAGACCCTAAGGCTACAAGTCTTTGGCACACAAGTGCACAGGGAGGTGCCAGTCCTCTTCTGTTCCACCCCCCTGCCTTGAACATGACCCTGCCGCTGAATTAGAGTCCCCATTTTCACCTGAGTGGGGGCGCTTTTGATTTTAACAGTGCACCAAAAGGGGCAGAGTAAAACTCATGCTTTTTGCAGTTGCCTTTGGTTCCTCCACCTCAGTTGCTTTGTTCCCATTTGGGAGCAGCCACCTGGCCTAGGCTCAAACCAGCCTTCTTCCATCCTGTCACCAGCTGATGATGTGTGACACTCAGTTCCAGGCAGTGTCAGGTTGGCTGGATGGCTGCCTCGACTTAAACGAGTTAATGCCCATATAGGAAGAGTTACCTTAACTGCAGTAGAGAATGTTAGAGAATCACAGAATTACGGAGATGATCAGGGACTTATTGAGATTAACTAGACCATACCCTCTGCTCAAGCAGGGTCAGCTTGAGCTGGTTGCCTGGGACTGTGTATAGTTGAATTTTGAACATCTCCACAGATGAAGATTCCACCACCTCTGTGAGCAAACTGTTCCAGCCTGAGACTACCATCAAAGTGAAAAAGTATTTTGTTCAGATGGAGTCTAATGGTTTTTAATTTATGTTTCTTGTATTGTTAGTAGGCAAAACTGAGAATAGACTGGCTCCCTTTTCTTCATTCCCTTCCAGCAGATCTTCATTCACAAAGGGGGATCCTTCCTGATCCTTCTGTTACACAGGCTGAACAATCCTGACCTCTCCTCATATGAGAGATGCTCCAGTCTCTAAATCATCTCTGTGGCCCTGAGCTTGACCTTACTCCAGTAAGTCCTTCTTGTACTGTGGAGCCCAGAGCTGGACACAGGACTCCAGCTGTGAGCTCAGCAGTGCTGAGCAGAGGGGAAGGATCACCTCCCTCAACCTGCTGCCAACTCACCTCCTAACTCTTCTGATGTTTTTAGTAATCTATACAGTTACTAGCAGAGATTTTCCTTGGTATTCCAGTTTTTGCTGGCAATTCAATCACTATCTAATGTGCAATCAGGATGTGGTAAAGGATCCTTTGTGTCTTGCTTAATGTTCTTTGTGCCCTGGTTTATGCTCAAAAGGAATTGTCTTTTCATAAAGAGCCCCAGTTCTTTAATGGTTTCTGAAGTTTTGCTGCTAGTTAGCCCAAATAAATTAATTTATATAATACGCTGCTATGCTGCATCTTCTGAAAGCCATGCAGAGCCTTGGCTTAATAGAAAGTCTACAAAAAATGGTTTAAGCGGCACATCTTACTCAGGTGGGTTTGTAAGGCCTTCCCCTTCCTCCCCCAAAGCCACAGTGCACAGAACCAGGGCATTGTGGCCAAGCTCCTTTCTGCTAAAGCATGTCCAGCAGACTGGAGAGGGAGAAACTTTGCTGCCAGAATGGATGCCATGGGGGAAATTATTAATAATGGAAATCTTGCTTTTTCTCCACCCACTCTCACAAGTAGAGCATCACATTTCCAGTCCCAGGTACCAGCCTCTATGGCAACAAGGGAGAGCAGAAAGACTCTGGGAACAAGGGGAGCAGAAGCCCTGTTACATCTCCAGCACGGGGATCGAGCAAGGGGAGGGGAAACTCACATCCCTTTACAGGATTCTCAGCTGTGTCTGCTGCTCTTAGAAATATGCCCTGAGCAGCTGACTTGGGTTCATAGCAATTTATCTCCAGCTCCTCACTGCCCTCTTCTACACTCAGGGCTCAGCTAACTAAATGCCTTTGGAAATGCTATTATCTCCTCTGCTCTCTGGGGCCATGTGCAGCGTGGAGATTTATCATCTGGAACGGGAGGCTTTGTTTAGTTCTATAAAGCATAGAAGAGTTAAAGAAAGAACAAAAAATAAAGGCCAAACCAAATGCAAAACTCATTCTAAATCTCATGCCTTTGTTTTTGCTCTCTCCAGTCTGGGATTGTGCATGTATTTTGTTTTGTAAGGTCATTAGATACCATTACATGAGGAAATGGTTAGAGGAGATATACCTCTATCTCTAGAATAGGGATGAACATCCAAATGGCCAGGTGACATTCCTGATGTGACTAAGTTGTGTAGTTTATTTCCCAAAGAGCATCAGATCAGATCAGCTTCTCCAATACAAACTTCATTTAAAGAATGCCACTGCTGGTTTTCACTAAACACAGCAGCATCAATACTGCCTTTTTACATGAAAGATGCTGAAGCTGCTCACAAACTTTCTGTACACGTAGGATGCAAGGCTGAGAATCCAGGCTGGATCTGTGCCTGTCTGTATTCACTGGCTCATCCAAAAATGCTGATTTAGCAGGCAGAACACTGGGAGGAAGGGTGTGTGTGTGTGTTTGTTTGCAGCTGAATATTTCAGTCGGGATATTTTTGATACGTTGGCATTCTGCATTTACCATCGCAGCAGTGAATGTGACTGTCAGTCCTGTTGCAGACAGGCAGCTTGGCAGCACAACAGAGCCATCCAGCATGTGGAAAACCCTTTGCTCCACACGCAACTAGTGCTGGTTTTTCTGTTCCTCTCCCATTGTGGTGCTGCTGCTAGTGGGGGCAGTCACACCTTAGGAGGTTCAGAGGTGTGATCAGGCAGGGTGAGCTTCCTTCTTGAGCCCTTGCATCTGTGCTACAATTTGTGTGAAATAAATAAGCTGTCAGTGGGACTGAATTGTTTCTTTGTGCGAAAACAGAGAGGGAAACAGCTTCACCATTTTGCTCTTTCTGTTATTATCCTCTCTGTGTGCTCCACTTGGTAGTGCATTTTCCTTACCCTTGTTCTGGTCAGGTAATTTCAGATACATGAGAGGCTAAATGAGAACAAACTCTCTTGTGAGATTTATTGCATCTTCTGCTTCTAATCAAGCCAGAAAAATAGAGCAACAGACTTCCTTCTGTAATCCTGTTCTCTCCATTCCAGTCCTGACTGGAAACCAGAAGTACAGCAAGGAGGAATGCAGGAAAAAAAAAAAAAAAAAAAAAAAAAAAAAAAAAAAAAAAAAAAAGTTAAAACAAATGTCCTGGAATCCCTAAGAAGAGTGTGAGGTTTGGCCTGAGGTGATGGTTCAGGGGTGCAGAGGGGGTGTGGAGGATTCTCCCTTCTCTCAAATGTTTTCAGTTCCCTCTACTTAGTTGGTTTCTTTTACCTCCCCCTGTGCTCCCCTCCCTGTCTCCCTCCATTTTGATAACTTCATTGCCAGGATGGCAGGATGGACATGTTGCCAAAGTCAATACATCAAGCTCTGTGCCCAAGGCAGGCTTCGGAGCAGTAAATGAGAAGAGCTGGTCTTGATCCATTGGGTCCATCATTCTTCCCTCCTGGCTTGGTAGTGACTCACATACTGCTGCCTAAGGTTCACTGTGTAGAGCCACAAACAAGGGCCAAGCAAGGAAATTCAGTTCCATATCCCAGTAAGTTTGGGGTCACCCTCCAGACTTGCCAGAACGTAGATAAGGAGTGGAATCCCCTGCAGTCCTGTCTGTAGACCAGGTGGGTGTAGGTGACCCAGTGCCTGCTGTCCTCCTCGAGGTGGCAGGCAGAACAGGGTGGTAGAGGCAGCCCTCTGTCACTGCTCACAAACCTGCTTGAGGCGGGGAGGAACCGATGTGACAAACACAAAGGAGGGCTAGGAGTCCTAATTAGTCCTCATTTCTATCCTGCTAAAATACCCATCTGTCACTCTGCTGCAATAATGAGATTTGAGAAGATTAACTGGATACTACTGAGGCCCCTCAGCATGGCAGCTCCGTAAGTGTGCCACTGTTCAGCTTTAAGCCATGCTTGCAGCAATTACACCCCAAGCAGGTTTATGTCTGGTTAGTGCTTGCATGGGAGTGGCCCCAAAAAAATCTGCTACAGGAAAGGGGTGGGTGATTTAGAAGATGGCAAGCATAGTACCATTACTCAGTCAAGTTGCTGTCTTGGCATCATTTGGGGAAATGTTGCCATTTGGGCACATGGGTAAACAAGGAATCCAATATTTCAAAAGAATCCCCGTTGATCTTTTTCTTTCCTAGAGGATAGGGTCTCTTTTACACATGCTCATGCTGTGCTGTGTCTTTTCCTTTGCAGAAGCAATTACTGCTGGAGCTAGGATTTGTTTTTTTATCCAGTGTCCTAAACTGTCACGTAGTGTTGCTCTGCCTGGCTCAACAGCTGCCACCTCCCAGCCTAGAGGTGGGTGGAGTGAGTCTTGTTTTTGCAGTTTGTGAAATATTTCAGGATGTGAGGCACTCATTAAATTATTGATGTTAGCTCTTGGGCATTAAAGAGATGTGAACTGCAGCTCTGGATCCTAAGGGCTTCAGAGGCTTATCCCTGCCCTAATGATGGTTCCCTGCTTGGGATTTTTCATGCATCTCTTGCTACAGCTTTGAACTCACTGCAGGATGGTGGAAGAATTTAGCAGATGGACAAAGGATGACTGCAAGGCTTTTCTTTGCAACATTATATACCTGTGAAGAAATTCTAATTGAGCTTTGGTAGAAAAAGGGGAAGGACACATGCATGTTTTCTTTAGGAGAATGGGAAAAATTAAAAAATGTTTTTCTGCCTCTTGACAAAACATGTTTGCAGGGCATGAAAAGATTTTGAATAGTTGTGATTCAAGGAACAGTGCAGGTGCACCTGACATCAATTCTTGTGCTTAAGGAAAGATATTTTAGCTTGTAATGTGCCTGATTTTTCTCCCTTTCCCCAATCCTGCCTCCTTGAAAACTGGCTGACAGCAGCAGTGCTGCTGACTTTACCTCGTGGTTAAGGCAGGATGGAGGTTGGGACTTTCAATGCAGCTCTGTCTCTGCGGTACTTTCAGCTCTTTGGCTGGGCTGTGGCAGTCAAAACCAGCACCTTGGCTGATGTGGGACAGGGAAGGGAAGGTAGCAAGTGTGGCACCATGAGCTGTTGAGATCTCTGGGCAACTTTGAGGGCTGCTTGCTCGTTTTCAGGGAACTGACAGCTAACAAAACTCCATGTATGGCAGGAAAATCCGACCCCAAAACCATGGGGTCCTGTGGTTGTGTTTGAATGGGAAGTGTTCAAGAAGGTTCTCCCTTCACCTCCCCTTGCCCACCCATTCTCCCCTCTCTGCTTTGGAGCGCTGTGGGGGCACAAACCCCTCCTGTTTGTTATGGGGCAGAAGAAGGATGAGGACCATCCCTGACCCCCTCCTCCCCTGGGCAGTTTGCATGGTAATTAGCTTGTCCCTACGAGACAAGCCCACAGCCCAACAGAGCGACGATTCAGATGCTGAACAATGTCCAATTATCCCAGCCCTGGGAGCAGGAGGCCACTCCCTGACACGTGGGCTCCATGTCCATGGCCAGATGGCTCCTCAGACCCCCTTGGCTGGGCCAGTAGTGCTGCCTGGGGAATTTGACACGTGTCAGCATTTTTGGCTGAGTGCTTTCGTGAGCTACCAGCAGCGCAGTTGCCTGAAACATTGGGAAGAGCTCTGCGTGCGCCCGGGGCAGTGCCACGCACTGCATGGCCTGTGCTGAGACAGTGCTGGTGGCTACAAGGGAACGTGGGTGTTCGTGTATGGGGTGAGATTTTGCAGCCTCAGCTTGGCTACCTGTATCCCTCATCCGGTTTGGTGTCCTGCTGGAGATGTAAGCAGCTTGAAAGCACACTTTTTGCCTTTCTCTTTGTATTCTAGTGTTTGTGCACCAGTGAAGGCTGAATTGCTCAGATTGGAGTTTGAATTGCATGAAGGAGGTGGCAGGAGTCACATCCATGGCACGCCACAGGCTGTGGCAAGCTCTGCTCCTGCCAATGCCTGGCTCAATGAGACACCTTAGGCCACTCCTTTTTTTTCCATCTCCTACCTCCCTCAGTGATTAAATGATGCCGATATCATCTTCTTTTCGGTGCAAAGTTCCCATTGTTGTCGTTATTAAATGGGAAGAGCCCTAGCTGTTTTCATCACCCCGTACTGAAAAGTGGGCTCTTGCAGCTCTGGGGGGTGACACATTGGGTGAGAGTGAGGGCAGGAAAGGATTGGGCCCACTCAGCCTGCCTGTCTCAGCAGGTTCCATACCAAGAGCCTCCGAGGGAGGTGTGAGGAGCACCCCACCAGGGTGGCACTACGTACCCAGAGTGCTCCGTTCTGGCTTGGTGAGGCTTCTCCCCCGATACGTGACAATTCAACTTTGAAGAGAACATGACAGCCATTTACCATCTAACCTCTGGGGTTAGGAAATGGAAAAAACAAATCAGCATGGATCCGAAATAGCAGGAGAGATTACCCTAGACTGGAGCTTGGCCAGGATGCTTCTGCTAATCTTGCAAAAAAAAAAAAAAAAAAAAAGGGAAACCAAGCAGAAAAATAGAAAAATGCTACAAAGAATTTCTGCAAGACTGCAATCTTCATTTTATAGTCTCTGATTTAGAAGAGAGAATATGCAGTAGCACAGCTTTCCCTTTGCACACCATGGGATGGGTTCATTACTGACTCATGGATAGGACTGCTCCTTACAAGTTCTTTGGTTGATTCTGATTTTGGGACCAGGCCCAACCTAATTTATGGGTAGAAGTCAGTGACAATGCATCCAAAGAAACAGCTGGGAGGAAAGAGCTGTGGCAGAGAAATGGATAAGGACACTGGAAGAAATGGATGGGAAAAGGGAGTAAGGGCAAAAGTGGACCGGAGAGAAGCATGTGAGGAAATTTCAGTATGCTTGAAAGGGAGGAGGCCAAGGTTGGAAAAGCTAGTCTGAGGGCAAAAGTGACTGTATTGGAACAAATGGAGACTGCTAATGAATGGTGGAAGAGAGAGGGCTGTAAGTGGGAACAAAATTCAAAATCCTGGCAGCTTTGTTAGTAGGGGTGGAACAGAGGAAGAGATTCTGTTCTGGGTACAGCCAGCTGAAGGATAGACAAGAGTAAAGGAACATGCTCAAAGTGGCGACAACTCTTGTTATTCAAAACTCCTCTTCCAGATTTTTACCCAAAAATGAGACAGGGCCAGAGGTAAAACAATAATTTCTGTCTCCTTTCAGCCCTTGAAACAAGCTTGGTTTTATGAAGTGTAAGGAGATGCCATTAAGTTACTACATAGCAAGTGACGCATTTTTTTCATCAGCTAACTACATGTTTTCATTCCCCTTTTGGTGCCTAACTGATGCTAAAATGAACTTCAGTCTCTGATTAGTTCCAAAGTCTATGGATGTGAAAAAGAGCAGCTTTGCCTTGCTTGGATAAGGTTTCAATACTTAATGTTTAAATGTGCTCATCTTCATCACCTGCTGAAGAATGTGGTGCTTCAGCTTCCTTTGCTTTGGAAGCCTGTGCTATGAATCAAAACTTCTCTGATTTTACAGTCTCCAGCAAGGTCCTGTTTTTAGATCATTCAGTACATCCCCTTTGAGACACACTTGTGCAAGAATATGAACTTAGCCTGGAGTTTTCTTCCCTCTGAAACGTGTCAGCCATGTACTAAAATCAGGATACAGGTCATGGCCTGAAGTGTGTGGCTCAGCTGTGTTGGCTGCGGAGAACTGCAAAGGCAAAGAGATGATTGACTTGTACAGCAGTACTGTAGCTATCAAAATGTAAGGAAGTTTGATTAAGTATGATCTCAACACCCTTTTCCTGCAACACCCCTTGTTGTGTTTGGAAAGTGTTTGTTAGTGTCTCAAAGCCCTTAGTACAGCAAGATCCAGGAGTCAGAAGCACAAAAGAAACACAGTCCAGAAACCCAATTCCTGGACATATGCCTTTGAGAAATGTAGTGCATTAAAGGATTTTTTCTTTGGTTACTTCCTCTTTCCTTGATTCCTCCAGTCTTTGTTATTCCCAGCAACAACTTTATTTACTTATTTGCTTCTTCCCAAACCACTGGACAGACGGGGGCTTCATCAGGGAGCAGTTTAGCTGGAGTGGGCAAAACAATGGGGCTTTAATCAGGGTGCCTCCAGCAGCCACTGGTGGCCAGAGGTTTCTCTGAATTCCCAACATGGAACAGTTGCCTCTTTCATGAAGTGCCTGTGGGATGAGCACAGGATTGCTACACCCAAAGCATTTTCATGCAGCCACAGCTCTCTGAAAGGAAACACTGCTGAGGACACCGCCTGCAACGCCCCAAGCTACTGGGGTGACCAGCATGAGAGAGTCTTTCTTCCAGGCCTGGGCTGTGTTTGCCTTTCACATGCAATCTGTGAGTAGCTCAAGTCTGGAAAGTGTTTAGGAAAGCATCTAACTTTTCTCTTAAAGGAGAGGAAAAAAAAAAAAGGAGGGAAAAAGAAAAAGAGAACGTCAGGGATAAAGAAATAGTTTCCAGTGATTTGATGCAGTATGGCCAAACTATTTGTAATAAATTCCTTTAAATTCCTTTTATATAGAAAGAATTAAATATGAAATCATGAATCAGGAAGCAGTCATCCTGCCAGCCAGTGACATGTACAGAGAGATCAGAGCAAAGTGAGAAAGACACAGAACAGCGGGAGACTTGCAAAAACCTTTTTTAGCTCTCTCTTTTTCTTCCTCTTTTTGTTTAGTGTACACATTCATGTAGAAGTAACATTTCTGACCCAAAAGAAGCTGCAGGAGTCTCCTGCTGTTCCTTGTCTCTCTGATGGCAGCCCTAAACCTTCCTGCCTTGATGTGTCTCATCTGTCTGTGTTTCCTGATGGATGTTGCAGTCCCCAGATGTTTGGATACCTGATTCATCTCAAAGAAGACTGTGAAACATTAGGTATTTTTAAATATCCAGCTTTATAATTGCTTTGTTTAACTTTGCAACATTCTGAACTCATATAAGGCAATAATAAAAATCACTGCTGTTTTCTTTCAAAGTTTTTTGCCATTACTGCATCTAAATTTGTGTGCACACAATGGCCTTTGCCTTTGCACTAGGAAGGTTATAACATTCCTGTTTCCTGAATTTGTATTTTTCCAATGGTTTTTTTTCAAACCCTCTGTAAAGGTTCCTATCAGGAGTGCCCAGGCTTTTGTGTAAAGGAGGATGGACTTTACCCAAGTGCTACCAAACTGAAGTTAAGAAATTTCCCCAACAAAACCTGAAGTCAGAAGAAATGGACCTTGTGCCTGTTGTCTACAAAAGTCTACAGGCCCACAAAGCTGACTTGAGTTGCACTTGAGTTTTGCATATCTCAGAATCCTGCTGGATTACACTCTGGAGCTCTCACACTGGCCTTTGCTGTGTCTTGGCCAAGGCTGGGGATGAAGATGCCTCTCTGAATCCCTATTCATTTCTTGAGCTTATTCTCAGATTGCTCTGATCAGGGCTGAATTTGAAGTACAGATGCCTGACTTCAATTTCTCTGAAATACAGGGTGTTCAGCTGCAGGATTTTTATCTGAGACTGTCTCTAGCTTGGCTCCAAGGGAAAGGAGAATAAATACTACAGGCCAGGAGACTGCAGATGCAAAAAATTATAGGCTTTAAAATGTCACTAGCTGAGCACATAATAGATATTCTTCGCATTTTATGATTAGCTGTTGTGTTCTGTTGGCCAGTGCTGCCTTCCTGATGCAATTTATAAAGGAGTCTCAGGTCAGGGTGAGGCAAGCCAGACTCAAAACTGGATTTCCTGAGAACACCACTATCTTTTGCAACTTTTCCTTAGTTTTCTCTGAGCAGGCCAAGCTTGCCTGTGTACACCTGACTGTGACTTCCACACGCTTTGTCATCTCCCCTTCCATTCGTAGTCCAACAAGACATCATCCACCCAACATCTGCTGCAAAACCAACTGGTTTATGAACCAGGTTATGCAGCTGAACCATGCCATCATGCCCAGCGTTTCAGATCAAGGGAAGTGCATTATGTGTAGGATTCATACATGTCTCCCATCTCTGCCCAGAGCCGTCTTAGAGACTGGGAAGACCTGAATGCTGTGTGTGAAACCAGTGTCTACATGGGGCCTAGGGGATCAGGGCACTGTCTTTAAACCTTGGCAGCTGTATCTGCTCTTCATGGATTTGTATTGATGTGTTTCCATGCAACTTCTTTCATCCATTGCTCAGGTGGGCATGAGGCACAGCTGGCCTCACTGAATGTCCCCTGCCTGGCATCCACTCGTGTATGAAGCTGTGGAGTGGAAGGGGATGTGCAGAGCAGTGTGGCAAAGTTGGATGGAGCAGGGCTGTACAAGCCAAGAGATCCAGTTAGGAAAATACCCCTTGTCTGTACATTGTGCCACAAGCCTTCCCTAGCATGGGGCTCTTGTCACTCGGTGTGTCCTTTCAAGCACTCCATACACAGAGTCTCTCACAGTGGGACACGAGCAGCTCAAGGGATTTTCATGCTGTCAGAAAAGGACTGACTTCCTTTTGTTACTGTGGCTCTGAAAGGTTTTTCCAGCACCTTGCAGCCCTCTGACTCCTTGCTTCCATTTCAGCGTGAAATTTTACCACTGAGCTCCAGAAGCACAGCCTGCATGGCGTGGGGCCAGCCTCTGACCTCAGTGACACTAGTATAAATCTGGGATGCTGCAGCCAACTGGTATGGAAGTACTCAGCTCTGAATAGACAGAAAATATTCCCAGCCATAAAGGGGCTTATGATTTAGGTTAGTGAAACAGCAGATCAAAAGCAACTTCAGTTTGATAGGGATACTTGCAAATCTCTCTTGTGACAACGTGTTTCTGCAACATCCACACTTTCCCTGTTACTACCAGAGCGAGCCATGAATTAATTCCAAGGAAGTCCAAGGAATGCACCAGAACTCAACTGAGGCCAAGAATGACAAAAAGAACCAAATTTTAGGTGGATTTGTCAACAGTTGTAATTTTCTGCAGTTGACATTGAAGACAGTGGTGCCGTCAGCTCCAAGGTTGTGTTGGCCTAGAACATTTCTTAGATTGCTGAGAAACTCCTGGTGAGGCTGGATATGGATCAGAGGCGTGCTCAGGTTGAAAGCTTTGATGACAGTGTCTGAATAGGTGTTTTTGGAGACCTGGAGACAAGGCATTGTCTGTTTTGAGTGCACTTGACACAGAATTACCTTCCTTGAACAAAACCAAACTGCAGACAAATACGATCTTTTGTGAGACTTGCAGCAAAATTCCTCTTTGGCCAGGATTCCTTTTTGCTGTAACTGAACAAAATTAATTGATAATAAAGAGTGGGGAAAAGTATTGTGATAGGAAAAGATAACTGATCCTGAGAGCTGCAGAGCAGAGAGCAGGAAGAGCCTCAGCTCATTCCTCAGCTGGATCACATCCTTGCCGTAATGCTTCCCAGGAAAGTGCGGTAGAGCAGCATTGCTCAGGCTTCTCAGGCCGAAGCCAAACATGTTATTTCAGAACAACTGAGAGGTCATGACCAAAATTTTGCAGTATATTGGTAGGCAAAGCAGAGAGAGAGAGCAGGACAAAAGCCTTCAGGAAGCCCTGAAGATCCCCCCTGGTAGAAACACTTCAGGTGGGCCAAGGAGCAATGCTAGGGCAACCCTTTCTGGGCAATGCAGGCTAAAAGTGTTTCCTGTGATGGGGCAGAAAAATATGGCCTGTGGCTGGTAGTTGACTCAGCTGATTTCCCCCATTTCTTCCAAGAACTCTGCTCTGGGATGCTGTGACAGCAGGCAGACACATTTTATGGGCAGTTCCCAGAGATCAGGCAGAGCCTGCTGGGCTCAGCACAGACTCTCCTGCAACCTTACAGGGAGCACCATGGGTCAGGAAGGTCCCAGGTCATCTCAGAACAGTCCTGGGGGCATCTGGGGCAGGATATGCCTGGTCATCCCATCCCTACCCTGACACACATGCACTTGGATTTGAGAGAAGCCATTTCTGCATGGAAGTCAGCAGAGCCAGAACAGTCATGAGATCTGAGTTCTGACAGCCCTGCAGTCTGTTGGCTCAGGAGACAGCAGTAATGCATATATTTGGAGTCTTCCTCCAGACAAAGCAGGGAATTTATCTGATGGGGTGGATATGCATCCCAATATCCAAGCAGAGCCCTGAGCCCCCAGCATGGTTCTCCTGTCTGCCCGGTAGCATCAGCAGCTGCTGGTTTGGAACAGTCTGCATGTCCTTGTGCGAGCCAGGGCAGCTGGAGGTGGATTTGTTTTCTGTTGATTTCATGGCGATGTTGCTGCTTCAGGCCACTGCCTTGGTGTGAGGAACAACAACATCCTAGAGGAGACACCCAGTGAGCTGCTGCCTGTTCCAGGGCTACCCAATCCACATGCCCAGCGTGGGAAGCGGTCAGACCACCCTGACGGCATCAACAAAGCCATCATGTTTGCTGACATTTCAAGGGAACAGAGAAGGCAACAAAAGCTGGGAACAAAAGCTAGGAACAGAAGTCTTTGATGCAGTTGAGAGCTGCAGTTGGAAGATAGGGGCCTGAATTGTAAATGGCAGATCCAAGTGCCTTTTTTGCTGGGGAGGGATTTTAAACCTGCATCCAGGTCCCAAATGTGGGGCTTGAGTCTGACTTCCAAGGCAAGAAGATTATGCTGAAAACTGAGTTCGCTGTGAAATCAAAATGAAAGGTAAAAAAGGAAAACAATGGGTAGCTGAGGAGATGGAGGAAGTCAGTAGACAAGGAATGCAAGAAGTATGGTGTAACTGATATGTAAACAGACAGAGCATCTTTTCCAAGGAATTCAGGCCTCTTCTCACCCACCCCCCACCCCCAACCTCCCTTCCCTGAAATGATCAGGAATATTGCAGTTTCTCCCTAGATGACCCCGTGGTAGTGTCTAGCTATTATTGTGGTATTCTGTTATGAGACAACCATTCAAGAGGAAAAAAAAAAGGAAAGAATTATAGAAGTGACACCAAACCACAGAGCACAGGACCAGTTCCAAACATGCCCAGGCACAGGGCTACTGAAGTCTGGTCTTTTGGCACCAACTGACTTCTAGGACAAACAACCCAAAAGGTTTCTCTGACCATCTGATCAATGATCTCTGATTCAAATCTCCTGAGGTTTTAGCCTGTATGTTCAGGTTTAGGGTAGAAGTTTCGGTAGGAAGATTCTTTCTGGTTTGGTTGAAGCTTGGGGCAACTTGATCCTCTTCCAGAAAAACACATTTGTGTGAGATTTTCAGCTCAACTTTCTGCGTCAGTGATTCTAACAAACCAGTAGCAATCTCTGCATACTTTACCAACTTCTGAATTATTGAAGGTAAGTTTCTATTTGCCAGGAGTTGAGATACAAGAAAACTGGCTCTTAACCTTAGGTCTTCCACTATCTCAGTGCATGACTCAGGCTGCCAAATCATTTCTGTTTCTGCTGTTTGCACCTATGGGATGAGAATGATCCTTATCCTCTGTTAATTCATGACTCCTTGCCCAGGGCTTAGATTTTTGCTGACGGAAGCAAAGCACATTTTGTGAGACCGTGCTGGGGTTTTATCCTCACAATGGGGGACGTGACATACAAGCAAGATTTCAAATGAAGGGGTTTTTGTGTCCTGAGGGTTGAAAAGCAAACTGTAGGACACTCACCTCCTTTTTTCTCATTCACTGACAAGAAACACATGCAATATTCTGGGCTTCAGCTTGCAAGGAGCAGTGCTGCCATCCTCAGAAGTGTACAGAGAGGAGCAAACACTAGGCAGGCATTGATGATATCACTCAATGTCCATTAGAGCTGGTTCCTGTTTTGCACTGTACTGTATTCCATCTTCCCCTACCACAAGACTTCTTTTTGTCCAGAATTGGGATAAAAAAGGAGAAACTACCTCTAAATAAAAATTCTCCAGAAGGTTTAATTACATTAGAATAATTATAAAGGAGTGAACATATTTCACCCTCTAGAAACAGTGTATTTGATGGTTGAAAAATTGAACAGAATCCATGCATTCTGGTGAAACATTTTGATTTTGTAAAATGCACACTTTCCCACTGGAAAATCTTTCAGCTGGATGATTTTCAAGTGGCCTTTCTTCCCACATGCTTTAGTATCCAATTTAAACTCCAGCTGCTGGTTGTGGTTGTCCCTTGCTGTAGCGAGTGCTGGCACTCATACTTTCATTTAACATAGCAAACTCTTCCAGGGAATCTTTCTGTGGTTTGAAAGGTGTCACCTGACAATGACACGGGAAGGCCAGCGAGATGGTTTTGTCTTTGTCTCAGTGGCTGCTGCAGAGCCATTCCGTTCAGAGTCATCTCCTGACCTATTTTGAATATCCAGGAAGCCTGCCTCCCACCCTCTCCCTGAGAAGGCAATTCTACACCATACTATGTCTCAGTCTTAGGAGGTTTTCCCTACTCTTTAATACCCTCTCACAGTTTCATTCGCTCATACTACAAGCCCTTGATCACACAGAAGCAGCTGTTTCCCTCGATGTTGTGCCTCCCCGTGTGCAGACCACTACTGCCTTCGCTTCTCTCCTGGTCATTCGGGCCAGCTGTGCCTATTTAGCACCAGCCCTTTGTTCTTCCTTGTTAGTTAATCCCTGTAGGTCATTAGAGTTTCTGCTCCTTTTCTCTTCCTCCTCCCCATATGCCGCATTGGTATCCTGTTTTCCTTGTAACTGTAGCCACACTGCAGGGCTGAAAGACTCAAGGATTTTTCCATTAATAATCCCCACGCCCTTTTCCTGGTCAGTACACTGCTTAAGAGGGATTGAGGTAATTCATTCACGAATAGCAGGCAGTACTTAGAGAGGGGAGGGAGAGCTGCAGGAAGATGTGGCTCGGTGGGGTCTGTTTCTTTTCCCTTCATCCAGGGGCGGTTTTGCTCCCGGAGCAGCTCGTGGTCCTCCATCCCACTGTCCGTGTGTGAGTCCTGGCATGGCTCCAGCTGTGGGGGGCACACCTTCCGTGCTCGGGAACGTTTGCTGCAGTGTGAGCACTGCAAATTTCGGCAGCCCTGGCCAACTCCTGCTGGGAGAATGTAGTCAGGCCCTTATCCCTTGTGTCTTACACCCTCACCAGCCCTTAAGATGTTGCAATTGCACCTTGAGTAAGAATTTCTTCTGGTGAGGAAGCGCCAGTTCACTCTCTTGCAGCTCTACTGGCTCTGCCAGACTTGGGGCCACATCTGCTATTGACTACAGTTGCATACAGCTGGAGTAATTTTGTCAGCCTCTGTGGCAATTTATGGACAGAAATTGGGAGTATAGTCCTTTGCTTAGTTACTACAGTGTCACAGGAAGGTGACTAGGCCACAGATAAGAAAAAAAGGAGAAAATCACATTATAACAATCTGTTTTATTGGCATATACCTGTGACTCATCCCAGAGGACCATTAGGAGCAGTGGTTCTAGACAGTCTGCTAAGGGACAGGTCCTGTTCTGGTTATTGCTGTGTACCCCTTAGTAGACACTGTCCCCACCCCACCTGTTTGGCTGCAGTGGTATGGAAGTGGAATAGAAAATGCTGGGGGCTCTACTTCCCCAGTCAAGGGAAACCCTTTCTTGCTGGGGTGCATGTCCTAAGGGGACCCAACTCCTTGCTCTGTGGGGAGGCCATGGGACTCTGGTGGCTGAAATCCTGTGAAGGGCAGGCAGCACTGTTGCCCTGACTGGCCCTGCTGCTCGCCCTCTGCCCTGCTGTGTGTCCCTGTAGCCACAGGCTCCACGACTGTTTCTTACACTGTACAGCAAACTGCAGGCTTCCTGGTGGGAGATGGGACAAGCCCATCAGCTTCTCTAATGGGACAAATGGAAACCTTGAATACCATGGGCGGGGGGAGGCCTGAAATGATGTCTGGTTAGGTTTCCTCTTCTCTGCTGTGGCAGTGGCACACACAGTGGCAGTCTCTGGAGCTGAAGTGATTCAGCTTGGTGTCAGCTGTGTTCTGTACATTCGTCGCCCATTTTCTCCACTGTTGATGAAACAGTGCTGGCAGTGGCAGTGATCCCTCCATTTGGGAGAATAAAAGAGAAGGCAATAGTCTGGTGTAAAGGTCTTGGCATTTCCACAGCTTATGACAGCGCTGCTGGAACGCAGGGGCTGTGGCTGGAGTTATTCTATTGTGAGCTTACATTCCTTAGCAGTGGGAAATCGGCAGCTGTAATTAGTCTCTGATGTTCTCTGCTAATAAGTGATTTTCTGGTACTTGCAAATACCAGCATCCCTAAGACATAACTGTATTGTTTTGACCTCTTATCTCTTCTCTCTCCTCCTCATTGAGAGGGATCCCAGATGTTCTCCAAGACTACTTGGAAAAAAACCATCCACCCCTGCTCCTCCCTATTACATCCCTTTCTCCAGTACTATTTTTTTTCTTTCACAGCCACTGTGTAGGAAAATGGTTCCTGCTAGTCCTCATGGAAAAGGACACAGATGCCATCAGGAAGCCCATTTGCTTTAGGAGGAAGAGGGACCTGACATCAACAGGAAGAGCTGTGCAGCAGAGCTGCTCCTGCCTCTGAGAGAGGGGGCCTTGAAAACAATGTCAGCTCGCAGTTTAGGACTGGCCAGCAGGAAACGCATGCACCCTGGTGTTTGCTGTGCAGAGGAAATGATAAGCACTACCTGGCCTGACTTGGAGCAGAGATAGCATGGGGGGAAAAAAAGCAGGGGGAGGGGGAGCAGGAGAGTTGTTTTTCTTCGTCCTTGTTCAGAGCCTGTCCTTTGCAAAATGGAAAATAAAATAAAAAGTGAAATATGGAATATATCAGGAATCCGTTGGGGGGCTTGGAAACTGAGGAGCACAATTGCCAAGTGATTAGATTTACTGCTTTAGTAACTGCTTGAAATTGTTTTTTTTCCCGTTGTTAGCACTGAGAATGACCCTCAGTTTGATAACCCCTGGCATGCATATTTATTGAGAGGTGAAGGGAGTGAGAGGGTTGTATCCCCTGTGGAACTGGGAGGACTTTTTGTACAGGAAAGACATGGGGACAGTGCAACCACTGGGGGCAGAAGGGCCTTGGGAGTACAAGGAACAGTATTGGATGGATGGATATCTTCCCTGAGTGCCCTTACTAGGTGAGGGGACAGAAGCCTTGAGAAGTAAGGAGGTACCATCATGCTGAATATTTTATTCAGCTTTGTTTCTTTCCCTCTTTTACTAGTGTCTTTACAAGCAACATTGTGCCTCCTTTCATCACTGACCATCTGACAGAATTCGTTTCTATTTCTGATGTCCTTACACTTCTGGCAGGCAGTTGCAGAGGTACAGTCCCTGCAGCTTAGCCTTGGAGAACCATTCCTCGTGCTCTGGGTGCATCTCAGTAGTTGTGTGCTGACATCCTGAGGTGGAGAGACACAAACAGCATGGCAGGAAACATTCTAAACAATCCTAGCCCAGCATCAGCCTCTCGAAGGCTGGGAGGCATTGTGACACCATCTGCAAACGTCGTTCTGCCTCCTTTGCTGTCCTTGCTGATTCTCTCAGGCTCTGGAGAGCGAGCAAACTGCCCTCTTGCAACATATGTGAGCACTGATGTGCCACAAGGCTGGCAGATGGAGCAGTGCTGTGCTCCCTGCTGTTTCTGAAAGAAGCCCTGAAGGAGCAGCACCACATCCAGATGTTCGAGCCAGGCTGCTCAGCAGCTTCTTCTTGAGCTCTTTACCCTCCCTGGCGAATGGAAAGGAAAACAAGATCCTTGTGAACATGGCTGTAAGAGTACACTTTAGAGTACTGCAGCCTCTGAAGATGAAAAGGTGTAGCCAATATGACTCATCTCCCATGGGCTCCCCTTCTTAACTGAACTACTGAGTGAAACCAGTCCTCTGAGCCTTGTGCTGGACTTGCTGATGCAGAATCCGTGCATGCTTGAGGAACAGCCCCCAGACCAACAGCTTTCCTTGGCTGTGAGTGCCTCACCCAGCAAAGCCTTCAGCAGCAACAAGCAGGGCAATGCTGCAACAAGCAAGAGCACCAGCATCTCATGATGTATCCCCCAGACCCATGACACTGGCCTAGCATGACTTTCACATCTTTTGACTTTGTTAGGCTTTGATTGATACCTCATTAAATCGCAGCTATTTCTCTAAGAAGAGTATCTGGGTAATGCACACGAAACCTCGCACACGCACACATGTACATACGTAAACAAATACAGTTGTATGTATAAAAATACATTCATATGTGTATATGTATGCATACACATTTATATGCTGATATATACATTTATTTATGTGTAGAGTTATGTGTGTCTGATCGGGTGCTGCTTCTGGCAGAATTTTCTCCATTTTTTCGGACACAGAAACTGAGCCCAGAGACTGTTGTGATCATATACCCTGGGCACTACTTAGGATGGGTAGAACAGCACCTTATTTCACCAGAAAAACACCAGCAATCTGAGTCACCCACAGTTTGTTCCTCTTCAAATAAAGACTGACCTGTTTTCAGCCTCCTCTGAGCAGGGTTGGGAAGAGCATTTCTAGGTGACCTTCCACTGCCAGCAGAAGTCTTAATTCTCCACTCTGTTGAAACTTACATCGTAAATTTGTGCCCCTGTAAAGCTGGTGAAAATGCTTCTATTATTCATATACCTCCTTTGCTTTTGCAAGTCATAGTAAAAGGTAAGAGGGAGTAGAACAAATGGATTTTATTCTCTTTTGTGGAAGATCCTGTTGAGTCCAATGGGATTTTTTTCTGTGAGTGTGTTTCTTTGGGTCAGGCCCAAGCAACCTGGCAATGGAAATGCTCAGTCTAAATATATGCTCAGCAACTGAGCAAAGATGGAATGGATTTGGTGCTGCTTGGCTACAAATCATAATGACTGATTATTGCTAGTGCCTTTGCATGTTTGTTTTCAATCAGGTTGACATCATAAAGCCTTATTTACTTTTTCGCAAAAGTCTGTTTTCATTTGCCTTTCACTTCTCATTTGCAGCCGTTATGGGTTTGCATTTAGGCTCCTCATCTGTCTGCCTGTGATATGTAATGATCCTCAGCCATTTTTCCTGCTCTTTGCCCTAAGTTGTTGACTGTCTGTAAAACAGCCCATTTGGAATAACCTCTGGAAACTGCTGTACCGCTCTTGACTAGGAGAGCCCTAGAGGCAAGATCAGTGAGAGGCCCGAGTGAAAGAACATTGCTGCATAACCTAGTGTCAGTCTGCATCAGTCCATAAGTGTGACAGAGGGCAAAAGAAAAAGAAGGGAGAAGATATAAATAAGTGCTGTGAGATTCAACCATGCCATTTTTCTTCCACATGAGAGCTTGGTCCAGGAGCAGCTTCTCTGTTGCTTTGTACCTTGCTACCCAGTGATAACCTGGGCTCTCAGTGGTGTGATGGGCCCCTGTTCTCCCTTTCATACACCTGAGCCTGTTGCCACTGCCATCCTGAATTAGTTGCCACAGTTGGATGTGTGCTTTAAAGCTTGGGAGTGGCTGTCCTATCTGCTTGTGAGTGTGTGGCAAGCATGGAAGGAGAACCATGCTGGGGCCTCTCCACAGGAGAACAGTGCTGGTGGACCTCCATCCTCTCCTTGCACATTTGCAGGGACAACAGAAATTGCCTGGGGAAGAACAGCAGAGAGAACTGCAGAGCGGCCCACTTTGCTGCAGCATGGGTGTTTGTAACATAACAACCCAGTTCCTTGCTTCATCCTGTCTTTTCCCCAGCCTTCCAGTAGCATTTATTTGGGAATTAGTTGCTTTGTCACCACCATGCCATCACTACAAAAGTGAAGTAAGGATCTGTGGCACAGAGAGATCATTCAGAGCAGCACTGAAACTGCAGGCAGATTCCATGTCCTCTTGAGATTGCTACAGATTTCAGTGCATGGAGATGGTGTTTGTGAGGGGCACAGTACAAAGGACTTCAAAACTGTTTAGTCACTGGTATTTTTCAGGTGTACATCAAGATCTAAGCACTCAGAATTTCCTTGTAACAGCCCCAGAAGTCTTCCTTACAAAGAGAAACCTGGAATCTCTGTTTCCTGGCACACTAGAGTCCAAGTTGAAAAGGACTAAGGGACAAACTAGCACTGACAGGCAGGTAGGGAGCATTGATCCCTTTGAATTGCTGCTTTCCTGATTCTGGGATCATAAGAATCCAGTGTAAGAGTCTCAAAGTGCCAAAGGAGATTTTGGGTTCTACACCCTTATAACAGTCAAAAAGTGTGTGTTAAAGCTTACAAGTTACCTCCAGAATAATTTTGGGACTGTAAGGATATGAACAGGTCTTGATCAGGTGGCAGGCCCACGTAGAAGATGGAGACTGTACTTGTTTTTTAACTTTCTTCTGAAGCTGTTGTGAATGAAAACATGTAGATCAAAATCTGGTGAGAGGAGAAAGAAATTTATGGAGTTCATATAGTTTTGTTGCTTTGCTGCCAGCTATTAAGTGGGTTAGCATGGCTTACTTTGGATTCTATGCCTAAGAGGAGAGCAGAAGAAGAAAGGAAAGCATGATACAGAAAACGTGCCATAAGCTTGTTTATGGATCTGGATGAAAGACAGCAGGCTGCCAAGAGACTTCAGATGAAGCCCACACTACTGGCTTTCCATCCCCTCACCCAACACTTACCTGGGCTCTTCCCTGGCAGGCTGCTTCTCCCAGCTCCCTTGAGCTGCAGCATCGGCATTGCCCCGCTCCTGCACTCCACCATCTGGTGCAGCCTTTGTATTTTTTAGTGGTTTTAGTACGTGTCACCTGAATTGAGGCCAATGACAGAATTTCTGTCTTACAGCTTGCTTATCGTCCCAGTATCTAGGCGTTTGCCAAGACAGAGGTCAATTCATTACATGCAGCTTCAAAACTATTCTGATATTTTCTATACTTACACCCGAATCCATTTCCAGACACAGCATAAATTGTCCAGTTACTCCTATCTTCAGAATTATTTATCCAAATTTCTTGTGCTGTGGTGAAAAAAATGCTGTACAATACTCACCCTAATCTGCTGTGGATCAGGGCTGTTAGGATTTGGATGATTAGCTGAGGATGTGCACAGCTCATTGACCTGCCATGCAGAACCTGAGCCACTGTTTTCCGAGGTGGTTGTACCACAGTCATAGAAGTTAGGAGTGGAGATATCCTGTTCTGTTATCTGGTCTTTTTTTTTTTTTTTTTTTTTTTCAGGAAATTGTCAGCAGGATGTTTTCCTAACAAAACTATTCTAGTATTTAGTGCAACCTCTTTCAAAAATGCCTGCGTGACAGAATTTGCCAGCTATGTCAAGGTAAAGTCACATTTCAGAGGGGCACAGTGACCTCCAGGGCTGAGAGTCAGCACTCAGTGTCTGGTTTGGCAGTGCTTTCTCTTAGGCTTTCTTTGATGTGTGCTGTCTATGAGTTGGCCAGGTCTGCCACAGGCTTTTTCATTCCTGCTTCAAACATCACAGTTGTCAGATCTGCTTTGGAAAATCAGGTGTTCCTGCGTGTCTGATTTAGATATCTTAGATGTAAGCTGGGTATAATATCCATGGGGAAAAAATACCATCCTTGATGGTAGTGCCATTGACTTCACTCAAACTCACAGCTGAGCCTGCAGGTTGTGTTGAAATGCTGTGCTTGAAATCAGGCATTTTTTTGAAATCCCAAACAGCACTCAGAGTTTCCACTTCCCACGCAGGCCACGCAGGGCGATGGCTCGCAGCATCTGACAGATTTGAGATCTGTTTTTCCTACATTTTTGCTCACCAAATCACAACTGTGCACAGGACAGTGCTTTCATGGCAGGGAATGGCACTGTTGTGATAACCTTTGTGACATTGTAGGGTCATTTCCCACAGAAGCAGAGGGGAAAAAACACATGAAGTGTGTGACTTACACAGTGAATCATTTGTGCTGTCCATGTGGATGGGATCACCTTAGTGCCAACCATTCATGCTTTTAGACTGTGTTTGTGGCAGCTAAGGGAGAAAAGCCAAGGTGAATTGTAACAAGTTGGTTTGTTTTTAAGCCTGTTGGGTGCTGTTTACCTGTCTCATGCTGTTTAAATTCAGGGGGGTGTGTGTACGGAGGGGTTGTGGCAGCTTAGCCACAGCTAACGGCCAAATTCAACACCGAAATTTGAGACTGAGACAGGTTTTGGCTTTTTTTAAATTATTTTTTTATTCTGCAGAATGAAATTAGTGCTGGTGAAAAGTATGCACAGACATCCTGGAGACTGAAGCTCTTTGTCCTTGTAGCATTTATGTCCTGACAAGGCAAACCATCCCCTTTCCCAGCTCTGCCAACTTCATCTCTGAGCAGGAGAGACCCTCTGCAGGGATTGTGGATGCTGTGATCCCTTCCATCTCTGGCTGCCACTGACAAGAAGACAGTGGAAGGCAAAGGAAATGCTATGTGGTGGGAAGGCAGGATTTATGCTTAGCTGCCACTGGTTAGGGCTGTGCACTGGGAGAAAATCTGATGTCGTGACTGATGTGCTGCACCAGGGCACAAGTGAGCTGCAGGGAGGAGAGCACATTCTGAACCACAGATTTTGGGTTGTTTCTCAATCAACCTTATGCCTAGTGAAAATCAGGCAATGTCAGCAAAAGAAAAAAAAAATTCTGAATCAGCTTTAAAACTCGTGATTTGCAGTAGAAAGTCAGGAAATGCAGAAAAATATCAGAGATACTGATGATCGAGTGTGTTGCCGTTTGTACAATGTTGTTCCTTTCCTGAGATTAGGAGGCCAACTGAATATATTAGTTTGGTCTGTTTTGTTATTTTTTGGTAGAAAATAACAGCTCTTGCTTCGTACAGACTGAACCACTTTTTAAAAGGAAATATTTCCTATTTTAGTCATTTAAATTGAAACAGGAGACTTTTGACCTTTATTGTCGTGGTATTGACATAGCGTGATAGAAAGCATGCGCTGCTATTGAGGGTAATTGAAGACTATTTAAAAAATATTAATATATAACAAAACCAAAATGATGAAGTAAAAATGCCTACAACTTTTTTTTTTATGGAGCAGGATTCATTCTGGGTAGAAATTAAATTAAAAAAACCCAAACCACCATCAACCAAACTATTTCCTGCAAGCCAAAAATCAAAAAGTTAGTGTTCCAGGTGAAATGAAAGATGTGCATTTATGCTTCCAATAGCTGAACTAAAATTAAAATAAAATTAAAGAGGACACGAAACCTCTACCATGTGGCAAAAACTAACTTACAAGGAGGCCTTGAGCATCTCTGTCTCCAGTGCTTATCCTTACAAGGAGTAGTCTGAGAAAATAACAGAAGGATAAAGAAAAAAATGAAGCCTGCTGCTATTCAGTGCTGTTCAATGCAGTGTACCCCGAACACATGGCCCAGTCAAGGTTAGCTAACTTTCTGTCTAACTGGCCACTAGTCACACTGACTGGTTAGGGTGTCTGACTTAGCAACCTCCTCCCTGGGGTCCCTCTGTAGCCCATGGAGACTCAGAGTTTCTTCTGGAAGGTGGCACTGAAAGTCACAAGATATTGCCTGCATCTCCTGCTGGACCAGCGTCTTCCTTGCTCTTTGCTGTCTTTGGTTGGAGGCCTGGAAGCCATTCTCCCACTGAATGGGGTCACTCCCTCTTAGTCACCTCTCCAGCTTGGGCTGCTTGGGGATTTAAATAGGGACATGCTTAAAAGTCTCTGCAGATTAGATCCAAAATGCTCAGTCCACAGCCAGATGAAGCCTTTGTCAGGCAGGCAAAGAATGGGCACCTTTCTTGCTGGTGGGGAGGTTTGGTGGGTAGCAGCTGCATGGCTGAGAAGGGACAGGAGGAGGGAGAGCCAGCAGTGCTGGGAGGCAGGAATTTCAGTGCGCATTGCTGCCACTGGAAGCTGGGGGGATCAGAAGGAGGACAACGCGGTGCCTGACACAGTAAGAGCAGCAGACTCATGTAAAGGAGGTGGCATGAGCTGTTGTCTGGGAAAGGACCCTAGTGAAGGTGCATGACTGTGAACTTGGAGGTGATATCCAGTGAGAGTGGAACGTGTTACTGTGACTGCCCTTCTGGGTTATTTTTGTCTAGGGGAAGAAGAGAAGTATTGTCTTTTGTGTGCAGTATGTTTATAACTCAATTTCCCTTCAGACTGATGCCTTGCTCCATGCTCTCTTGTCCTTCTCCATCTGGTTTCTATTGTAGTTTTAAATGAGGACAGTTTGGCTGTCTGGCAGAACAAGCGGGGTCTGTGTGACACCAGCTGCCCCTTCCAGCTTCTAAGCCTTCTAAGCTTCCAGCACAGTTTTAATTATAGGAGTGTCAAGATTGGACTCCCTCCCCCCATCTCCTCTCTGTGCCTGCACATACAGCCCCTGCTGCAAATCCCCATCCACGTCTGATCTTCCTTTGGGAGAGACCCAGCCCTGTGATTTACACGCCCTGTAACTCTGATAGAGACCTGTTGTAAAGCACATGCCAGAGCCTGTACCTTCCTGCCTTCAGGATTGATCCCAGCCTCAGTTCATCAGGAGCCACATCTGAAATAATCCTACCAGCTCAGAAACTCCTGGAAGCGGGAGGGAGCTGCTCACTGCTGCTCTAACCTCACCACCCCCAAAAGCCCAAAAGGCTAAGCTTTCTAGGAGATCAGAGCTGCTCAGGAATGCCAGAGCTACAGGTCCTGCTCAAAGAAAATATTTATTGTGCTCCAGTTCCATACAAGTGCTGCATTTAGGGGCTTGATTTGCAGGAAGTCAATGTGGTCCCTTCTCCTCCAGGGATCTGAGGTCAAAGTCTGTAATTTTCAGTTGCAAGTGAAAAGTGTCCTATGTGGATTTTTTTTTTTGACATCACAAAACTGCCACAAATTTTGACATAACTGACTGTTTCTCTTCCTGTGAGCCAAAGACCTGGTATGGCAGGAAATCTTGTACATGATGAGTGAAGGGCACTGGCAGAGATATGTGAGAAGCCAGAGTTGGAAAAGCAAGGAAAAGTACAGGGCTGCAGTAAGAGATACTGGCAGAGCTCAATGCATATTGTCTATTTGCAATCTATAGGTTGCCTCTGCTATGGAGTTTTCACTCACTTTTAAAAATGAGTTGAATTTTATACATTTGCTACAGATTTTTCCCCTCGGGCCCTTGTTTTTTGCTTACCAGTCCTCAACAGACAGATCTAGCCTTCTCTTCTTCTTCTGTATAGGGGGTTTGCTTACCTGCCTGAGGCCTCTTGACCTAATTTACTCCAAGGAAACTTAGAACTCAGCCAAAAAAATTGTGTAATTTAATAGGTCTTACTTTCATGAGGTCAAATTAGTCACAACAAACATCAGTATCTGCATTTTTAGTTGGTTTTCTTATTCTTAACACTGAGGTCTTAAAAAGTGTCTAATAAAGGATGCTTTGTGCATGGACCCCATTTTTTGGCAGCCAGGCACCATCATATGAGGCTTGTCTCCATGAAAGACTGTTAACCTTTAAACAAACCTTGTCATGTGGCTATCGTGATCAAATATGTTTTCTGTTCAATTAATTCTTCTTTTTTTCAGGTTGCATGGAGTTCAGTGGTTTCTATTCTCCCACCCAGATAGATCTGAGGTGGACATGGATCTGCTTAACTTTCATTTTTGCTAGTCATTGTCATGTCATTTATTCCGAGATCCCTACCAAGAAGGAAATTTTAATATGCCATGTATGCATAGCTTCTGCCATTAAGATGTTAAAGCCTGATTTTCTGAAAATGGGCATGAGGCCTGAAGTAATTTATCTTTCCCTTTTTTTGATTTTTAGAATTCTCATCACCATATGATCTGAGTTCCCTACTGGAGTTCCAGATAATTGGGACTTACTCAGAGATAGGAAGGTCCTCTTTTTTTGATGAGTCACTTGGACTTTTCTTGGAAGGATATTAAGGAAATTTTGTACTACTTTTTTTTTGCTCTGTCTCCTTCCACACCATTTAGCCCACATAGGAAGTAGGTGCTGCATGCACTGAAAGGAATGCCTCCCAGGTTTCTTTCCTTTCTGGAAGGCTCTCATGCGCCTTCCCCTCCAAAGTCCTTGAGGAGAGAATACCATAACTGTGACTGTTGTGGACAAAGCTTTGACTCTGTAGACTTTGCTAATTCATGCTGCAAATCCCCATCCACATCTGATCTTCCTTTGGGAGAGACCCAGCCAGCAATCACTTTGCAATTTCATGGTTTCATGAATTAGGGCCTCTTCCATGAGCTCCACCCAGCAACTTGAGGGTCTTGAAAATCAGCACAAGGGCTTCGAGTGTGACACAAAATGACCAATGAGCCCATGAGTGCCTGCTTAAAAACCCATAAAGTCAAATTTTCCCTGTTGTTTTGGAGAAGCTCCTTTGAGAATAATTTGTCTGTTTGGACTGTTTAGGCTTCCAGGTAATCACTGAGACTTTGTGTACTCCTGCATTTCGGTTGGGCAAAAGACAAGAGAAGGGACACACAAAAGGACTTCTTTAATTCCCTCAGCAAGTCAGGAGGTGGAAGGGCAGCACTTGCCTGACTGACTGGCTCAGTAGTTAGTGGGTCACTGAGGTGAGTGCAAGCTTGGAGCCCTTCTCACCAGAGCCTGTGCCCTGCAGTGCTTGGTGGGGACAGGTCCACCCGTGAGCTGGCTCTGGCCTCAGTGGCTCCCGTGAGAAATAATGAACTAATGAAAATTAATAATGTACTAGCTGGTTTTGTTCAGGCTATCATTGGAGTGCTGTCTTTGGACGCCATCTGATGAAACACATGTTAATATGTCATTATAGTCCCGAACTTTGAGCAGAGCTCAGGGAAGGTCCAGCCAGAGGCATTGTCTCCGGGGTGTCACAAAGATGCAGTAATTGCTATGGCCTGGCTTTCCAGTCAAATCTAGGGCTTCGTTGGTTTTCCTCCATACAGCTTTTGAAATGTGCAGCGCAGCAGAGTCAGCATTACAGCAGGCAGCTTTTGACTTGTGCATTTGCTGACTTTTCTGCCTATGGCTGTGAGAAGCAATGCATTAAATACACAGTAGTTTCTAGCACCTAATAAGGAAGGGCTTTCTTACTGTTATTGTTATAGCTTGGGTTGTTATAGTACTGGGGACGGGGAGGCTTGATCTGACCAAGAGAATGGGGGGTTCTTATACCTATATAATGGGGAAAAATAAACATATACTTTGGGTCCAAGTCTGGATGTAAATGTTGTGCCTCAGGCTCCTCTCAGCTTTAAGACTGGTTAAGTCTTTGTCTAGTTATGCTGATTGGAGTTCTTTTGAAGCCGATGTCAGGTTTTGTCAGTGTGCAGATCTAGTCAATATTTGAACTTTATACCCCCTCAGTGGGATTTATGAGCACTAAACTGTGGGTATGTAGGCTTATATGGAAGTGTGAATGCTTCTCTGATTTTTATCCAAGCCAATGAGACCTCTTGGCACAATTCAGCGAGACTGGAGCTCTATACTGGGGAGCGTGGAGGTTCCCAGGACCTCATGCTTTACCACATGCTTTCAATTAGAATGAAAGAGCTTCTTTTATTTTATTTTGGAAGAAAAAGGAAGAGAGGGAAACCCTACCTTTCTTTCTGCTATGTTACTGTGACTTCAGGGTCAGTCATTGTCACATGTCAAAAAGCATTGCATGGCACAACCACAGCTTATCCTCACGGCCGCTTTGCAGAGGTTACTGTGGATTTACCCTGTATTTCTCTCACTGCTGTATCTTTCCCTGCATCCACAGAGAGCCTCTGCTGTTTTTTCATGAAACTGTCTCCTCTGTGGTGACTTGTGGGAGCTGTCAGTGTGTACTCATTGGACATCTTGCTTTGCTTTCCTCTCGTAGTCCCTTACGTGCTGAAGAGCTGTGCAGAGTTCATTGAGACTCACGGCATCGTGGATGGGATCTACCGGCTCTCAGGGGTGACATCCAACATACAGAAGTTGAGGTAAGGGCAGCCTTTGGGTGTGTCAGAGGGATTCAGGGACATTTCTTGGGACATTGCAGGGATATTGCACCCTTTTGGCATTTGTCACTCAGGTGCAGACTGTGGCCGGCAGAGCTCCACACTGATGCAAAAGACAAACTGTCTTTGAAACTGGTAACAGGGGAAGACAACATTTTAGGGATTAGCCCAAAAAACCCTATATCTCCCTCTGCATCTATTAGTGGGAAAGGTATGGAGGGTCTCAGCGCAAATGCTGAATTGCTCTCTCTCACTTTGGGACAAAGCAATCTTCCTTATGTCAGTTTGAGGTCCACTCCCTGTGTTAGGGATAATGGAGACCAACTGAAATCTCAGGGACCTGAACTTGGGACACAATCTGGGCCAGCAGAGACATCTCTGCTTTCCCATTTGTTTTTTCTCTAGCTGTAAATGAGTATTTAGGGTGGAGTACTGGCCTGCTACAGCTCTTATTCACCCATATTGTTGTTTCTGTATTGTTTCAGACAAGAGTTTGTTTCTGACCAATGCCCAGACCTGACAAGGGAAGTTTACCTTCAGGACATCCACTGTGTGGGGTCACTCTGCAAGCTGTACTTCAGGGAACTGCCCAACCCTCTCCTCACTTATGAGCTCTACAAGAAATTCACGGTGAGACCCTTGGCTGTTCTTGTTCCTCTCCAGCCGTGTGGATGTGCTGCAGATTCCTCCATGACAGCTGTTTGGGATTCACTCCAGTGTCCTGGCTTCTGGTGCATCTATCCATATAAACACTTCGCAGTGCTCTTCCCTTCTCATTTCGTGTTGGCTCTCTTTCCTTGTCCTTGTTTCTTTTCACCATTTTATGTTTATTTCTCTCAGTTTGTCTGCTGTTTCCTCCCCTTCATCTTGCTCATTTTTTCACTTCATTGCTTCCCTGCTGCCTCTTTTTCTCCCCACTGTGCACCCCCTCCCAGCACTACTGATTCTCTTTCCTCATTACTGTCCATCACTGGGAGTCTTCTGGATCACCTGGGCTTGTGATCATAATCACAGGGGTGCAGTTTCCTTGTCCCTGTCCCTCCAACTGTCCCTGCCACCTGCACAAACTGATTGCCTAGCCCATGTGTAAAGCATCAACTTTTCTGCATCTGTCACATTTTTCATACTGTTTCTAGGACTGAAAATGAGGATACTGGTTGTGCCAGATACGGCATATCAGGTCCATCATGATCACATTATAAATACAAATGGCAGAGGAAAGTGGCATCTGGCCAAGCAGAAATCTCTAACTTTGTTTAAAGAGATTACAATTCAAAGAGTAGTTACTTGATTCTGGAAAACAGCCATAGATTATACGTGGATACAGCTGGAGCTTAGGAGCAGACTGCGGGGGAGCAGAAATATAAGACCACAAAGCCTGAATTTTTAAGAGACTTGGCTAATTTTGATGACAGATAATATTTTATTAAAAGGTGGCACAGCAAGCTACGCTTGTTACTAAAGCTGCCTGTTTCTTAGCACTCTAAATCTGCTTTCAGTTTTTTATGACACCAACAAATTTACATCCCATCACTGAGGCTGAAATCTTGCGTGCTGAAAGTATACACTTCCAGCTAAAAGAATTCACCAACTTCTTAAGATAACTGGTGTGGGGGATGGGAAGGATTGTTTTCTCAGTGTTAGAAACATCCGTCCTTTGTTAAGAATTTCTGTCATCCTACTCTTTCCCATTTGCTGGGAGGAGGAGGAGGCGAGAGCCATTGCCAAAAATGCCAGAAATTGCAGAGAAGTTCTGCAAAATCAGGTGTTGCTGTCTGGGTTGCTTCTATCCCGAATCAAGCACTTCCAAGTGACACTGCTGTGGCACAGGAGGCACTGGGAGAGATCCACGGGGTCCTCATGAGGAGACGCTCTCCAAAGACTCCCTGTTGCCTGCTCTGGGAAGAGGTGTCAGTGCAAGGGGTGCTTGCTGTGGGGCAAAGCCAGATGAGACCAGCCAAGCAGGAACCTGAGAAGTCAGGAGGCTGTTAGGGACACAGCTCTGCTGGGGATTGTGGGGAGTGGCTCACTGGGCTGCCTGACAGACGTGCAGTAATGTGAGGTGTCTTGCTGTTCCAGTGCCAAATTTGAAGTAAGATTGGTCTTTGTTTCAAGGTGATGTATAGTCAAATCTTCAGGGAAAATCCTGAGTAGATTTGAAAAATTGACCTGTATCCTCAGGATATAAGGATTCTGAGGATATGGGGTAGGATTGCTGGAGACAGTTTGGATGAATAGGATCTTGAAAATATAGGGTATCATTCAACCATCCAGTGTAACTGATGAGTCTCATTCTTGTTGGAGCTATTTGGCTGGTGTCTTCCTGGCTATCTCTACTGATTTATGAAAGAAAAAATGCTCTAAAGGAAACATTAAGATTTAGATGGAAACTTTTTTTAGGAAAGAATGTTTGCGGAAAAGTGAAGTTTTGGGATGATGACTTGCAGATTTTCAGTAGATGCATTTGGTAAATAGCTTTATTCAAAAACAAAAGGGAAAACATTTCTGTAACTGTCTGACTGTTTCTTTTACTAGTAATTTCTAAAGGAAATGTTTCAACATTACATCAACACATCTAACTTACATAAAATGTCTTTCAGAAAAGGGTTAAATAGTTCCAAATTTAAATTATGATTTCTGTAACTAATGACTGAGAGTGATGCCTTTGGTCAACCTTGAACAGTTCCCAAAATGTTATCACTTTGGGTTGACCTAAAAGGTGGTGGTTTTTTGTTTTTTTTTTTAATCTCTGGCTTCTTAGTTTTTCCTCTTAGCCACAAAATCCATTATTCATGTAAGCCTGCTCAGTAGGGATTTCTAATTGGTAGCCCAGCTGACAGGAAACACAGTCAGATACTGGGAGGAAAGGAAGAAAAAAGACCAATTCCCCAAGGAGCAGAAAACCCACTAGGAGCGTGTGTGTGCGTGGGGTGCGTGTGTGAACAGGGAACAGTGGCAGCTGTACCTCAGCAGACGAGTGCTGGTAGGAATAAAGAACACATGCTAATCCCAGCCTGACTGAGCCAGAGCTGTCTCTGAGTTGGGATAGGCTGCACTTTGAGTCACCACAGTGATTCAGAGATTGCTGTCTAAGGAAAGTCAAATTCTTAATTGCTAGGGAGGGGTTGGCCTTTTGGTCATTGCTATGTCAAGTTCACAGGTGTAACATCCCGGTCATGACCTCACTGGCCATAAATTTTTGCCAGATGATTGCCATCTTGTATCCTAGCGATGGATGATTGTTTCTCAGGACAGATAAACTGACTCTGCTTGGCTTGTTCTAGCCTGGGCAAGTACTCCCTCAGAGCAAATCAGCTGTAGCAGGCCAAGCTTACCTTCTCTCTCTGCACTTTATTCCACTTGTTAACCAGGGCTCATGAATTGTGTGGTCCCAGAATCATTAGTGGAATTAAAAAAATCTTAAATGGCATAAATTCATATAATGATGAATAGATATACAATAAATGGAATTATTTGCTCTTCCTTGAATTCTGTATTCTGTTAGTGTAAATCTGCAGTTTTGGAGGGCTCTTTAGATTTCAAAAGCACAGCTCGTGTGGGTCAGAGATGTGGCTCAGAGGACTGAATGGGTCATGACCTCAGAGAAGCTGTTATTCACTTGCTGTCTAATTATTAGGTCTTTAAGACCTGGAAGGTTGAATATGGGAATGAAAATGTGCACCAGGGGAGAAAATATTGTGTACCATCTAGTTGAAATCTAATGCTTTAAGTGCACCAGTTAAAGTTTTTATTTCTCTCGGTCTCCATCTTTGGACAAGGCTATTCAACTGGAAACATTGTATTAAGATTACAAGAACTCTTATACTTTGGATTTCTAGGCTTTTTTGTTGTTGTTGTTGTTTTTAAGGAGCTGTAGCCATGTGTAAAATCACTAGAAGGAGTTAACGCGCCTTTAATTTAATTTGGGTAAACCAAATACATGTGCATCTCATATACCTAACTAGTGAGCTCACTTGTTTTGATCTACCATCACTTCTGTGGCCTGGAAGCTGGCAATGCTTGGTTGGCTGGTGGCTGTAGATGAGAAGTGATCTGCAGGGAAAAGGGCAGTGACAAAACCAGCGGTGGTGGCATCACCACGGTGGGTGCTGTAGTGACTGCTGCAAGAAGATGCTTCTCTAGTGGTTGCTGGTAATTTCAGGTTCACGATGTTTCAGCAGTGGGTGGCTTAGGGAGGGTTGTTTCCTTCCTTTCCCTCCCTGGCAGTGCTGACATCTGTCTGGAGGCAAAGCCTGTGCTGGCAGTGTGGGTCACAGCATCTCCCTCTGAACTTGCTCCAAGCTCCAGCGGCAGTCGGGTGGGCAGGAGGAGGTTCCCAGACAGTCATGCACTGTTTGAACTGGCTGGTGGCTTGTCCTCCCCCAGCACAAATACTGAAAGGGAATAGCTGAACAGATGAATACCAATGCAGTGAACTCCTAGGAATGCTGACAAAAGCTTCTCATGGCTCTCTGAGCTCTTGGTCTGTAGAGATTTGCCCAAGACTGAGAAGTATAACCTTGATTCTGTCTAACTCTGAGTATAAGAGTTTATTAATCTGCTGGGCAGGGATTCTTCCATCATGAAAGGTGCAAACCCACACAAACAATCCCCTCAGCTATGTTCTTATGACAGTCAAAATATTGCTTATTTTGAAGAATATGGAACATGTATATCCACAGTGTTCTGATAACACAGAGCTTGAAAAACATGTTTTATTTTTTACAGGTTATTTGGGGTGGTGGTGGGGGGGTGTCTTTGCTTTCTGCTTTTCCCATTATTTTCCCTTCTCACTTTCCCTTCTCTTTCTATTTTACCGATCACTACCCAAGTTAAAAAAAGGGAAAAGAACCAAAAAAATACTCCATGAAAAACAAAGCAAAACAAACCAACACAAGCCAAAATTCCCCCTGTAATTTGTAATTGAAGATCTAAGTCCTTGAATGCCCCTCTCCTGAAAATACTGACCACCATGTCTGAACATCTGGGCATGGTGTGCTGAGACATGGAATAGCAGTGCAGGAAATCTCTGCTGTGCTGGGGACACAAAGAAACTTCTTCCAGTAGCTCTGCAGGGTAACAAGAGAGCATTCCCTCTGAGACAGGGCGTCTTGTGTGACCCTTCTTATCCTTTTTCCTTTCCCCCTGAGTCCATAGCCAGGGTGTATTGTCTCCTTGTATCCCTGCAGGAAGCAGTGTCACGCTTCCCCGAGGACGAGCAGCTGGCACGAATTCAAAATGTCATCCAGGAGCTCCCACCATCACATTACAGGTAAGATTGTGTTCAAAGAGGTGCTGAGGATCAGCATGGTGACCTCACCTTTGTCAGGGAATGTTGCCTGAAATAGCTCTGGGATTCATTTCCAGAAATCAATTTCCAAAAGCTGACTCACCATTTCCAAATCTGGCAACAATTTACCTGGCATTAAAATACCATTGAACAAACCTTTGTTAGAGACAGAACAAAGTCTCTCTGCTGCAGTCTTACCATCCTCCTTCCCTGAGTATGACCACTGAGGCATCCTTGGGCAGTGTCCTGGGTGTGGTCAGGAGAAGATGATCTGCTGGAGGTGCTTGAGCAAGAGCTGAGAGCTCAGCCTTTGCAGCGTCCCATTCCCTCTTCCACCCATGTCCCGTCCTCTTTGCTCCCATCATGCTAAGGATAGTTTGGCTCATGCCCCACCCTTGTCCAGCCCAGAGCACAGCTGTTCAGGTATTCACTGCTATCCCTTGCAAATGCTGGTGCTGTGTCTCCTGTGCCCCACGGGCTCTGTTGTGCTATTGCAGATGCTTGGGGAGGGGACAGGGCTGGCTCTGAGCCTTGCTGTCCCAGCAGGCAGGCACTGGTAACATGACACATTTTTCTTTCTTTGTGTGAAACCACTGCAGAACGTTGGAATACCTGATCAAGCACCTGACTCACCTGGCCTCCTTCAGCAACATGACCAACATGCACACCAGAAACCTGGCCTTGGTGTGGGCTCCAAATCTCCTCAGGTACAGTAGAGATTTCCTCTAATCCAAAGCATCGTGCTGAGCTCCAAGAGAGTGGCACCACCTGAGCCTGATGACCTGAGGGAAATGACAAGACAGGGAAAAGCTGAACAACTAAAGGGAAGAGCATAGCAGAGCAAACAGCTTTTCTTCCAGGTTGAATAATCTAAAGTTTTACTGCCAGCGTCCAAGGAAGCTTGTGGGTTTGTGTGTTCCTTATTAAAAACAAGTTGTTATTTGCAAGTTGAGCATAGATTTAAAAATGAGGACTTAACTCATGGCTTGGGAATGTTAATGACATTTTTGATGGTGCCAGTGCTTCTGTAGCAGGGCAGTGAGAGACAGCAAGGATCAGAAGGGAGAGAAACAGGGCAATAACACTACAAACCTGTTCCCAGATCTGCTTGTGCAAAAGTGAGGTGATCTTGCTGGGCTTGAAATGGCAGACAGTGTCAGATCTCAAGACCACCAGCTAGTTTTTCATGTTTGTTATGCCTGGCACTCTGCTGTGAAGAAGCCTGGATTAGATGCAGGCAGGGGTTTGGCTGCTATGTTGTAGAACTAAGCAGAACAAGAAAAAATAGCATCTGGGAAAAAAATAAATATTTTGTATTTTGTCAAAATTCCCTTTCCATCCATCCATCCATCCAATACTCCTGCATTTACAGGAATGAACTATGCAGGGAGAGTCCAGGACTGCAGCTGGGCAGGAGAGGGGTGATGGCAGAGCCATCAGGGTAGTCCTGGGCTAGCAGAGGACATTGGCTAGAGAGGTACAGGCCTGAAAAGCTTGCTCTAAAGTCACCTCACCCTTCTGAATCCCAAAAATGGCAGAGCAGGTTCTGAAAATGAATCAAATGTTGACTCTATTGGATATCATAAATTGGGCCTTTGCTACTGAGACATTTTCATTCTAGCATCTGTCCTTGTCAAAAAAAAAAAAAGAAGTCTGTTTTTCTTTTGCAATCTTTCATAAGTACAAGTCCCAGGGAGAAAAAGAAAGGAGCAAGCAATGCAACAGCAGTCTCCTTACAGGGTTATCCTCTTGGCAGTGCCCCAAGCTGTTATCTAACACAGCAGTCATTAACTTTACAAAGGATCCATTGCCCAAAGATAATTTCTTCAGCAACACTTTGGCATGTCAAGATAAGGAATGTTCCTTTGCTGAGAGCAAGACTGAGAATGTGAGAGCACAGGGGTGGGCAGAGAAGAGGCCGTTGGGGCACATGGCAAAGTATTGAAGAAATTGGCATGGGGAGGACCTGAGCAGGGTCTGAGGGATTTCACTGAGAGGTGATTGAAGCATTGAGTAGGGATCTAGAAGCAGCATTTGAAGGCTCCTGTGTTGTCTTTCAGATCCAGCCTTGAAATAGCTAAAACAGGAAAAAGGGAGAAGAATGGAACTTGAGAGTCACAGTTTTACCTGCTGAAGAATGTAAAAGCCAAGTGGGGAAAATAACACATTCAGGAAAAGAAGTGACAGAGGTGGCAAAGAAAACAGAGATAATAATTTTTAAAAGAGTGAAAAGGCAAAGAGAGGATGAGGGTCTGTGAGGGAAGGAGAGGAAGAGGTACAGCAAGAATGGGGAAATCATCCCTGCTGCCTTGCTTGCAGGAAGAAATCTGGTCTGTCCTTGCCAGGGGCTGTGTGTGGCAATGCTCACTACTGGTGCTCCTCTTTCCTCATGCAGGTCAAAGGAGATTGAGGCAGTTGGCTGCAATGGGGATGCAGCTTTCCTGGAGGTGCGAGTGCAGCAACTGGTGATTGAGTTCATCCTGAACCACGTGGATCAGATCTTCAACAACAACAGGAAAGCCAGCTCTGCAGAGAACATTGGTAGCAACCTCCCTGAGCCACTTCTCATGTCACTTGCTATGTTGTTCAGCTCTCCCTTCAACTAATATTACAAGCACAGTAACCCTTGCTATCACCACAGACTTCCCCAAAGATACCTTGAACTCTATACCTCATCACTCTTGTCTTCTTCAACATTTTCTTTTTGAATACTAGCCTCCTTTAGTGTTTTCTCAGGTTGCCTTGTGTCTCATCTTTTGCATGATCTCGTGTGGCTTAACCCTTTCCACAAGAGGAAGACAACCTGATTGATTCTCAATCTTGGTCTAAGCTTTCTCTCTAAGTCCATCAGCCACAGACTCAGCTCTTCTCTCAGATTCCCCCACTTAAAATTCCTCATTCCAACAATACCTGCCCTGCAGCCATTAATTCCACCCAAGTCAGAGGTCATACTCCCAGCCACTCCTGGGAAAAAAAATTAGTCTTTTGCTCCAAAAGCTTCTATCTTGTTCCAGAGGACATTTTATAGAAAAGAGATCTTTTTTCCTGGCACATCAATAGTTTTCAGAGATGCTGATTTTGCTGTTTGGTGATGGTTTTGTTGGCAAAGACTGGGAAGTGACAATGCATGGATCCACAGTGACCTCACATGATTGCAGAAATATGCACCTGTTCTTTTGGAATTTTCTTAGCCTTCTGATTGTTTACTTTCTTGGAGTCAGAGTCTCATGCTTCTGACAGTCTCTTAATGTAAATATAGCTCTGTTTACCTAACGGTTGTTTTTTGTTTACATCCCTTTCTGGAGGAGGAGAACTGATTGACTGTCTGTTTGACCAGTGTGGTTGGAGGGGTTGTGATCCTATCCTCCAATCCACAACTGTTGCCAAAAATGTATAAATATGAAAGAAAGTAAAGTTCTGCCCCTTCTTTCCTGCTGGGACATTGCATAGTTCTTTCGTGTCCAACCGTGTCATTCACCTTCCCATTTTACACACTTGAAAGACATCTGATACCTTCAGTACTCAGGCAGTATCCACCTTTCTGCTTTGCAGCCCTGTGTCAGCTCATTCTGCCCATCTCTCCCTTAACATGGCTTTGCCTCTGCCCCCATAAAGACACTTTCAGTTCCCTGGGCTATCAGGGGATGGCTCTGAAACGGATTAGAAAGTTAAAGGAATGCTGGTTTTTAGAACAATCCCCCATCCTGGAACAAGATGAGGAGAAAGATGTGGAAGTGAGAGAAAGAACTAGGCACCAAATTTGGATCAGGGACTGAACTGCTTCAAAATCGGGGGAGGGTGAGGGCGAGATGGAGGAAGGGAGTGAGGGAGGAGTAAAGGGAATGTGTGAATTCTGGTGGTTTTCAGAGACACCTCCTTCACACAGAGGCGTCTACAGCAGGGGAAGCAAATCCACACAACACAGCCTTTGGCTGGCAAGCATGGCCCCTGCTGGGAATGTACTCAGATGGATAAGGTTGCTGGGGAGCTGAAAGGCTTATCTGACAAAAAGCCTTTCTCCCTGCACGTGCCACTTCTTTCCCCCCTCCACAGGAGATGTTCCAGTCAAATAAAGTCATGAAGCAGTTGCTCTCATCTCTCCTCACCCCAGGCCGGAATGTATTTTCTTGTTTTTCAGAGAGTGCATCAGTTGTGAAAAGTTTGACCCTGCCCTCGGCTTCCCTGCCAATGAAACTGGTGAGCCTTGAAGAAGCCCAGGCACGGAGTCTGTCTGCATCCCACCCTGCTCGGAAGGAGAGGAGAGAGAACAGCTTGCCTGAAATTGTGCCTGTAATTGGGTCTCTCTTCCACACAGTTGTTGACCTTCCTGACAGCAAGTAAGTGCCAAGAGGAGTGTAAAGCACAAACAAAAAAGTGCAGGTTCCTCAGTGTGATTGGGAATGGTTCTTTTGTTAATGTGATACTCCCACACCTGCACTCTTCTGAATCTACAGCCACTATCCAAAGAAAATTCTGTGTCTTTCTCAAAAGAGTCAGAGCTGCCCCTGAGAAGAATTGCAGGTGCTGGGTTCATAGCTTCACTAGTTCTCAACTCTCCATCAGGGCAGAACCTCACAGTCCTCCTGCAGGAGGAGTGAATTGTCTTTGTATCCCTGTGCCAGCTCAGAAGTTGGCTAAACACAGGATGGGTGTGGAGCAGGTTGGGGCACAGCTCATCTATGAGTTCCATCTGCTAGTGGCTGGCCTGGTGCCACTGACCTGCTCCAGCTTCTTCATTCTCCTGGTTCTCTGCAATTACAGCCAAGCAGGAAGGTTCATTTTCACTCCCAGCATGGAGAGATATTTACATAGTGGCACCTATGCCAGCTATGTCTGTGCTAGGGCAAGAGTCCGATTTCAGCTGAGGTTGCTGCAGTTGTTGGCACAGCTGCCCAGAATAAGTATTTGTCTATTGGTCTATCTAACTGGTAATATATAGCCACTCTAGTGCCTGGTTCTAATAGATTGTAGTCTCTACAGCAGGAGGCTCATTAATCTACTGACCCAGAAAGCACCAGAACAAAGATATTTATTGGCACTTGATATATTAAAGCAAAAAGGAGTCATCTAACAGAATCCTGGCAAGAGGATAACCAGCTTAAGACAAAAGGATGTATTGTCCCTCTAAAGTGCCTTCTCCTTCCTCATTTGAAGAGAAAAGTCCTATCCCCAAGATATTAATCCCCTTTGTAGGACGGATTTGTACTTTTCTGTGTTCTGATCAGAAAGAAAAGCAGAAATATGGGGATAGAAAGCCCAATGTGGAGAGCAAGACAGGGAGATAAGAGACTTCTTGCTCTGAAAGAGGGGAGATTGGAGGAGGAGTCAGAATGAGTATGAAGGAAGTGAAACACAGCTTCAAGAAGAAATACATACACAAGAAAAAGAATGCACAGGGAACTGCTGTCCCACTTCCTCTGACAGTTACGAGAAATTGATTTAATTCCCTTAAACCTCCTCCTGTTTGGTTAGTACATTATACTTGCATATGATGAATATGTAACACCTGTGATTAAATTAATGTTGGCCTGAGAAGCATTAATAGCTTTTTTTCATTAAGGAATCCTATTATTTTTGCCATAAGACATGGTCTTTAAGGCACAACTTTGTGCACTGAGAAATGGTACCAGTTCCATGAGTTCCCTGGAATTTATCATACATTGTGTTATTAAAACCTGTTAAAAAGGTAATTTTTCTTTGTTTTATTGCAGTGTAATCTGAGCCTTGGAAACCTCTCCTTTCTGGAGACAAGTATGGTTGATTGCTCAATCACTGTTGCTGTAGCATGGTGCCAGAGACAACTATCTGAAGGCTTAGGTGTCTTTCCATCCATGAAATATTTAAATCAGCAGCACAGATAAATCACTTACAGCATGATTGCTACCTGTGTAGCCAACAAGGGTTGGCTTAATAGCTATGCCTTTCCTGCTTTAGAATTAAAAGAGGTGTGAGAAGAAAAAAAATGGCAAGTGTTGAGGGGAGGCAGCTCAGAGGCCTTTGGAGGATATTAAAAAGGTAAAAGTCTCTAAGGTTTGGTGACCACCTGAGCCTTTTTTCCTTCCAGGAGGAAATTATCCACCAAGTCCAAGAAATGGAAGTCAATATTTAATTTGGGCCGTTCTGGCTCAGAATCCAAGTCTAAACTGAGTCGAAATGGGAGTGTCTTTGTAAGGGCACAGAAGCTCTCTGGTAAGAACACACTTTTCAACTGAATGTTTTGCTCCGAGACTTTCTCTTGTGCTGTTGGTGTCCACTTGCCACTAATGCCATGGACTTGAGACAGTCTAATGGGGTCGTGGTTGTTGCCTGGTTTCATGCACATCTCATTTTCCTGTGATGGCAGGAAACAACTTTCCAGGAGGATTTGACAGACAGCTGCAGTAAAAATTGCATTTTGGGACCTGATAAACTGGCTCTCTTTGTCCAGCTGTCAAGGCTGGTGACTTGGAAATGTTATGTTTGTTTGGATTGGTCTGCTATTCCTGCCCAGCCAGTCTCTGTCTCCTAAGGCTCATTACATGGTACTGGGTCAATGGTTGTCCTTCCAGGCTGTTCTTCCACTAAAGGATATTAAAGAACCAACTGCATTCTTTGTGTAAAACAAGGCACCAGGAGTGCCTTCAGCTCTGGCCCTAAGCACTTTGAGAGGAGCCATTGCTTTTGCAGAATTTACAAGAGAGAAATTGTCTTTTCTCCTGGCTGTAATCCCAAGTTCTAGCCTCTCCTGGGCTGCAATCTCTTAAACACTCTGCTTCCTAGAAAATCACATGGCAGTGCCAGTTCCCAGTGTTAAGAAATGATGACTCAAGCTCTAAAAATCATGAACCTGACTTAAAAGGAAGCATGCCCTTTTAATTTGAATTCATAAAGAAATGTTTTGGGTTTATATGTTCTAGATGTTTTTAGTATCTCCAAATCAAGGAATTTACTTTCTATAGGGAGATGAAGGTGGATTTTTTCTTTATATAATCTCATGATTTCAGGAACTGGTGTTTGAAGAACCACTGCCTAACATTGCAAGACTTCAAATAAAATAGTTAATATTGGCAACATGAACTACCACCACATATAAGAGAGGCTGTATTTGGATCGGAAATGAGTGTGAAGCCAAATGCTGGATCCAGTTCTTTTTGGACCCCTGCCTTCCCCATGTTTTACATGTACAGGTGGCCCATGACAGACTTCAAAATAGCTCTCTATCCTGTTTTGATCACGGGATCACCTTCTCACCTTGATCAGGAATACTCTGTCTCAAAATAGCACTAACCCAAGGAGGCCCAGGAATGGTGGCAGCCCCAGTGAGGGTGGAGGCTGAGCCTTGTTCCAAGGACAGTACTGAGTGACAGGGACCTGGGCATTTTCACCAGCAGGACACAAAAATGCACAGCCGTGCACAGAGTTTCCAGCACTGGAGCAGTGCCTTTCAGGAGCAGCACTTTTGTGCTGCTGTGTTACATTTTTCAGTGCTCTCTGCTTACAGCCTAATGTGAGGGAACAGACAAAGTTGCTGCTGAAACTCAGCACATGCTTTAGCACAGCTTGAGTCTGTCCACACAAATCTGTAAGTCACATAAAATGTGACTTGCACAGCTCCCCAGTTTGAATTCTGTTCCTCCTGGAAAGTGGAAACAGTGCTCAAGAAATCATGTCTTATGAACGTAAAAAGTAGCCAGGGCTCCATATAAATGTAAAAAGTAGCTGGAGTTTCTCCTATGGTCGTGTGAGAGTCAGAGCCAGAAGTCTCAATTATATAAACAAATGAAGTCCAACAGGCCTGCTGACTTTCTGCTTTACCTACTTTGTGCAACTCTGTAAACAGCAAACTTTACTCCCAGACATTTTCCAGATCTCCATGGACCCTTTTTGGGTTGCCAGAGACTAACTTGTCTTCCTTGCCAGCTACATTTCCCTGCCTCCCTTCCTTTTTCAGAGCAGTAACAGCTGCAAGCTTCCAAAACCTCTCAGGAACAGCCCTGTAGGGTGTATAGTAACAAACGACAGCTTGTTTCTGGACAAGCAAGTCCAGTGAGGATGGCCAGCAAAATAGGTCACTTACTGCCCTCAGAAATTTCCCAGAGTTCTTGCTGGAGGCAGGGTATGCTCACATCAGCAAAAGAGCTGGGAGTGCAACGTAAAAATAACCCAACATTTGCTATCAGGAATGAGAGGTGAGAAGGCATTTATGTCCTTTTAGTTAAAAAGTCCCCCACAACCAATAGCCTGGCTAAGTCGGGGAGGGGAGTGGCACATGACAGCTTTGGGGATGCTTAACTGCTTCAGAGTGGAGGTGGTGTTGACTGGCTGGGTTAAGTATAGCTCTCCACATGTCCAGCAGGTGCAAAGCTGTTGTTAGCACTAGCAGATCCCCAGCTGTGTGGACAAGTGTTGTGGGTAATGAGCCATGTGGTGTAGATACATGGGGGAACGCTTGGAAATGGAAAATGTCTGCCTGGCATGCCTGTCTATATGTATGCAGCTTTTGATCTTTACGGGCTGAGGCCTGCAAAGCAACAGGATCTGATACCTGCTTCTAAAACTCTTTCTCCACAGAAAAAGCAACTATTCGGCCTGCAAAGAGCATGGACTCGTTGTGTTCCCTGCCAGTGGAAGGTGAGACATCCATAGCCTGCCCATACTGTAAGGGGAAAGGATTGCAGCTCTGCATTTTCAGCAGCATGGATCGCAGAATAGTTTGGGTTGGAAGGGACTTTAGAAATCTCCTAGTTCCTACACCCTTGCCACAGGCAGGGATACTTTCCGCTACACCAGGCGGTACCAGCACTTGACCAAGCCTTGAACACTTCCAGGGATGGGGGATCTGCAGCTTCTCTGGACAGCCTATTCCAGTGTCTCATCACCCTCAATGGAAGAGCAATCTGTATCTGTCTCACCCTGTTGTGTATCTTTGTATACTTATGCCATGGTTGCTGATATGTGTCCCCACCTCTGTGTGCGTGCATTTTTGACTCTTTTCTGTGTTGTTTATCTCAGTGCATCCACCTGAGAGTTATCACTGTGCTTGGCTGCACCTTTATTTGCAGTTGGACTGCTTTGATTTCTTTCTTGGTTATTCTGGACACAAAAATCCCATTCATAGATGAAGAAGGCTTAATAAAGCCAGCAAAGCTATCAAAGTATGTGATAGCCCTAGATTTGGCTGCATCTGATGGAGAAGGGTGTCTAATAAAAGTCTGAGTTGATTTCCACTGGAGGGCATTCAGTCCTGTGCTGCCTGCCCATTTTGAAGGAAGCCCTAGACTAGAGCACAGAACGTCTTCAGTGCCTATAGTCTCCATGTATCTGGGGAAATGTGAGTGTTCACCAGGGCAGGACTCATCCCTGGAGGGATTGAGGAGGGCTCCTCACAGAGGAAGTTTGTTTGCTAGTGCTTTGCTTCCCACTGACTTGTTCCTATGTTTCCATCTCTAGGGGAGGATGACAAAAGCAGGTTCAAACGGTCAGTGACTACTGGAGGATTCTTTGTTCCCACCAAGATACGGACAGGAGGCCCAGGCAGCTCATATGACCTCAGCAAGGAGAATGAGTGGGAGCGGGAAGGATCTGCCATGGGGGCCAAAGGAAGTTCAGAGCTGGGTGGGGAAAGAGGCCTTCCCCGGACACCGCAGGTGAAGTCACCCCCTGAGCAGCTGAAGGTTTTCCGGGTAACAGAGGATGCTGAAAACGAGCAGACTTCAGCCAAAGGAGTGCTCATGTTCTACACCTCTGAAACAGCCACCAAGTCAGGCTTCCCAAGCAGCCTCTTTCCCTTGGAGGCCTCTCCGCATCATCAGAGGAAAGCCCTGAACATCTCGGAGCCGTTTGCTGTCTCTGTCCCTCTGAGGGTATCTGCAGTGATCAGTGCCAACAGCACACCCTGCCGTGTGCCCAGCAAGGAGAAGCATTCCCTTTCCAGTCTAGAGGAGCTGTCTTCTCTGGTGGAGAGCACAAGCCCCTCTGCTCTGGAGGCAGGGACACACACAAGGACAGAGCAGACAGCAGAGCACAAGGAGAAACAGCCGGGGCCAACCCTGCCAGTGGCAGCATCCAGAGGTAAATTGTGTTAAGGAAGGGGGTGTGGATCCTCAGCTGGGCTGCTGGAAGTGCTCTGCAGCTTGGTGGTGTGGAGGTTTCTCCAGCCTGAGCTTGTGGCAGGAAAGAAACCAACCTATAGGAGGGTGGGTGTTGACTTGATATCAGGTCAGGGTGATGTTTGTTGCAGAAAGGAGCCTGGGGAGGTGGGTGACCTCCCAGAAATATCTGGTTGTGCCTGGAGGGAGCTCTCTAGCTTTGTTAGTTGGTGTTGGCTCTTGGCAACACTGCTTTGTCCCAGGACACAAGTTTTCAGTCTCAAGTAGTTACATTTGTTTGTGTTTCTGATCCAGGCTCTCGTCCTGAGGAGCTGGTGGCAGTCGGGAAACCTGAGTCCTTACAAACGCCACAGCCAGCAGCAGAAAATCAGGAGACGTGTGGGCAAAGCAGCTGCACCAGCAGCACCAGCAGCCCCCAGCAGGCCTCAGAGCAGAGTCCCACCTTGGCACAAACACCAGCTTCAGAGTTCCGTAAGGAACCACTCCCAGCAGGCAAAGCAGAGCAGGGACAGCTCAAGATGAGGGATGTCTCCTCAGAAGGCAGCTGTGACCAACAGGAGATTGAGATGGCTAAGACAGAAGAAGGATCGCACCTAAGAGATGTGGTAAGGAAGAAGGGACGAGAAAGGTGGGGAACCATGTCATGGGGATGTCTGGGAGATTGTTTAAAGTTTCATGTGTCTGTAGTTGTGAAAACTCAGCCTATAACTTAGGCAAAGCAGCACCAATAATTGACCATGAACTGATTTATTTAACTTCTGTGAAATCACCATGTGGTGATTTACCTTTATGTAACTACCTACTGTCCCCTTTTGGTCATCTTTTTTTGTAACTGTACAATTTCAGTCTGTACCATCTGTCTGCTCTGAGACTCTCCAGATGTGAGACTGTCCGGATGTTGGAGCATTTTGACCTGTGGTCTCTGAATTCCCCTTCTATTTTTGCTGTCCCATTTGTCCTAGACAGCCTGAACAGTCCCTTTTACTTCCATTCTCTACACACAATTTTATTTTTATAATTTTTACTATTTTTTGTCACCTCTGTATCTCTAGCGAGGCCTTTTCACCAAGTTTCTTCCAGTGATACTCATCTCTGGACGGCTATTTAAAGATCTGTTGGCATATCTCCTTGAATAGATTATTCATTCGAGTTTGTGTGCAGTTTGGGAATGCATATTCTCTGGCAAGGCCAAGTGAGCCTGAATGGGAACTGCTGAGAAATGGGCTGGAACATTCCAGCTACTCATTCAGCTCACTATTTCAGTATGTTTGTCCAGGCCTTCTTTTGGCTGCATCTCGGACCTTCTCCTCCTTAAACTCACTTGTTTATAGATGTATTTTCTTCCTTGAACTGGTGGCAGTCTGTGTGTCTGTACCCATGCCTGTGCTCATCCAGTAGCCTGGCTATTCTAGGAGGGCTGTTTGGGGAAAATGGAGAGGTATTTATGGGTAAGTTGTGAGCTCCCAGGTGATGGCATTTCTTGTGTTTTCCAGACGGAGGAGGACCCGGCAAATGCCCTTCTAGAACCGCTGTGGCCAGAGATACAGCAGGAACTGAAAATCATTGAACCTGAAGAGGAGCTCTTGCTCTTGCCAGCAGCTGTGTCCAAGACAAGTCCAATTTCAGAATTCTCTTCTTCAGTACAAACAGAAAGTCTTTCCTCTGGCCCAGGACAGAGTCCAGCACTCGCTGAGCAGAAATCTGAAAGCAGAGCATCACAGATAACTCAGGTGCCTTTATTTGGTGCCAGTGGCATGGAGCAACAAGACAGCCTCCCCAGCTGCCAGTCGGATGCAGTTGCACAGCAGAGTGGTGCTTCAGCCCTACCCAAACTGGGCACTCTTCCAACAGGCTCAGCCACTCAAAAGAACCACCAGCCAATGGTGGAGAGCAGGAATGAATGTCTCACTCCTACCCTAGACTGGAAGCTTCATAGTCAATCAGAATTTAGTGAGATTGCCACTAGTGAAGGATTGTCTTGTTCCAAAGGAGTGTGTCCAGAATCAGGGAAAGAAAAAGATGACACTTACCAGGTTCAGAGGGAAAAGGATGGTCTTACCAGAGCCCAGACTCAGAGAGAGAAGCATGAGATAATGACTACTGATGAAAGGGACACATTCTCCTCCAAGGCACTGAGTGGAGATGGAATCCAGGAGGTGAAGGAAGGCAGTGCTGTTAGCAGAACCCAGGATGCTGCTGACCAGGATGATGAGGACACCTGGACAGATAACGTGCAGAGCTTAGAACTTGTGGAGCCTTGGGAGGATCACCAGTGGGTTACAAGCCCTCTCCATTCCCCCACCTTTAAGGACATTCAGGAGAAGATGACCCAGGAGTTTCACCCACAGAGGCAGAGAGCAGAGGCAGGCCTTTCTCTTAGACCGCGGTTCAGTCGCAGCCTCTCCCTGGACAGCAAAGACACGGTGCTCAGTCTGTGGACTACCCCATTCTCTTTCATAGAGGCCACTGACCAGCAGCAGCCATGTGGTGACATTCTGCATTCAGTGACTTGTGAGCTGTCAAAAACACAACCCATGTCCCCTTCTAGTTTGGAGAAGGCTATGCAAGATGAGAATGGCCCAAGTCCTCCAGAAGAACCTTCAAAACCTGAGTACCCCCTTATCGGTGAGAAAGTACCAGACGAGAAAGCAGGACCCTCCAGAGCCCCTCTTGTGGAGACAGAGGGAAAGAAAGTGCATGCAAGCAAAGAAAACCCTTGGAGCCCAAAGCTTGAGTTGTCTTTGCCATACCAAACTAGCTCAGGCAGTTCTTCCCAGACTAAGAACACAAAGGAGGAGTTATCCATCTCTCAGGACGCTGCCCTGGGAGGAGAGACTGTCACCAAAGCATTGTGCTCTGCCGCTGAAGCACAGCTGAGTAATAAAGGTGAAGAGACACCTCGCAAAGTAAAGACCAGGCCTTCATCCCTCAACTTGGATTCACTTCTCCCAGCCCCAGATTTCTTCACGTTTGAGAGCCTTTCCATGCCTTCTGCCCATGGGAACCTCCTGTATGGGCAGAAGGAAGTAAAGAGCAGTGATTCTGTCCCATCCCTGCCAACACACTGCCCTGCTGCCATTAGGGGTGTTCCCTGGGGGTCTCGTTTCAATGCCCCTGTGGATCTAGACTTGGATTTCCTGGCAGTGGCCCATGCCACCACCGGCCGTCGTAACTCTGCCCCCGTCAGTGTGTCAGCAGTCAGGACCTCCTTCATGATTAAGATGTGCCAGGCTAGAGCGGTGCCTGTGATACCACCCAAGATCCAGTACACCCAGATCCCCCAGCCCCTGCAGGCTCAGAACGCTGCTCCAGCCACTGAGAAGAAGGAAGCAGAAGCCAAGCAGGCCACCAGGCAAGCTCCACGGGTGGCATGGAGCCACCTGGAGGCCCCCAAGAGCCCGCTGATGGAGAAGAAGGCCAAAGCAGAGAAAGAAAACAGTGACCCTACTCAAAAGGACTCAGCCTGTCCTTGGCATGGCAGCCTGGAGCCGTCTCAGTCCAGTCATCACCCTGCTCTGGATGCCCCTGTTCTGCGCCGGAAGCGCACCTCTGGCGGGGAGACAGCTGGAGATAACCCACAGTCTTCAAAGATAGAGAGGCCATCAGGGTTCTCCAAGCCCTCCTACAGATCCAGGCCTGGGAGGCCCCAGAGTCTGATTCTCTTCAGTCCCCCTTTCCCCATCATGGACCACCCCACCTCCTCAGCAGACTCCAGGGTGATGTTGTCGCCCATCAGGAGCCCCACCCAGACCACCTCTCTGAGCCCCATTTGTGGCGATCTGTCCGACCCTGCGCGGACAACGCCCGAGGGGGTGACGCTGCGGAACAAAATGACCATCCCCAAGAACGGCCAGAGACTGGAGACCTCTACCAGCTGCTTCTACCAGCCCCAGAGGCGCTCTGTGATTCTGGATGGACGAAGTGGGAGGCAGATTGAGTAGCAGCTGCTCCTCCTATTCCTTTTCTGCAATGCTTGGAATGGGAGCATCCAAGACCAACTGTGTTGCCATTTTGCTGTTGTTAAAACTAATCTGTCCAAGATGGACCTGAATCCTTCATGGTTTCCTGCAAAGCTTTTGCTATGGAAGGTCACAGTATCTTTGTCTTGCTTTTCATGACCCTTATCGCTCCTGCTTAGTCCCTCACTATCTGTTTTTTTTATGGTAAGCTGGTCCCAGGGAACTTACATTTCTCACACCTGTTTTCTAACAAGCCCTGTGAAAGTCTCATCCTCCCTATGGAAAAAAAGGAAAAGTAAATCTCTGTATAATTAGAAAATAGGACTGAGAGGAAACGTTACAAAACACTGCAGCTCAGGGTGCAAGTGCACAACATCTGCTGAGGAGGTAAGTTCAGATGTTTGGGAACTCCTACCATTGTTTCCCAGACACCGGTGAAGGACTTTCTGATTTACACAGTGTAAATAAACAGTGCAGGAGGTTGGGGATAGCTGAAGAGGAAGGTGAAGCTGGCATGAGCAAATCACACAGGGTGTGAGACACCCAAGGATGTTCCAATGATAAACATAGAGCCTAAAGACGCTGCCTCCAGCTCTCTCCTTGCATCAGAGATGTGCAAGGGCTGGAATGAAAGCAGCTAGGAAAATGCCTTGTTGTTCTTTCAGTCTTCCAGGTCTTGCTCACAACTTTTGTGTGCTCAGTCACTCCTTCCTTGGGCATACAAGATCTGTGTGGTTGAGGAATGAGTGTGCAGCTGGCTGCACAGTGGTAGAGACCCCTCAGGCTGAAAGCAGTGAAGGCCAAGGCAAGGTCATAAGGAAGGCCAGTATCAGCTATTTTCATCATTGCTTAAAGCCGGATGACACCTCTGCAGCTGTCTCCAGCTGAGCTCCACACTGCCAACAGCAGACAAAGGCAAGAGGATCTTCTTATCTCCATGTCCCTGGGCTATTGCCCTCTTGCACCCTGACTATCTTTGACCCTTGGTCTTTCATTGCCACTGTGTGGCATGTCCCCAGGTGCTTCCTCTCCATTTAAATTTCATCTCCTATGATTTTACACTGTTTCTTTGGGAGTGTGGCTGGTTGCCATCTCCCTGGACCTCAGTGCTTTCAGACTGAGTAAGAGTGTGGTAAAGAGGATGATTTGTGGGACTGCAGAACAGATCATGAACAAATCCTGAGAGGGGGATTTGAAGTGAATTAAACCCTCTCCTGAAGGGAATGTTAATGTTACAGGCAAATAGGTGTTCAGATATGCAACAGCTGCCATGGGAATGGAGTTAAAGCTTGCTTTATAAAGCCTCTAACTCTGCATTCACCCCAGGCTCATCTACTGCCTGATCTATGACTGTGGGTGATGGTAAAGTCAGGTACAGCCTGTGCTGTCTCTGCAATTTAAGTGTCATTGGTGACTACAGAGGAGACAGGAACACAGGTGTTGCTGCCAGCACCGAGATTGTCCCTGTAATGTGCTGGCAGGGGCCATCATTCCTGGAGATGTCTGAGCCTGCAGGCCCTCAGATGGGTGTGATGGGCTATAGTTCGAGCAGTAAACCGTTAGGAAGTGCTATAGCCACCAAAATGAGTGTCAGCCAGAATTCCACAAAAGATGTGCGTTTAGGGCTTTGCTTTGTGAAGTGCTGGCAATTTCCAATGGTTAGTAAACTCAACCCATGAGCTCCTAGTCTGTACTGACTGTGTCACTTTATTAGTGCCATTGTGGCTGGAGGGCCCCGAGCCCCCCCATACAGTGAGCTCTTTGATTGCTAGAGGAGAGAGATGCCAGAGTATTTCTGAGAAGTTATGGGCCCACAAATGCAAGGAATATATCTTCAGCAGAATTTTCTCCTTCCATTTCCAAAGGGAATGTGCAAAAACAAGAGGGCTTTTCCTTGTCACCAGCTGCAGTCTTTGAATCTCCCCACTGCACTCTATTTGTGTATAGTGCCACATGGGAACAGAGCAGAGAACTAAGTCTGTGCTGTCAGTTTTGTTGAGGGAGGTTATTAAACCAGATGAGAGCCTGGAGTTCTTGTTTGGGTCCATGTTTTTTCTCAGGCAGCAGCCTGTGCTTTACCTGGGCAAGCTGTGGACAGCAGACCCAGAATATGCAGCTTCATGACAATTGTATTATTCTACTCCCAAAACATAATATGCCTGTGCAGCCTCTTATTAAAACCAGGAAATTTCCAGTCCTTCATGCTCCTCATAGTTAGCCCAGCTCCACACTGCATTTACATGGCACTGCCTCATGAGAAATCTTTTAATCACCGTGGCTGGATTAATGATAAAGGGAAGGTGAGATACGAGGTGTTGTGGTAATGCTTCAGAGGAAGTAGAAGTTGTGGAAATGATGCCCAGGGTTTTTTGGCATCAACAATGCAGTTTACTTTGGACAAGGACTTATAGCCTCTCAGTTCCTAGGAGTTCTGACTGCCAAGGCACCTGGAAGGGAGCTAGAGAAGCTCACAAAGTAATGCATCAGAAGGAAAAGAAAATGTGATGAAACCTTGGCATGTTAAAGCTATTTTTCCCCCCTCCTTATTCTCATGTAAGCTGATGTATGAACAAGAAATGAGGTCTGGCAATTTGTATATAATACACTGTCTCAACTCTTAACAGCATTCCAGGAAGCGCTTTTGGCATAAGTGGTGAAACTTCTGCAAGAGAAAATTATTAGAAATCTTTACTTGATATTAAAGATCAGCCTCAACTAAAATCTGTATCCTCCGAACTATACTTTTTAAGGATGTTTCAGAATTTGAACTCAGATCTGGGTCCTGGATTTTAATTAAGCAGAGATGCTGCACTGATGTCTCTATTTTGTAGCTTGATCCCATTTCTTATCTACAGTTTCTCCTCCAGCCTTCAGCTGATGTATCCAGAGCACTTAAAATAAAGCCTCAGGTCCTGCAGAGATGAAAGCATGTTCTTAGTTGCAAGGTGCCCTGTGGCACAGGTGTAATTGTTCTCAGCTCCAGACTCAGCCTTCTGCAGTCTATAGAGCTTGATGATGGATGTGTGCTGATACTGGTACCTGCAGCCAGCTTGAAGGACCAGAGCTGGGGAGTTGGACAGGGCCAGAAGCCAGATGCCACCTCCCATTGAATGGTGCTGACTGGGTGGCAGGAGCTTCCTGAGATCCAGCTTTACTAAGCCATCTCTGATGGCAGTTTCAGGGTCAGACCTGATCTCTTTAAGAAAGGATTTTCTTATTTCTTGTGTTTTTTCTCCTTGGTTTTTTATTATTTTTGTTTGTTTGTGGGTTTTGTTTCTGGTTTTCCTCTGTTTATCTGTGGAGCATTATGAAGAGGAATAGATTGGATTTATGGGAGATAAGTCTGGCCCTGAAGAGCTAAGCTGGTTTTTCTTGGTATTATTGAAAAGACCTTCCTAAATAGACTGGCTCATCATCTGAAGCTCCGCAAGGATCACTTCAGAGACCCTGCAGTACATTTCAATTCTCCTGAGACTGTGAAAAGTAAAGGCTGTTCCCCAGTTTGCAGATGGCCCCAGTATCAGACACAACAAAATATCACCAACATGTGTTGCTTGTGGGCTTTTACAAGTGGAAGACAAGTGAGTAAATTTCACTTATTCTTCCCCTGTAGTCAGAGGATTGGTGCAGCTTCTCTTAAATGTAGCTCAGAGTGAAATGGCTGAGCTGGCAAAGGTGAGAATCCCTGATGGAAAGGAGGGACATGGATAATGTTAGCTGGTGTGGGAGCTGCCTCACTGGCAGGAGAGTAGACAGAAATGAAGGTTATATTTTACCTTATAAACCCCAGTCCTCTGGGCTGTCCATCTCATGCTATCACTGTAGAAAGACTGAAGTACTTATTTTTTCACCTTTAGAGCTTCAGAGGAACTTAAGTCTGTATTAGAGAGCATCCATGAAGCCATTTTCCCTCATCCAGCGTTCAAATGGTGCAATCAAAATATTTTTCCTTTCTTTATGGATTCTGAAACGCCTGTAATGGTGAATATTTTAAAATTATATATATATATATATATAAGATCATTCTATGTAAATGTATTAAAAAAAGGAAATGTAATTAACATGAAGGAATTGCCTCAATAGTATTTTACACATCTGTGAAACTTGGGCTGATGCATGGAACTGTTTTTTGCTGCTACGTTTGCAGCACTGAGAGTGTGAGATCAAATGGCTTTTTGCCCACAGAGTAGCTAATTAGTTCTGGTTAATCTGTGGTGGGCAGAAGGCCTGAATGTGCCTTCCTGAGAAGAATCTTGTCCTGGGAAAGAAGGGACAAGACCAGGGGAGACCAGAGTTCAAGGGCTGATTTAGCTTTCTACCACAAGCTTCTCCCCAGACCTTGAAAATGCAAACAATCTACTGAAGCATATACTACCTTTCAGGCATGCCCAGGTTTTGCAGTTGTCCTTTTTGCTTCTCTTCATCTCTAGAAAAAAATGAATAAAAATCTCTAGGGGTGGGGGAGAGGCTGCAGCTGATCCCTATTTTGTTTAACCCTTGCTTGCTCCTAACTGATGTAAAGGCTTGGTGATAACTAATTCTGCTCCAAGCAAGGAATGGAAAACTTCCCATTGAGTTCGACTGGAGATGGAGTAGGACTTTAACAGCCCCAGAAAGGAAGGATGGCAGAAGGCAAGAACTTTCTGAGGGCTCCATCCAGGCAGTCCAGACCTTGTGCTTGCAGGCTCTAGTCCCCTTTGAAATACTATTTGCTACCAGGCTGAGAGAAGGGCTGGAAGTGGGACACTATGAAGAGGACTGTCTCCATCCCACTGGCCTTGGTTTTGTGATTATTTTTCCTGCTAGCTCTGATGAAGTTTTGCTAAGCCTTTTTTCCTGTGTGTGGACTTGCCTGCCTCTGTGCATGATTGTTTAAAAAAAAAAAAAAAAGAAAGAAAAACAACAGCCACAAAAGAAAGATGTTTTGCCAGGTCTCAGCCATGAGATTAAACTGGAGTTTTTATAAAAACAGATCTGTGCCCTAGTGATGTTTTGGAACATTTTATTTTTTTCTGGATTTGGTTTATGAATACAGAGCAAATGCTTTTGTCATCCTCTGACATGGAGTTTGAGCCCCTCTTTTGTTTTGTGAATGGCCAGGGCACTGATCTGTGTTTGTGTGGGCTTTGATGGTGGGGACTGAGGGTTAGGGCCTGACCACACTCTTTTCTGATTGGAGGTTATGGGAACTGCAGTTGCTCTGCAGCTCTGAAAAGGAAGTGAGGGCTTGGAGATTTCTGTAGAATTACTGTTATCTGAAATGCTTTAAAATTTTCAAGGGTAAAATAATCTTTTTTTCTTACCATTGCTAGTTCTACCAGGCTGAAGTTTCAGTGATGTGCAACCATATTCCTCCCATTTAGTGCATCTCCTGCAGAATTCTGCCTTGCCTGTGATGATGCAGAGCAGCTCAGAGTAGAGTATGAAAAAACTTTGTGATCCCTTGTACAGCAGAAGCCAAGCTGGAGAAGGAGAACTTACCATGAAGGCCTCTGGTGCATCATGTATGCACTTCTGTTGATTTGTAAAGGACAAGCAAGAACCTTAACAAATTACGAATTCAGTTCCTTGGCTCTCATTGACCCAATCTCAGAGCTGGAGCATGGAAGTGAATATTGTTATTATGTGTCCCTTATTCCATCCTGGGATCAAAGAGAGAGAGAGAAAAAAAATAGAGGTGTTCTTGTGCTTGCAGCCTCAGTGGACATATCTGCAGTACAGCTTGCTCACTGTTCTCCCTAAAAGGCAGATGAATCATCAGGTTAAATGAAATATTTTTTTTCCTACTCAGCAGCTGAACTCAGGGCTTGACTCCCTTTCCTACCTCCTTCATGACTTCAGTTTCCCTTTAGGAAAATGCCTGGGTTGTGCTTCCTGCTTACCATGGCAACTGGCATACAAATTGAGAGAGAAAACCGTGTTTGTTGAACTCTGGAATTGTTGTTAGCCAGAGCCAATTATTAGTGCTGTATGAGAAACAGTATTTTCCTATTCTTTGTGCCACAGAGTCTTGCAATGACTTGGCCTTAAGGCAAGGAGAGAATGTCAGACTGCCCCACAGCATTCCCATGGTTATGAAAATTGGACCAAAGGGACACTGCAGACCTGCTCATGCTCCAGTCAGCTCTGTGCCCTAAATCAGGGTGCTTAAACACATGAAAGTGCTTGAACACTGTTTCAGCCAGTTTCTTTTGCCTGCTCTGAGTAGGTTGTATTGGAAGCCACAGCTACAACACTTTGGATACTTTCAGCTAAGCCAAAACCAGGATTAAGCAAGTTCCCAACCTGGCTGTGAACCAGGAATCAACCTTACCCAGCACCAAGGAGCTTTTGACACTGGTGTCTCATGCATCCTCACTGCAACACAGGAGTCCAGCAGCTCTGGGCAGCAGGACATCCCACTGGTATCCCACTGGATGGGGCTAAAGGTCAGCCGGCAGCAAAGGGGAGGGAGACTGGCACAAGGCACCACCAGCAACAAAAAGAACAGAATCATAACAAGCCAAGACAGAGAAAGGCAGTGAGATTTCTGAGTTCGTTTTCTATCCAGACAGAATAAACTTCTCAAAGAACGTGCCTCACCACAATGGTAAAGGATGGACAGTTTCAGAGTTAAAGGTTAGAAATGAATGGGATCTGCAAAGCTCAGACCTGCCCAAGTCGTGATGCCCTCAGAAGTTAGACACAGTGTGAGTGTTAAACTTGAATGTTTGCCTCACTCCATAATTAAACAGGGTAGGTATTTTTCTATGTCCTACTAGCAAACTGCAGTGTGAGATGAACTACATTTTGCAAACCTAGACAACTCCTTGCAATTATGTTTGCAATTTGGGTCCAGATCCATCTTAAAATAGGACCTGTTTTCTTCCATAGCACATCTGCTGCAGAAGGTACAATTCTCTGTCATTTAAATCCCTTATCTGAAAAGACCAGGAATTATTTGAATTCAGTGAGAGGAAATGACTTAAAAAAAAAAACAAAACAACTTTGTAGCTGCTTCAGAAAGAACCACAAGGCACACAAACATGGGAACAACCAGTACTGGAGAAAGGAGAATAACACACATGATGATTATTCAACAGAGGAAGTTTCTAGATAAGTAAAACCCAAAAAGAAAAAAAAAAAAAAAAACAAACGCAACACCCAACAGCCACAAGATTGAGTTGAACCAGTCTGGAGAATATCAGGTAACATTTTCTTTCCCTCTTCCTTCATAGGAATCAGGAAGAATAAATCAGAAAAAATAATGGTCACAAACTGCTTTACGTTTTTTTGCACTGTGAAATAACTTACTTTAAACACCAAGGGTGAGACAGTGTAAAAGGACTACACTGGTTATTTACAGGTATTTTTTGAAGTGACTTGGCTTTAAAGTCTCCAGCCTCTGTGGCAGCCACAGTACCCTGCTGAAGGTGAGCATTGCTTTGGGAAAAATAGAGAAGTCCCAGATTGGCCCACAGTTAGCAACAGCCCTGGGTAGCCAGAGCAGCTCACTGCTCATCACTTGTCTCTCTTGCAGGGTTTATCTCAACCAGTGGTCGTGCAAGAACTGCACATGACCTTGCCTGTGATGTAATTGCACCTCGTGAGCAAGTCAGAAACACCCTCACCTTTCTTCCTGTCGAGGATAAACCCTCAGCAGTCATATTCCACTCCTCCCAAAGCAGGATCTCCTAAAGACAGATGCCTGAGATTACAGGGAGAGCTCTTTCAGGAGGTTCCCAGCATACCACACGTTGCAGGGGATTTCCCCAGTTGCCAAGGAGGGCAGGGCTGCCAAGGGTTGGGAGTAGGAGGATTCATTTATGAGCTAGTTTTAGGTCATTGGTCCCGATAAACATTTGCTTGGAATGAATCCCTGTTGTACGGAATGTGAAAAACTAAGATGCCAGGGCAGTGAGGAGGAAAGGGAATAAATCACCCAAGTCAGAAGATACTGAACACCACTGTCAGCCTGGTTCCCAGTTTTCCCAATGAGGTGAGTAGCTGGATGCAAGCATGGCACGTAATGGCCATTGTACGTCGTACATGAACTGGCAAGGTGAAGAAGAACAGGGCCTGAAAGGGTCTGTGCAAAGAGGTCTTGTGCAGAAGTGAGGGGAAAGGAGGAAGGGGTAGGAAAACTTATTGGAAAAATGGGGTTGAGGCACAAAATACACAAAGGCAGCCCTACATTGCCCTGTTTTCTGAAGGAACAGACATCTTCAGTACTGCCAGCAGCAAAGCTTCAGCAGTGTGAAAGCACCAGGTTACATTTCTGTGTGTGTGGGAGGGCAGCAGCTGAGGATGTGGGATTATCTGTGGACTGGAGGACACACCACTCCATCAGCTATGAACACAGGATGCTTCTCAGCGAGACTCTCGATTTCTCAGAGCTGGGGGTATTGCAATAAATTAATAACCTAAAATACGTTTGGTAACTCCATGGAGAATTGAAGTATGCTTTTACTGCCAAGAGAGAACTGTGAATATTCACACCTACAGAGAATAAATACACAGAGCAAATCTGCAAACAAACCAAATGACTTTCCCCTGCAGCATTTTTTTTCTTCATCCTGCCTTAGCAGGATGTCTTAGTCCAGCAGTTCTCATGCACACATGCATATTGCCTGCTCTGAGGACCACATACATCCATGCCTTCAAGAAGCAAACAGCTGAGAATGACCAGCATTTTTTTACAAGTCCCAGCTGACACATAAGACTGTTCACCACCATTCCTGTCACAGACTCCATCCCTTCCTCACCCTTTCCCTGGCACCCCAGGTAATTTCAGAGGCTGGAACCAACCTTCAGAAGCACAGCTTTTTCTGGTTATTCAGCAGGACTTTTCATGACCCTGATCAACATCATTCTTTCATCAGTCCAATCCTCTCCTTCCCCCTTAGCTCAGCCAGATAAAGCTGGGTTTTTCTGGATGCACTGGGGCATGTTTGGCACTTCTGCATAGATCCACCATTGCCTGGATCACTTGATCACAGCTTTTATTTTTTAGTACAAAAGTCATAAAGTACTATGGGAGGGAAAGGCTTAAGAAGCAGAAAGCAAATTTGAAGAACCCAAACTGAATTGACGTGAACTGCCATTAATTTCATTTGCTACTGGTTGAAGCAGTTAATACTGCAGTAGTCTATTTAAAGTATTCTCAGTTTCTCTTCTCCTACAAAATCCTGCAGCATTTTCCTCTATATTAAATGCAGTGCTGTAATCATACCACATTTAGATGGAGCAGAAAGGATCTAAGCAGAAAGGTCTGAAGCAAAAGACCTGAGGAGGAAAAGAAATTTGTTCTTACCTGCTTCTGTGGTCCTACAGTTTTCTCCAGGCAGAATGTCCAGTGACATCCATTTTCAGAAAGCCTTACTAGCTTCTAGAAAGTCCACAGCCAGTTGTTTCACCCATTTGCAGAGCTGCTTGAGTTTCAGAAAAAACCCAAGCAAGAGGCCCTTGTGCAGGAGGGCAGCTATCCAGGACGGCTGCCACGACCAAGAGTTATTGGAGGCATTTGGCTGAGCAAGGGCAGAGTCTCTGTGCCTGCTGTGTCCTTCCTGCCCCATTCCTCTCCTCTCTGCTGTTGCAGTTGGCAGAAATTTGCAGTTTCTGGCAAGTAGCAGAGAACCCAGTCCTTGCCATTGCTACTTAACTTTGGCAGATGCTGATTCTCTTTAAATTTCTTTACGTTTAGGTATTACTTAGCTTTCAGCAGCATAAACATAAAAACACCCAACTCTACCACCAAACCTCCCTCTCACTCCCTCTAAAACCAAACTCTAACCACTGACATACACGGTCTGCATGGTCAATCCATGACTTAAGTCTCACAACAAAAGTGCTGCAGACTAATTTCCTTATGGAATTTCTCAGAGTTCAGAGTCTCCAAGACAGTCACCACACCACTGAACCAGGGTAGTGGATGATCCATCAGGATAGTCAGTTCTGAAGGCACAGTCATACAGAAAACTCTTTCTGTGTTGCAGGGACCCATTTCTTCCTCAAACTCTTCACCCTTGTATCTGCCTCCTCCTCTCTCCCAGCACTCTGGCAAGGAACTGTTTGGCTGCTGAGTTTCTGTAGCACATTGCCTCTTGGTGCTTCATCATCTCTGTTATGGGATGTTAAAGCCTGTCATTGTCCTGCCCTACATGTCCCAGACACAGACCTTTATTATAACAAAGACACAATCTTGAACAACAGGAAAAATTCACTTCTACTCTACTTGTTTTAATTAGTATTTTGGTGAATATACAAAAACAAAGAATCAAGGCAGATGGCAAGCATCAAGATCTGAACCAGTACATCTTTGGAAGAGGCTTCACCTCAAAACACTCTACAGAGGAGCACATTTGTCACAATACATTTAATTACAGAAATGGTCACAAGGAAAGACACCAGCTCAGTCTGGGCCAAAATAAACAGCCTTTATTGAACTGAGTGAAAACTGCAAGCACTGGTGCAAGGACTGCATTTGGTTCAGTTAGCTCCTTGCTTGCAATTTTTTCACAAGAGTTACTGCCATTATTTGCCTTCTGTCCTACCTATCCAGGGATGTGGAAGGGGAATGACACAGGGGGTGTAACCATTTACACACAGGTAGCTGAAGCAAGAAGCACAGTAAACCAGGAGCATGAGCCACCTTTGCAAAGGCAGCTACAGCACAGAACCCCTTGTATTCTGCACAAATTCCAGCCTGTAGCTGTATGAAACCTTGTGCAAAGTACATAACAGATTTATTGAAGGAGTTACTTCTAAGCAAGTGGAGCTTTTCCTGGACTGGCACTTCTGAAGGTAGGAGCACATGCAGTAGTTTCATCAGTGGCAGGAGGTAGGCTTGCATATAGGCAGCATGTTGCTGAGGAGTGAGCTAGCCTTTTATTGGGCTTGACTAGCAACAAACTTTTTATCTGTGACATATTTTTATTGCTGACACACTTAAATGCTCAGAGAATCTGCCTTATTCTGAGGCAAGGGTGACAGAGACCAGCAAGAGAAGCTGAACAGTAAAATATGACAGAGAGGTCTGCAGTCTTCTCCCTTGCAGCATCCGTCCTTGTTGGTCACAGGAGGTTACAGTTTTGCTCACTTAGCCATTGCTGGAGCATTATAATTTAAATTCAAACTAATTTTAGACAGACATTTTCCTGCAGCAAGTGTATATGGACATTTTCTTTTCTGATGTCATCAGAGAACAAATCAGATCACTTTTTTTCTCATCTTATGCTCCAGGATTTCTTGCATAGTAAAAGAAGGATTGTACCTCAGCCAGGAGGCATTAAGGCTGCAGAACAAGGGGCAAAGCAGGGACAAGAAGTTTCTTTCCTGCAGTCATCAGTTCTTTGAATCAAGTTTTTGGAGGGGCAAAAGTATATATGGGAGAGGTAGTGGGAAAACTTCAAATCCTCCGTGGCCTGAGGAGAATGGAGCGGGAGACAAACAAATGCAGTTTCACAGGGCTCTTCATGACAGCACTGAGGACACCACGCCTTCAGTACTCAATTCCACTCCAGTAGAACATGGTGCCAAGGAGGACGCAGAACTGAAATGACAACACTATTAAGTTTCTCTGCCCCCCATTTCCTGCTCTCCACCTCTCCACCAGCCCCATTTAGTCCTACTGGTAGGAGAGAGCAACAGAAATCCTTGAAAAGCAAAGCCTGTTCAGGCAGAGAAGGCTTAAAGTTTTTTATCTGAAAAACTACAGAAACTACACAGTAAAGCAAGAGGATATGTGCAGCTATAATAACTATTTGACTGTATCACTCATCTCACTGGGGATTGTCTGTCATGAAGCTGCTGAACCCTGAATTTTGAATACACTCATACAAAATCTTCGAACTACAAACTGAATTATCTATCATGATGATCCAATACCCTTCACAAAGAAGCACCTGCAAGTTGTGTTTGCTGTGTTGTGTTGCTGAGATGGCAGCAGGTCGCAGCAGACCATGGAATGCTGGAAGGCCATCTAGTTCCTCACTTTGGGAAACCAGAATGGAGGGGAACGTGTAAATGTAGCTCTTAGTGGAGCGGGCTGCAGGCGGATTTGTGATGAATGAATGATGATAATCCATGGACATTTTGAATGCGTCAGTCCTGTCATCCACCTCCACCCAACTGGGTGTGGAATAGCAAGAGAAGAGAAGAGGAAATAAAGGCAAATATTAAGTACTTACAATCCAGCAGAGGATGGCAAAGCCAAACCAGGCAACACCCCAGGCATGTGTGTTCACTGGCCCAGAAATAGCATCGTAACAACCCTGAAAGACAACCAGGAATGACTCAACACCAGCACTGAGCCTGTGCTGCAAGGTGGCAAGCTTGTTCACCCCTGCGAGACACTGAGGTGGCACGCTCCTCTCCTACTGCAATTTGGGTAGCTCAGAGGGTCTCAAGAAACCGAGCCAGAGCTACACTCCTGATTGACAACTTGCAGATAACCTAGCTGTTGTTTCTGACTCCAAATACAAAGCAGACCCATCTCAAACACTTCAAGGGCAACTTGCTGTGCCATCCACTTGCCAAGTACTCTTAAATAACAAAACACAGTTGACAGAGAATTGACCTCCAGAATCAAGAAGCTGCAGGCAAATTTGGAAGCTTGAATGCCTTCTAGAAATGCAAGCTAGTGCAGAAGCTGATGCTCATGACCCAGCAACCTAGTGTATAGGACATGATGGACTTAATGCAAAGTTCTTCCTTGAGGAGGAGAGCTGCTGATTTGCTCACTCATGTTGTATCCACTCATCTTTGGGCTAAGTTTGATTTAGCTACTGTCCATCTACATGTTAGAGATGTCACTTCTTACAAGCGGCTTGGGAGATTTTGCTCTACATCAGGAAAGCCTTTATCCTAAAAACATTTCCTATCCTGTGTTCAGCAACATGGCCAGCACTCTACAGGCATCCCCTCTCCTCCAGAAAGCTTTTGAACACCTGTAGCTTACAGTGAAGGAGAAAGGCTATTCATGATCTCTCCCCCTTCCAGCAAGGCACTTTTGACTGACATATGCTAACTAGAAAAAGCAGAGATGATCTTACATTGCTGTTATAGTAGCCAGGCACTCCGAGTTTGCAGCCGTCGAGGTTGAGGGGAAGCCCCTGCGCGTCCAGGACGCAGCACGTCCGTGGCCAGGGGTAGTCGGCGTCGCTGTGAGTCAGGCGGAAGGCAGACGTGTACTCCTGCCAGTCGGAGGGGCCCCACACCCCACAGCAGTGGTTCTGCAGGGACAGGGAAGGGAAGGGACTCTGTGGGCCCAGGTCACGGCCCTGCACATGTCAGGACTCCGCTTGGGCACTAAGCACAGATTTATGGCAGAGATTTTTGAAGTGCCTGCCTTTGACAGTCTGCTGTCTGATACATGAGCTAAAGGGGGAGTGTGTCAGAACTTTCTTTAAGGTTCAAGGCAGATGCCATCCTCTTTATTATCCAGCAGCCCCAAGGAGGCCTTGAAATTCCAGGCTTGCAGAGCATTTAGTAATTAGTGACTTTTCAGTGTTATTACCTGAAGCATGAGTTCATCCCATGTCTTTGTGACCTCATTGTCACTGTTATTGGCTGGATCTGACTTCTGATATCTCTCCAGCATTTGCTTCAGGAAGACCCCTGGAGTGAGCTAAAAACAACAAAACCCCAACAGAGAAAAATGCAAAAACTATGTAAATAAGTGGCCATGTAAAGCAAATACAGGGTTATTCGGGGAGGATTTGTTTTCTTGTCTCAGTGTCCTGCTGGAGAACAGGAATGTTGCTTCTGCTGTGGTTTTACACACAAGAATAAAGAGCAGGATTTGAGGAGCAGGAGCAACAAAGGTAAAGATCTCAAGCAGGCACTACTAGATGTAGAGCACAAGAGCTGTGCAGAAGCTATGGATTGCATTTGTTATGTTGGAACTAAAGCACCACGAATAATTTCCCTCCCCACAGTATCTCCAATAATCCATGTAATCTTTCCCTCACCAGTAACACTGCCTGGGGCAACGCTGAAGATTTGTCTTCTCTGTGTATGATAGATTAATCAGTCTGTAGCTGAGAGACTAAACACTGCATTGATGATTCAACTAACCCACGCTATTATTTCCTTAACTACAAGGTTGTAAACATTTAAAAATGTTAAAAACAACAAAACTATGTTAGAAAGAACAAAGTTATTTCTTTGATTAGAATAATGATGTTGGAGCGTTCCCTTGTGGGGTTGTCTTCTGCTCAGCAGTAGTCCTGTGAGTTTACACCGTTTTATCACATTGACTACGCTGAACAGGATGACTGTGTGCCCTAGAACTTGTGTTTCCCAGCGCAGTTAAAAGAATACGAGAGGAAAGAAATACTCACGGAGTCTCGGTGAGTCGCTGCTGTGATGCAAGAAGCCATTTCAAACGCAAAAGTGATCAGCATCAGAATGATGTACTGTGGGAGAAAGAGAGCAGAATTAGTTCTTGGAGAAACAGTTCAGCAGTTTTTTCAAGATTAAGCCAGAAACCCTGCTTGCTGCAAAGGTGGCCAGGCTATCATATTCCCTCTCACCCAGTCTGAATGTTCTTGTAGCCTTTCCTTGTGCTTGTTTCACTTTGCAATCTGCTTTCTTGAAGGTGAATGACTGGAATTGTTCTCCATCTCACAGACAAGATTTCATCAGAATTTCATGGCACTAAGACTTCCCTGCCTCCATGGAAAATACTTTGTCCTCTTCTTTGTTGCATCTCATTGGCAACCTATGTTTGCGTCGTGTCCTTTCACTTCCACTTACCAGCTATAAGCTTTTCAGCAGGAAGCTGTTCACTCCTAGCAAGACAGATTGTACACTGGGGAAAGGGAAGGTGCAGCTTAGGGCATCATTCAGATCCTCCTGAGTTTTCATCATCAGATTTCCTGAACACTCTTACACTGTAAGCAAAGACCTTTCATGAAAACGGAAGGGTCACCTCTCATAGTCTCTTTCACTCTTTCTTTTCCCTTTCCAGAATCCCTTTGACATTTCCCGTCTTTTCTTTGGCATTCTCATGTATCTGTTCCTCTTCCCACATTTTATATTGTTCTTCTCTGATTTAAGGCATTTTTTCCTACTTTCCCCAGCTTCTGTCCCTTGTACCCTCTCATATATCCTAAACCAGTGCCTTGGGTTTCAGCCAAGACACCAAAATTCAGAGGTAAGGGAATTCTATTTCCTCAGCTGTTTGCTGACATATTCCCTGGCCCAAAACTTCAGATCTCTGGGTGCCTCTTGTCTAAGACAACCTGCAAGGCCACAGTAATCCATGAGAGAGCTCATTTCAGAGTTTTCATCTCTACCTGTCGTTAATGCAAGCACCGATCAAGTTTTACCACTGCCAAACTAAATGACTAAGACATTGTACAGAGATTTGTCCACATCTTAACATTGTCCTTGGCTTATCCAAAGCTCTGTCCCCACCCCTGTAATTTCTGCCTGCCTGCTTGATGTCTTATGTTCTCGATTGCACCAATATTTGGTACCCTGACACTTACGAATGCCTTGTACAGAAGTCACTGCTTATCAGCTCTGATATCACTGAATGGTGTATGACAGCTGAAAAGCAGTAAGGGGTGGGGAGAAACAAGGATCTAAACCACATCCCAGCTATATGTGATTGCACAAGGGCTCCTGCATTGCATCAGGGCAAGGTCAGGGTCAAGCCACTCAAACCTTCACTGTGGCTACCTCCATTAATTCCCTCAGCCTGGTTTGGGAGCTTCTTGTGCATGACTCTTCACAGGAATCACCCTCTGGGACACTGCAGCCATGATCAAGAAGAACCTTTGGCTCCTTATCACAGCATGAAAGCTGTCTTTGCTCACTGGTTGATTCCCAAGGTGACCAGGGACACTAAGGCAGCATTTGTTCAGTTTAGCAGCAGTAGGAAGGCAAATCTTGCTACACTTACCACCAGCAGCAAGGTCCTGCTGGCCTTAATGACTCCAATGATACCAAGGATGGACAGCGCAAAGAGTGCAAGGCCAACAAAGATGCCAATCCAGGCAGCAGCGTAGATGTCACTGTTTTCTGCGTCTTTCAGCAGAGGGTAGAGACCATTGGGGTTAGACACAAAGTAGATACACTCTGCAGTCAGGGCAATGCCGCACATCTGGGAAGTACAAGAAACCCATTAGATCAAGGATCCCCGAAGAAATAGCAAAGACAGAAACAGGTGTAGACTGCTTTCTTTTCATTCAACTTCTTGCCAAGTGGAAGCTACTCAACCCCTCCTCTGCCCAGCTTTGCAATCTTTTGTATTGGGACTTCTCAGAAGATTTGCTTTCACATCTCACCTAGCCTTGGTCTGAGAGGCCAAGCCTAGGAACTGAGGATGTTAAGAAAGAATTCCATCACTATGGAGGGAGGTGGCTGGAAAAATGTTGGTTTGCTCTTTCTGACAATTCTAAGGCCTTTCCCCTAGCACCCATCTTGGTATTGTGGATCTGCACCTGCTGTCCCTTTCCCACCCAAATGATCATCTAGGAGAACTCGCCTTATCCTCTTCTTTCACGCTATTTATGTGTGGACTTCACATGTGAAGAGGGAGAACTGCTGTTTTAAGAAGTGTCATACTGGAAGGAAGCCTCCACCCATACTTGTTCCACTTCACTTACCCCAATGACCACATTCCCAAAGACTAACAGACCCTGCAAGATGTGTACACAATCATCACTTTTTGCCATCTTTAATTCTTCATGCAACCTAGGAAAAAACAAATACAGCCTTCAATTAAATCACCAGTACAATATGCCTCACTCAGAAACACAAACTATCCATGAGGAGCAGGATAGACAGAATTTGCCAGCCTATCTGTACACCTCTCATCCCTTGCTTTATAGTTCTTTGGAGGACACTTCCCCAGGTATTAATCTGGTAACTCAAACTCTCCCTGATACCTGAGCTAAGAAGACTGGGACCACTCTGGGGGCAGCTGGTGTCTTCTGCTCTCTTTTGGGTAGGATTTTCATCGTCACAACAGCACTCACAACAACCTCAGCTCATGGTGTGTCATTTCTGCCTGGCCAGAAACACCGGCTACATCCGGATGGAGACAAGTTCAGCACCCTCACCTCATCCCTATTCCAAAGGAGCCAGCTCCCCTGGGCCATTTTGACCAGCACCACCATAGGACTGAACTGGTAACCACAGTGCTCCGGCTGTATCCCGCACACACCTACAGCACAGGACTTTGCTAAGAGTAGCCCCATCTCCCACCCGTGCTGGGAATGGGAGCCGAGTCCCCCAAGTCAGGTGTGAGGAAGGAAGGGAAGGAGGGAGTGGGCAGCTCAGGCTGCAGTTGGCTCATGGGAGCCAGGCCAAGTAGCATTCCTACTGAATTCCTGAGAGTGCTATATCCTGCTGTCTAGAGTCAGGTGCCCTGCATCAAATTCATCCCCTTCCAGAGAGAACAGCATAAAGGCATCAGTCAGAGATGTGAGACCTCTTAGAGGAGGAAGCTTGGACACCAGAGCCCACCAAGATTTTCTTTCAAAGGGATGGAGCACATGTGCATGGAGGGGCTAAGGTGAAAAACCCCAATCCTAGGACAACTGCATTTACCAGGTGGTTAAGAAAATATAAATCAGGAAAAAAAAAGGCTGCAGTGAGCCCAGCTTGAGCAGACAACAGGAAAAACTGCTTGAACATCCCTCTTCTGCCAGAATACCTGCACTTGTGCCTCTCTTTTGCTGGGGCCACTGACTTCACAATTCTTCAAAGAAGCAGTTGGGACACATGAGCAGACAAAGCTGTGAATGAAGGGGAGCTTTCTGAGGAACAAAGCATTGTGATACCTCTCTAACAATGCCACCTCCTGCCTCCTCAGCAGCTGCCCTTTTTGGGGTACGCAGGACTTCCAACAGTGACAGATGAAAACCAGGCACTTCCTGCCACTCTTTCTGCAGTGGTTTGAGGGTTAGGCATGCAGACATCTCCAGTACTCTCAGCATTATATCTGCAGAGTGCCTAGGTAATTTTGTATGATAGTATGTGTAGGAATTTTTAAATAATATGCGACCATTATTTTAAGTTGAGAAGATATTTTTAGTCCCAGATGGGTGTTTGAAGGCCAGACCCAGGATACATGAAACTGCTCTGTATTTGAAAATGGCAGGCTCATGAGGTCAACCTGGATCTCTGTCCCAAACTTCCTGACTCGCCAGGGTGTCTAGGGGCTGTCTTGCAGGTCAAATCTGAATCTGAGCAATGTTCAGCCATGTGTTCAATAATACAACACTGCAGAGTCTGCCAAAGCTAAGATGAATCCTGGTCCTCCACTCATCTGAAAGCTGAAGACACCACTGCCTGGCTCATGGACCTATGTGCTGCAGACTCCAGAGATGTTAAAACAACCCTTTAGTTAGTGCCATCTAAGGGACATCACAAGCCAGGCAGCAGTCCAAAAAGCGAGGAACTCTTTTCTGCTTGAGCACAGGTACTTGAACTCTGACTGCTACATGGAAAGGCGGGTCTGCTCCAGTTGCAGTGTATAAAGCAAGGCTGAGTGTTACCCTGTTCAGTGTAAGGACAGCTCTCACACCTTGCACGTGGGCTGTCCATCCAGCCCAAGCTCTTGCTGCTCCACAAGCTGGCTCTCTTCTCCTCCTTGGTGGGCAGAACCTGGCTCACTCCTGTCTCCCCTTGGGCAGGTATTATTGCAGTCACATTAGGTGGAGAAAGCAAGCCCCTTCTCTTGGGGGGCTCCTATGTCCAGTGGGCTACTATGGTTGTGAGGAAAGCAGGACACAGTCACCACCACAGTTATGAGCTGGAAAATGGCAGGTTTCCAGACAACCTAAGGTTCTCCAGTACCTTAACTAAGTTCAATGGGACTGCAGTGCAGGGGGAAGCAGAGAGACCAGGGAGAGGAGAAGGGAAGGAAAAAAAGGATTTACTCTAGACCTAAAAATCACCAGTGTGGTTTGCCATATTTCTATGAGTTGTTCCTCTGCCTCCAAGCAATTGGTGCCAAAAGAATTCATTTCTTGTTGTCCACTTTATTAACGTGTGCTACACTGGTCAACCCCTTGTCTGACCTCTTCTCCCTTGCAGGTGGTCCACTATCACCATCGGAGATGAGAAACCAGGCAGGTGCTCCAAGGCCATGCCAACAGCAGGGCAGCTGGAGAGCCAATCCCCCAGCATGTCCCAGAGGAGAAGCTGTGGGAGACTGGGAGCTTTCCTCCTGCTCCTCATGCCTCGGAGGCGAGCTGCGTTCAGCAAGAGCGGATTGCGCAGCGCTTGGCACAGGTACACGGCTACAGAGGCAAGAGGCAAACTTGGCTGGCGTGCCCGAGGCAGGCTGTGCACAGATGTGTCTCACAGGCACCCCCGGCTGGGACAGTGGTGGGCAGCCCTCCTCCCAGCCCCCAGACACACAGCTGCCAGCAACCTCTGCCCACGGACACAAATGCATTTGGAGGTAGAGGAGCCTTCTTCCTGGGCTTGTTAAAATTTGTTTTATGACCCAAATGCAGTTTCCTGGGGCTTCAGGGAAACCTCTGAGGAAATTGGAGCTCCAGCTGCAACCATTAGCCAAAAGTTCCACATAAAAAGGCAGCTAGGTCCTGGAATTTCAACCTTGACCTGGTGTTCCTTAGTACATCCTAGAAACCTTGCAATTTACATGTGACCTATCTAGGTCTGAGGTATTCAATTATCACTACCACAGATTTTGCTCCGTGCTCTAAGCAGCTTTGGAAAGCAGCTTTTGTTGCTGTCATTGTACCAAAACCCCCCGTGTCCCTCCTGAGGCACATACTTCTTACTCTTCCTTGTGACATTCTGGTCACAACCAGTACAACTGGTTGTAACTTCTCCTCTCTCCTCTCCCCTGACACCCCTAAAACACCCCTTACACTCATGGGGGTCCAGCTGAGCCTGCCAGACCCCAGGAGAAGCGATAGCCTTGCCTCCCCCTGGTATCCCACAAACTGCAGACAATCTATTATTTCCATGCCCTTGAAGCTTTCTTGACTTCCCCTTGCTTCCTTTACTCTCAGTATCTCTGAGACCCTCAGCACAACTGTGGGAGATGAAAAGGAAGCTCTTTTCTGCAGAGGCTGACTTCTGTCCTTGTATTTTAGGTGATAACCTTATGCAGGCTTTGAAGGGATGCTCTTCTGGTAACAATTCCTGGATTCAAATGGGATTTGGGGTTTCTTGTGCACCCCTCACACACACTGCGCTGGTCAATCTTTTGAAGCCTCCACACCTTGTTTCTATAGGCTGGGACAGGATTTCAGTGGCCTTACAGATGAATTGCCCCTTCCTAGCCTTCCTCTACTCCATCTCTAGCCAAAAAGCCAATGGATAAGAATTCATTTGGCAATACCCAACACAGACTCAGGTGGCCTTTTGATTGCCTTGCATTTTGTGCTAGTTGTCAAGCACTGTGATAAAGGGATGTCCTGAAACATCCCTGTGAGCATCATTTGCTTCTACACCCCTCTCCTGCAGGTTCCTCAGCACGGTGGTGAGGCTTGCAGGGGCTTCACATCACCCCTTGCTACCTCAGTTTCCCTCAGTCCCTGCTCAGGGCGTTGCGTGCTCATGCCCTGGTGCAAGGAGGCAGAGACAAAGGATGCATTTGTTTTATGACTCACGGGCTCTGCACCACTCGAGCGCAGCTGAGCAAACTCGGCCTTTCGGCAGCAGGATCCTGGTCCCTGCCCGTGCAGCCCTGCGGGGAGGAAGCCTGGGCACCACCCCTCCTGTCCAAGCCCAGCTGGAGAGCATGTTCCTACAGGCAGGAGCAAGACGCCCGGGCTAGCCCTGGGGTGCTGATGGAGGGAAGTCATCCAGGCGGAACCGCTGCCAGCGGTGCTGTGCCAAGGCCGGTGCCGGTGCCGTGGGAAGCCTCTGTGAGCCACAGACCTGCCCACACCCAGACCTCCTGTGGACCCCGATGCATCAAGAAATAAACTTACTTTAGGGGTTTTGTTAATTGGTTATAATGGAAAATTTAACCCCTAAGGGGCTTAAAAAGGAAGTATTTTCCAAGTGCTTGGGACACCTTGAGAATTACACGGTTTTTAAGAGGATGTAATTTAATACATTAATAGTGAATTGCTTGAACTCCGCTGTAAGAAGCTGAATGTTTTACAAATGTCAGTTCATCATTTGTTTACTTATTTTAAAGCAAACATCTCCAGTGGACACAAACCCATGCACTCCTCCTGCCCTGCTGGACTTTCCCCAGAGCTTCACCTGCCCTGACATGCAGCCACCTCTGACAGAAAACTGCTTGTGCGCTGTGAGTCAACCACACTCAGAAGTGGAAGAGACAGACAGTTATTTTGTACTACCAGGGGAGAAAAATAAAGCAAAAACATAGCTCAGCATCAAGCAAGGGTCACAGACTAATTAAGTTTCCTTTCGAAGAGATTGCTATGAAATGAAGCCTGTGTGAGCAGTGGTGTGGCTGGTAAATCATCATCAAGCATAATTACCTCAGAAGTAGAGCTGAGAGGTAGGTTTTCCTCTCTCCTTTATTAGTTTAGTGCAGCCAAAACAAGAGGATTTTTTATACTTTCCTATTTTTCCAAGTGAGGGGGAACTACAAGATTGTTCTTCCTCTACAACGATTTTTCCTTTTTTTTTTAACACTCAGATTTACAACAGATTTAATTTTTCCATTCTCTCCTCCCCAGTCTTTAGGAGAAAAAATATGAAACAAATTAAGAGAACCATAGAAAAGACACAGCCTGAGGTAAGAAAAATTAAATACTTAATAATTTCCTGCGGTTAACCTTATCCAGGTACCAGACTCCCACACACCAAACACAGTCCAGGGACTAAAATAAAAACCATTAAACATAAGAGCTGTCTTTTCTCCTAATAGATACTTATGGCTCACATGCCTCTTTAAGAGGAGGACCATGACCAAAGCAAGGCACTCACCGCTCTCTTCTCGTGATGCTTCCCAGCAGAAATCCCAACCCACCTGCACAGCTGAAAAGGCCCCTTTCTCCCACCTCCGCTGCTCTTTAAAGAGCCCAGGTTGCTTGAGGAACGTGCTGTGTGATTGGTGGGGTGCCCATCACATGAGGAAAACGTTTTTTTCTAGCCAAACCTGTTCCCCAGTCCTCCTGGGACCGGAGGGTGTCTCTGATTCTTAGATCATATCGGAATGTCGTTGTGCTGAAAACACAAAGCTTTAAAGAATTTCTATTATTATACTCTCAAAAGGGTGGATGAGTGAGTCACTCATAGAGGTACTTGAACTTTAAGGAGGATGGGCAAGTTGGAAGGACGTAAATATACAAGGATTGCTGGATCACTGTTTGAACATAAGCATAAGAAGAATGTGTGGAATAGAAAAAGAAAGTAAATTAATTTTAATGTCTTAATTTAATTATGCAGCATGGGGAAAATCCAGTGGTTTGGGTTGGATCCATTTTTGTTTTATTCAGCTTGGGATTTTTTTTGGAAACAGAAATGTAAGTGTTGGCTACTCTGCAAGACACTGTGGAGGACATGAAAAGTGGGGAGAATATTCCATTTCCTTGGGCACTCTGGATCTTTCACACTGTCAGTCCTATTAAAATGGAACAAAGTCAAGCATATATATATATATATATATATATATATATATAGCCCTGTGATGAACTGAGAACAGCTAAGGCTGAGGAACACAACAGAAAAGGAATGTCTCTCACCTTCCCCTCCCTCATTCCAGCACAAGTTTGCCAAAAGTCATGATTCACATTACTGGTGCCTTGAACATGTCTCTGGCAAAAGAACAGGTGGTTGTACTTGTTCTTCATCTGCTGATGCAAAAACCAGCCAAATAAATAATGGGCTTGGGAAGATTAATGGGAGTTCCATTATGTTAGAGCCCTTCACAAGTAAAAATAAACACAAAAATAACATGTATATGTCCTATCAGTGGCCATCCTGGCAAATATTTTGTGTCAAATTAGTGAGCAATAGTTCTAAAGTCTTATGGATCCCTTGGTACTTGTAGACAACTGAAGAGGGATCTGCTCTCCCATGAGATGTGTGTGAGATTTAACCCTGAAGAAAGGATAGTACTTCTGGCATTTCCCGTTCCATGAGGTATCACAGCCATATGCAAAAGGAGACCTAGCCATTGCAGCCAGCCTGATCTACTAGAAAGGGACAAGAAAATAGTCCCTTGGTCCTCAAGAATACAGATGCAGATTTGTCTAGACTTATATGTCTCAGACCTCCTTGCCCACTAATTTTACTCTCTACAACCCACGCAGTCAATTTTGGTGCGGTTGCCACCCTGTATTTTGGCAATGCTGGTAGGACAAGGTGTTTCACACCAGCTGGTGTCCTGGGCTCTTGGAAGGCAGGGTCCCATCATCGTTGTTGGACACTGAGAGCAGCTGGCAGGGGAAAAAGCAGTGCATCCATCTGCTGAGCATCACAGCTGGGCTGATCTTGGGGCAGTGATTAGACAAAAGTCTGCTGGGGTAAAACACCCCATCACATCTCAGCTGGGAGGAGAAAAGAGGCTGCAAGTGTGGAAATACTGTCTTGGGAAAACAAGACAAGGAAAGAGATGAGAGGGAAGGGGAAGCTGGCAGTGAAGTTCACAGTCTTGCCAATCACCAGAACTGAAAATGGCTGCTGGAAGAGAATGCTGGTGCAGCTGAACTCTTGCAGCTCTGTAGCCCTGATCAGGACACTACAAAAAGCTGTTAGAGTGAATCCTTGTTTGGGCTGGAAGAGTGGGTTATGCTGGACTGGGTAGGGGTCACCCTTCAGCTGCCATCACCATTTGGCTCTCACAGTTTGTTAATCTGGTTTAGAATCTGGGTAAGAACATTTTTTAATGATCTCTGGAGAGAAATTTGATATAGGAAAGGAGAGGGTTGGGATAGGGGTTTAGTTTGTTTCTTCGCACTTCTTCTGATGTGTGCCAACAAGGTCAGACTATGAGTTTACATGAATGCCTGTGCAGAGCAGAGGGTCAGACAGAGATCTTGTCTGGGGAGGGAGCACAGTGGGGCTGACAAGCCAGTGCTGGGAAGCCCACATTCCCAAAGGGGTACTTCCAGTGGGGTGCCTGTAGCTCTTTTAGCCTCCCCTGTAGAACTGTGTCTGTGCTGGCCTACTTCAGATGGACCAACACTTCTATACAGCCAGACCCAGACATATGTGCAAGCTCTTGCACTTGTGAGAGCTCCAGACTCCTGAGTGTGCACACCGTGCACAGAACCATATGTGTGTACATGCAGAGGTACAAACCCCTGCACGTGTGTGCTTTGTGTAGCCAGCCACAGGTCCACATACTTGCACACATGTGCTGCAAGTAAGTTAAAGGCAAAGTGGGACTTGGGAGTGAAGACATGCTGCCATTTGGGGTTTCATCTGCAGGGACAGTCAGATGCTGAGGCCACGGCCTGGCCTATTTTCAGATGAAAGTGGAAAATTAAGGTTCTAAGGAGATCTATCACTTGGTTATTGCAACGTGCTCAGTGGGTGACAGGGCAAAGTTAGAACATGCCTGTCAGAATGTATGCTGTGTTTATTCAAAATTGGCATGGAAGGCATGCTGGAGGATGCCCAAAGTTGCTGAAAAGAGCTGATTAGATATTGTGGTTAGTTCCAGTGTGTTGGTTCCACTCTTCACCTCTAAGAATACTTTCCCGCCCTCCTGAATCCCTTGAATTTCTTCTCTCCATAGCATGGAAATAATGATTTAAGGCTGAGATAATATGAGAGGGAGGAATTAGGGAGGAAGCAAGCATGCAGAAAGGAAAAGGAGCTTGTGGTCAAAGCAGCAGACTCCCAGGAGTCAACTCTGTGCCCCTCTCGTGTCAGTGTCATGGTGGAGCCACTGCCATCCACGAGTAGGAGGCTCCTGACTGCATTTGTGTTGATGCACAGTAAGATCAAAGCTCACAGCTGAGGGACCTGGCTTAGGAAATCCCTTGTCTCTACCGATGTGTCTTCAGTGTTGGCCAAGCCCATGCTCCCATGCACAGGTTCAGCTTGACACACACTGTTTGTCCCAGGGAGGGGACGTTTTTAATGATTGTCCCTCCAATGTAAGGTGGCAAGTTCACAGCAGCCCTGCTAGGAGTGAAGCCAAGCATCCCTGTTGCAGCATGCTGCAGAGGGGCTGCCCATCAGTGGAGGGACTGTCACCTTTCCTGGTGGAGTCCTGACCTCATCAGCTGGGTCAGCAACCTCCTCCTTGAGGGCACTGCTCCCAGTGGCCCCAGCCCGAATTCTTGCCGCCCAGCTTTGCTCCTGCATTCCCGGGAGGGCTGTGAGCAGCTGCTTCCCAGTTTGCAGTTTGACCTTCCTTCCCTGGGCCAGATTTGGGTTTGAGGCTCATGTCTGCCACCCAAGCCCTCCACGTGCCATGGCCGGGAGCCAGCTCCTCCCCGGAGTAGAAGGGAATTCCTAACGGCTGCCTCCTCTCCCATCTCAGCGCATCCGCACAAGGGGTGAGGATGCAGGCGGTGGGGACAGATGTCCACTGTGCCTCTTCGGTTTGCAGCTGGCCTGGCCTCCTGCCAGCCTTCCCTCCCGCCTCCCCAGTCGAGTCGTGTCTTTTGCTACAGCTGCCTCCCCCTTTTGGCAACATTTTTGCCCTTTTTTGCCACTTCTATACCTCACAACCTCAAGAGAGAGAGGAATAACCGTGGGGTGCAGAGAATAAATAAGTGAACACCACCTAGTGAGATCAGGGGAGAGCAACTCTGTCTCTGAAATTGTTTACTAAACAGTGCTGAGTGTGAGGAGACAAATGGCATACCATGAGCAACAACTATGGGCTAATTATAGTGGGTTAGGATAAACCACCAGGCCACTGGGCTGGCCACCCCAGCTAAACCTGCCAACATATAGGCTGAAAAGCAGAGCTGTATGTATATATTTAGTATGATGTGGAATGCAGTCAGTAACTTCCATCTGAAACTTCAGCTATCTTGGCAAAGAGCATTACAGAGAACACAGATAGAATCACCTTTGTGATGTTGGCAATCCTGAGGTTTTGCATTTAGCAATGAATATGGTATTGCGCTCTTCATTCCTAAGAAGAGTGCTTATAGGGCACACTCTCAAGGACCGGGTTTTTAAAATATTTTGGGTTAGGAGAAGGATGCACCTTATCTTTCCAGTTTTATAGGGTACTTCATTCATGAGCTTATCACCATGTCTGTATTTTGGTGTTATTAAAACTTGCAGTTTTGGGTGGTTGCATAAAGCCCAGGCTACTGGAATCATGAGATTGCAGGAAAATCTGTACTTTCAGTCTTTCAGAAGAGAATGCTTCTCCTGACATTGTGAGCAAGCAGAAAGGACAAACAACTTGGAGAAAGCTGCTCTATCTGGTAAAGAACAGAGGTCAGGCAGGGAACTGCTTCCCCAGGGAGTTTTGGACTAGAGCTCATAGTGATATTTGCATGTCTGGGTAAAGGCAGTAAGAAATGAAATCTCGGTACTCTGCTGCTAACAATTAGACCAGCTGCTTTTGCTCCCTTCCTCAGTGGTCTCAACCCAAAAGCCTAGAGCAGTAGTGGATTCTCGTAAAGATTGATTTCTATTGGCTGGTACTACTGCTAATAAAGGAGACACTCAGGGTGCCTTCTTGTACTCACTGAGAGAGATTTGGGCTCTAATTCTGACCCTAAGGATGTCTCTTACTCTGCTGACTATGAAGGAAATTTGTAAGAGAGCCCCAACACACTGCCAAGGCAAATTTCTGCAAAAGAAAATCCAGACTGAGGTATCTGCATCTTTGAGCTGCTGATCTCACCCAGGCCTTTCAGCAACCCACAGGTCACATTTTTGTACACACAAGAACCAGAAGAGAAAATAAGCACGGAGGAGCATGGGAGAGTGCAGAAGTCAAGCTCTGCCCTGACTCCCCTCCCACCAGCAGGAGTTTCTCCTGGCAGGGAAGGGGAGCCAAGCCCAGGAGTGACGCTCCACAGCCAACACCCTTGATGGCATAAAGAGGCCAGTAAACGGGACATGGTGTTCTCTTGCATCTCATCTTCAGATGAGGGCAGGCCAGCTCACTCTGAAGGGCAGCCTGGCCAGAGGCAACCACAGAACCACAGAATCATAGATTGGTTTGGGTTGGAAGGGACGTTAAAGATCATCTAGTTCTGACCCTCCTGCCCTGGATGCCACTCACTAGACTAAGTTGCTCAGAGCCCCATCCAACCTGGCCTTGAACCTTTCTGGAAATGGGGCATCCACAATTTCTCTGGGCAGTCTGTTCCAGTGCTTCACAACCCTCTGAGTAAAGAATATTTTTTCCTAATGTGTAATCTAAACCTGTCCTATTTCAGTTTAAAGCTATTGCCTCTTGTCCTATCACTACCTGTTTGTATAAAAAGTCCATTCCCCTCCTTTTTATAAGCACCTTTTAGGTACTGGAAGGCTACAGTGAGGTTTCCCCTAAGCCTTCCCTTCTCCAAGCTGAACAACCTCACCTCTCGCAGCCTGTCTTCCTAGGAGAGGAGCTCACAGGAAAGGATCACAGGATGACAGAAATCTCATTGCGCCTTCGCAAACAATTGCTTGAGATTTGCAAAGATCTTTGGCAGGTGAAAAGACTTCTAAGAAGGCAGAAATTTTCTGCTTGTCTTTTAGATAGCTTCTTTAAAAGGCTGTCCAGGGAAGATCTGCTAGACAGACCCTCCTGTATACGGTGTCTCTGTATTGCTCTTGGTTAGGAAACCTGGCCTCTGAACGGCTGTGTATGTCAGTGTCAATACAGCCATTAGGATGCGGTCCCAGCTCCCGAACGGCCTTGGCACTATGATGATCCTTTACTGCTGTGGGTTCAGTTGAGTTTCCCCCAACAGACTGGGAACAAGCTGTTCTGTCTGGATCTAGTGACTGCATTGTTCTTGCTACACGGTAAAAAAACCTCTCCTCCAAAATCTGCTCTGTCAGTCATGAGCCAGAACATGCTTCAAAGAAGAGGCCTTGTTTGGGAACATTTACTGCTTGTTTGAAAGGGGCCAAAGAAACTTTTTCACATTGATTCCAGCTTACTACTGAATGGTGTTTGGGGATACCTCATTCCTCCCAACCCACTGCTTGCCTCCTTTGCATTAGCTGCATCTGATACAGGAGGCCACAAAGGGCTGGCAGTGGAGCACTGCCATCTACATATGGTTGCCTGTCAGTACCCAGCTCCCAACACACTTGCTGCAAGCATATGTCTCATTTATCTCAGCATTTCCACCATCCACCTTGCCAGAGGGCTGGAACACCCAGCAGAAACAGGGAGGAGAGTCAATTAAGGCTGCATCACAAGAGTTTTGGCAGCGGGAGGAATGGAGAATAGCAGAGGGGTGTTGGCTGGTGCAACACCGCAATGGAAACAAATAACACCCACCTTGGGCGAGTTTATAGTGCTCCCGGGGTGACAGCCTCTGCCTTGGCAAGGGCGTGGTTGATGTCTCACACCAACTCATTGCTTTAACAGAACTGTAGGCACCGTCCAAAATTCTTCCACTGAAACTCTTTCAAGGTTCCAGTACCTAACTGGAAATTTCACTGAGAAATCTGAGAGACTCGGACCCTGCCGTGTGCCTGGGGTCTGACTCAGTCAAGACTGTACCTGGGTTTCAGTTTCAGGTGGATGACGCATGAGCTTGTGCTTTAGGCCATCGAGCCCTTCTACAGAGACCTTTTTGCCTTTGCTTGTAGCTACTCCGTGGCTGGATGCTAACTCATGCCTCTGAATAGCCTTTAGCAAAGGCTCAGCTGGTCTGTGCTGCCCTCTCATGGGCACACATAGGCGAGGTTACATTTTATTCTGTTTTCTTTTAGTTAAAGATGCTTTTTAACCTGCTACTCCAACGCTGTCTTTTCACATGTGATTTCTGAAAAGCCAGGAAGGCTTAGAACAACTACTAAGAGGTCTGTGGAAGCTAACTAGAAAAGGTATTCGGTCTGTAGTTGTGCTGGACCCTGCTCAGCTTCTACCATTCTAAAGGGCTTTGCTCTTCCTTTACAAAGATTTAAACATCTAATGGGAAAAATTAAAGGGAGCTGTTGTTAAACTTCTCTCATATGTGCTCCTATCTGCCAAGGCAAACATATATTGGCATCATGGCATCAAACCACAGTCAAGGAGTCTCTCAAGATAGCTCTGTTGTGCTACCAAGGATTCAGACAGCAGGGCCAAAAGCTGAGTTGTTCAATGGGCAGTGCTTGCTTTCAATACTGTGGGGTTTCAGCAAACTGGCAACGCTGTCCTTCACTGAATCTCCTTGCAAGGAGGCAGGATACTACGCTAGACCCAAGGGTATGCTTAAACAATAGTGGGATAGAGCTGGCATTGATCTACTTTTCAGAGGGACTGTGGTGTTCATGATATTTATGTAAATTTGAGTCACTGTCAAAAAGCTTTGAGTCTCTAACCATTCGCCTGCACGCAATACAGGCTCTCCCCTAATCTCTACTCACCTGTCCAAACTCCAGAGCTCCTCAAGGTGGGAATTGTTTTTCTTCAGAGGCTGGTATGACATGCGTTTTTTCCATTAACAAACAACTGCAGTATTACACATCCCTTTATTCACCCGCTTCCTGTTTCATGCCAGAAGTTAAGCTGAGGGACAGGAAGGAGGAAGGACAGAGGTCACTTCTTTTCCTTACACACACCCTAACCCTAACATGGATCCTGCCTCTCAGGTAACAATAATTTTTGAGGTTGGAACACATGATTCTAAATAAGGCATTTGCGTTAAAGGCTTGTAAGTTTATGGTGAAATTTCCATGGCAAGTGTAAACTGAGGGTTGCACTCCCTTAGCTACAAAGCTCCCTTTTATTTTGAGAACTGTACTAGATAGCTGTGCACCTTCATAAGTCTGGCTCTGTGCAGCCCTATGTTTCTCCACCTCTCGCCTCTTTAATGATAATGAGAAAGATGCTCATTTTGGTCTCAAAGTAACAATGTCAGAAAATTAGTCCACCTCATTGTTGGTTTCTTTCCTGGTATTACTTCACTGCAGTTTAGGAGATGACACCAGCAGTTTCTCCTCTTTTCTGCCCTGGAAGATAGTTTACCCCAGACTCCTGGATGAATAAGCCATGGGTCCTTCCTAGTGCTTGAGAGCAATAAGGTCTGTGACAAAGGAGGGTGAGCTATTCCCATCTGTGAGAGGAGTTGCATGGGGAATTGAGATGATAACCTTGAGGGAGAAGAGCCACTCCATTCATTCATACCAAGAATTTATAAAACAGATAACTACTGAGATGTCCACAGTCAGTTTCCAGTGTTGAATTATATATACAGAAATCTCTTGCATCTGCTTCGCCTAAATTCATTTGTTCTGCAATAAAATTCCAGCCCACTGCCTTTCTGCAGGAGATGATGAATGACTATTCATCCAATCCATGTCTCTTCAACAACTCAAAGTTCTTCTTTCATTACTGTATGTCAAACTGTGGCCATGAGCTTTTGGTGATGTTGCTACATCAGTGTTGTCCATAAGGACGGTCCCCAAGAAAGGAATGTAGCCATGGGTAATAATGTCTGACCTTAAGGAAATGTTTCTTCATTTTCTCCTACATTTCATCTGGATTAAAGAATAGTTAAGAGAAGTTTTCCCTGGAATACAACCTGGAGGCATGTCAGACAGAGTTTCATCCATTTGCTACAGTATATTCCCTTTCCACGCACTTCCACATTATCCAGTCTTCAGCTGGAGCTCTCTTTAGCTAAGCTTTTTGTTGGACTTTACCCAGAGGTTATTTTCTTCCATTTCAGACATGAAAGCAGTTGCTGCTGCCTACTATGAGTTCCACACGATTGTGAAACTTTGAAATCAATGGCATTCAACTAGCTTAAAGTTGGTGTTATGTAGCAGTGATTCATATCCAGTGAGTCACAATGAAATGTCTCATGCTGTAAGCAGCTGCCCATTGAAGGGAGATCTTGCCTGTGCCCTCCACCTAAGAATCAGAGCAGAGTCTGTGTGAACTTTTCCAAGGATTTTTAATCAGCTCTTACAACATTTTTTCCCCCATTGGTTAGAAGCAGTACACAGGCAACGTCAGTATTGCTTGGGGCAGCTAAGTCTTTTCAAGTTCCATACTGAGATGGCAGAAAAAGAAACTGAATTTTGGTTCAAGTGACCTATTTTATACTTTCCTCCTGATTGGCTCCTCTGCGTCCTGCCTCTGGAGGTGCACAAAGTTCACAACAGAAACAGTCTGGGCACCGTAAGATCATGCCATTTGGCAGATGAACTGGCTGTTGCACCTCTGCGCCTGCCCATGGATGAACAAAAAAATGTCTTCCTTAAAAATAATGCATTTTCTCAGTACCCAGCTCATACTGCAGAGGAATCATCCTTGGGAACTACAAACTACCTCCAACTTCCACAGCTTCCACTTCATGACTTATCCATTAGAAGTACACAGAAATACACAGGTGTGGTAAAAAAAACCCCAAACCACCCATTCTAAAAGAATGCACTTCAGTGCACAGCCATTTCCCTTGTGGAGAGGAGAAAGAGCAAACAACAGATGTTAGTCACGTTGCTTAGCACTCTGGAGGGCATTCAAATGTGCTGTGACTAGTGTGCTATAAGGACTTATATGGAATAGTTTCGGTTACACATGAGGAACTGCTAATTCCTTCTGAGCACTCAAGGCAAGAAATTTAATGACAGTTTAATGTCATGTTGATAAATGTCCACTTACAAAGAAGAAATAAGGATCCAACGGTTTTGGAAAGAAATTGTGGAAAAGGGACCATCACTCTGGAAGTAAGACTACAGTAAAAGTTTCCATTTTAAATCTAATTTTTCTTCTTTTTTTTTTTTTTTTTCAGCACAGAAAAGCTTTCTTATGCACAAAGAGCAGTGCCTTAATGTGAAGTAGATTTTTTTCCTAGAGCTAGAGTGTATTATTCAGAATAATTCTGAAGCAGGTCAAAAAAATGCAGCTGTGTGACCCTGCCTTAAACATTCTAATCTGCAAACATTCTGGAGGATGCTTTTGTGTTTTCATAAAATTAGGTTCAGTTATCTGAGAGGCTTGAGGTGAAGGAAGTGACATTTCTCCTTAGCTCATGATAAGATCTCCAAGATTTCTGGTCAAAGTCTTTGATGAGAGATGATACACCCTCCCTCCCCTGAAGTCTGTGACCACTGAAGGATTGTCCTTGGCCCACTGCCTTCCCCAGTCTCATGCCATCTACACATGCTAACTCCAGGCCCACAGAGCTTGTCCTGGGTACAGCCTCATTCATTTCTAGAAAACTGCTCCTCAAAGGAGGAACACCTCTCTTTAGTAGGAAGAAACGAACAGAAAACACTACTTCTCTTTTCTGAGAAACAGCCAAGACAGACGCTCTGTCTTATGTGTACTGGGGAGGACTTCTTGTTACAACACAGCAACTTTGTTAGCATGAGATGAGGTGGCCAGGCCACCAAAGGGAAATTGTGGCCCTGAGACTACTGAGGAACACGGGGTACGGCCTCTCTTGCAAAACTTCTGTCACCTGTAAGAAGACTGCTTTCCAGCTCATTCCAACCTACCTGAGAGAGGAATTAAGGATCTCCCCTTGCATAACTCCCTTAATCATGACATGAAGTTGAAGGCATATACTTATAGTCTGATAATGTATTACAGGTCAAAAGCTTTTTGTAAGTAAGAGAGAACAACAAAATGCAATACTCAAATGTCAGAGGCAGGAAATATACAGTGAAGACTGTACCCCAAGGCACCCTAATCCTGTTCTACAACAAAATTCAAAGACATGTCAGCTTCTCCATCTCCTGGGACAATGTGCTGACAAATGACCGTGGAGATGAAAAGGCTTCAAACACTATCTTCATCTTCCATACATTTCCTGTTCCCCAGAGATACATTAGGACAGGGCACGTATACACTGTTTTTCAGCCTAATACATTTTTGGTCAAGAATTTGTAAGCAGATCCATCTCAGATTCTCAGTGTCAGATTTTTCCAGCTGCTGGAGATAAGCAGGGATTTCAAAAGCATCTCACTGCTGCAGTGGGACCTAGACGCCCAAGTCTACATTAAAGCTCTTACAGAACCAATGAAGATTTAATCTGAATCTCGAGCCATCTTTACATTCACAGAAACCTTGAAAAATTCCCTGCCCTATGAATGACAGGGGTGCTTACCTGCCTCCAATCTTGAAACACATGAGTTAACTGATCCTTTTTGAGAAACTCAGATAGAAACTCATCTCACACATGGAATTTGCATGCTAAATACTTGCCCTCTTTTATGCCAGACTTTTGGCGCCCAAACTGTGCTGTGTAGAATCACACAACCCAGTCATCATACATTTTTTTTTTAAAAATAGATAGATGGAAGTTTTTATGGTGTTCTCTTCATAGCCACAGAGACAGTCATTTGGGAATACACCACCATTCATCAGGAAATTAGAGCACTTGCCTAAAAAAGAGAAAAGCCTGTAGTGACATAAAAATATTTCTGGCATCTACTGCACTCAGACAATCTATTAAGCCAAAACAACAGTATGCTCTGTTGCACATTTTCAATAATTGTCAGGCAAGAGACAAGAAGAAGTTTCTTTTACAGGGTAGAAACACACTTGGATAGTATGAAAACAAGGATTGTAAGTGTTTCAAAAATCAAACACAGTTCAAATGATGTGTTTGCGAAATGTACCTTGACTCTTAATTCTCTGGGCTACCAGTGCTTGGTTTTGGTTTGTTTGGTTTTACTCACCTCCCACATTCCTGAGTGACAATGTTTTCTGCAAGCATAAAGGGTGTGTGCAACTGTTGCTTTACTGTTCAGGTTATACACTGTATTTATAATAACATAGGCAGGGCAACCCCAAAGAGTGGTGATCAGTGTCCAGCAGCGATGATTAAGAGTGAGCCAGCTGTACCCAGTGTGTGGAAGAGGCAGAGAGACAGCTTCTTGCGTTAGAGGAGCTCTGGGGGCAGTGGGAAAGCCCAGACACAAACTATCAAAGTATTAGATAGGCATTGGTGCTGCTGCATAACTGGACACGGCAAGCCACCAATGCAGCATGAAAAAAGAAGGCTGTGGGTTGCCGAGGGCTGCTTTTTAACTCTACCTGCTTTTGTCCTTGCATTGTCTGAGCTGTGAGGTTTCTCTGCACAGAAAGGCAAAGTCTGGAGTGGCCTAAATATGAGATTTATGCATTTATATGAATAGAAGTTCAATAGACCTGCTTCTTCAAGATGTGCCACATGTGCATGCAGATCCATGCACACTTAGATCTCAGTCTGTGATTCCAAACCAAAACCTGGTTGCAGGATTTAAACCCAAGGGGAAGCACAAGCATACAAAACAGAGAAACCAGGCAAGAGACAGACATGCAGATCTTTCTCAAGTTATTGCCAATGACTCCATGGTGCTGTGAAGGCATGGTGGGGCAATACCACAACAGCAAGGTCAATGGGGGCCAAAAGGAGCGCACAGGGCCTCTTCTAGAAACACCTACGCATCTTTGTTCACTTCTGATAGTCTCTCCACTTCTGCTTGCCTGGCTTCTATCAAAGACTGCACCTGGGCAAAAGGAAAAGAGTCATTTGGGAGCTTATTTGCTTTCACACTGATGCCCAGAACTGACCTTGCCATTCCTCTGGAGGTTTTGTGCTTAGTACACCATGAACCCAGCAGCAAACCTCAAAGGTGGTGCCTCTCCTGACTGACTGTAGGGCAATGAAGGAAGACACTCACTCTTTTCCTCTGTCTGCTTTCTTTCTTTTAACCTCCTCCTTCTCCCAAGAAGCAACCCACACCTGTAACTCACTCCCAAACTATTGTCTCACTTCACTGACTTTGAATTACCTGTGTTTTAATACTCTGTATGATCAGCAGAGACAGCTCTCTTGAATAGGGGGGTGTGGGTAGAAAAGATGCTCCCTCCCAGTTTAGGATAGAGGCAGCTAGAGAAGGGTCAGAGACACCTCTGTCATTAAGCTTCCTTCACCTCTCAGGTAATTCCAGGGCACATTCAGCCCATTCTTCCTCCACCCTCCCCTACCTTTCCTCCCTCTCAGAGCACACATGGTCCTTTGCACCCCAGGCACTCTGCTGCTGCCTGTGCTTTTCCTCCTCCCAAGACAGCAGATTCACAGTCAGAGAAACAGTCCTGGGCTGACCATGATTCTGGTGTGCTCAGCAGAGCTGACTCTGTCCCCACAGAGCCCCAGCAAGGCACCCTACCTCCTTCAATATGAACTGCAAGGGGTCGTCAGGCTTATGGAACAGCAGTTTCTCTGTGATATCCTGAGACAGAGACAGACAGAAGGAAAGAATTATTGATCCATGGATAGATGGGTGCCTGCACTTCCTGTTCCCGTGCCATCTGCATTTTAAAAAGCAACAACCTCTTCAGACACCAAAGATGATCAAGAGTCTCTTTCTACTGCTTTTTCTTAAGTCTATGCTTAAGAAAGAACAGGACAAGGAGAGTTATGGGGAAGGGATAATTTGGTTCAAGCTAACTTTAGGACAACAGTCTCATGTAAGCCTCTGGAAGGAGATGAGAAATACATATTTCACCTGAAATATCTGTAGAATTTTATGTTCCTCAACATAATTCATGGCAGCTTGATAGGGGTCTCCAAAAGCCTCTGGATTCTCCACTGATTCAAATGTAATCTCTGCTGCTGACAACACAGTCTCAACGGTGTTACTGCCCTCCTGTGCGGATTCAGAGGTGTACATCTTGACTTTGAAATCTGGAAGTTCACCCACAGGTGATCTGATCTCAGGTGAGCTTTCTGTGGATGCAGACTACACAATGAGCAGGAAGTGGTGCTCAGAACGTGGTGGTTTCTTGACAGCCAGCTGGTCTGCACACACTGGCAATTCCACTACAGATGGCTGGGCTGCAGATGCTGGTGCTTCCACACCAGGTAAGTCATCCAGTGATGGTGGGGATTCAACTATAGGTGTGTGGTTCTTAGGTGGTTCAGCAGCTGGTGGTAGGCAGATTCCTCCACTTCAGATTCTGAATGATCATTGAATCCTTGCTACAATATTTAGCAGAAAAAGAACAAGAGTATTTTAAACATCTGTCTCCACAGACTAGGCACAGCACATTACACCATCCTCTGCAAACATGCTGCAGCCACACTTAAAACATGCACTAATAGGGTTTATTTCTGTGACTGACCCCACCTGCACCTCCGGCATGATCCCAGGAACTCAAGCTCCGTCCCAGGCCTTCAGAACTGGTCTGAACCATGCAGCAGTTGTACCTGTGCCTGATCCTCACTTACTCACTAGTTTTCCTAGGGTGACTCTGAGTGTATACTCTAGGCAGCTTTGTCTCTATGGAAGTCCTTCGGATGGACCCCAGACCCGACTCATGACCTTTCCTTGCCCGTGGCTGTTGTGAGCCCTCTTATGTGCACACTGCCTGCAAGGTGGGTGCCCTCAGCTCCTGCCTCATTCCCTGCTTGGTGTAGCTCCAGGTTTGCTCCCTGACAGCGGCAGCTGAAATTCATGCAGGCTTTACCCATCTACCCCTTAAGCAGCTAGCCGTGGGCTGTGCTGTATCCATGCCCCACACTCCCATCCCTAGACCTGTGACTGAGTCCGGGCAGTCTTGCCCTGTTTCCTTCTCCCATCCCGAGCCCCGGTTGCTGCAATGTTGCCCGAAGCGGGGTGCTGGAGGAGGACCTGCGCGCACCCCCCTGGAACTGGGAAGGACGGCGCTGTTCCTGGGGACAGCGGGTTGTTGACAACGGGGTTCGCTTCGTGCAGAAGGGGGGCGGCGGGAGGCCGGGCCGGGGCGCTCGGGGGACAGGCGGGGGGTACAGCCAGGGAAACGGGGGGAGCGGTTCCCGGCCGGGGCTCTCCCTCACCTGCCCCCGGCTCTGTAAGGAAGGGCAGGGACGAGGCGGGGGGTACAGTCAGGGAAACGGGGGGAGCGGTTCCCGGCCGGGGCTCTCCCTCACCTGCCCCCGGCTCTGCAGGGAAGGGCAGGGGGCGCTTCGCCCCCCGCCGGCTCCGGCTCTTTGTGCCGCTCGCCGCTCGCCGTAGCCGGGGGAGGTGGGGTAGGCGCGGGAAGCCGCCGCGGTTGCCGGGGTAACCGCTGTCGCGTGCCACGGCGCGCGGTGCCGCGGCGTCACGCGGGCGCTGAGAGGCGCGCGGCCATCTTGGGTGAGGGCGGAATGGCAGGGCGGGGGGGGGATCCCGGAGTTAATCGGTGGGAAAAACCTTCCGAGATTAACGAGTCCAGCCGATGACCGAGCTGCACCATGGCAGCTGGACCGTGGCAGTAAGTGCCATATCCAGTCTTTGCTTGAACATGTCTAGGGGCGGTGACTGCACCACCTCCCTGGGCAGCCCATTCCAATGTCTAATCACGTTCTCTGTGAAGAAATTCTTCCTGATGTCCAACCTAAACCTCCCCTGGCGCAGTTTAACACTGTTTCCCCTTGTCCTATCGCTGGTTGCCTGCAGAAGAGACCAACCCCCACCTGGGGGTTAATCTGTTTACAGGCGGTTGTAGAGAGTGCTTAGGTTCCCCCTGAGCCACCTTTCCTCCAGGCTAAGCATCTCCCAGCTCCCTCAGCTGCTCCTTGTGGGACCTGTGCTCCAAACCCTTCACCAGCTCCATTGCCCTTCTCTGGACTCACTCCAGCACCTCAATGGCTTGTAGTGAAGGGGTCCAGAAGTGGGTTCGATTCAGAAGAGACAGGATTTGAGGTGTGGTCTCCCCAGTGCTAAGTGCGAGGTGAAAATCACTGCCCTGGTCCTGCTGCTCACACAATTCCTGATACAGGCCCCCATGTCACTGGCACTGGCCTTGGTCCTGGCTCTGGTCTTGGTTCTAGTTTTGGTCTCAGTCTTGGAAAAGGACACGTCAAATAGCTTGTACGGGGAAGCAGGGAAGCAAGAGCTAGGGTAGTAGAGTGCCGAGAGAAATATTTCCATGTACATTGATGTGACAGGTACCTCCTCCTGTCCTCAGTTTTACACAGATCCAGACAGTTGGTGTTCTGCGTGATGAACTTCGTCAGAAAAAGCAAATAAACAGACTGCCAGTTTTCCCCAAAGAGGAGATGAAAGAATAAAGATAAAAGCTGTGCTGGGTTACCACAGTAACCAGCTTCTGACATATTCTGGTTCATGCTCCAGTCTGACAAGAGCTGGGTTTGAAACAACTGGCTGTAACTGCCATGGGGGCTTATGGGGATGAGAGGAGGGGAGATGCATGACTTCAAAAGCTGTTCTAAACTTACAGATGTCACTTCCATTCAGAGCAGTTCACTTTGTGTATGTTTTTCAGGTTATGCCATTGGCCTTTTAAGAGAAACATCTGCCTCACTGCTCCAGTAGCAGGTTCATGACAGTGCTGTCCATACCCTCAGCCACGCCGACCACTCAGATCATCTTGCACTGGAGCACTGCTGTTTGCACTGGTGGGATGCCAGGTCATTCCCTCTCTGATCACTTCTTGCATCTCCCATTTCTCCATGTGCCAGTGGTGGTTCCAGGCAGCATAGGACTGCTGGCTTTTAGTAACTGCTGGTACAGTTTTATCTGAAGGAGGCACCTTGACATCAGTTGTGTGTTAGGGTGGTTGTGCTGAGCCATCCCAGTGCGGTGTTCTCCACAGTGTGCCTCCCTGCAGGGCTTCTCCCATGGGTTTCTCCTCTCTATCCTCCCCTGGACGGGTCTAAGCAGTTCTCAGCTGCCTGCTGGCTTCACATGGTGTCGTGCTGTGGGTAAATCTCGAGCCCCATGTGTTCCTTTCATCTGTGCCTCATTGGTAAACAGCAGATATCTCCATTTCCAACCCCACAGCCTACTGCAGGGATCTGGCTGCTGGGTCTGGAAAGCTAGGATTTTGCACAGGGAAGTAAGATGAATGACTCTATTAAATAAACATCACTGCTCTGTTTATTCTTTCAAAAGAACAGAAAAAAAAAGGCAGAAGATGCATTTTAAATGCATTAAAAATTCTGAGCAAAATAATGCCTTAAATACAATGCTCATGTAAGATAAATCACATGGCTTTTTTCTACACAGGCACATGGAAAGCAAAAACATATTATTATATCATTATTTATATGGCACCATATGCTAAGTCTGGAACTTAAAGACTTTGAAATAAATAAGAAAACACCAGCTGCAGATTAGCAATACACTCCTTTATTGGGAGTCACTGTGTAACTGTGGCTATCATTCCTGCTGTTAAGTTAAAACTTAAATAAATTGTCAGAGAAATAAGATAGCCATTAGAGATTCAGTGTCTGTCTCCTGGGGATGCTTTTTCTAACAGCTGTAACAAAGACCTGCTGTTGGTTTTGTCCTATCTCTGTAGTAATTCACTGCATTTGTCCCTGCAGTATCGCACAGTTGTTCAGTAGAGATGGTTGAGCTGCTCACTATAAATAATGTTGGTTAACAATGCGGCCCCTTTTGGGTTAATAAATTATGCTCCAACCACTCTTGAGCCTCTTTGATTGGTTTCTTGCAAGTCTGCAGTGGAGAGTTGGAAGAAATCACTTTCCACAGTCTGTTTACTTTGAATATTTCTTCTTATTTTATTGAGCTGTAAATATACATATAAAATAGCCAAATCCTTAAAATGCCTATCTCCAATTCCGTTCACCTCATCCGCTACTTGAAAATCGTAATGAGATGCATGGGACGAAACATCAGCAAATTTAAATGTCATTGCTTAAAGGGATAGAGAGCCTCGGTCAGCACCAGGCTGGGGGGTTTGTCCCCTTCCTTTGTCAGGATTTGCTGTCCCAAGCCGGGGTTTACCCCAGGCTGAGGCTGGTGGCCGGAGCAGGGAGCTCACCTGCCGCATGATCCATGACTGTGGCAGCCCAGTCGGTACCCACAGCCGGGGCCTCGCGGTTCTCTGGGTGCTGCAGCCCCAGAACTCTCTGACCTGTGGTGTTGCACAGTTGCAGCCAGACATAGTCAAAGCCTTCCTGAGCTCTGGTGAACAAAGAGCAGCTTTAGGTCAGGGACCAGTGATCAAAAAAGACCCCAGGCTGTGAGTCAGAGGCTTGGGGTCCTTGGAGATACATCTGTGCTCATCTGTCCTGACCGTGACTCTGTAGGGGTCATGAGGCTGCCCTGCACATTGGTTCCTTACCTCAGTAGTGGGTTAATAGTTCTGCCCTCGATCCAGAGGGGTTTTGAGAAAAGAACGGGCCGGGAGGAGAGCAGGAGTGCAAGAGAGGGAAGAAGACCAGCTCCTGCATGAGGTAGAGGGCTGGGGTGCAAGGGGAGGAGAGGTGGCTTGGGCTGCCGATTTGCATCCAGACTGCTCCTGTACCAGCAAACTTTGATGTGGGTTTGCTTCTGGCACCGAAGAGGAGACTGTACCCAGGTGTCTAGGCTTGTACAGGTGGCTCTGAGTGTTGGTGTGCTGGCAAATGCAGCTCTTCTCCCAACACTTCCTGCAGCTCGGGCTCTGCCCGCATTTCCCAGCAGAGAGCAGCAGAGCCTCGTAGCTGCTCGCAGGCCTCGGAGTGCGGCAGCCTCCCAGCCCTTTCTGGCAGCGCTTGCCTCCGCAAAGCACAGCAGTAAACCTTCGCTGAGCTCGCAGGCATGTCAGGCCTGTCAGGAGCATTGGTGTGGGCAAACAGAAAACACATGCTCTCAATATCGAAGATTCGGGGCTTTCCTGAAAACCAAGATGTTTGCAGAAACCAGCGAGACCTTTCTTGAAGGGGTGTTCTCTGAATTGTCTTTCTGCTCAAAGTTTGCCAAAAGGGAGTGCCTCAATTATGGCTTCAGAAAGTGGGGGCAACAGGATAAATAAACCCCTTTCGTAGATGACCACACGGACTAGGTGTAACCCCCTGAGGTCTCCTTCAGTCCAGTCTTTGGCAATGCAGGAAAGAGACATGTTATTAGCTTCTGTGTATGGAAATATTTGCTTTGGGAACTTGTTTAGCCGACCTTAGATTTAACCCTTTTTGTTAAAAATAAAGTTTCAGCTGATTCTTGTTCCCTCATTTGTAAAGCTGCCAGGAAATGTTACTGGAGATAAAGGTGAATGAAAAAATTGGAATAAAGCTTCTTTGCCAAGGTGTCAAAACAAATTAATTTGTGTCTAGTTTAGATATGATTCTCAAGGAAACAGGACTTTGTTTCCTGTTTGGAAATTTACCTGCTGTTCCCATGGGATTTAAAGAAGTCAAATTTGGGATTGTATTAGAAGTTTCTCAGCAGTATTAACTGAAACAGCTTTTGTCATTCCTTAATTGTCCCACTCTAGTTCCTGAAACTGGTATGATTTTATACATTCTCTTGGAAGACAATCACAGACCTTCAGGGAGACCCAGTCCTTGTAAGGCAGAAGGCTTAAGTTTGGTCTCACCATCACATGGCATGAGAGGGAGGGGATGCTGTGTTCTGGCTGAAGTCCACAGTGAACCCTCATCCAATCCTATCTCCATCAGCTGTGAAACCCCTGAAGGAAGGAAGGGTCCAGACATGGAGTTCAGCTGATGGAGGATGGAGCCTGTGGAGGATGCTGGCCATAAGGACAGCAGCTGGGTACTGGGAAGACTGGTTTGCCTTTTGCACCATCCTGCGAACATGGCCTCATTGCTGTGCTCCCCTCTGCTGTGAACCCATCCCTGGCACTGGAACGGGGAGGCAGGCATGGTACAGGAATTTGGAAGGCAAATGTATCACGCAGTGACAACAAGGCCCTGGATAGCCCTGTCAGTATGTCTCTCTTGAAGAGGCTGGGATCCACAGATGGTTGTGAGGGCTTGTTCAAAGTCTTGTGGCCAGAGAACCTTCTTCATCTTCTCTTCCCCACACCCCCTTATTTGGCCTGTATGCCCAGCTAATTTAAAATATGATGCAGACCACCTTAGCCCTGGGGTCACTCAGCAGGCCTCCAGAGCCTCCCACCACTCACCCTAGGTAGGATCTGTCCCTCTTTATTGACGCAAATGATACTTTGTCTCTGAATCGTAGCTGTTCGTGGGAAAGGTGCAATTAGCTGCTGCAAGGAGCCAGGCCTGTCTGCCTTCCCTTGTTTAACAGAGTCTTTAATTAAAGACCCCCTGATGCTAGAAAGGCACATTAATTATTCATCTGAAAACATTTACATAGAGTCCCCCGTTTCCCTTCTTCAATAAATTATCAGCTTCACATCTCCATAATTCATCGAAATGACTAAAAATACATTGTCTCAGCCTCCATCACCTCCCTTTTCACTTTGTCTATTCCAACTGTGATGGGTTCAGTATCTTAATGTGAAGGTCTCCTACTGCTCTTAAGTAAAAAGGGAGGATGGAATATGAGGGAGAGAGGGAGAGGGAAAGATTTGTCCCTTGATGGTAGTCATACAGATGGCAGTAATTTTTGATTTTTTCTTTCCCACAAAACTGGCATGATCCTGAGGTTAGAAGAAGCTCATTGACTATTTCTAGTAAGGAAAAATCCATTGAGAGGAGAAGAAAAGATATTTCCAGGGGCAGAAGAGGTCTGGTTTGCTCAGGTGTAGACAGCCTGTGTGATCCTTAGCCCAGCAGTTAATCTCCCTAGATCATCTCTATACCTCACCTGTAGACCAGGCTAGCAGTTCCCTCTCTGCCTGGTAGAAGGATGCTGCTTTACTGATTAGAAGCTGTTCCAATATAAGTGTGTGAAAGAGGAAAAAAACAGATAAGCTTAGGCAGAGGGAGAAGTTTTGTGGCAATTCACAACGAAGATGTCACTGCAGGGAAACAGGCAAAATTCACTGCAAATGGTTTTCTCCAACGCATTTCACTTTGTGACAAAGCAAACTGTCACATGAGAGAGGACAAAAACCAGTCTTCTGAGGGCTTGTTCACACGGGGAGTTAAGACAAATTAGTGTGAGGTGTGAGGTAATGTGCAGAAGTTGAAGTGCACTTAACCTCTGTGTGGGGGCTCTGATACAGAAGGAAAATGGCCATGGTTCACAATGGTGACAATTAAACAAAAGCAAAGCAAAGGTCACTTTATCTCCAAATATCCATGCAGGGCTTAACATGCTGTCACCTGCACTCATTTCACATTTTTGGTAATTTACCTTAACTTTCATGAATGTTCTAATCTACAGGGATTGGAGGAGTGCATGCTCCACCTAGCTCTGAATAACTACAGTTCCTGGAAAACCTGGAGAAGTCTCAGTGCCTATAGAAATCAGACCAGATGTGCTCCCCTGGGAGCAGGGGGAGCCAGATGCTGCTAACAGGTGATCTTCTAGGATGATGGGTGGAAGGGGGCAGGATGGATACTGGCGACTTCCTTGGGATGTGGTCAAAGAGGGCATTAGAGAATGAACCAGCAAAGGAGTGCTGATTTCAGAGGAGTTGGCCCACTTACCTTTAAAGGTTCAGTGTTTTCAGAGGGAAATAAAAAGGTTTATTTTTGGCCCTGAGTACATTCGGGGGCTAAACCTGAGATTAAAAATGGGGTGGAACTGATTGCAAAGACAGTGATACACTTATCTGAAGCATTTCTCTGTTAACTTCTGTGTTTTGTTTTTTTTTTCCCTCCTGCCCTTGTTGCTGTTTTAGATGGGCTGTCTTGGCTCAACAGTGAATAATAACATGGTGACAAAAACCTTGCCCAACCATGAGGATATGTCTAAACCTTGGGCACTGCAATCTTAGAGCTGAGAGACTAGAAGCCCTTCCTGCATTCAATACCTTGATTAAATTTACTGTGATATAAATATCATCTATGGCTTACCAATTAAATTATAGTTCGGATTATGTTATTAAGGGATCTGAATTAACATTCTTCTGGATGTAAGAGAAGCGTGTTTTTGCAGGCAGTAGTTAAAAGCTCCCATCCTTTTCTTCCATCTAAACAAATTGGATTGAAAATTCTCAGTAGTGAAGTTTTTTAGCACTCATATTTTCTGTGGAGACCCCTTAAAAGTTGTCCAGGCCATGGCTTTCATCCAAATGTATGTAAGTATCAGTCTTGAGATGCCTCACTCACAATCTAGCCTTTGCTGTTAAATTTGTATTGGCCTTAACATGCTTTGAAGTAATAATCAGTGCTGTGCCTCCAGAGGGATAGGACAATATGTAATTGGCTTAAACAGAAGGAAGATCTCGTTAGACATTAAGAAGCCTTTACTAATGGTACAGTAATTAAGCACAGGAATAAATGGCTCGAGGCCCTCTGCATGTGTTGAAGTTTGGATGAACACACTGAATCTTGTCTTCTCCCACAAGGAAAGCCGAGACCATTCTTTGCAGCTTCTTTCAAATTTGTTTTCTCTGATTCTGCACATGTCCACAAAGTTTTCTTGCCAGAAGTGGCAATAGCAGCATTTTCATTGCCACCGCATTGTTATTGAAAATGCTGCCCCATCAGTGCCCCAGCGGAAGAACAGGCTGAAATAACAGAGTGCCAGTGAGAGCATCCTTTCTTTCCAAGCTGGCAGGAGCAGGCCATTCTGGAAGGTGATGTACATCTCCCATAACCCATGCTTCAGCTTCCTTGGTTGAGCCAAATTGTCTTCCCTGCTTGTCAAATGAGAGAAGTGTTAACACTGTAATTAGAAACATTAAAGCAATCAAAATGAGCATACAGGCATAATTAAGGCACTATTGGTTTATGTCCCCTGCAGGCATTCTTTCAGAATAAATGACTTTTTGGTTTAATTTAAGCCTCTTCCAAAACATCACTAAAACAAAGGGGCAAAGGAGTTTCTATCCACATATTCACTAGTAAAACTATTTAGTTTTCAATCTCATAACCTAGTTTATACTGGTAAAATTTCCCTGCACTGACAAAGTCTAGAGGATATTGCTGAATAAAGAGCCTAGCTTGATAATAATAATAAATAATAAGTTTAAGGGTCTGGACAACAAGAATGAAAGAGGAGCAAGAGAGACTTCACTGGCTCTGGATCAAACCCTTCATAGAAGAGGAATTAGCTGTTCTGTGCCAGTGTTGGACATGATGCTATGAAAATGCCATTTTTTCCTGAGAAGGAAAGATACACAGAATAATTAACAAGGCTAGAAGAGTTTTTTCCAACCTGGGTGGGTGAAAAAAGGAGAGACTGAGATCAGGAACCTTGAGTGAGTATGGAGGAGTTGCAACTCTTCTGTCCCTCTGTAAGTCTAGAGTGGTGTTGCACTGTGAAGGGGGTTGAGCCCCACTCACAATGCTCACTGGGTTAAGCCTTGGAGAAGTAGATGTTCAGCTCTGACTTCAGCTCTGAGGCTGAGCTGTCTGCAGAACGTAGCCACAGCCTGTCTAATTGAGAAAGATGGGCCCAGCACCGTGTGCATGTATATGTGGCATGGTTTGGGTGCTGACAGAGAGGCACAATTGCCACCCATTAGAAAAGTTCTGCCTCTTGGTTCCTCACTGCCACAGGAATACTTCTTCTTGTGAGCCTGATAGTTGTCATGGCCAATTCAGCCCAAGAAAAGGGGCTCAGGGTTACCCAGGGGTCAGGGCAGAGTTGCTTGCACACAGTGGCTTACTGCAGAATGGGAATATGCACATCCAAGTGTGTGAATATTTTCTGTCCTGGATGCCTTCAGCTCACAGGAATGTTGAGTGACTGGAGAACTGGCACTTTATTTGAGGTTGATGTTAACCTTCCCGCTGGTGGGAGGTTACAGTGTCTTCTGAGTATTCCTAATGGTCTGGGACGAATATTCAAATTTGACCATCTCTGTAGGGATTTGATCCCACAATATGTTCTCAGAAATGTCTTCCTTGTGTCCAGTCTTCCCAGTTTTAATGAACTTTGGTTCTTTGATTTATCCTCTGATGAGATCCCATGCAAACCCTCAATCTGTCTGGTATAGGTGAGAAATGTAACAGAGCCAGCTAATGGTGGTGCAGACGGAAGAACAGGGCCACTTTCTCTGAGAACCTGCCTTCCTGACAGGGTTAACAAGGCCCATGTTAGCACTGTGGGGTCACTATCCCACTCATGGCTTTTCCAGACTCAGCTGTTTGCCCATGAGCCAGAAGAATGACAGCTCCACAGTTGGTATCTCCCACCACCAGTTCCTGAACTTGGCTGCTGTGAGCCGCAGGCTAAACTCATCACGTGTTCCTTCATGCAGGTAACATGACAAGCAACAGGTACTGCTGCATCTTCCTGGTCCTACCACTACCCTCAAAGGTACCAAGTACCATCCATCAGGATCTGAATGTTCCTGTGCTGGACAGCTGAGAAGAGATGGCAGCGTAAGCCAGAGGTAAATTACAGACTCTGAGTTTCATTATAATTTTTCATGCTAAAAATCAGCCATGGTACGAGTCAATGGGTGTACCCTTCCTCCCCAAAACTGACTAAGCAAGAGGTTCAGGGATGCCAGGGTAATTTTTTTGGCTTTTATTTGAGCATGTACATAAAGATTAGAATGTCTTTGAAGATTAGAATTTGTCTTTGCTCACTCTAGCTCTGGCTAAGATCTCTGCAGTTGTAGAATGACTGGAGCAAATAGTTCCCTTATCCCAAAGCCTTACCCTTGTTAGTGAGGCTGCTGCTTCCCCTGCTTGCTTGGCTTAGGTTGCCTGGGTTAGGATTGCAGAAGTTCCTGGATAGGGAAAGAAGCACGGGAGAACCTTTATGCTGGAGAATCTCTTGCAGCACCTCTGCAGAGGAGCACAAATGCCACTCCTCTACCTCACTTTTTTTTGTCCCTGTCCTCAGTGAATGTTGCCACAGCTGACGTGCCATCTGTACAGAGCAGACTGATAGCCCTCTCCCTTGCCCCGTGCCCTCTGCAGAGGCAAGGGCTGACAAGTGGCTGTGACAGACGTGCAGAAGGACAAGTTGAACGTCACAGGCAGCACCAAGAAAATCCATCTGAAACCTTGCTCCATATAGGAAAGTGCAGTTCCAGCTGTTCAGCCTTCGGAGTAAGCTGGCTCTGAAGCTGCTGCTACCCTGGCTGTAATGCTAGGCAAGCACAGCCCCATCAGAGCTGGTGAATAGGGGGAAACCAGCAGGGGTAGCAGCATCACGCTGGTACAAGGAATCTCGTGATGCTATTGCTCCCCATGATTATGCTGTTAACAGCCAAGCAGGGTGGAGTTTAATGAGCAAAGGTAGATGAGAAAAGGAAAACAACTGAGACAAATGATGTTTAAATGTGATGGCTCATTAAACAAAAGCTCTCTGCTATGTTTCTTTCCTCGGTAGCAACAAAAGGGACAATGGCCATAAGTAAAAGGCAACCCACTGACAACAGGAAGGATTTATAGAAAGTATCACAATTTAGCTGCTCCAGCACGAATGAGCAGAGATATTTGGCATCAAGTAACTCAAGTGAAGGGTTTTGCAAAGTCTTTGTATGAGACAGAGTGCTCTTTTCTGCCCAAACCCTAGGAGCTTCTCGCTATTTGAATATCAAGGACAAGTCCTGCTTTTCTTCATATGTGAATTCCTGTTGTCTTCAGCAGATGTTTTGCAGTGCAGAAGTCAGTGCCGTGTGGGCTGGGGACCTCATATTAATGTGTCAACCATCTTGTCTGGCCTGGCTTAACAATGCCTGCCTGTGGGGCTTTGATCCTGACCGGATACAGTAGCTTTTACTGAACTGTAAGCCTTCCTGGATTTTGAGAAGTTAAACAAATCAATTCTTCAAAAGACAGCAACAGCTTCACTAGTGTCCTTCCTGACAGGTGTAAAACCATTTCCAAAAGCATCTGTGTGGCAGAGGCTCCACACCCCCCAACCTGAGCAACTATTCCAGTGCTTCATTGTCATTATCCACCTTGTCAGTATGTTGCCCTCTCCAGGCAGGATATGGAGGACAGACTATTTCCTCCTTCTTTGCCAAAGCCTTACTGTAGATTTTGTAGATTACCTTTCAGCTTTCCAACAACATGTGAGAAAAGATCTCCATAATGTTCATCTGTCTTACAAGGCAAATGGCTACTCTGCAATTGTAGAAATTTGTAGAAATAGAACTGTGTGTGATTTTCTGCCTGAAGAAAAAGATGTAGTCCATCTTATTGAAGTTCTTATTGTGTTATTTATGAGACCAGTGAAGGCAATAGTCTTCAGGCTATGAAATACCTGATCCCCCAGGAGCTCCCACCATTAAGCTCTTGAGCTGAGAAGTTGGCCCTGCAATCCACCAAGAGTGGGGATGGGTCCCTGGACTTCTTTGCCAGTTCAAAATGTGCCAGGAAAGAGAAAGACTGAGTATGCAATCACTTCTGATGCTAGGATATCTTGGATAGCAAGAGAATGATATCTTTACTGCTCTTTTTTTTTTTGTTTTCTGCATGGGCAACTCAGCCTAATCAGAGATTCCATTGTCCAGTACTGGAAAATTTAGTCATTTGGATGCTGTAGAAAGTATGCTGTTCTCTAGGTCTCTCTGTAACAAAGAACAACAACTTTGGAGCAGATGCAGAGAGATGAGATTTAAACCTCCTATTCACTGGTCTTTTTGAAGGTCACGTGCCAAGGAACTAACACAGATTCTAGTATTTCTGTTGAAACGGTAGTGCACAACAGCAGGGGTTTTGTTGGTTGTGTTCTGCACATGACTGCACTGACATCGTAAACCACAGTAAAACAGATAACTTCGTTCTGTCTGATGTAACAGAAGATCTTCTGTCTCCCAAATGTCATTTGATCCAAGAGAGATTGAACTGATTTGAGGGCAGCTTTCATCAACACCCTCTCTGTTCCAAGTGAGGAGCTTGCACCATTGGAACTACCTATTCACAAATCTCGCGGGAAGGCAGCCAGCAAAATGCCATGTCCACACAGAAAGTGCTTATTGGTTGGATGGCAGCATTGTGGACAGGAAAAATGCTGCTCAGACAATTTATCTGCAGTGAGGAGTTTAAACATTCAATGCTCACTTCTACACCGCCGCATCTCCTACTTAGTGGATGTCAAAATGTTGCAGTTGAGCAACATTTCATTCTGTGCATAGAAATCAATGGTCTGATTGATTTGCCTCAGACTGGTTTTTGTTCAAAATTGCTGAAGGCCCATTACCTGGATGACACGAGTCAGAGAAATTAAAGTCTCACTGATTATGATGTTATGAAGCAATCTGAGTCTGCAAAAGAATAACCTACATATTTGATATCAGGGCATGTTGTGTTTGCAGCTGACACTTTGAAGACAGATACCTAATGTTAGAGCAAGCTACAAGAAAAACAGAACACAACAATAAGGCAAGGCCAGCTGAATATGCAGTGACTAAAGGGGGTTTCACCTTAGAATCTGGCAATGAGTGGATTTCCAAAATTTGTTATTGACAGCAAGATTTACCTCAAACTGCATTGCTTAAATGTGGGTATGTGAAAAGCTCTGACACTGGATCAGCAGAGATCCAGTCAATGCAGGTGGTGCACTGGAGAGTTGTTGCTCTTGTTAGACACAGTGGACACAGCTGATGGGTTGAATGGCTCTCCAGAGTCTGCAGCCTGCATTGACTCCTTTTCTGTTGGCTGTAAGCAGACATTTGACCCCAAATTCACATGCAGGTTCCCACAGTCCAGACAGCCACATCTCACACTGGCTGTAAGTACACACAGCTCTCACTCCTGAGCTCCAAACCTCACCTTGGTGTGCACCATGTCAGTCAATAACAAAAGCAAGTAGCTGGAAAAGCTGGTTGCCAAAGAATCATCTCCAATTCCTTGGGAATAATATGAGTTTAGTGTTTAAGACCAGTCCTTCCACCTTATTTCACACCACAAGGATGCAGAAAATATTTGGGAACTGAATCTTGAGTTGGAATATTTTCTGAAGGGTATTTTCACAAAACATTCAATCCCAGAAGTCAAGAATGTATAAATGTATATATAAATGTCTTGCTCTGAAACCTTTTGCCCACCCTGTCTATCTTATAAATCACTTTTTCTCCTGACTTTGCTCTAATGGATTTCCTAGAGTTTTCTTAGTTCTTTCCAGGTGGCCTCTCTCCAGTTTCACATCTGCTGATGGCCACATTTTCTTCCTGTGTCTATTGAAGGCAATGACCACTATATCTACTCCAAAACAGCTCCCCGTGGACAGATCCAGGGAGCTTCTCATGACAAAGAGCAATTTGATGTTCATACATATTATGCTGGCGTGTAAACCCACCAAGGATGACCAGAAGAAATGGGACCTGACTGTCTTCATAAATTTTCTCAAGCGCCTGGTGGGTAGCAGAACCTGCTCTTGCCAATGACCTCTGAGATTGCAGTATAAAATTAACCTAAAGCATCTAAAAAGCAACTGGAGGGGAAGGATGTATTTTATGTCAATTCAGTCAAAAAGTCCTCAGAATTAGTTGCCTGAAGTGTTTGGGAAAGCTGACAAAGTATAATAGCACTGAGACTATTTTCTTGCTTCTCAGCAAAGACAACATTAATCGTCTGGGCTTAATATAGCCTTCCACATGCCAACTGGGTGCAAAATTATGGCTGGTATTAGAAAACCACTTACCATGTGGACAGGCTTAAAGTGCAATAAGCTGTGGGGTGTGGATGCAGATGGAGTATGCCTAAGGACAAACAGTGACCTTGAGAATTGTATGCCATGTCTCTGGAGATATAGTGCTTCTTCATTATGAACCCTGACAGACATAGAGCTCTTCATCAGTGGTGGGGCAAGGAAGGACTTAGATTTGGAGCCAGGCTTGAATTTTGCAGTCCAGGTATATCTAGAGATGTCGAGCATGAGAGATTTACTGAAATGGGTTGTATACACACTTATAATATCTGTATTCATAATGTAAAGGCCGATATACGTCAAGAGTGTGTCAGAGAGAGAATCCACAGCTTTGGATGTTCACAAGAACAGCATGTATAGAAAAAAACAATCCTTTTCTGTACCCACCTTGGCTCGATTGGTGTATCTTCTGCCAAATAGTTATCCTTATTTTGATAGAAAAGGAGCAGAAATATAGCTGAGTATTTCTGCTGAGACTTTGTCTTAGCACTTGAAGAATCCAGAGTATGTCAAATAAGGTCAAACCCTTTAACACCCTGCATTGTAACATCTGTACAACACAGCTTAGAGATTGTTGTTCTGGTATTACTACCTAGTAAAGTGGGCTCAATGGTGCAGTGCTTATATAACACTTTTTTCTGTGCATAAATTGTGTCTCAGTCCTGTTTTTCTGCCAGTAGATTTTCTCGAACGTTATTAATAAACTATTTTAACTAATAAGTTTCAGGTTGTGCAATGCATTCTTCATTGCTCTATCTGTTGTTGGCCTCCTTGGTTATGCAGCAATCTCTCTTGGTGGTCTCCGATGAGAAGATTAATTTTAAGACCATGATAATAAATACACTGTCGTTAAAGTCTTTTGGACAAATGTAAATCTTTGCTAAAATTAGAAGACATTCAGCGCAGTATTTCCGCAGTTATCCAGACACTGACATACAACATCATCACGTGGAGTGAGTCGAACAGAAGGCTGATTCATGGATCAGGATTTTTGATAATCAACCAACACTAGTATTTAGGCAATTATGTCTGTACAGGATGTTATGACATCTCTATCTTACGTGTAGTGCCAGTTACTGAGACAGCTTCTTTTTATAACTAAAATATGCCTTTCCTACCTGAAAACATTATGATAATTGTGGGAATGTCTCTTATTACTGAGCTACCTACCACTTGATGAAAATGACAGAGCACAGGTGTGTGAATTAATGCTGGAAGCACAGGGGAGACTAGCTATGGCTCCTCATCTGATTACTGGAAGCATGAAAGGTCTGGCAGCAGGGCTGGAACTGAAAGAAGCAACTAAAAAGAAGGGGGAGTGAGAACATCCCAGCATTTCCAATTGTCACCTTCTCTTGTTAGTAGCCAAGATGACTGCCACTAAATGACCCATTAAGCTGAGGGGCTGATCCGTGTTTTGCCTTCCAGCTGGAGAAGGGGCTCCAGGGAAATGGCTGCATATTGTGCCACTGCTTTGCTATTGCATCTGTCTGGAGGTAGGAGCATCCTCCACTGCTGCACATGCTCTGGTGCAAACCCCTCTCCTGGCCACAGCCAGGAAGGGGGAGTTGACTTCACAAAAAGCAGCTGCTGTGCCCTTTATGTCTTGTGCTGTTGTTACCAGATGTGTGGTTTTTAGTTATACTGGGGATCTGTTTTCCTTCCCAGTCCGAAACTGGGAAGCATAGCTCTGCTCCTCACTGCTAGGCCACCATTTGGGCTGTGAATGGAAGGTCAGCCCTGTCTCTATGCCACAGATACACACTGATCTCTGACCCTCTCACTGGTAATCTTCCAACAAATTCTGCCTCATGTTCAGATTTGGGGAGAAGTAGCCTTAATTGCGTGCCAGATCTCTGGTTGCACACCTTGCAAAATCTGCTGGGGTCCATCTGAATGACTCAATGACAAGGCCCAAGGTGCTTGCTCTGAGCTGCAGTGCTGTAGCTGTGCTGGTGCTCATCTGAGCCCTGCGCAGTTCAAATGGTTCAAGGCTGCTCACTGTGCACCTTCCACTCGACGATACCTCACCATTCCTGTTTCCTTCTCCCTTTTCCCTTCCATCCTCATGGCAGGAAAGACTCCTTGGCTTTTAGGTGGGGGTAGGTCATGGCAGATGTGTGTTCTCCTTTGAGACTTGCCCACTGCTTGGCTTAATTAATCCTGACACATTGCAGTTGCTGTTACGGAAGAAACGTCAAGAGAAATTAGACCAGCTGGTAGCATGAAAACTGGGGAAGCGTGGTGCCTCACTTTCCTGGATAAATTTGATTTGCTCTCCTGGCAGGGGCTGTGGGGGACTGGATGGTTGTGAGCAGAAGAGGCTGACCTGTGTCACCTGCTCTTGCCACAGTCGCCTTGCACCAAGACCCAGCAAAGGGCAGCAAGGACCTGTTTCCCAAACAAGCCAAGCAGAGGATCTAACCAGCAGCAAATGGCGTGGCTGGGCTTTTGTGAGAACTAGGACAGCCCTGGGATTTGGCTTGGGTTAGGGTTCTGGTTACCTGAAGCATAAGGCTTTGAGGAGCTCTGGGACTTCGTTGAGCTCCTCAGGGAGGAGACAAACACTACTGAGTTGCTTGTTTATCTTCTTTTATTCTATCTATGAGCACCTTTAGCAGCTGTTTCTCAACATTTCCTTCACCTTTATATCTATTTACTTGAATGTTCATATACCAATATATATAATGTTCATATACCAATCAATTTTGTGGGATTTATCAGCAGCTTTCATGCTTTTTTTCTCTTAAAGCAAATAACCTTCATATTTTGGTGTTTCATTAGACCATCACATCTGAGCACTTTCCTTTCTGCAGTGATCTGATTTGATAAAATGAGAAGCCAGTCTAATAATACACAGTGCAGCTGCACAATGTGGATGCGTGTGAGTGTGTATTTCCCCCATATGAACATCTTCTCCTCTGTGCTCTCCTGTGGCACATTAGTTTGTAAGTCTGCAGATGCCACAAACCTGGAATAGAATAGCACTTGCAGAGGATTGGCTTTAACACTTAAATATGGCCCAAAGTTCAGGAGCATTTTTTGAGCTGTCTTGGGGATGCATGCAAAGTAAAATTTCACCTCTGCTTGAGGATTGGCAAAAAAATCTCCTTGTTCTACCAGACAGGCACTTACTTGCCAAGGGCATGTTACTCATATTTAAATATTAAGAAGAGGACCTTGCCATGGCATGGTATCTCTAGCTTGAGAAGCTCAGAAGTAAGTTTGGCTTCTGGTAGGATAAAAGAGATATTTTTCTCCTGTTTTGAACACAGAGATTGCACATCCTTTTGCAGTGTTGAAGATCCCACTCCTGATTTCTACACTGGGCTCAGTGCAGAAGCGCTCCTCTGGGACTCCTTTGGGGAGCAGATCTTGGTGACTTGTGCTGCACCAAGAGGCAGAGAAGAGACCAGGGACTCAGAGAGGAGAACAGAGAGGAGGAAAAAGAAGGATGGTTTTTTGAGGGCCATTCCACTCCTAAAGGACCTGCCTGCACCAGATGTTTTAGTAGCTGGGATGACACTGTTGGGTTCTTTGCACTGCATCAGCAAGTTCCAAGCTCAGGGGCTGGTCTAGGCACAGGATTACCCAGGCCAGGAGGTCATAGGAGGCAGCAAGACAGTCATGGTCTCTAGCCCACTATACTTATTTGTGCAAAAGAAAGCTGGGCTATTTTTGGCCAGTGACAGCCCTCTGATCTGCAGCAATCAGTGGCTCATGCTTGCTGTGTGTCTGCCAAAGCTCAGCTGACCCCTGAGAGAACAGTGCCATGGTCTTGTGCATTGTTCTTCATCCCCATCCTACTCCCTCATCCCCATCCTACTCAAAAATCCTCAAAAGATCACAGCATTGCTTGTTCTCTCTCTCTCGTGGTCAGGGAAAAGAGAGATGTTCTCTTGCACTGTAGAAGACTTGGTTTTTGCAAACAAGCCCTTCTCTCTCACTTTGGGCTTGATATGAAGCTTACTGCACATATCCAAGGTGTAAGGGGGCAAAGGGAACGGGATTTGGGGGCTATGAGAAGCATGGCTCAGATATCAATCCCTGACCCCACATCCATTCATTTTTCCTTCACTTTACTACCTTTGAGAGGTCCTAGTCTAGAGTTCTAGAGATTGTGCGACTGGGTGTCACTAGGCTGCATGAAATGCTTGCTGTCTGTGGTAAGAGCTGGTTTGTCTGCCCTCTGGGTGGTGTGTTGCCAGTGATTTTATAGGAAACCAGAACCCAGCAGGCATCACTGCTCCATGGGTCCTAGCATCCATTTCCTTTTTGGGAGAGCTTGAGGAGCTGTGAGCATGAGGAAGCAGCCTCATAGCCCTGTGTGGAGAGGGGTGTGTGTTTTCATGGTGCTGATCATGCTGCATGAGGTGGGAATGCCCTTCTGCCTGGGTCTCTGCCACATACCAGGCCACTGCCTGAGCTGGGGCTGTCTCATGCTGAGGGAGGTGCACACATGACAGCTACTTGGTATTTTTTTCCACAAATCACGTGTATCTCACTGACCAAAACTGCCCACAACTTAGAAAGAGAGAGCCAATTTAAGTCATTTTAGCACAAGCACACAAGGGCCCCATGGTGCTGAAAGGATGGCTGTCCCAACTCACCGGCACTGCTGCCCTGTTGGAAGTTGCCAGCCCTGCACAATCTGCTGGGAAAGCTGTTCAGGTTTCCTTCCCTCATTTAAGTTGTGCACAATCCTCAAGTTTAGCTCACAATCCTCAAGTTTAGCTCACATCAGCCATTCTCATGGCTTCAAGTGATGTGTTGAATCCATAGCTTGGATTTGAGAGGTTCCTGTGGACTGGTCTCCCAGCTGTGCTGTGTGAGCTCCACCCCTGGGAGAGGACACTGAGGTACATCTGCTCTTCCACTGGCATGACTGAACCTGAGGGAAGGCACCTCTTCATTGCCTGAGGGCTTTCTCACTCACAGCCTTACCCTGGTTTAGTTAAAGCATCACAATCCTCTCCCTGAGCTCTCTCATGTTAGTCTAAAAGTGTTTTACATCTGCTTTTTAATTCATAATTTCCTTACAGACTTAACTTGGATCATCATAAGCTTTTCTTAATCCTGTAGAGTACAAGCAAAGTCGGGAGGGGCTTCAACTAAACACATATTACAACAGCACAATTTTATGGATAGGCAAGCTCTGATCAACATGACTAAGGACATGTGAATATTCACAGCCATTAAAGTGAAAAGTCAAAATAAATACAGTGTGGGTGACCAAATAGATTCAGTCAACGGCAGTAGCAGGAACTGCTATCAGTGTCCATGAACAAAGAAAGACAAAGTTCATTCAAAGAAATAAAGAAAACTATATTCACTCTGCATTATTCACCCAACCACAGCTTCTCGGGGAAACCAAGCTGTTAATGTCTGGAACGGGAGAAAGCAAAGCAAAAAGTGCAAAAGAAATGGAAACAAAGTATTTTTTCATGTTTTAGCTACTGGGACTAAAGTATTAAACATGTTTGCTCAGGATGGGAGGATGTGAGATACGAAGCCCTCAGGCAGGAACAGCGGTACACAAAGATACCCCTGGGGCTTTTCACTTTGGCTCTGAAAGGTGCTCCAAGGATGGTTTTCACTGGATCCACATGAAGGAAGGAGAGCCCCCCCCCCCCCCCCCCCCCCTCCATACACTCTTTCCTGTAGGACTGCAGATAGTAGGAATGGAAGGACTGGTACCTGGCTGTGTCTGGAGGGAAGACTTACTGATGGTTCTGCTGTCCTCATACTCATGTATTTAAATAAATCACTAGAAGTTAACTATCATTAGTGTCTCAACTAATTACAAAAAGGTTTGGGAACCTGCTCCTTTGGGCACCTTAGTAAACCTGGACCTTATTAGACATCTTTTAGAAAGTCAGCAAAGTCTTTGCACATTTACTTCAATGTTATTAATTTACAAGGGCTACTCAATTAAGAGAGTCCACTAACTTGTAAAACTTTACTTATTTACACTGCCTCTTGGAGAAGGATTTTCTTGGAGCGTGATGATGATAAGCTTAGGCATTACAAATCCTCTTGCTGCTTTTGTCAACAGGCAGCCTGAGAGCATTAATCAGAGATGCACGCTTCCCAGCAGTGGCTTTGCTCCAGCTCTCTGCCACTTCCCTGCTGTGGGGTACGGCCCCGTGGGGCACCAGCTTCCCTCCGAGTCTGGGGGGAGCTCTGCACACCAGCATTAGGTTTTACCAGGGCTGGGGACCCCGTTTGAGAGGCAGCAGGAAATTGGGATGCTTCTCGTGACTGCTTTTTAGGCAGCAGACAAGATGAGGATGTGTTTGCCTCAAAAGCAAAGCACTCTCCCCAAAGCGTGCATTTTGGCTCAAGGCAATTTTCTCGCACCACGCGTGTCTCCAATGCATGAAGCTTCATCAGGGCAAGATGTGGGGTACACTTGGGCTTCAAAGCATGCTCCAAAATCACTTTTCAGACAAGTGAAAAATTGCAGTTCAACTTACTGCTGCAGAGAAGGGAAATGGGAGTGCGGAGTGAGGAGGTCTGGGAGTATTGTGACCTCCAAGCCCTCCAGATCACCTTTAGGGATGTCCCAAATGCTCCTTGTTTGTCTAGGAGCCTCCAAGTCATTTCAGGCCAAGTCAGTCATGCAGCTCTGTGTTACTAACACAGCAAATGTGGTAGGTAAATGCTGCTGCTACTCCTGGGAGGTGCTTGTATACATTATTGGTATGAGGAACTTGGCACAATTTCTGCCCTGCCCCAGCCCAGGTTGTTATTTTTCCCTCTGTCACTGCTGGAAGTGAGATTTAACAAGGATGAGTTTCTCATTCCCCATAGCTACTGAGATTTCGCTCTGAGCACTTGGGGAATCCCCACCTCCCTGATGTGCATGTGGGTGCATGAAGTGTGAAGTTTGGACCTACCTGGCAGACTGGGACAAGTTCTTCCTCCATTATGGACTCACTGAAATGGTGCTGGGGAGGGTGAATCTGTTGACTGCTATGGGCAAGAAAGCCACTGTCACAGGCAGTGAGAAAGAAGGGTAGCATCCATCTGAACAGGCAGATATTAGACACATGGAGAGTTTGACACAGGTTCTGTAGCAGTGAATTATTGCTTATTTTGACCCTTTGTCCAGTGTCTGCCTCTGGCTACTTGGGCTTCTTTCTGTGTAATTCAGAGTGTTGAGCTGTGTATTGACATTTGCCTTCTTTGAAAGCTGCAGGGAGAGGATTACCCACTGCTTTCCTACATGGAAAATGCCAATAATGAAATTGAATGCAGTGGGTCCTACCTTCACTAGGAGCTGCACGGCTTCACAAGCATGTCATAAGCGTGTTGGTAGTCTTCGCTGCCCTGAATGGGTTTGCTTCGTGAAGCAAATTGATTTCCCCTTTGAGTCAACATGAAAGCAAAATTTTTCAGCTCTGACTATTCTACAGGTGCTTGTGCAAAATCTAATGAATGTGTTAATGTGCAATGCAAGGATGTTGCTAGGAAACTTGTGAGAGCTAAATGGGGAAATGCTGTCAACAGAGGCAAGTGGCAGGGCCTCAAAGTTTTCCTTTGCAGTCCTGCTGATGGTTATTATTATATAAACAGAGGCAACTGTGACTCTGTGTTGGGTCATCCTCTGGTGACAGCAGATCTGCTTAAAAAGCAGTAAAAGTAAATTTAAAAAAGGCTTGACCCTTACGGGTTTTGATGTTCTTCCATCCCATATAGGCTTTACTATGCTATCTGCTTCTGTAAAGGGTATATAAATGCCTTCTTTCTCAATGTGCTGATGAGGAAGACTTTGCTCTGCCTTCTTTCACCGTGCCTATTTGACACGCGCTGGTGACTGGTCTGAACCAGCCTGTGCAAACCTGTCTAAGCCCCAGGTTGGGGCAGTGCTTTCCCAGTCAGCCTGAAAAGTTTTGTGTGCTCTAGAGCACTGAGGGGAGGCGATTTTTGCCTCTACCTTTGTCTGTCTCCAGTGAGCCTTTTGGAGTTTAATTCAGCTCAAAGATGATAGTGAATGAGAGATTTTCTTCCCCTCTTTGTGGTGTTAAAATGCCTATTGTGCCCAATGGATCCAAAGTTAGCAGTGACTGCTAATATCTTGTGTTCGGAAGAGACCAAGAAAACTTTGGCTCAGGTTGCCTGTGTGGGCACACTTAAATGATCTTCCCAAGTTAACCCTCTTGCCTTTTCCTCCTAATGGCATGTTGTTTCTGTAACAAGTGTTGCTTTTTATGCCATTACTAACCCTAAGAAGCAGCCCATTTTGCTTCTTCCAAAGATTAGGAAGTGCTGAGCTTGTTCTCCTTTGGAGAAACATTAAACTGTGTATGTTATGTACTCTCCAACTGCTGAGGAAGTTAGGGCTGGCAGTCCTGGCTTCCTCCCAGCTGAAGCTGTGACATTCTGCTGCTTTAGCTTTTCTTCCAGCTTCTTCAGTACATAATACTTCTCTTCATGTCACCACTTGTTGCATTAATTTTTATCTTTTATTTTTTTTTAGAAACAGCTAAGAAAAAAACCAAACCAACTAAAGAAAGTAACAAAACTCTAGCAGCAAAGGTTTTCTTTGGGTGTAACTGCTTGTTCTCTCATCTGAGAGTGACCTGCAGGTGCTAGCTGTCAGCTGGAAAGTCTTTGCTGTGGTGTGATGTGTGGATGAGAGCAAGTTGCATGCCAGGTAAGCTTTGTTTCGGAATGAGTTGACAAGTGAGTTGTTCCTAATGTGTCCTGAAGTACAAGTTGTTTATGTGGCTCATCCTGAAGAAGCCCTGATAACCTTTTAGCCCACTGCATGCCAACTACTGGAAAAAAACAAAACAAAACAAAACAAAACAAAAAACCAAAAAAACAACCCTGGAATAATGTAGTGAATTTAAAATGTTGTTTGGAAGAATTCTTCCTCCTTGGCTCCCTAGTGTTCAGATCCAGAGATTCTTTTTTTATTATTATTTTTTTTTATTCTTGAAGGCTTTGCAAAAGATTATCTGATATATTTTTTGACCTCTTCGGTGATCTAATAAAAATTAATTCCTTTTCCTAGCGTTGTCTCCGCTAAAGCCTAAAGAGTTCACAACTACAACAATACTACTACTGTGAACAAAGTTGCCTCTATTTCAATGAATCCAACTGTGTAGAATTCAAAGGGAATTAGCTGTGCAACCATTTAAAAATTACTCAAATGCATTTCTATGCAGAGAAAGTCATAGCATTAAAATCTCGAGTCTTTTCAGGACATGTGTCCCCTTTGTGCAGTTGGGAATTGCCCTTCCCTAAAAGCATGAGGCTCCTATTTCCTTCCCTTCACAACCACCAGGCATTAAAGATGAGAGGGTTTTTGTTGTACAGGGTTTTTATGCCTAGAAAAGCATCACTTGCCCAAGGCTGAATCTGAATCTTGTCTGTCCTGAGTGGGGATAGTTTGGGGAGAAATGCCTTTGAAACCAATGAGTTATTTGTAACACTAGAATACATCTTGGTGAAGATGAATTAATGGGTAGAGTATAGCTGAGCTGGTGAAAGGTACATGATTAATTCAGTTTTGACAGAACTGTATAATTTATAGCCTGGATCACACCTTCAATTAGGCATATCACATTCTTTATTTCTACAACTGTAGAGCCCAGGAATACCAAATCTGAATGTCAGCCATAGTGTGCTTGGTGCTGCACACAAGCAGAAGTACAGAAATAAAAGTACAATGTGAAAGAGAAAGAGCACACCTGAATAACATTGAGACTATTTTGGGAGGCAGTCCTGCTCACCAGTGAAATACTGAACTATTGAAGCTTTCATGTTTAATGACTACCTGACTATTTCCATAAATGTCCCAGTTTCTGTCTTTGCAGCCATTCCTTCATGGAAGCCAAGTTTGATTCCAAGGAGAAATAAGCTGAGAGGGCAGGACAAGCATTGTCCTAGTGATGCGTTAGATGATGTGGGGTTTGGATGCCAGGGTCACCAGGGTTTTGCTTGAGGGGTATATGGGTTCCTGCCTTCTGGTGAGTTGAAACTGTAATACAGAACTATAGAAGAGAAAGGGAATTTGCCTGTAAAGAAAGGGGTCTATCCCAGGCAAGAGCAGGTTAATGTGCCTCTTTACAGACACGACCCAAGTGATGAGGAAAGCTAGGTAGGCTGGAGCTTCTGGTAAGGACAGTAGCTGCCCTTGCTGTGGGCCCATCTCTCAACATCAAACATCTCAGGGAAAGCAGGCTGAGACTGGACTCCAGCCCCTTTACACTGCGGGGGAGGATCCCCTGCCAATGACTGTGAGGTGGATGTCAGTCAAAACCCCATGCTGCTGTCGTGGCAAGACTGAAGATCTTGCTGTCCTCCTTGTAGGGCTTGCAAGGCTGTTGTGGGAGCTCTGCTGTGCATCTCTGTGATGCCTTGGGGCTGCTGCTCACTGCAGAGCTTGTGCTCCCCTTGTCAGTGATTTCAGAAGTATCACTGCATAAATCAATATGCAGGAAACTAACTTAGCATCTCTGCCAGGTGTCTGTTTTCCTGTAGCCCTCCCCAGTATTTCAGACTGGATTGGTAATGAGCGGAGAGCTATATTTGTGTGGAAGTGAGATGCCAGCTCCTTAAGGATTCATTTATTGGGCTGCAGGCCAAGGAATATTTTGGCCCTTGATTGCACATTACTTACTGCATTTACTTAATCAAATGGGGAAGCTTTTAAACTTTCAATCCGACAACATGAATACATTATTGTACAGTCCTCTGATTTCCTTACTAGCAACATGTCAGTAATGAAAATGGGGCTAAGGAGGAAAGAATCAACGGTGTAATTTGTCTGAGTCGCTCTGGGATCTATGTATGGGTAAGGACTGTGCTCTTGTCTCTTTCATAACATCAAGATCCATTTTATGAGATGCCTTTGAAAAATCTGGTTTGTAGCTGTTTGATTTCCTAGAGAAAGCTAGCTGTTTTGGTTTTTTTCTCTTTTGGGAGAGGGATTCATCCTAGGAGATGACACCTCCTGGAAATCATTATAGAAAATAGTATCCGTGGTAACTGGAGCTGATATTTCTATACTGAGAAGAAATCTGTGCTGTCTTAAACTGGGAGTTGATTGGATGGGGGAGGATAACTTCAGGAAAAAAGCTGCTTTGAACCACTAGAGAGAGGATCAGGAGGCCATGTGAGGTGCTCAAATGTAACTTTACGCAGCAGTAAATACAACCTTACACACAAGTGTAAGCCCAGTCCCAAATTCAGTAGTACTTGCATCATCATTCAAATGCTGGTATGTCCAGAGAAGTCTTTTGGATCTTTTCTACAGGCACTTTAAGTTGTTGAACCATGTTTGTGCAGATACTACTGTGACAACACTTGCTTTGGTTAGCATGCCCTGTTAGCAGAATGAGCTTGCTGTCATCCTCTGCTGATTAAATTGGATTGAGCTGAAGTACTGGGGCAGGGATGTAGAGGCCTTGATCCATTAGCACGAGAAAACAAGGAGAAGCTCAGGAAGCTGGGCTTCTTCAGCCTGGAAGAGAGAGGGGATAGGGGAACAGACACTTGTATTCCAATACACATGTGAAAGTCATAAAGAAAATGGAGTTAGATTTGTTTTACTGAGGATAATCATTGGAGAATCTCAGAGAAGTTTTGGAGTTTGTGCCAGTGTAGATTTGGAAAAATTGACTGGTCAGAGCTCCAAGTAACCTAGTCTGAATTAAATATTGACCTTACTGAAATTGTTAATTTGCTAATTATTTTTTTGAAGGGAGGGATATTTTTTTATTACTTTTGCTAAACTTAGTTGCCTCATAGACAACACTTTTCCTTGAAAGTTTTAAGGAAAAAAATCTATCAAACTTTTTCTATATTTGAGAAGCTCAAATATAGAAACTGAACTGGAATCTCTGAACAAAAAAATGCAACATGGGTAAAAAAACCAGTTTTGGTAGAATTTTGGTTGAAAGACTTGGTTCAGGTCTATGCTTAATTTCAGATCTGTCTAGGCAAACTGAACAACACTGGGGGCAGTAATTAGGGCTCTTCAGAATTATTTCATATTCATATTCTAGTTGCACCCAGGGGCCCACTGGTAATGAAGCCCCCCATAGGTTGGTCCACGTGCCTTTGAAGAACAGGCAGATAAAGAAAAAAGTGAATTTTTTATTAAGGGCCTAATTTAGCTAAATTGAGTTGAATCTGTGCTACCACACTGAAAACTCCAATTGGTTTCCAAAAAGCCTGATCCTCTGTAGTCCTCTAGCTGGGTTTGAAGCACTGTGTGTTTGCCCAGCTCTCTCTGCCTGAGCAACCTGCAACTGCTACTGCTTTGTATCTTTTAGGGAGCCCCTGTTCTCAAAATTACAAACTCAGATGAGGTAATGTGCTCCCTGCTCCTCCTACTGATACAACAGAGGGAAATGCAGGCGTGGTGTGATAAAAGAGGCCTTGAAAGAAGAGACAGAGGATGCAGCACAGAGGAGAAGCATTGGGGTGATGACAAAAGAGGTGCAGGACACCAATGTAGGCATCAGCTCTACAAACAGCTCACTAATGATGAAATAAAGAAATAGGGACATGAGAACTGGACAAAACAAGTATTAAAAAAGAAAAAAAAGAAGAAAAAAACCCAATATATGCAAAAATTCTCCATGCGCAGTAAATCTGAATGCAGTGCACACTTGCAAGCCAAAGAAAGAGGAGTGAAATATAAAATGTTACTAAAAAATGTATAAACCCTGCTCTATACGGATCCTAGATGGAGGAGAAAGAATATATCAGCATTATGTTCTTCCCTGCAAAGAGAAAGATGAGATGTTTGCCAGGAAGTGTGGAAACTGATTTCAACTGCATTATTACCCAGATTTTTTCCAGATAATAGTCTTTATTTTTGTGCCTCTAATAATTAGGTTTAGGTAAATAATATTTCTTAATTAGACTGTTATGATTTCAATTGCACTAACAGTAAATTCCTAGGTTTGCATATAATACTTGTTTTTTGTTGTCTGTAAGCAAGGGTTTGAGTGCAACTGTGGCACTCAGCAGAATCACAGAATCATCTAGGTTGGACCTCCAAGATCATTGAGTCCAACCTTTGACTGAACAACCTTGTCCACTAAACCATGGTGTGAAGTGCCACATCCAATTGTTTGTAAAACACCTCTGGAGTGGTGACTCCACCACTTCCCTGGGCAGCCCATTCCAATGCTTGACAACCCTTTCCCTGATGATTTTTCCTGGGAAGGGGACATCTTCCTGAAGTCCAACCTGAACCTCCCCTGGCACAGCTTAAGGCTGCATCCTCTCCTGTCACTTGTTGCCTGAGAGAAGAGGTTGACCTCCACCTGGCTACAGCCTCCTTTTAGGGAGTTGTAGAGAGTGATAAGGTCACCCCTGAGCCTCATTTCTGCCAGGCTTCCCCAGCTTCCTCCACCACTCCTCATAGCACTTACTCTCTTTCCCAGCTCCATTGCCCTTCCCTGGACATGTCCCAGCACCTCAGTGTCCTTCTTGCAGTGAGGGGCCCAGAACTGGACACAGGACTTGAGGTGTGTCCTCAGCGGTGCCGAGCACAGAGGGACAATCCCTGCCCTGGCCGTGCTGGCCACACTATTGCTGATACAGGCCAGGTGCCACTGGCCTTCTTGGCCACTTGGACACACGCTGGGTTATGTGCAGCCACTGCTGACCAGCACCCCCAGGTCCTTTTCCATGGGACAGCTTTCCAGCCACTCTTCCCCCAGCCTGTAGTGCTGCCTGGGGTTGTTGAGGACAATGTGCAGGACCTGGCACTTGGCCTTGTGGGCAGGTGAATGATAGCCATGAAAACAAACAAAAAAAAAAGGATGAAAGAAGTATTAATTTCCTTAGGCCTCTGGCATGGGACATTCTCCTGCTCTTCCAACTTGTGGTATTCTGTAAGACTAAGCTCCTCTTGTGATGTTTCCTGGAGAAGCCATCAAGTGAGAGATACCACAGGCTGCTGCCAAGCACGAGTCAATTTGCACTAGGGGAGATTTTTCTCTAAGCCAAGAATCTTTTCTTGTAACTTTTAAGTTACTGCTTCTTCTAGTCCAGTCCTGACCGCAGTGATGCATCTTTATTTCCTTTCTCTTAATGTGAGAGGGACACTGTTATGATTCCTGGTGACTTGATTTCTGCATGCAGCAGCTATGCTCAGTCCTGGCTGTACTGCAGAAATGGCTACAAAACCCAGAAACAGTTTTGTTGGTGTGACCTGCTCTGTCCCAGACCATTTTGCTAAAATAAGCAAAAAGAAAGGCAACTGGTGTGGTGTGTTTTGTACTGCTGAGCAAGGCACCTTGCTGAGACTGCTGCTCTCATTTCTCATACTGTAACCATCTTTGTTGAAAGCATTCATTACCATTCACCTTTAGGAGTTTAATTTGCATAATCATTTTTTCTTGCAGGGCTTCAGAATTGGCTGATCTGGACTCTCCACTTCAAAATATCTTAACTGTGCTTTTCAATATGCACACAATGCTGTGAGCTAGAACAAAACGATCTTGTTGTGTTACCATAGAGACATGCAGGGTCTAGGAAGGGTTCCTGCTTGAAATCGGACTGTTAAAGGGACAAGGGCTGTTAAAATTTGATGAAGGGCTTAATCCTTGACCAGGCACTGGTATAAATCAGTGCCACCAGGGTGAAGTGAACTGGCAGCCCCAGTGCAGTGCTTTACAGACAAAACTCTTCAGTCCAACTGGCCCAAAAGGGACTGTTGTCTTTGTAAACTCAGAGAAAAAAAATAAATAAAAGAGGTGGAGGGAGCCAGGGAAAGGTCTGGGAAATTAACTTGGAAATGTTGAATCACTTTATGCTTTTCCTTCATTTCCCCCCCCTCCTTTTTTGATTTGAGTTCTAATTAAAAGGCTTTCCTTTGCACTTAGACAACTCAACTTTGCTTTTTAAGCATGCATTTTTTAAGCACCACTAAATGAAGGCAGGCATGAGGGAAGGTGCAGGGCTGACAACTCTGCTCTGGAGACTGAAGTCCTGCATTCACAATTAAAGGCAAGTGGTTGGACTATAGCTGCATTCCTGTGTTGTCCTGGAGAAAACAAGATTCGGACTGAGAGGACACTACCTTCTGTGACCCTGCAGCGTTTTTAGTGTTGGTGCTGTAGTTGCCAGTTATAATGCCAGTTGCCATTTTGTGCAGTGGAGGGAGGAGAAAATGCCTTGCTATGTACATAAAGGGAAGCAGAAGCTGATTTGGAGTAGATTCAGCAAAAAAGCCTTCTGGCATTCGTGTTTACTTGGGACTGCAGTGTCTGGGCTGCTTATGTGAGCATCAAAAAGGTGCTTAAGAGTCCTACTTGCCAACTTATTTAAAAACTCTAGTGCAAAATGGAGAAAGACTCTTTACTCTGACCCATGTTGGTTAATTGGGATTGACCCTGCAGTTAAAATCCCAAAATGAGCATTAGATGTCTTGAAAATTCCTCTTTTGTCGTTGTCTGACAGTGGTGGGAGGTGCAGATCTGCCTTATGTTATACATGGAGCTATTTTTTAACTCTCCAACAGTGGCTGTTGATTCAGTCCCATAGGACATCCTGGCTCTCAAGTCTGGTGAGGGCAGAGTTTCATCCTTCCTGCTGTCCTTAAGTCAGCTCTGATGACTTCTACCTCTGGCTTAAATCCTGGCTCTGATGGACTCATCTGAAGACTGTTTCATTATGTAGAGAGCATGGTAGGGTCTCTAAGAGAAGATAGTTCTGTTCTCTGTCTTTTTGCTGTGAAACAAACCCTTTCTGGCGCAGGCAGATGTGAATTATGTGAACCCTGCCTTGCATAGGCATCCATGTCACGTTGTGCCAATGCAGGATGTCCAGCAGAGCTAAATTTGTGCACATGCAGGACACTATTAACTCTTCAGGTGCCCTATACTCTCATAAATACTGTGTGGCCCATGGCTAGCACTAGGCAACAGCAAGAAATGCTGTCAATAACAGCTTGGGAACTTGCATTCCTGTCAGCAGTGATTTAGAGAAGGGTTTAGACTTCCTGCAGGAGAGATGAAAAGAAGATCAGCTGGCGTGGGCTCTGGGCAGCTTCCCAGCAGCCCAGCAAGTGCTGCACCAAGAAGAGATTTGAGTCTGAAGTGGAGCATGGGAAATTAGAAATGTTAGCCAGCAGGTCATGTCAAAGTGCAAGCTTAATTTTGTTCTGATATTACTTCATTCTTAGGTTGCTTCTAAACAGAACACTACATTTGCTGCCACATGGCTGCTGAGATTTTGTAGGAGTCACCCTTGGGATGCTGTTGGATCCCTTTGTTGAAGGATTAAGTCAGACTCAGAAGATGCTGAACATCTGTCCCATGAAAACGATGAGAGGAGGGTTGAGGTGTATTTAACAGCTAATTCATTGCAGTGGTAATAACTACCATCATGCTTTATAGGGGGGAAACCTTGCCCAAACTGGCCTTTAGGCTAGAAAATGTATCCCCTTCATCATTGCATGGGTTTCATCTGTTGGAGTCTAGAACATCCCTCTGGCCACCCTGGAGGGTTTGGAGACAGGACAGGGGGTCTGGGATCTGTACAAGGGGGTCAGCCAGCCTCACACAGAGCCCAGGAGGACACTGCCTCTGATCCCTGGCCATGGGAGTGAATGCCCACATTGTATGAAGAATCACAAGCTGAGAGAATTCAAAATAAGTATTTTAATTTATCACAGAGTGTAAATGTAGAATCTAGGATTTTTAGTATATGGGGTTGAAGAGGCAAGATGGAGGAATTGGGGAGTGGTCCTGTCCTCCTTGTTCTTGTTCTTGTCTCCCATTTTCTGCTGAGCTGGATCACAAGGGTTGGTTTAGAGTAGAAATGACATGTTAACATAGGTAGTAAGTATTGGTAAGATTCTGTAAATAAAAAGTTGTGGACAGTGGTTGGATCAGAGAAATGGTAGAAAAAGTCCGGGACTCTCTGATCTGCCCAGTCTGCCACATGTCCTGCTCTGCTGGGGACGCCTTGCAGAGCTAAGAAAGAACTGAGAGATAATGAAGAATAAACAACCTTGGAAACATGCACTAGGGGACTCAGCTTGTCTTGTCTAGCTCCAGTGTGAGACCTTTTGGGCAAGAGAAGCTTGAAAGCCTTATTACCTTGGGGAACAGCAACCCCAAGGAAAGTCTCAGGGAACAGCAACCCTGAGAGAAAATCCTTTTACCTTGGGGAACGGCAATCCTGAGGAAAGTCTCAGGGAACAGAAACCCTGAGAAGGAGAGAGAGTCCCAAAAACCTTATTACCTCGGGGAACAGCAACCCCGAGGAGAATCTCAGGGAACAGCAACCCTGATACTCATCCATGGGTACATCGCACTGTGGATACCAAGGATCTGAACTCTCCTCTCCATCAGTCCAACAGAGGTGCTTTGCTCAGCTTCAGAGTAACACAGACACTATTGTGGTCCCTGAGCCAAGCAACCATCTGGACCTGGAAATAGCCTTGAAGGTGTTAGAGATACCTACATTGCTCTATGAGCTTGGAAAGCTACTGTTTGCTCCATATGGACCTTCCTGTCTTGTATATCCCCAGGATTTTCACTATTACATGGGATATCTCTGGCCTTTGTAGGTAACTTACTGGATTAAAAATTGTTTTTGCAAGTTATTGATAACATTAGAGATATCACAATTCAGAGAGGTGGCCTGGCACAAGGATTTGAGCCTCTTGTTTTCCTGGATGCCATATCCATTTTCAGTCCTCATTGGAAAAGCAAGTAAGTGGCTGAAAAAACCCCATTATATGTGGTTACTAGTTGCCAATGAACATCAAAGAGTTAAGAAATGCAGAAAACCACAATATCTTTTATTAGGCCAGCAGATGTAATAAGGAAAAAAAACAGATTAGTTTTCAAGCATGGAAGCTCTTCTTCAGGTCAATGTGCCCAAAAGTGTGTTGGTATTTTCAGCTACATCAGCTGGTCTAGTAAAAGTTATTGCTTCTCCACAGAAGTTATTGCACCTCACATATCTTTAGACCATCACAGCCACAGAAACACTACCACTAAACAAGATTCTCAAAGACCCATTTTGTGTCACAACTGCAGGAATACATCCACATGAGTCCTAACTTTAGTGTATTTCTTCTCAATTTTGTCATCTATTTATTTTGTGTCACAGCTGTGTGTAATAAATTCTTTCAGCGGTTCTGGGGGAAAAAAAAGGAAGAGTGATTGATTTCCATTTTCTGGGCTTTATGGGGTGTGCTACTTAGAAGAGTTGTCATTACCACCACTTGCTGGTGTTTAGTGGAAGATTTAATTCACCTACTGTAACGATTTGGGGAAATCTGTCGATGTACAATTTAGAAAGTTGTTATGCAAATGGCAGCATTATGAAATGCTTTTATGTGGATGCAGCATCCCCTGTTTCCTGAGAGGGGTGGCAGCGTGTGTCTGACAGGGTACAATGGACAGTTGTTAACCACAGCAAGAACAGTGTGTCCAAAGAAAAGGTTTAGTCAGAGCCTTGGGGACCAATTTGTTTCAAATGTGACTGCATGGGCAGGATTTGGGGGAGTGAGTGAGAGATGAAGGATTTCAAAATGTTCAATAAAAAGCTTTTGCTTTGCAGACACCAGAACACTGGGGGACTTTGGGCAGGAGAAGAGGGGAGAGAAGAGGATTTTGTAGCTGAGGAGGTTTGCTTTTACTGTAGGAACAGCCAAGGAAAACTCAGGAGATGTAAAAATATGCAGAGAGTTGATTAGATTGTGGATTATCTCAAAGTGCATTGGGATACTCCAGGATAGTCAGAAATTGCAGACATGGGGTGCATAGGAATTTATTTGTTCCCCACACTACTGTGGAAAGGAGCACCTTGCAGTGCACTAAGCAAAATCAGCATGTCACAGGTACTACAGGCCTGGGATGAAGAAACCAGCATGACCAGAGTGCCCATGAGGGTAGAAAGGTCATGGGGAAGCAGTGTCTCAGCCCAGCTCCTGGAGTTTGGCTGTATGGCTCCCTGCCCATGAAGTGGGGACAGCTGAGAGAGATGGCTCTTGACACGTGGGTCAAAGTGGCCTTGGAGAAAGAAACATTGCAGTGGCCTACTTCAGTGCTGAGAAGTTTGAAAGTACGCCTAATCCACCTGGGTTTCCATGGACACATCCTCTCCTGCCATCTGGCATCGAAGGAGTGTGGAAATTTGCTGATTGTTTCAGGGCTGGTTTCCCTCAGATATTCCTGAGGTGTCTCTACATGGCTGACATGCAAGCACAGGCCATTGCTGTGGTGGGGTCAGGCTATCCTGACCGACACATGGACAGGGCTCACCTGACAGCCCATGCTGGCAGTGCCTTGGATTCACAGCACTGGGCTGCACCTGATGCTGGACACTGAGGGCACGTGAGAGTAAGCCAGCAAACACCCACCTTTCCCGGTGCTGATAGCTCCTGCTTGTTCCACCACGCAGGCTTCCAAAACCACAGACCTTTACTCTTGGGACAATATTCCTGCATAACCAGTCCTGTGGCCAGTAGAAAAAAAAGCCTGTGATAGATGAATTGACAGGGTTATCACTGTTTCTTCTTCTGTTTAGTGACCTCTGTTTTGTATGCACAGGTGTTCAGCAAAAGAAATCTAGTGTTTTGTTTGAATTAGTTTTATTGAAAAGGTACAGACATAGTTAATTGGGTGTATCTTTGAAGGGTTGTCATATTTATTCTCAGATAGGATTAAAAGAGTTCAATCTGCAAACTCTATTTCCTCTGTCAAAGGGAGATAACCAATTCCACAGACTGAAGTTATTAATGATCAACTGAGTGAATTTTATCCATCTTTTTATAGCTTGGAAGGACACCTCACTGAAGCTGATTTTGATCAATTTGTAAGCAATGTCACCTTCAATAAATTCCCATCTGACAATAGATAACCCAGCAACAAGCTGGGAGACAGCAATGGTGATGTAAGACCTGGCATCTATTGCAGCCCTTGAACCCAACTGCATCCCCATTGGATTTTTAGAGCCGTATGAAGGCAAAAGGGGGGGAAAAAAATCTAGCATCATCCTGGAGAAAAGCTTTCTTTTCAAATTTGACTTGCAAAGATGTTTTTCATTGAGACATGAGAATTACATTACTTACTTATCATAATTCTTTCAAAAGAAAAAGGTGGGAGTGGTTTCTTTCTTTCTTTCTTTCTTTCTTTCTTTCTTTCTTTCTTTCTTTCTTTCTTTCTTTCTTTCTTTCTTTCTTTCTTTCTTTCTTTCTTTCTTTCTTTCTTTCTTTCTTTCTTTCTTTCTTTCTTTCTTTCTTTCTTTCTTTCTTTCTTTCTTTCTTTCTTTCTTTCTTTCTTTCTTTCTTTCTTTCTTTCTTTCTTTCTTTCTTTCTTTCTTTCTTTCTTTCTTTCTTTCTTTCTTTCTTTCTTTCTTTCTTTCTTTCTTTCTTTCTTTCTTTCTTTTTTTTCCTCCTGTTCTTGCCCAGCCTAGCATGCACAATCTTGGAAGTATCTTGGCCATTCAGTTTAAGGACCCTGTGTGTGTTCTCCTGAGCAATGTACCACAACTGAGTCCTGCAGTGGTTATCTGCCAGCACCTGATGCCTGCGATGTGGCAAAGCATATCTCCTCTATCCATGATGTGCTATTCCATCAAGGCTGAGGAGGAGGTATAGACACTCACTGGTGGGAAAATAGACTGCTAGAGCAGCAAATAGCTGTGCTCACAGCTCTGGTGTCCAACCGGCTGGAGTGTGCTGCACTCGCTGGATAAATGGTTGGCATAAGCCTAATCTTTTGGGGAGGGCTCAAGGACAGCTGAAGTGGAAATTCAGAGTTCCAGGAACAGTATCTCCTCGTCCACGTCCTTTCTGTACAATCTGCAAGCTATTTTTGGAAGTGGCGATAAGGTGAAGAGGGAGCCAGAGTGAGAGGACTGACTGGTACATCTGAAGATTATTATTCCCTGTGGCTGCTCCATCCTTCTGGAGTGTGGCCACAGATTGTTCTTGCAGTTGCTGCAAGAAGCAGCTAAAGTCACTTGCTGTGTCACTGTGGTTTGTAGGTATGGTACAGTATCTGCTGTGGTGACCAGATCTGAACGCTGATTAAAATGCTCCCTGCTCCTGGCAGCTTGCATCAGGAGGGAGTAATTTGGGTCCATTTTGGGCAGAAATGCTTTCTCTGACCACCAGCATAATTCGCATTATGCTCACTGCACTTTTTAGGAAGCACATTAATTCATTTACTGTACAGGGTGAACTGATCTTTGCTGTTTACCTGCCAGCTGATGCACAGCAGGATGCAAGGACCAGTCCAAAGTGAGCTGGGATGGCATTTGCTAAATGCAGTGTGTCCTTATACTGAAAAACACACTTATTTCCATTAGGTCAAGACAGCTTCCAAGTCTTGGCAAACCAGGAAAGCAGTGCGGCAGTCCCAGGGAGAATATGCAATTTTTCTTGTTTTCACTGATTTGTCTTTGCATCTTTTCCTTCTTGGAAGTGATCTGCAGGAGTAAGGGCAGTGGCAGGCCATTGTGCCCAACGTGCTCTGTGCTCTCTGCCCTTGACTTTGGTGAAGGAGGTTATGCTTGGCAAGAAACATTCATGGGCCTTCATTGTAGGGAAATGTGTGGACATGCGCATTGTATTCCTCAAGGTGGTCACTGTGTGTATGCACAAGGATGGGGTTTCTTGGGACTGCTTTGATCATAAAATCATCATGTTCCTTTGTCCTTTTGATTGATGAAAAATGCAGCAAGTCATCTGAAGGGAAGAGAAGCGGTCTGAGGGAGTCTGAGAAAACTTCAGTTCTGATATTGCCACAGAATGAGGGGAACAGCTGGGCTATGACTCTCCCCTCGATGCTTTTCTGAAGTGTTATGCTTCAGCTGCTTGAGCCTTTGCCAAGAGCTGGCTCCTTTCCTTAAGAGCAAAACCCTCTTTTAGCCTGCCTGCCCATGGCAGGGCTGGAGTGAAGGGTGCTTTGCAAGAGTGCTAGAAGTGTCAGCACACCCATATCATCAGGTTTCATGTTGGAGAACATGCAGCAGGCACCAGACCATCCTGGAAAGAGACCAGAGGGTACAACCCATGAGTCACCATGTGGTGCCTTCTTGTCCCTCTGAGCCACCACTTGCTGAATGAAATCCCAGCCCATGTGGCAGTCAGCAATTTTGCTGCCTGATAAGGGTAGGCCAACCATTGGTCCTTGTAAACAGTTAGTAGTTTTATTTCAGAACCAAGATAACTGGTAAACCTGGACTGCTAGGGTGACATTTTTACCTAGCCCTCTGATAGAAGTTTGCCAAAGCTTGATGCTGGGCAAGACAGAGCTTTACCTAGGCAGGTGAGATGGTAGTTAGCTTGCCATGTACTGTCTTCATGGGTATCAGCTTACTTTCATTCATGGTGTTTAAAGCAATTTTTGTTTTGCTGCCTTTGAGACTTTCCCTTGCCATCTTCAGTCCCAAGGTGCAGCTCTCCCCACCTCCCTTCACGGGGGTACTGCAGCCATGTAAAGGGTCAGAGCACCTTTTGAGGCAACTGAGGAGGCAGAAAGCTGAACAGTGCTGAGCAGTAGGGTACTCTGGGCAGGGGGATGCTCCCAGGCGCTGCAGCTGGGAAGGAGGTAGGGAGAAGCATGACAAGGTGAATTGGCTGCCTGCAGGATGCAAAGGCTGCATAGCTGTGCTTTGGTGGGGAGGAAACTTTGGGTGGGGGAATGAAGCAATTGGACATTTGACAGAATTGTTAGAGGGTTTTCCTTGTCAAAACCTGCATATTTTCCCAATGCAAAACTACCGTGGTCAGACTCGGATGGGGGCTGGCTGTGTGTGAGGAGTCAGTCTGTGCAAGCTTTGTGCTTCGATCCTTTCCCCAGATGATCACCCCAAATTCAAAAAGGGCCCCTTTCCTTCTTTCCTACCCTCTACAGACACACTTGATGCGTGCTGGTTTTCAACTGATTCATTTTTCTGTGCAGCCTTGAGAACCGCACTGACTTAAGCTTCTGACACAACTTGTTGGCGATACCTGTGTTACACGGTATTGCAGTTCCCCAACTCCGAGGACTGCCTGACATCCTTTAGAGATACCTTGGTCGGTTTCATAGGAGTGCGGAATGCTCGCGTTTCCCAGGCTCCTGAATGGCGGAGTTAGGGTGGTTCATACCTTTGCAGTGTTTATACCGTGCGCTGCAGCGCTGACCGGTCCCATGCAGACCATCCCAAATATTTCGCTGTGTGCTGCCGCTGTCGTCCTCAATGCAGCTGTAGGCAGGCTCTGGAAGGAGGAAGCCCCCACGCTGCCGCGATGATCCGGAGGAGCGGTGGGGGTGCAATCTCCAGCCCTGCGCTGGACCGCACCTCCTCACCCCGGCCCGTGTAGCATCTCTACGGATGCAGCGGCGCCGGGCCGGCGGGGAAGGGGAGGAGGGGGGAAGCCCCAGTTTGTGCGGGGAGAGGAGGAGGAGGGTGGTGGGACGTGCCGCTGCGCGCCGGGACGGTGCCGCGCGGGGGGTGACAGCCGCAGCCCGGCGGGTTGCGGGGGCGGCTCGGGGCCGCCAGGCTGCGCTCTCGGTCCGGCCGCCGCGCCTGCCGCCCTCCCCGGGCGACCGGGGCTTGGGGCACGGCGGAGCCTCGCCGCGAGCGGGCGGTCCCGGGACGGCGGCGGCACCACCGGCGGCGGCACCTGCGGCGGCGGGGAAAGGCAGGGCTCGGCGGCCCGCTGCGCGCCCCTCGCCCGGCCCGGCATGACGCGGCGGCGCCCCGGCGACGGCGGGAGGTGGGTGCCGGCAGCCCTGGCCGCGCTCCTGGCCCTGAGAGGTGAGTGCCGCACGGGCGGAGCGGGGCGCGGCGCCGCGCACGGGGCAGCGCCCGGGGCCGCGGGGTGGCCGCCGCCGGTGCCACGGCGGTGCCCCGCCAGCGGGGAAGTTTTGGTTGCGGTCCCGCCGGTGATGCTCGGGAATGCGGCGGCGGGCGAGTGCTTTTGCAGGCAGGCGTGGGGAAGGAGAGCTGCTCCGCTCGTCTCCTTCTGCTGCCTCCGCCGCACCATCCTTCCTACTGTTCTCACATATACGTATTTTATTTATTATTTTTTACGGGGCTTTAAGGTAAAACTTGCTTTAAACTGGGCTTCACGTTAAGCTCAGTTGTCTGGGCCTAGCCCCTTGGTAAGCTCACCTGTGAGGAAAACTCTGGTCTATCCCTCAGGCCCCGAGGCAGCAGGGAACTTTCCGCAGAGATGGTGACAGGCTGCTGGGAGCCCCCCGTGTCCCCCCCATCCTCTCCTGTGCCTCCTCCTTCCAGGCACACGGCGCACCGCTTCAGCTCTAAGAGACGTGCCTGCCCCCGGGGACGTGGAGGCTCCACCACCTCCCGCCCCCTGTAGCCCTTCCGAAATAAGGTGTGTTCCCCGGCCTCAGTGCGGAGAGGAAACAAATTGCGTATGACAGATGCTACTCACATCGCTTAGTGCACTGCCGGGGAGCACCGGGAGGTGCTGCATTAAGGGCAGCAGAAGAAACTACCAAGTGCAAGATGTTCAGACTCATCTGTTGATCAGGTGGCAATGCCTCCTTTCAAGTGATGCTAAACTTTAGAGCAGCCAGCTCGGTTATGGTTGACAGAGGTCCACATGGCAATTGTCTCAAGGTCTGCCCTTTGATGCAGATACTCGCTAAGCAGTTTTGCAGAGCTCTGCTCAGCAGCGAGCAGCCCACAGCTTTGAGACAGCTGGGCCATCTTCACTGCTGGGAAACAGGGAAACCTGCTGCAAGAGGTCCCTGAGACAGCGGGAGGACAGTAAGAAAGGATGGGATCTCCCAGGAGGTGGCCAGAGAGGTCTCAGCAAGGTCTAGATGAAACCTCCTCACGGTCGGGGTCTGGGTGGAGTCTGCTGCTTGGGTAGCTGTGCCTAGCTGTCACAGCCCTGCAAGGCACAGCAGGCTTTCCCCTCTACCCAGGACCTGTTTAGAAACAAGTCTTGTGATGGATAAATGAACTTCTCACAAATGCCTCAGCCTCAAATGCATCCTGTGTTCCTGTCCTCAGAAAATGTTTGGGAGTCTGAGTCTTGTGCATTAACTGGAAATAGAGCCTGCTGATTTTAAAGAGATGAATTATGGAAAAAAAAAGAGTTTACTAGCAATAAGTTGAAAGAAATAGTCTCAGCTTTCATACTCCACACTATCAATTTGTTTTTTGTCCTTTTCCCTGTTTGGAAAGCAAGTTCATTTATTTTCAGGTTTTCGATGCTACATTTTTTTTGTCTGCAGACATTGCAAAGGTGTAAATATCTATAGAGTTACTGGGCTCACTCCAGTTAGAGGCATATAAGAGGTGAAGTGCTTCTGTTGGTGTGATATCACTGCAAAAACATACAATAATAATCAGAAATAAGGTTAAAATTAAAGGGATATTCAATTCTACTTTTAAGCAGAAAGATTGACTCGATCTTTAGTTCTTTTGGTTGAGGGCACGTGGGGACAATGACACTGGAGACAGCTAGGTGTGGAAACATGCTTTTCCATGAAATATTTATCTGCAATAGTGTAATGGTTTTTCTTGTACTTTCCTTTAAGACTTCATGATTACCTGAATGAAACACCTGTGTCTCAAGCTTGATGTTTTTAATTTTGTCTTAGGAAGAGCCTTTAGAAGATGGTGGTAGATGAAAATAGCTTGGTACACAGTTATTTCTGTGATACACAGCATGGCCATATTTTCAGTGGTTCTGGAGTTTGAAAAGAAAACACTGTAAGAGATGAGGAAGAGACATATACCCAGGAAAGCTGAAATTAAAGTGGGAGAATTTTTTCTAAACAACATTTGCAGAAGATTAGTAAGTGTGTTTCTGCTCTGGGCTGCCAAGTATGGTTAGGAAGAGTGATTTTTTTTACTTTTTTTTCTCTTTTTGAGATTTTAGACTGTTTTAGAAGATAGAAGAAAAATGAGGGGTCATATGCACAGTGACATCTAAATTAAAAGTAAGATTTAAAAGCAAAAGGATCTGAAACGGTAAGAGTATATAATCAGGCAAAATACTTAATGCCAAGAAAATGAAAGTTGTTGGAGGGGAAAAAGGACCTTGGAAATAATTTCATCATTCTCACACTTCATACCTACAATAAAATAAATTAGACTTCATAGTGACATTTAAGTCAATTATTATAGTGCCATTTTATTCTGTTGTTTTGCAATTTGTAGAATAACAAAGATTCTTTGTAACTGGTGCTAGTTATATCCAAGTCTAATGGTCTTGAGCCAAGGGCAGCATCTATGTTTTCCCTCTAAAACCTTATAAACATAATAATTTAATTGTGGAAATAATATTTTCCCAGGAGAAATTTAGGGAAAGATAGGAGGGAATTCTCTTCAGAGCTTTGAAACCAAACCTGGGATTGCTAATCAATCCTCCTATGTCTCCAGAAATAGCATCCTGCAAATTGTCAAATGTGGTAGAAGTCACACATCGGGTACAGTCAGAGTGCAGAACTGACGTGTTTTTTAACTGCATGGTGTTTGGATCCTGTGACACAGAATTGCAACAGGTGAGATTTCAGTGTGTTACAGTCCACTGCAGATGGATCTTGCAAGACCAGGGGGTGAGGGTGCCTGGCTGTAGTGGATTAATGCAACAGCAGGTCTACAACTCCTCACATGACTTTTTGGAGTTGCCCTCCTCTCAGTCTGAGGTTCTCACAGCTGAAACTCTTCTGGCCTTGCAGCACCCTTGTCCTACACACCCCTTTTTCCCAGCCCTGAGCCAGGTCCTCAGCCCTGGGAAGGGAGTACTGTGTCAGTCCCCTGCCCTTCCATGCTTTTGCAGCTCTTTTGGAACAGATTGCCGTTTGTGTCAAGCTGTGTGGTTTTGTGACGTGGAGATAAATCATTTTGCTCGCGACCTGACCTTGGTCCCCAGCGGTAGGCACAGATGCATTAACTACTTCTTTCTGAAGTGGGCATCATTCCCTTATTTTGGAAACCGATCCTTTCTCTCTGTTTCTTCAATATTGCCTAAACTGCAATTTTCTTTTTATAAGATTCTGTTCTCAAGGGATCTCAGAGTGCCTCAGGAGCAGCAGCTGTATTTGGTTGCTCAGTAGTAGTATGGATATACAAAGTATGGTATAAACAGCTCCTTGACTTAGGAAACTTAGGAATTATTTTTCCTGCCTTCATGGGGGAGTAGTGTTTTTATTCTTGTACCAATAGTACAGATGGAGAAAGCAAGACTCAGAGAGACCTCGTGACCCACTGAAGGTCAGTGGATGCTGGTAGTAGTCTTGAGTGTCTTGGAACAAACTGTAACCACAGGAGGATGCTTAAATTTATGCAGCAGGTTAAGCAATAATGTAATGGTCCTCTTTAGGGATGTTCACTACTAAATTGTGGTGAGTCATCTATATTTAGCAGGATGCTACTATCATCATGCTTTTTAAGTAAAGTGCTTTTAACACAGTTTATTTCAAGGAGAAGTGCATGCACTGAAAATCTGTTCTTTGTAGTTTCCTCCTTGTGGAGCATTAATGCTGCCTTCCCTTTTGTAAGTGTTCAGAGAAATATTTAGCTCCTGGTTGTTTAACAGACGGTAGTGTAACAAAGACAGTTCTCTGGTTATTACTACCTTGTGTTTGCACAGTTATTTATGACCATTGCCTAATTGAGAGTCTCCAAACTTACTTTGTGCAGGCAGTCAGTTTGATTTATAGCATGGAAAGCTGATGTGTGCAGAGATGAAATGATTTTCTTGCTGTCAGGTAGGACATTTGCCCAGGCTCTCCTTTAGAGAAGTCACAATTTCAGGGCTTCTGGTCATATGCCTCCCTGCTTTATTCTTGCAACTGTTTTGTGTCTTGTACACCAGGGAGAAAGCACAACATTTTTAACTGTCCACAGTGAACTTTTAAGGGTTTTTTTTTGTTTGTTTTTTTCTTATAAGTTTTCATCTCTTTGGTTTTAGAGGTCACTTGTGTCCTGGCTTCTGCCTTTTTTTTTTCACTGCTTGAGATGGGCTGGTCTGTTTCATCCGGATTGAGGAATTTGGCTTCATTCTAAATGGAAGTAGAAATCAAATGCTTTGATGGTTTTGAAAGCAAATTTTTGAGAGACATTCCATCTTAAGACTGATATTTTGCCTGTTTGTGGAGTTGTATTGTTGTAATACAAGGAAGTACCCGAAGCAAAAAGATATTTTGATGTGAAAAGTCAAAATTTTTCATCCCTAAGATGCTTAAGTTGGATGTTTCTGTATTTTTGACTTTTTTTCTCCCCATTTTTCTTTTGAAGCACAGTTATGATTTAACAAAACATCCTATGTTTGGTAAGTTTTGGGTTTATTGGAAGTAACTTCAGTAAAACTTTAGTGGTTGCTGCTTTTTATTTTTCCAGGGAATTTAAAAAAGAAAAACAAAACAAAACAAAAGAAATCCAACTTGCAGCAATTGGTGGTACCTGTGCACAGTCTCTGCCCATTATTTTTGCCATCTTGACACATGTATGCAAACACCATGTGCACTCATATGTGGCACTGCTCTTGTCCTTTCCTTATTCATTGTGCTGTAGAGCATTGTACTGAAAGAGTCAAGTTTCTATTTAAGAAATACAGCAAATATTTGTTAATATTTGTTCCCCCTTCTGGAACAGTCACTGGAGAAATCAGAACAGGACTAGCAGGTTGAGCTCAGTCCCTTATTATTTGTGCAGAGCCACAGCTCTCCTCCTGGCAGCATAGCAGTACTTGTACATTTGCATCTCTGCATGAAGCTAATTTCAAGTGTAATTTTGGTATTAGGCTGATCAGATCACTTACTTAGGGACAAAACCTTGTGCATTTATTTTCTCATACTCTCATGAGCCAACCTAGCTATGAGACTGTGAGCTTTTGCTTCACAAGCATCAGCAGCAGAAAGCCAGTGTCTGAACTCCACTTAGTTACCTCTGGGCTGTGATTTTACCAGGAGTGCTGAAGCCAGGAGTGTTGTTTGTGGGGAGGCAATGACAGACACCCTGCTTACAACCCGTGGTGCATTTCTGCAGCAGCCTGTCTAAGCAGTCCTGGGCCAGGTCAGCCCGCTGGTCTCTGCTGCCGTGGCCAAATCTGGATGCTGCAATGAGAGATGCCAAAACCCCCTCAGTGAGAAACTGGTGCCAAACATTTAGCCAAGAGGAGTCTGGTGTCATGTCTGTGCTACAGGTTGCCCTAGGAGTAGGCTGGTGTATGTATTGCTCCAGACCTCAGTTGAGGGGCTTGGAGCAAAACTCTTGTGAGGAACGGCTGAGGGAGCTGGGGTTGTTTAGCCTGGAGAAAAGGAGACTCAGAGGTGACCTTATCTCTCTCTCTACAACTCCCTGCAAGGTGGCTGCAGTCAGGTGGGGTTGGTCTCTCTCTCCAGGCAGCAGCTGACACAAGGAGAGGATGCAATCTTAAGCTGCACCAAAGGAAGTATAGGTTGGATGTTTGGAAAAAGTTTTTTACTGGAAGAGTGATGAAGTACTGAAATGGTCTGCCCGGGGAGCTGGTGCAGTCACCATCCTTGGATGTGTTTAAAAAGACTGGATGTGGCACTCAGTGCCATGGTTTAGTTGAGGTGTTAGGGCTGGATTGGACTCTGTGTTCTTGGAGGTCTCTTCTAACCTAGTGATTCTGTGATTCCGCATTCTGTATTCTACCTACACAACCCTATTTTCTCTTAATTTTAGGGTATGTCCACACTCCACTTCCTTGCCACAAATTGAATATAGTCATATGTATTCCTTCTACCAATGCAGAGTGAATAAAACATCCATCTCCTCCCCTTCCTTGGGCAAGGGCCCCCACTTGCAAAGCAGGAGACATAAAACCTCCCCCTTGCCAGGGGCCAGGTTGAGCTGGGCCAGCCCAGCGCCCTGGTGCAGTGTGCTCAGCTGGTGTTCAGCAGGGTGGGTGAGCAGTGGCCCTGCACCCCGACCCCTCGGCCTCCCCAGCAGAGGGGCTGCGGGTGGGCTGCAGGCTCTGCTCTCCCTCTGCCTCTGCCAGGAGCAAGTGGGCTGCCATACCAGCTCTGCAGGCCCACTGGGGGATTACTTCCTAATCCCCACTAATTAGAAGTTGGCTAATGCCTGGAGGCATGAGGGTATAGTGATGTTATTTTTCTTTTTCATTCTGTTTTTTGGGATTTTTTTTTGTTCTACCTGAAGTACCTGTGGATGTTCACAGGATCCTTGTAAATGCATGGGCCTCTGTTATTTCTGCTGAGCTCTTGACTTAACTGTAACATGGGCTAATCATTCCTGTTAGTTAATTATTGGCTGTGTTTAGAAGAATCACAAAAAGTAAAAACAGAAAAGGAAAATGACAATATTTTCCTTATGTCTGGTTGTGTTTCCTGCTCTTAAGTTATGCTGAACAACCTTTCTTTCTTTTTCTTGAAAAAACAAACAAACACAAAAAGCCCACAAGCAAACAAAACCCACAGAGAAGTACCTGTTTCAGTTCCTCTTTCCCGTTTGATAATTTCTTTCTATTTAACTCATCTTCAAGTTAAATTGTCCCAATTTTAACAGTGCTTGACCAATAAGTGTTTTTCACTGGTGAATGATGAAGCCTTTCTCTGCCCTCTGCATTTTCAAATGTGCCATGCAGAAGTAACCACAGCAATTCCAGCTGAGGGTGCACTTTCAGTGTTCATGGTGGCATTAGAATACTTCCAGCATCCTTCTTTTCAGCCTCTGCCTTCAGACACCCTGACAGCTTGCTTGCTTCTTTGACCACCGTTGTATGTTGAACAGATGTTTTCATTGAGCTGTTCACAGTGATACCAAGATATTTTTCTCAAGCGATTACATTTGAATTAGAGCCCCATGCTATATGAGTAGTTCAGATTATTCTCTCAAGTTCTTATTACTGTCCGTTTGGTAATGTTGAATTTCATCCTGCATTATGCTGCCCACTTGCTGAGCTTTGTCAGATCCCTTGGAAGTCTCTCTCAATCTTCTTTTGTCTCAGCCAGCCCAAATCACTTTGCCAGCTTCCTGTCTCTCTTCCAGATATTAAGGAATAGATTAAACCACCCCAGAACTGGTTAGAAACCTGGGGGTAATCCCTTGTAATCAGGGCCAGAGTGAGGACAGGGGGAGAGGGGCTCCCATGCCTCTGAGCCTGGGCACTGTAGAGTGGGACAGCAGCTCCAGACTCAGCCTGACCTGAGCTGGCCTGAACCCCACTGGGGGCAAGGCAAGGGGGCCAGTTCCCACGCCAGGCAAGCAGGGGACAGGTCTGGCACTGAACTGGCATCCTGCCCAGAACAGTTTAGCAGGTGCACTTTGAAGTGACAGAAAATTAATTACTTAGTCCTGTCCTTTTCCTTCCAAAATTAGAGTGGATTGCAGGGCCACAAGTTCCCCCGAGTAGAGATCAAGCTGGTTTGTCTCCTACTGTGTACTTTTAGGGGCTTAGGGTATTGGACTGGTTTAACCACGCCTTGCTGCCCCTTCCAGGTTAGCCTGTAGCCTCTCTTATGGAAAGCAGGCTAGCTTCAAGAACCGCCTGACCTACCAAGGGCTTGCTTGCTTGCCTTTGCTAGCAGTTACAGCCACTTGGGAAATTTCTTTCTTCAGCTGTTCTGCACTTCTGGAGCTGTCCCTTAAATGTACTGGAATGTTTGGGTTTTGGCTTTTGCAGTTGGCCTTCAGTTTTACTCTCAGTCATAGCTACCATTTTATGAAGCAACTGTCTAGACTGAATTACTTCTTGTTCCTTTTGTTTGGGCATACAATGTGCTCTCTGGCTTCTCAGCAGTTTTTTGTTTAGGGCACCGAGTACCTTTTTGGTGATGATGCTGAGATCGCTTCAACACACCATCGTACAGTGTAACAACTTTAGTTCCCCTGCTTCTGGAGTTAGACTGTGTTGACCATTTCTGCTTATAATTGGTTTTTTCCCCTAACATTTAAGAGGCACAATGCAAAGTTCTGCTACTGTTTTTCTCACAGGGATGTTAAATTTGACTATGTAGGAGTCACTGTTGCTTTGTATCTTTGTATCAATTGCGGTGTTTTCGTTTCTAAGGGTACTGGGACAGGTTGTTCCAAGTCCTCCTCGGCTCTTTTAGACACTGCAGAATCGTAACCTGCTGTGACTCTTAGCTAATTCCTGCACATGTTGCTGAAGTCACTGGTTTTTTCTGTTTTCTTTGACTTTGCTCCTTTGCTCTCACTCCACACTGTGCAGTAGATATTCCTTACCTGATCAAGAGGCCATTGGGAAATACAGGTTGCTTTAGCGAGATTTGTTTTTTAGTTAACTTTTCTCCCTCTTCAGCCTTGGCCATCTAGATGAGATCTGTGTGTCACCCATCTTGCAGTTTGATGTCTCTGCCTCTTTACCCACACTGGATTTCCGGGCAGGGCCTGAGTCTGTGATGAATCCTGCAGCTGTGGGCACACAGACTGCAAGGCATGTTGGTTGGTATGGCTGTAGAAAGAGGTTGTTGCATGATGTTGTAGGAGCTGGTTCACTGCACCAAACCTAAAGTGCTTCTTGGAGTTTTTTGCTCTAGCTCCACGCCACCTGGTCTGACCTGTGCTCCCGTGCGGTCTATCAGCTGCACTCTGAAATGTTTGGTTTAGAGGTGATATCTCAGCAAATACAGCTCTGCTTCTTGGTTAAAAGGTCCCTGGAAGCTCCTGCAAGGAATGCATCACTCACTCTGCTGCCTCTCACCGCCTGTGCCAGTGAAGGGGGCCTGGACCCTACGACCCCTAGGGAAGGAGACAGGGATGGGTGGAAGATGGGTTGCTTTAGTGAACCAGGAGGTGATGGAGGGCTTATGCAGGATACTGCTGAGCTTGTGTGATTTATGGGCTGCTTCCATAACTAACTGTGTGGCTGATCTTCATTCTTTGATGGGGTTTGTTGTCTGAACAAACCATTGGTTTGTGGATCTGCTCGTGTGCAGACCTGCTTGGCTTTCTGGCTGTGTGAGCTAGTGACTCAGAGAGGCTGGGAGGACCTTGGCTACTTGGCAGAGGGACAGAATGGCCTCAGTCTGTCTGCAGACTCGTCATGTCCTTGGCTTGTCAAGGGCAGCCCTTCCTTTTGCCCCTGGAACAGCTGGTGCGCCCTGGGCCCTTACTGTGGGATGCATCTGCACTCAGCGCCTCTCTCTCCTGTGCTGGAAATGCCTCGGACACGGAGAGCAGGCTTGTGTTTCTCAGCTGCACGGAGTTGCAGCAAGGCTGAGCTTTGCTTGTTCTTTGGGGAATGCTCTGTGCTAGCTCTACAGTAGCTTTTTTGCATAGTTTCATCCATTCTTGCTGCTCTCGCCCTTATTCCCAGTGGCTGTTTTGCCTTTTTTTGCCTTTTTTTTTTTTTTTTTTTCTTTTTCTTTTGCAAGACTGCATTTTAGTGCCACATTGACAGCAGTTGTCTGTTTATGCTCAGAATAGGTACAGCACAGGCAGGCTTCCCCCACCCGCTTGGTCCCCATCCTCCAACCCTCCTGCACTACGTGCCCTGTCCCCCACAGCGTCCCCCTCGCTGGCAGCTCCAGCCCCGAGCCAGAGGGCTCCCAGCGAGGGGAGCGCTGCAGGCGAAGAGGGGGAGCTGGGGCGTCCCACCGCCCCCGGCTTGTGTTGCATCCTAATTGCCAATAGCCCTTCCGGCGTCAGCAGTTTGTGGGAATAATTGACAGGAGGTGCCGGCGAGGTGCTGAGTCAGAGCGAGGTGTGCTTGCCAAGTCACTGCAGCAGAAGGAGTCCGATCGCCTCGTGTGGAGGGAAGCCAATGGACGGTGGGTTTCCTAGCTGCCTTTTGGGCCTCTTTCTTTCCTTTCTCTGAGGCTGCAATTAGCAGCAGTGATGCTATGCATGTAAGGGACAAACCAGGCATCGGGGGAGCTCTTTATTTTTTGCTTTTTCCTCTTTTTTAAAATTTTTTTTTTAATTTTTATTTTTGGCTATGAGCACTGGGACTAGGGGATGTGGGCTCCATTCCCACCTGCTGCCACTGGGTTTCTGTGCTGTCATTTCTGTGCTCTGAGCAAGCAGAAAGGGTAGAAAACACATTCTGGGGGGTAGTGTCGAGAGAGTGGCCCTAGTGACAGATTGATGTCTCCTGGGAGAGGAAAAGCAGCATGTGACATCCTCAGCTGGGCAAGGGGGTATAGCTGTGCAAGCCGAAAATCTGCAAAATAAAATGACTGAAAAGGTGTCCTGTCCTGTCCTTCCTGAGGGTTGTTTCTGCTGCAGTGTCCTACCATTTATTTAGGGGTTTGAAATTACTCGTTTGACATGCAGAAAGATGAGTGCTTGTCCTGTATACGTCCAGCACCTGATGGACCTCCAGGTCAGGCTCGTGAGAGCTTTGTCATTTATTCCTGACCTTCTGGAATATGGCTAACATCAATGATTATACCACAGCTGAATCTGTCCCAGAGGTCTGGATCCTTTCCTTTTCCTTGCTTTAGGACGACTTCAGTTGTCTTTGTCCTTCTTCCTCTCTGTAGCACAGGGTACCTTTTTCCTACCTTGGATAAAAGTCGGTATTTCTTTCACAGTGATCTAAATATATGTGTCTGCTGTGTGCTGCCTTTGTAGGGAGAGCATACTATTTTTGCTTTTAGGAACCACTTTGTGGCAAGAGATGAGGAGCATGAAGACAGAGGCCCATGTATTTTTCAGAACCTTTCATATCTGTGCTGCGCTCTGCCCACCCATTTTTAAAATGCTAATCCTTGTGTAATCTTTCTCTTCGCTCACTCAGGTAACAGCCATGATATCTAGATCACCACACAGCTAATGGGGAAAACTGAGGCCCAGAGATGGGAAGTACCTTTGCCATGGTCACGCAGGATTCCCATGGCCAGTCTGGGGTTGGAGCCTGCATCTCCTGACTGCCAGCCCATGCCTTCTGCACTGGACAATGCTGCCTGTCCACTGATTTCATCAGTGGCCTGCTGAATACTTTTCATCCTGAGTTTGCATGGCAGTGGCTCATGGGTGGTTATCGATTCTGAGACTTTAGGGAAAATCTGCAGTGACTGAATCAAATGGAGTTCTTCCCTCATCCTTGTCTTGACCACCTTCATGATGAATATTGTGCACAGGACCCCCAGGGGGTGTGGGTCTGGGATCACTGGTGAGGGGATGGTGTGTGCAAGGTATCTGTTCTCCTCGGCTCCAGCTGGCTGCCTGTTCACATGCTGGGTGCACTGTGACACTGGAGGCAATCTGGAACAATTTGTGCCTTGAGGATGCTTTGGAGGAAATCTTTCCCCACTGGATTCTGCTGCAAGATCAGCCAGGGCTGATCAGGGTCAGATAAGGGCTGGTTTGGGAGGCCCAGGATGGTCTGCTCCACGACTAGCCTGCCTTCAAGTTGTATTTCTGTGTGAGTTTCTGTGTATTTCTGTGTATTTCTGCATGGGGGAGATGTGCTAGCCAGGGTGCTCCTGTAGAGAGGAGTGAGTCTGGTCCTCAGGCATTGTGAAGTATTTTCTTCATTGCTTAAGGGAACCTTGGTCTCCATCTGGTCTAACGTAGCCCTTCTTCCTTACTCACCCTCTACCCATGGTGTGGCTTCACCCTGAAAACAGAAAAAAAAAATAATAGAGCATTATGTGTTACAATTGGGATTTTGTAAGATGCCTATGGGAATTAAGCACAGAATTCCCTCAGGTTCTTTTTAAACAGCCTAGCTGATGTGAATTTATGTTGACAATAAGCAAGAGTGGAAGCAGTCCTGTCAGCAGTGCCACAGCTATTCTCCCTGTGTTTGATGCAGAAACTGCTGTGGTAAAGCTTATTTAGCTTTGAGGTCTGTGTGTCAGGACCTGGGAGCAGAGCCTTCAAGAGGTCTCTGATGTGAGTGGACCCCGTGCTCTTGCCTCCTCTGGGGGTCTTTTCAAACACTTGTAAGGGCTGTGGAAATGCCAGCGTGTAATAACAGCGTGTGTAGGGCCTCTGTGCTGGGCTGGGCAAATGCACCTGACACCCACTGGGCCAAGGACTGAGCCTGCCATGAGTCAGTCCAGGATGATGAAACTGCCAAACCAACTCTTCTTTCCTTTCCATTCAGTAAAAATGTGCACGACTGGTGAAGAGTAGCATTTAATCGCAACTCACTGCAATAGAATGTGCTTTGGAGATAATTGAGAGATTCTTCTGACAACTGCAAGAATCCTCTTTTATTCTCTCTCTCCATAACCAAAGAATGACAACTTGTGTCAGTTTTCCATAAATGGAGAAATTCAGTGACAATCATCGTACTTTAATTAAAAGTAAACAGTAATGATACAAAATAATAAAACAACCACTGGAGACCAAACAAGTAGTAGAATGGAGCTGTCACTTAGAACAAATCAGGACACAAACAAGAATGAAAAGCTGCCTTCATCCTTGTTATGAGTGAGAACCCTTTCCGGGGTTTTGTTTTTGTGGCTAAAATTAATTTCATAATGTATTTTAGGTTTTTTTGAATTTGTCCCTCTGGCCATATAGCCAGGGCACAGCTGGCAGCTTCTCTTGCAGCAGGGGGGAAAAGTCATTCAGGTGGAGATGCTGCTGACCCTGTGATCCAGTGCAGGTCCCAGGAGGCCACTGTTGTCTCCTGCCTGTGATCTGCTTCCAGCTTCTCCTCAGCCCTTTCACCTTCATGAAAATGTTCACTGTGTGGCTTGACGGACACAAAGGAATGTCCACATCTCATTGTGAATTTATGTGAAATGGGCCCAAGTTGTGGAAATCTCATTAGAGTAGCAAAATATGTAAGGCTTCCATTCATTTTGGTTTTGCTCAGAGTGCAGCTTGGATTATTCTCTTAGATTTGAAGAGTTATTCAGGCTTGGAGCTCAAAATCAACTTACAGGCTAAAATCAGACCAGGTCTCCTTAGCTTGGCTTTAAAAACAGAAATGTATTACACACAAAGTCCATTAAAGGCAAAAAGCTGTCTTAATGCATGTGTATATATATAATATATAATAATGCACATATAGTTGTACAGTCAAAATAAAGCAGCACTGGGAAATGCATAAGTTAATGATGCCTTGTTATGTATCCTGTATCATTTATGGCACGAATCCTGTATCTTTTATGGCATGAATTTTATAGTCTAAGTGGTAGTAAGATTAGAGGTAGGTGAATAATTTATTACAAATAATTTATTTAATGAATTCCTCTTCCATTTCTATTTGAAAATTGTTTGTGAACATCCTGTGGTTTCTTTGCAGTTTACTTATTTGAAATTACTTACTGAATAGCTTCTACAAATAATATTTGACATGCCACATACTCATAAGAAGGTTTGTTGTTTGGGTTTTTTTAACTGTTTCCTAGGAGAGGGAACAGCATTTCAGCTGCAAGTTTGGTTGCTCAGCATTGATACAGAGCAAAATTTCATGCCATAGGATTTCACTAGCCTGACAGCTCAAAGTAATTGCTAGAATTAAGCAGTTTCTGAAAGGCATCAAGAATTAGCTAGTAATTTTTAATAAATTTTCAGACTGTTTTTGGGGATAGGCAAGTTCAAAACTTACTTTTGCCAGTGAGTGCTAAAATTGCTCAAAATGTGTTACTTCCTTGCAAATTTACGTCACTAAATTAGAATAGCTTCCGAAATGAACAGAATGCTCTAAGGTCCACAGTCAGCAGTGTGCTGTGCATATGCCTGACTTCAGGCATATTCCTGAGTAGATGCATAAGTGGTAGAGTGGCAAATTACGAACTTCAGCATATGTTTAAGTGGTTTTCTGAATTAGGGACCAAAATAGAGAACAAAGCAAATTTATCTTTCATGAAAGTGAACATACAAGAGAATTTTGTTTCCTCATCTGCAATTACAGGGCACTGCATCTTTCAGATGGGGAGTGAGGGGGAATGATGATATAAATGTTGAATTAAGTTGCAGTATTTCTGATTTCATCAAATGCAAGGCACTTGATCTGAAGTTTCTCGTACATGTCACTCTGCTTTTGCCTCCCTTTAATATTGGAGGAAATAGCATGAAGAATTGAAAAACAAGCAAACAAATCCTCAGCCATTAGTTTCAGTTTTTATTTATATCTTCATCTTTTAGGATTTCTTAGATTTCAGAATATTTTCCTTTTCTTGGCTTATCATCCCTATAAAAAAAAAGTTAATTTGGAAATATTAAATAATGCTTGGCAAAAGTAAGGCAAACAATTCATCATGAAAGGAAGAACTTTGTGTCTGCAAGGAATAGATGTGAGTTACTTTAGCATCTTAAAGAACAGTTCTAACAATGTCAGCTGCTGAAGGTCTACATTTTTGTGTGCAACTTTTGTGCTCATCGTGGGAAGCAGCTTCTGAAGCTGTGTGAGCTGCCCTTCAGCTCTGTAAGACAGCTGACGCTTTGTTGGCCTACCCGAAGCACAGTTAAATTTGGGTTTTTTGGGTCTGTGAACATTTAAGACCTCATATTCTTCCTGTTTGTGCCTTGGGGCTGACCTGTTTGGGGTCTCTTTTGTGTGGCAGAGGGTGGAGCATGGCAGTGAGTACCTCACCTGTACCTGTCCATCTAATGTCATGAACCTTATGAGAAGAAAATGAACATGTTTAAGGCCTTTGCCATTCTGTCAGAGGACGGGTGGGTGCAGGGGCCTTGTGTCCCAAGGAAACAAATGCTTCTGGGCCACAGGCTCCATGAACTTAGTGAGTTGAAGTAACTTCAGACCACAGACAGTTCAGGAGAGGGTGGTCTGGGAAGCTAGGAAGAGAAAGAGCCATCTCTGGGTGGTGGATGATGTGTGGGATGCAACTGCAGAAATAGGCAGTCAGCTTTGGGTGAGGAAGAGCAATTGTCCCTGCTGACTTGCAAGAGCTAAAATTACCTCCTTGGAGCAGAGAGTCAAAGGAGTAAAGTGTTGTTCCTCATACCAGTGATCAGAAATGCACCCACGCCATGCTGTGCACCAGACCCCCAGACCAGACATGTCACCACAACAAGCCTGCCAAATGTGGTCATCGATGTCCATCAGTGCTTGTACGTAAGGAACTTGCACCCATGAGTGGAGAGCTGCTTCCAAAGACAGGGTTTCTGGGCCTCTGTACACATTTATTGCCCTTTAGGTGATGGTCTAGATCCCAATTTTGTACACAAGGAAATCAGTGGGAGAGTTTCAGCTTTGTGCAGTTGGGAAGGTGAGGGAATGTTTGTCAGGCAGGAGAAAGGAGTGTGTGTTGCAGGGAGGACTGCAGAGTGCCTGGACCGTGCATTCCTTGATCTATATTCCTATGTATTGATCCATGCCCCTCACCCACCTGTCCTCCAGGTACTGTACTGTGATTCCAGCCCCAGGGCTGGAGAGGATCCTGTAGGAAAAGCTGGCAGTGGAATTCCAAATATTGCACCGACAGTATTCTCTTTCTAAGGCTTTCAGAAGACTAGCCACATGAAATATATCCAGGCTTATTGCTCATCCCTGGTACCTTTTATGACCTCACTGATGAACATTAAAACATTGAAACATTGAAATTACCTGTACCAAACAAGGTAAACAAAAGAAATCACCTGTACCAAACAAGGTAAGCAGCAAATGGTCCCAACAGTCTGCCATGTGTCCTAACACTCCGCAGGGATGCCTTTAGCAGCAAAAGAAGTAGCATTGCGTTAGGTTTACAAGGGCAGAGATGCTGTACCCCACAAGGGCTGTGGCACTTTTGGCTGTGACAGGAATGGCATCAAGAGACTCCTTGAAGGGATTTCATCCTCATTATTTTGGGACCAGAGCCTGGTCAGCTCAGGAAGGTGGGAGATCAAAGGCCACTTCTGAATTTAGCTCACTTTCATAGAGCCTTGGTACAAAAATGGCAGAAGAGGTTGGTTTGAGAAGGAGTGTACCTATGTCTCCATCCAGTGGCTAGTGCCAATGATGATGAGTTGACATCCCACAGAAATTCAGTTTTATTTGGGACAATCTCCCCCCCAAAAAAAGAAGTGGCAGATGGGAGGCTGCCTTCTTAAAGCTGACTTTTACCGAGGTCTAAGATGTGTCTTATCTTGTCTTGTGCCTTTCTGTGTTGTTCTGTCTTCAGTGTTATAAACATAGACTTATTCATAGTATCAATAAAAATATAATGCAATAACAACAACAGTAATAACAACAATAATAATCATCATTATTTACTATTTTACACTCCTGTGGGAAAGACCCTGGTTCTGCCAAGTGGTTTTGCTGTGACTCCACTGGGATGGTGCACGGTTGCAAACCCAAATGGCTGTGGCCATACATCACGCTGTCTGTGTCTCTCTCACAGTCAGCCAGGACAAGTTGAAACAGGCAAAAGGGAAGAAAATAGACAAATTTCCGCATCCATAGCAGCTGGAGTGAACGCCAAACAGATGGGCTCTTCCACCCCGATTATCCTAACCTCCTAAATATAGAAATACAGGCTTTTTTTTTTTACCCTTCTTTTCTATTTTTTTTACAAATTTAAATTACCCGAGGGGGTGGTGTTAGCTCACGCTAGGGCAGTGCTAACGAGTGCAAATAGAAGTCATCTGCTGACAGAGTAAGATCGCGGCTTCTGCTCATGACTATCCCCCCACCCTGCCCACACACATTTTTTCCCTTGGAAGTGTGGGGAACGATAGGGGCTGAAGCCGTCCTCTCTGTGGGGTGGGGAGATCTGCATGTGTGCATGAAGAGGCTTTTATTTCAAATTCTGTCAGTACTTATGCAAATACACAGAGCAAATAAGCACCAAAGAATATGGTTAAGAACTACACGTCCTTGCCTCCTCCTGCAGATGGTTTGGTGAGTAGATGGGGTAGCAGTACTTCAAGTCACTGGAGGAGTTCACAGCTATTTTGGTTATCATTGCACAAGCACACTGATAGATACAGGGTAGAAAGGTGCAGGGGCTGCTTTTTATCACGTCTCAACTCGCGGTTTTTTGCAGCATGCAGAGAGATTGGAGGGATGTCTTCTGGCAGCGGGCTGGTTGTGCCTGAACAACCTCATCTTTTTTGTTCTGCAGTAGTTGACATCAGCAAAGTAGCAGCAGGGCAGTGCTTTGTGTGATTTTTTTGGACTTCTTTTGCTGTACTGAGGACTGGGATAGGAAAATTTTGATTCTTTTTTCCAGTGGGGAAACACACCACCCAACCAATGATGTGTTTTCCATTCATCTTTCAGATTACTTTTGTTCTTTCATGCCCCGGGGGCTGCATTTTGTACCTGTTATTGGGCTTTTGTTCCCTGACCACTCTTGGAGAGCAGGTGGCAGGAGGAGGTGATGCCTGCACAGCATAGCAGAGGAGTGTGAAGCTGTATTTGATCCTGCCCTGTTCTACACTTGCACAGTGGAGAGTGCATACACCTGGGTCTTGCTTTCCCCACATCTAGAAAGGGAATGAATGACAAGGGCTTGTTTCTGGATGTTTCAGGATGCTGTCAGGGAAAAACATTATGTTGGTTCTGTATTACTGTTATCACTGTAACCATGAACCAAGATATATAATGAGGATAAAGGTTAGGAGCAAAACTGCCCTGACTTTGGGGCCCAGCCAAGCAAAACTGCAATGTTTTTCCTTTGTCATTGTGTACAAGGGTGTGTTGTGCTCTGTGGATGTATCTGTGCTACCATCAGTGCAGATATACAAATAGACCATGTGTAAGACTTCAGAGACTCTGTGAAGAGGTTCTTTATCTTATGGGCTGCTCTCCATATAAGGCTAGCACACAGTTTATTAAAGCTCCCAGGGCTCATTTTGCTTGTGTGCTCATGCTCTCCTGCAGAAACTCAAATAGTTGCAACCTTAACCCCAGGTGCCAGAGTGCCATAGGTACCGTTGGGTTCTGTAGGGTCTGCATCTTCCTTGGAGGTCTCCCACATGCAGGAGAAGTCGACAGCTTTTGGAGGAGGCTGGCTTGGGAAGGCACAGAGTTAGCACTGTTGAAGAAGGCCTCTAAGAATAAGTTCATCCAGCAGCTGGCAGGGTGACAGAACTGCAGGAGATCCTGTCTTGGGGCAGGAGGGTGAAGCTGGTGATTTCCTGAGGTTGCAGTGCAGGGGATTATTACCCCAGTCTTTTCAGGGTAGAGTGCTTCTCTTGTTACACTGAGGTCATGCAGAGTGGCTTGTGTGGACTATGAAGCACACAGATGCTATAGACACTGGGTAGTGAGGCAAAAGCAAATAAATACATCTGGAAGCTTCCCCTGGAAACAGTTTGTTTTTAACCTGCTGGGGGTCATTACACCGATAAGAAGCCCAGCTGGGGCTGTGCTCAATATTTGCAGTGTCCCCTAAAGCCCGGGTCAGAAAAGAGCTTTGCAGCCTGGGTGCAGTGGCAGACCTGTGCTAGCTTCCACACATTTGCTTAGGACTCAGGATAAGCTCTCACAGATACTGCACAGAGGGATGACAGTGAGAGGCACCTAATTGGCTTTGCAGGAGAGCAGCTTTGGCACGGTTTCTTCACTCTGATTCACAAGTGGCTGTATCAGACCTGGCTGGCACAGCACAGGGTCACTCGAGCATCTCCGTGCTGTGCACTTGAGTACTCCTGACCAGAGGCAGCTCAGGGGTGCAGGCACACCCGTGCTGGCTCTGCACACTGCCTGCTTGGCAGAGCAGCCTTGTTTGGGCTTCCAGCCACTGCATGCTGGGGCTGTGCCCTGCAGTGGCTGTGCCCCGTTCCTGCTGCTGGAGCCGGGGCTCTTCGGGCTGTGCTAACCCTGACAGAGCCACCGCTGTATTTCTGCACTCAGGGCATGGCTAATCCACAGCCAGCTCAGATCCTCTCTAGGGACACAAGCAGCAGTTTTAGGATTTAAAAAAAACAATGGTACTGCAATCAGAGGCTCATTGTGCTGCCTGTGTTTAAGGATGCCTGTTTATTTTTAGTTATGCTTTTCACCTTTTCGTGCCTCAGTTTCAGTCTTGATAAATGTTGTTTAAAGTCCCCCTGGTTACAGTTATTGCCCCCTGAGTAGCTGTGATTTTCATGATTGCTATCCTGTCTTTGCTTTGAGTCATTTTATATCTTGCCAGGATTGAAAGAGATTGCCTGGAACTCTCCTATCCCTAGATTCTAGCTCAGACTGACTTTGCAGGAAAATTTTACCCTCCTTTCTCCTATTTTTGAGAATAAGTGGGGGGAGAGAATAGGTTCCTGCACATATGAAAAGGGAAATGTTTTCTTTTGCATGCTGTCTTTCCACCATGCTGTGCATCCAGGCCTTGAAATGCAGCAGAAGGGTGATCTGCGTGCTTTTTGCCACCTTTGAGACAATCTACATGAATTAGGCTAGATAAAGAGCCTTTGAAAAATCAAATATGATCATCCATGTGCTCAGCAGAGGGAACACAGAATTCATTGAGGAAAAGGCCTCAGAGTTTTCTTTGTGTTACTGGGGCAAACCCAGACCTCCCCTGTGGATGCATAAGCTGTCGGTAGGAGCAGGGAATGGGTCCGTGTCTCCCTCACCTGCTTGGGAGACTTCCTTTGTCATGCTTGGAGGTGGTGGAGAAGAAAGCCACCTTCCTCATGTTCAAGGAGAGGGGCAGCTGGTCAGGGAGGTGACCAAGGCAGGGGTGCCTGCAGACTAAGGAGCATGGTCAGAATGGGAATGCACTGAAGGGTGGGGGGAAACAGGGAGAGAGTGGATCCATATGGCACCGAATGGAGAAGGACTCCCTGGGAGTGAGTCACAATAATGGGCTGCCCCCCAAGCCTTTCCTGCTTCAGGCTGCACCAGCTCTCTCAGCTTCTCCTGGGGGAGGCAACAATCACCCAGAGGGATTGAAACTGGGAGTCTTTATGGGGAGGTCCTTTGGCCTGATGAGGCTCACAGGAGAGAGGGGCAGGATGAGTCTGGGCCTGGCTGTGTCACATCCCGGAGGAACTGAAAAACTAGAAGAACTGAGCACCCCGAAAACCTCCCCAAGGACTCAGCAATTCTGTCTTCTGGCTGGGAATTGAAGGTATACCACAAATACAACCTACAGTCACATGTTTATTGTAAAGCCAGTAAAGCAGAGGATTTAATATAGGCTCAGTTTCTGTCTATCCTGGAGACTGAAAGAATCAGGAAGAAACAAAAGTATGTAATTTATTTATTTGTTTGTTTGTTTTAGTACATAATCAGCTATATTTTAGCAGTGCTAGTGGATATGGCATCTGTTGCTGTTGCTTTTCTGGCAGCATCTGGGCTGCATACCTGAGCTGTGTTGATACTTGAGTGATTAAACAGCTTGTTTATAAACTACCTTGATGAAGGCTGGTACTTGCACCACAGAGGTTAAACAGGAGGTGAATTAACATAATAAGAAGGTAATAATGATTAATAATTGCTACATTAGAAGCAGCAATGAATTTTAAAAATTGGGATAGTTTAAATTTCTGTGAAGTAGATTGCCACTTTCATCCTTTCCCTTCAGGTATATTACATTTCTGAAATGTTTCCTGTCCCTTCTGTGCTGAGACACTGCTTACCTTGGCAGGGGCCAAAAGATGTTTTTGGGGCAATAGTGCACTTCCCTGCTTTTGTTTTTCTTCAAAAGAGTGGAAGTTGAGGACAAAATGCTGTCTTGCCTGGATGTGATGTGTATTTTGTAGTAGCTGTTTAACCCAGCCTTTTGCACGGAAATGACTCCCACTGTCTGAACTTGGGCTCCCAACCTACAGTAACTCAGCAGGCTTTTGCTCAGAATCCATAATTTAGAAACAAGATAGATGGTGTATTTCAGGGGCTGGGCAGAGAGCCACCTGTTCAGCATGAGGGAGAGGAAGTCCCCAGAGCACTTTCCTCCTGCCTCTCACAGTATGTGGGGCAGCAGCAGGTTGATCCGTGGTGAGAGGTGCAGCTGATCAAACACGTTTCTAATAGCAGTCGATGGCATTATCCCTCCCTTCCCTCTCCTGCTTCTCCATTGTGGAGAAAAGGCACTGAGGCCTGTGAAACATATGCTGAGATCACCATGATTTTTCAGCTCCAATGAGCTGGATCCTGCTGCTCAGTGGGGTCTGTAAATACTCCTTACTGTATGAACAGGGAAGCTGTGAGGTCTGGCTGTCCTTGTCTGCTTGCTCCTAAGTCTTTGTACAGGTGGGGTCAGTTGCATAAGTGTTTGGGAGAGGTCTATTTGCTGCATGGCATTCCTGGGAGCAAGGAGGAATTTTTCTATTTAGCTTTCCTGGTTTCTTGCTGTCAGATTATGACAAGACACAGCACCCGGTGGTCAAGGTTACTGACCACACGGAGAGCTGGTGCAGGCAGACTAACTCTCTCTCAAATGGAAAGGGATTTCTTTCCTTAAATCATTCACCAAATGACTGTGAATTATTTTCAAATTGATCATGAATTGAGAGTAAATAATTTTTAAAATGGTATGTTGTGAAGCAATCACAGATAGTAAAAGGGCTAGAATGGACACCAGGCATTGCCTGGAGATAACTGAAATGTTTTCTCCTACAAGAATCAATGCCAGCAAGAGATCCTCCTCTCCTTTCCTGTTCTCTGATCTCCAGGTGCTTTACTTGCCCATAAGTAGCTCCTGAATGTATGGCTGGTGTGGCTCTAAATTCCTCGGGGAATACACAACTGGAGAGTGTGTTCATTTCTCTGCAGGACACATTAGTCTCTCCCAGTGTGGAAGCTTAGCTTTTTAACCAAAGCAGCCTCCCTCCCACCTCAGTGAGCCTTGAAAAGATGTACTTTGTTCTGTCTGTCCATGGTACTTTATTTTAATGGCTTAGATAAAGAACTTACTTACTGGTGGAGTTGGAGACTGGCAGACTTCTGGGAAAATGAGGCTTCCCTGTGTTTGAAAAGTTCCCTTTGTTCCAAAATTCTATTTCCAAGTATGCTCCTGTTGTCAATTAATTAGATAGCTAAGAAACAGAGTGAATGAGAAACATAGTGAGCAATTACTGACTAAAGTCAAGGGGGAAGGTGGGCAGGACATTCATGTTTTATGTATTTCTTTAATATTGTCTTTTTACGCTTTCATTTTGAATATCAGTCCCATGGATGACATAGGCAGTTCCTCGCAAGCCCAATTATAAACCAGAGTTCAGTGTATCATTTCTTTTTTTTCCTTCTGGCCTGTGATCTTGTCCTGTGATAATTGAACTTCGGAGTAAATCCCAGTGAATTACTCTGAGACTACAACACCAAAGACAAAAACCAATACCAAACCCCAACTTTTTTTTTTTTTTTTTTTTTTTAGCTCATAACCAAGATAGGAATATGCCAACTAAAGGTCATTTTCAGGTTATTTTTTCCAGTGCCCTGGCTAGACAAATCATGGATGGGAAAGGGATGCCATCAAGACTGTGGGAGGAGATATTTGCTTCCTGGTCCAGCCTGATCCAGGATGGAGACTGGAATGAGAAGAGAGAAGTTGACCTCAGTTGCTGGGCTCTGTAGGACAGCTGCTGTCCCCCAGGCTCTTGTTGGAATTATTCACCCTGGAGAAGAAAAGGCTCTAGGGGGACCTTAGAGCACCTTCTAGTACCTGAAGGGGGCTACAGGAGAACCAGGGAAGGATTTTTTACAAGGGTGTGTGGTGAAAAAGGGTACTATTTCAAACTGAAATAGAGTAGGTTGAGATTACATATTAGGAAGCAATTCTTAATGTCAGGGTGGTGAGGCACTGGCACAAGTTGCCCGGAGAAGCTGTGGATGCCCCATACCTGGAAATACTTAAGGCCAGGCTGCATGGGGATTAGAGCAACCTGGTGTAGTGTGAGGTGTCCCTGCCCTTGCCAGGGAAACTGGAACTAGATGATGTTTAATATCCCTTCCAAACCAAACCATTCTGTGATTCTACCTAGAATTAATTTTGACTGAGAGCATCACAAAGTAGCACAAGCACAGCTGTGAAAATAAAGCCACAGGTTGGCTCATAGAATTTCCTGTGATTGAAGTCATAATGTCTCCTCTTAATTAATATAATTCTGGTTTAATTTATTGAGGGTTTGCCTTGATTTATTCCACTGCTGAATTGCTCACTCAGATGGCTTGTGTGAAGAGCTGCTGCATTTCCTTGCAGACTGGAAAGTTGTGCTATAATGTAATAATCAAACACGAGTTCCTAATGATCCTACCCCCCTCCTCTCACCTTGCTCCACTCCTCCACCTGGGGAAAAATAATTGGAAAGGAAGAAATGGACCCACAGGTTTTAATACTTAAAGAAGAGTGAGACATTTCTTGGAACTTGATAACAATTTTGCATTGAATTATCAGCACGTCTCTGCACCAGGACTGCTACAAAGACTCTGGGCACAAGGCCCTATTCCTTGGAACTGCTATTCCTCCATGTGTCATGTGGCACTTTGAGTTTGGGATGTGCTTTTGGGATCACGGGCATGTTGGATGCCCAGCCTTAACCCCTTCTCATGGGGCAAGTTATGGTGCACTCCCTTGCCTTCACAGGCAAAGGGTTTTGTTCGCCCTTGTTCTCCCCCTTCCAGCGTCCACTTGTGCCGTGCATTGCCAGAGAACCTCTCCCCCCTCCTCCATCACCGTGGCCCCGTATCCTTTTCCCCATCCCAAGTCTCCCAGCGATCATCTTGTTGTTTGTGAGGAGCCAGCAGCCCTCCTCCTCCTCCCGGCTGGGTGCAAGGCCCTGATTTCCATTTGAATAGCCGCTTTCTGCTGAGGCTTCCCCGCCGCCCCGGCGAGCGAACAAGGAGCGCAGTGTTCGCGGCCGGGATGTGCAGCCAGCCCTGGCGGCCCCGCTCTCCTCAATGCGCCTTTTCAGCCCCTCCGCCGCAGCCCGGGGCGCCGCGCTGGTGTGGGACAGGCTCCGGGCCCTGGGCAACTCGCCACTCCTTTCAAGCAGTCCCAGCCTGTTCCCACTTCTGCCTCTGTGGTCTAGCAGAGGCTTGTTTGAGTCGCAGCTGGTTTTCGTGCGGCACCGAGGTAATAAAAAAGGGAGGGATAAGTCAGACTGGAGTGGTAGCAGGGGATGGGGATGAGATAGTCTCCTTTGCCAAGGATGAGCGGGTGTGTGCGTGGGGGTGAGTCTGTATCCTGGCCAGGGCTTCGGTCTCCTTGGTTGGCGCTGACATCTCAGGTCAAAACTGACCTGTGCCTTGCTCCTGAAGTTCCTCTTGAAAAACCACATCCTGCCCTGCAGCAAGCTCTCAGGATTGGCATTCGTTTCCAGACATGCAGGTGCACCTCCCCATCTCCAAGGTTTCAGGGTAAAGGCAGGACAGAGGAGTAACATCTGACCTGCCCTGGGACTGCTGAGTGGGCAAAGCCTCCTGCCCCACCCCACCACTCAGAGCCTTTGTCAGGGCTGTCTCCACAGTGAACTGCTTGGGTTTGAAGCACCAGAGCCTCATTACTACGGGCAGATTGTGGATGACAACTGACAGCCCTCTGCTGATTTTTTTTGAGTTTTGCCTCCATATGATGCTGGTGCAGGTGTCATGATGGATTGGTCTCCACCCTCCACCATGGGAAAGCTACACTTCCCAGCGAGGTGTGGAATAACTTGTCTACTTCTCCTGCTGCTTTTAGCATCCAGGAGCCCCTGGTGGCATGAGAAACTCCAACTGGCAAGCCATGAAGGAGCTCCAGACACTGTGATGTCCCAGGCTGACTGTGGGTGCTGCTTTTGTGAATCAGTTTCTGTGGTTTTTTTTTCCTTTGTGGGCAGAGGTAAGGGATTCCAGGTTTGTTTGTGTTCTTCCCCACACAGTGTCACACTGATGACATTTAAATTCAGTGGAGCAGGCACAGAAGGGGCAGCAGCAGAGCAGGCTTCCCTCTCTGCTGCTGTAGGAAGAGCCAGCTGGAGCGTGGGGACAGTGATGAGGCCAGGCAGACCTCTGCCAAGGCTGGCAGCAAACAAAGCCCAATAAACCGGTTACAATGTGTTAAATCGCTAGTTCACAGCAGACACGAAGGGGAAACCTTTCTCTTCTGTGTGTATGGGTAAATTGCTCAGAAGTAAAGGTGATCATTGCTTCTGGTAACATAAATTTTAATGAAGCTGCACCTCCTTTCAGCTTTCTTGGTTCTTCCACTGAGTTCTGTTCATTTGTTGCTTGGGTGCTGAGTTCCAGCAGTTCTGATTTCCCTTTTTTGAGGAAGACCTTAATCCAAGTGAGCTACACTCCTCTGCAGCACACAAACGATGGAGCATATGCAGGGGTCTGGCGGTCTTGCCTTCACCCCCTCAGCTTGCATCCCATCCTGGCAGCCCAAAAGGACTGGTGGTGCAAATCCTGCAAGCAATGTGAGGCTCATTCAGGTTGGTAGTGGAGGCTTGGAGCAGGTCAGAGACTCTTTCTCTGCTGCCAGCAGAAGCACTGGAAATCTAGCATTCCCTGTTCCCTGGGCTCAGGAGGTTGGTGCCCTGAGTGGTGGTGCGAAGGATGGTGCCTTTATTTTAAACTTTTGGGAGGAGTTATTTGTAATATAAAGGATGCAAATTACTGTGGAAAGTCAGTCACAACTTCTTTATTAGAAGAGCACTTCTTGCTCTTTGCCATGAGGAAGAAAAGAGGGATAGAAAACAAACTGATTAAAAAATGTTTCCAAATTTGTGTTAGTGGCAGCATGCTCTGAGGCAGCTCAGCACTTGGTGCTGTTTGAGGCTGTAGAGGCTGGAGTGCTCTTATGCTCAGCACTGCAGCTGGCAGCCTCCATGGACTTCCCTAGGGAGCAGCAGGGATGCTCAGAGCTCAGCAGGATCAGACCTTATATTAATATTACCAAATGATGAAGGGCAAGGCGCCCAGAGAAAAATAAGTTTGAGTCCCACTGGAATTCTTGGGCTCCTGTGAGAATTTTCAGTACGGAAACTTCAGGCAACTTTTAACACAGCCAACAAATTGTTGAAATCTTTGCATTTCTGGGGTGTATAAATTCTGTATGAGGGGACCTTCTTACCAGAGAGCTTTCAAATTCTGCACTCCCTCTTACAAAGTTTACTTGGTGCAGCTTCTGGAACTTGTTCAAAGTGAGCAACTCTGGTTATGTGCAAGAGATAATATGTAACTGAGCTGATCTTTTTTCCTTTTACTTTTTCTTTTTTTTTTTTTCCCTCTTCTTTTTTTTACACAGTGGAATTTGTTGGGAATTCAAGAAAAGAAAAATACAGGAGCTTGTGTTACTGTAATATAAATGTCACAGATGAATAGGTTTCTAAATGGTGACATTTAGGTAATAATATCCTGTCTTTTTTGCACTTGGAGAAAACTGTAATTTCAGTGTGAGTATTTCTTTGTGTTTTTGGGTTTTTTAAAATTTTATTTTTAGAAGACTGTTTTGCTGGGTATTGAGCATATAAAACCCTGAGATGATGTTGCTATGAGAACCTTCAGCATTTTGTTTCCAGATTAGGAGGCTTTATCTATGAGACTGTGATGATAGTTCAGTTCAGCTTGTTGCAGTTTAGTTTTATGAACGAATCTATACATGGTTATCACCTGGGTGACTTGGGTGACTCTCAATTAGGTAAAAGGAAATGCAGAAGTCACCCCCCAAGGAAACTCAAACCCAACAGTTTCTCTAAATATAAAGCCCTCTACATTCAACTATAAATAGGGTCCTGGAAACAGCTCAGTGTTGTCTCTTGACAGCTGCATTCTGAATTCTTAGAACTTTGAATTTACATTTCCTCTGCCGGGAAGGGAGCATCTCTTCACTCTCATCTGTGCTCAATTCAGCAGGACACATTAACTAAGAAAAGAAACCTTTCCCAAGATGAACAGACTCTTCAGCTGCATGATGACACTTGGGTACTTTTACTCAAGGTTATTTACTTTTCCTCTCTTTTAAATTATTTTTAATTATTATTTTTGTGACATTGGTATCCAGTTTGCTCCATTCCCCAGGGTTTTGGGGTTTTTTTGTCTTTTACATCCATAAAGAAGCAGAGCTCTGGGACATGTTTGTTGTCCCTCTTTTACTTTATTGCACGACCTGCAGTGACTACCATTGAGAGCAGCTGGTGAGGGAAGAACAAACAGCTTATGCCTGTTAGGGTTTCTTGATTTTGGCAAGAGTGTGCTGCTTCTTTCAGATCCAGGTATGTTTGAACAGCCAGGGAAGGAGAGGTGGGTTCCCTCTGGCACAGCAGGTGCATTTCTCCAGCACACCCAGGACCCTGGCAGCAGATGCTGCAGGCTGGCTCCCAGCTCACTGTGCCTGCCATGCTGGAGGGGGACTGGGAAGCTCCAGTAGACTGGCATTTCGAAGTAGGCATCAGTGAAGTCAGTTTTTCCAGCAGAAGCCCTTTCCTTCCCCACAGCACCTTCCTGTCTCTCTTGCAGAGAGGGTGCTGTGGCAGTAGCCACTACTGCATCTCAGCAAGTCTGTGCAGATAACTTGCAGCAAGTCACAGAGAAAATGCCTCCTTTCCACAGGGGTTTAATTAGGCTGTGAATTATATTAACAGAAAGGACATACTTACATTTAACAGTGTGTGAGACAATGTGGTATTTGAAAGGTTGCTTTGGTGCTCTGAGTGTGCTTCATGTTGCCTTCTGAGCTTGTGCTGGAAGACTGCTAAACACTGTGTCAGCTGTCCTTGAAAATGCCTCATGAGAAAGGCAGTGGGGATACTGTTGGGCAGGAAGGGGGGACATTGGCTGAGCTGTGTTTCAGGAGGTATTTCTTGCTCTTTCTTTTGCCATTTGTCACAAAAAGTCAAAATTGGATGACAAAATAAGAAATGGATCCTCCCCCAAAAATGCCATCTTCAAAACCAGTAGTGATCAGAAGGGAGTGTGCATAAAGGTAGAGTGTGCAGCAAAGTGCCTGATCTGGTTTATTCTGTGCCCAAAGGCTGAGCAAGCAGCTGTGAGTGAATTCATGTACAAGGGCACACACATGTGTGCACACACACAAACACAGAGCTCTGCATTTGCCAGTTAAAGTATGCACTCTGCATATGAAAGATCATGTCTGTGCTAAAGGGCCATCATCGAGGGGGAGCTGTGCTGTCAGGGACTACAAAGGGGAGAATCATTGATACATACATTGCTGGAAAACCTGAAAGGTTGCAGAAGCAGAACTAACTGTGCTGTTTAGGCTTCTTTTTTACATTTTTATTTATTAAAATGCTCTAGATGCAGAGTAGCTCTTCTCATTATTTATAACTGTCACTGCTGCCTTGAAATGAAACTGCGGGCACTTTGATAAATGTGGTGAAAGCTTGTCTGGTGTGCCTGCCACTTCTCTAAAGTGCCTCCTGTGTCCTCTGCTGAATTGCTGTTTCATCAGTTTGGACAGCAGTGTTCCTCAGCAAATTGCAGTAAAAGTCTAGTTGCATCATCCCATGTTAATGGAAATGGAGCAGGAGGGAGTGAGCATGTGCCATGAGCATCCTGAAAGTGCTTGGCAGAGCAGGGACAGGAGGAGGACAGCTCTGCTGAGCCCCACTCTCCTCTCCATCCTGGTGAGTTTGGTGGGATAAAGGCTCCTGCTCAGGGTTGCTGTGAGCCTTGTGCCAACAGCTAGGACTTCATTCCTGTTTGAATTACCTGTGCCAGAGGGCAAAAATTAAGTTGTTCCAGCCTCAGGCCCTCCTTCCCATCATCTCAATGGCCGTGGTGTCGGGACAGTCAATTGATGGGCTGTACAGGGGCTGTCCTGAGAGCTGAGTGCAGGGAGCTTTAAAAGGTTGAACGATGCAAATCCCCTCAGATCAGAGAAGGCTAAAATGCTGACACTGAAAAATCTAGTGACCAAAACAAAGGCAGAAAGTTTATTTAAAACAAGCAACCAATAAACAAGTAACAAAAAACCAATCAACAGCAACAAAGAAGATGCCTCTCAAAACCTTGACTTCTCCTTTGAGCAGAGAGACTTGCTCTTAGATCATCTTGCTAAGCAGAAGCTGCACTTGTGCTGAAGCAAGCCTGTCAGGATGATGAGGCAATGGAAAGCTTGTCCTACAAGGGAAGATTAGAAGAGCTTGGACTGTTTAGCCTGAGGAAAATGGTAGAGGAAGTATGAGGGTGCTCTGTAAATATGTTAGCAGGTAAACAGTGTGAAAAGGGATGAGTTTTTAAGGCTAAGGGAAGGTGTTTGCAAGAGTACAGGCTCCTATAAATCAATTTTGGTAATCTAGTCTAGGGATTAAACTACAGCTTCATACTGCTAGGTGGGGGAAATTTGGAGAGCAGCTTCCAAGGAGAACAATGGGAACAAAACTCCCAGACAGGCTTTAAGATGAGTCTTGATCTGTCTGTGAAGGGGATTGTATTAAGAGGGCCAGGCTCTGTGTGCCAGTAGATTCTGTCCTATGCTGCTTCCTGTATTTCTAGTCTCACATTAACTATTCAGGCTTTTTGTATGAGATGTGCATAAACAGAAATCATAGATTAAACTGAGTGGTTTGCAAATTCAAACTCATTTGTTTGGGTTATGTGGTGTTTTTTTTTATTATTTTTTTATTTTTATTTTTTAATTTTTTTTCTTTTCTTTTATTTTTTTTTTCCATAGCTCCTTTCAGGGTGTCCTTTTGACCCAAATATGCCACAACAGCATTTCACCCAGTGCCCAGGTTTCCCCTTCTTCGTCCTCAAGCCATCTCACTTTTGTGCAAGCTGTTTCCACCAATGCATAGCACAACTCAGCACTTTTGGGGACTGAAAGCTATTTACCAGCTAAGAGGCAAGAGTACAAAACTATTTTCAGCTCTGTGACCCACCTCGGCCAATTGGATTGTGTCTGGTAATCCTATTTGGTGGAGATGGGTTCACGTAGCCTGAAATAGTTTCCTCCCTTTGCCTTCACCTCCGGCTCCCATGCCTACACAGCAACAGGGCTGGGGTGCCTGTGCTGTAAGAACTGACCCCCAGAAGGGAGAAGGGCAGTGGGAGTGCTTGGGCTGAAGTTTCCTTTTTCCCCACTGGTGTCCCATGGGGTGATGTCCTCGTGCCGTGGTGTGAGGTTGCTCTCCACCCCTGTGGAATCAGGCATGGATGTGTCTGCCTCTGACCTTCTTCTTACAGCCCAGGCATCAGTCTTGGCTTGTTCCTTTGGTGAGAAACAGTATTTTGGATTGTCATTGCAGGACTTCCATTTCTGCCTGCGCTCCCACCTCCTAATGGTCATGTGTAGCCTGGAATGGGCAGGAAGGAATTCAGTCAGATGAAGAAAAGGACATCCATATTCTCTTATACAATTCACTTCAAATGTGTAAAGTATTTCAAAGTCATGAAAAATCTATTGCCCAGATTAGGCCAAGAATAGATGTTGCTGTTTAGCCCAAACTTTCCAGACACTATTTGAGGCTCTAGGGTTTTTATTGGTGCAGTAACTAAACAGTGAACTTGCAGGATCCTTTTTAACCTCAGTTTTATTTTGAGGAAAGGATTGTGAAGTTGCACTGTCTACTTCACATTTATAGCTTTGTACCTTGTTGTCACTTTTAGCCCTGTTTGACAGGAGTCTCCAAAATACTGCATTTGCCAGAATTCATCAAATCATAGAGCCAGATTAAGAAAGGAAGCCCTAAGGAGGGAAAGGAGGTCTATAATGTGGATTTAGGCAGAGTATTAGGCATAAGCATATCCAAGCCAGCAGGCTGCAGAAATCTAGGTTTCAGTGCTGCTACTCAGGGATTCCTTGAGTATCTGAGATGGGGGTGGCTGTATAAAGCTGCATATCTCTGAGCTTGTACAGGACTACAGAGCAGGAATGTTGCTGAGTTTTGTGGTTACCAGTTATAGCTCAGCTGAGCTGAGGCACTTTCTGGCCCTGGTTACTGCAACTTTCATCCCTTTGATTGATGGAGAGTACCATGCACATTGAGCTGGGCTCACATGCCTGCCTGCTCTCTCATCAAAAAGGAACAACTGTTGGCTAATCCCCTGGGCATCCCCAATGGCAGTGAGAGATCCTGTGCCCTCCCTTGAGGGGTAAGATGAGATGCTGCCTCTGGCACAGGTCCCACAGGTGCTGCTCAGCCCATACCATAGGTCAGTGCTGCTTCTGCCTTGTGCCTGTGCTCAACAAAGCTGTTCCCCTTATTTCAAGGAATAAAGCTTGGAATGGCAGAGACATGCTCTCTGGAGGAGTGGGAGGAATAGGAAGGCTGGCTGAGGATAAAGCGCAGTCTGGTAAGAGAATTACAGAATATTCTGAGTTGGAAGGGACCCACAAGGATCATGAAGTCCAGATCTTAAGTGAATTAACCATACAGGGATTGAATCCACTACCTTGGCATTCTGTTGGTTTTTTTTTTTAGTACCAGGCTCTAATCAACAGAGCTGAACTCTGGTCAGCTCTGAATGGTCATTTTCCTAGCAAAAGCATAAACTGGAGGTTGTGGTATGTTACTAAACCAGTGTCAACTCAGGCATGGGGTTTTTGTTGTCATGGGTGCTAGATCAGGCTGAGCCTGTCTCCCAGTGCTGTGTGTGGTGAGCCTTTGTCTGCCCTGTGATGCAGCAAAACAGTTGGCAAGTGTTGTCAGAGACCAGCGTACGCAGTGCTCTGCACTGCTTTAGACAGTGCTTTTCATCATGGGCTATTGCAGATGCTGAGTTAAGCCTAGCAGCAAACCCAGGAGGTGGGCCAAGTGTGCTACAGCTAGGGCAGGCTGGGGGAGCATGTGGAGTCACCCTTGTGGAGTCACAGGATGGGCAGAGCAGGGGCAGGCTCCTGGCAGTTTCCCTCTCTTGGCAGCTTTCAGACTCAGCATTCATTGCGTGATGGTTTCATCACTCCAATCTGCAGCTTCTCCCTCACCTGCCCTCGTGGCCTGTGAGCAGCAGCAGCTGCTGCATGGGAACGAAATGCTTTTCGTGCTGCACAAATACCCAGCACTGCAAAACTAGTGTGGAGTTTCTCCCTTTCTCCACCATCCCAGGATCCTTGTCCCTCAGTCTTTTCAGGGACGATGTGAGTTCTCCCAGAGATACTCAGCAGTGACATGTGGTTTATTGTCACTTCTTTCTTCTGCCTTCTCACAGAGTAAAACCTTTTTCTGGTTTCAGTGTTGGCACAGCAAGGGCATTGGATTTGGATCCAGCATGAAGATGAGCAGCCAGCATAAAACCTGGGCGACTTTTTTGAGTAAATAATACACCCAATTCATCTCACTCTGTCATTTGCACTAGATGTCTTGGAAACCAGAGCCTCAGTTTGACAGGAAAGCCTGCACCAACTGGAGTTGAAAGGATCTTTCCAGCCTGAGTGCTGGCATCCCTGGAGGGATTTCCTTCTAGGCTTTCTCAGTTTACCTGGACAATAGTCATAAGCTTAGCCTTTCTTGCACATGCTTTAATCTCATGTTTCAGACTGTTAGTCATCTGTAGGGTCAGGAGGGCATTTCTCTCTCTGATCAGCATGGCAGAACTGCTACAATCTGGTTGGGTTTTTCTTCCTTCTCAGTACTTTAGGGCACATTTTACTTTTTCAAATTTCTGGGCACTTTTGCCTAGAAAGTGTAAAGGTTTTGGCTTTGTTTCTTCTGTTTTTTAGGAGTCTAACAAAAAACTTCCTCCTGATGGTGAAAGCAGAACACTACAGGGTGTAGTGGAGTGCTTTATGTGCCTTCCTGTCCTTGGGCACTCTGCAGTTACAGCTTTGGGTGCTGTCAGCAGCACAGGGCTCTAAGAGGAGGGTAAAGTTTCTCTTTGTGGGACCTTTCCATCTCAAAATGCCCATTGCCACACTGCCAGCAATTACATGGTGTTTCCAGTCCTTCCTTCCTTATTACCAGGATGCAATTCATCCAAGGACTGGCAGGGTGCCCGCAGTCTGTGCTGGGGATCAAGCTTCCTTGGGGACTGCCACCAAGTTTTCCTGCATCCTACTCCAAGTGTAGCCTGTGTCCTCAAGCTGCTCAGATCTAAGGGCTGCTGTGCTCCCCATCCTTCCCTCCCTCTTCCTCTCTCAATTTAGTCGTTCACCTTATTTAGTTCAGAATTGCAGCAGTCAGGGTATTAAAAAAAAAAACAAAATCAAAAATCTATCAATAATATGTGTTTAGAAACAAGCCTCCGGGGTGTTTAATTAAAGCCAGTGTGATGGGAGGCAGCCAAAAGGCATGTGTGGTGTGTGTGTGCACAGACAGCTGGCCATGGGGGAGCAGCACGTGTGTACGTGTGGGTGAGAGGGAATAAAAGATCTGGTTAAATGGATCCTTTCTATCCAAATATAATGTTCTTAAACGAGTAACCCTTGAGAGAACAACAATCCCCTCGTGAAATATGCAGAGAGGCTTGTGCCAGGAAAAGGTCAGCAGCCCGTCTTTGCAGGACTAGCACAGCCATAGGCTGGGGTGGCTGAGAGTTTTGGTGGGGAAGAGGCATCCCAGCCAACCCTCTCCTGGGCACAGGGGCTGGATTTTCCTGCTGAAATTAGGTGGGAAGTCTGATGGCTCTCACCTAGTTTGAAAGAAACAAAAGGCAGTCTGGGAAAGGGATGTGTGGGCTTTTATTTTACCTAGGCTTTGGTGCTACCAGGAAGTGGAAAGAGGAACAGAAACAAAGCTATGAGTTTCAACTCCTGTTTTGTCCCTAGCATCCATAAAATCTATACAGCTTTCCTTCATTTCATTTCCTTTCCTGATTACCACCTGGATATCATAAGGAACTGATTTTATTTTCTTCTTTAGTTTGCTTTGGAAGAGAAAAACAGAGAAACCTGGGCGTACTGGGGGAAGAAACTCTGATCTGCTAGACCTGCCTTTTCTTTTTAAATCAGTTTCACAGAATCATCTACACAATTAGTCCATTTTTTTCCAGCTTGTGTTCTCTATTTGCCAAAAATATTTAGCTTCTTCCTTTTTCACAGCCCTGCAGAGTCCCTCCTCATTTGCCTACCTCTGCTGCCCTAGAACAGGGAGGCAGAAGACCCTGGTGCCTGGTAGCTTTCCCTGGTGAGCAGCTGGGAGCCCTGAAGGAGAGCTGCCCTTTTCTGGGAGCTGGGGATGTAAATGGGGCGTGTATCTCCAGAGCTCAGTGCTGGCCGCAGCGGGTCCTGCAGTGAGCAGCTCTCCCGCTGCCTGTGGTACAGGCTGTGGGTGCCACAGCTGTGGGCAAAGCCAGCATCATTCTCCTGTGCCTGGTGCCCACTTGAAAACAAGGGGGAGCAGAAAAAGGGGTTTTGTTTTCCAGCTGAAATAGCTTCAACAAGTCACGGGCACTGTCCCTGTGAATGCAGCTGTTGTGTGCGGCCCTGGGATGAGTGGCTCTGTTGTGCTTGTGCCCAGGCAGCCATCAGGCCCACAGGGGCTCCTCTGAGCTGGGGGCTGGTGACAGCCAGAAGATGTGATGGGGGAAAGGATTGCCACAGGGATGGTGATTTGCCATCCATTGCAAATAGTCTTGCAGCTGAGAGGTTTGCTGAGTGTGAGACGTAGCTGCGGCTGCTGCTGAGCTTCTCGGCCACAGGAGAGAAGCGAGCCATCATGCTGGCTGAAATAAGAGAAATACTGCATCAGGGTGTTGCCTAAATGATGGTGGCTTTGTAGTCTATGAAGCCTGCAGTCTTGTGTCTTCCCTGAAATTCAGCTTGATGAAAAGAATTAGGGTGGAAGGGCCCATCTAGTCCACCCGCAGGCGGAGCAGGGCAGCCTGTAACTTTACATTAAGGACTTTCAGCTGCACTTTTGCTGTCAGGTTTGGTGACTGCACAACCTTTCCCTGGCTTCCCAGTGAGCTCTGGACTGCCTCAATGTGTGTGGAGCCATTGAGTCGTAAGGGAGGGTGGCTGCTCTATCAAGCTCCTGGTTCAAGCTGCTCCTCCACGATGCCATTTCTGTGCCACAGCAGGTAATGCAGGTTCTTATCAGCTCTAATTAATGCTCCTGGCAGTGATGACAAGTGGCCCGCAGAAGTGTGAATCTAGTTTAAGGAGACTAAGAAGCCAAAAGAAAAAAAAAAAAGAAAGCAAGCTTTCTAATCTGATCCATTATGCTTGGGCCAAGAGATCAGCAAAATGATCAAGCAAGGAAGAGAAACAACTTCTGGCTACTAGATTTTGCATCCTGATCCAGGCCAAATGCTAGAGGTAACTATTAAATGATTGTAGCACACTGAACATCAATCTTGTAACAAGCTTGGATAATACCCTCTGGTGAATTAACAAGGACTGCTGATATCTAAGTGCTTTTCAGCTGTGTGTTGCCAGGAATAAGTCTCAGTTCTGGGGGGCCTGAGACTCTCCTCAATCTGAGTTTAATTCCCTCCCATCTGCTGTCTGCATTTCCCGACGATCCTCGCCCAAGTAGGGCACAGCGTGTGTTTTGAGGGGAGCGGGGACACGCTGGGCTCTCTGTGGGCTGAAATTTCCCAGTCAGAGAATTTCTGCTGTGTGGGGATACCCGGGGTCTGCTGTGGTCCTTGTACCCCCTCGTGAGCAACCGGTGCTGCCTCAGCTGAACCGTCCTGGAGCCTCCGCTGAGGTGGCTCTGCCGGTCGAACAAACCCGTCCAAGCCTGTGCAGTCTGCAGCAGGGACAAAGGCGGTCTCATTCCCACCACTGCTGGGAACCATGGGGATAATTATCTCATTATTCCTGCAGCCTCCACAGCTCCCAAAGAAGGAGTAACTGGTGTGCAACAATGCCTCCGCTGTAAATAACGCCCTCAGCACATTCCACTGAAGCAGAAGACGGAGGTATAAAGCACCGTCTGCCCTGAGACCGCGCTTAGATTCAGCAGTGGGACTTTGGTCCACTGAGCTTTAAGTTTTGGGTTGTTGTTGTTTTGTTTTAATTCTTTTTTGAAAGTGGGGCAGGGAGCTCTGTGTGGGCTTTCTAATGTTTTATTTATTAAATCAAGGGCATGAGTGCATGTTCAGCTTGCAACGGTTGGAGTTGTGCAGGAAGCCTGTGTCACCCATGTCCTGGACGTGACTGGCACCTTCACTCAGTGGGCAGGAAGGGGGACTTGTGTTCTGGCTATGCCAGTGCAAATCCGGGGAGCCCCACTTATTCCTCCTGGATCTGTCCAAATGACTTTTCCTCTTTAGGCATCAGAGATGTCCCTGAGATCCTTGTTTGGGAGGAGGGAAGACTAGGGGGTAGGAACAGGAGAGGTTTTGCCAAAAGGTTCATGCAGCCTGCAGAGATCTAAGAGCAGAACTGGATGCCATGACTCAGGATTATTTGCTTTGCCTTGTTTAAAAGGTGTCCCATAAAAAGAAATATATGCTGCCATTAGGAGAAGAGAAGATTCTTTTGTCAGACTTCCGCATGTTTCACTGATCCATTGCTGGTTTGTGGAGGTTACTGCAGTGCTGCTGATGCCTATGCCATTATCTGTGGATGCCTGAAATCTCCTGGAGTATGTTTGTTTTTTTCTCTACTTGTTACTCGTATGAGAAATATCAGGAAGCCGTTGTTCAGGTTTTCCTGGAGGGTTTCTGGAAGATTAAAAAAGTGTGACGTTTCATGAAGTTTCTTCATCCTTGTCTGAAAATTGCATTGGCTCTCAGGAAAAGAGCTGTTTTGCATAGCATTTGTCAGGTGACTGGTGTAATTGTTAACATAAAGCAGAAGGTGAGTTTTCAGTGTTTCTTTCAGTTTCCTTGCTCAAGCTTCTGTTTGGTTGGTTGTGATGTGACTGTTTCATTAGCTCACCGGAGATGTCTTTGGCAAAAATTAAGAAGCTGAGATCTAATATTTCTAATGTATCTTAAAAACAACTAAAAGAGAAGGTGTAAAAAAACCCCATCCATACATTAATTTTTCTCTTAGGCCCCAGACTATTGCAAATCCACCAAAACAAAAATCCAAAAACCTAAGCATCCTTCTCCTGCAGCCCTGCTGGGAACAAGGCTGGTATTGGCTGGCACATGAGCATTCCCTGTGCCACCACTGTGCCCCAGCTGGGCAGAGCAAGGCGGGTGTGGGTGCTCCTGAAGGAGAGCAGAGCCAGCTGCAAGGAGCCAGGGCAGCCCCAATCACTTTGTCCCAGGCTCTGATGTTGACTTGCTACAAAATTTGAGTGCCTTCTTTTCCAGCAGATAAAACTGGAAAGGGTGACTGTTGCTTGTAGTGAAAGGAGGCAGTGTGTGAATTAGTGAGGGTTGTGCTTGTGCCTTTGCAAAGTGCTGGATGGATGCAAAATGTCTTTATTCCCTTCTGGTCCAAACCCAAAAGCCCTGTGAGGCTGTGCAGAGGAGGGATCCCTCTTCCTTGCAGGTCATCTGCAATCCTTCCTGCCAGCAGCCTCTGCTGCTCCCATACTGAGCCACCAACTCACTGGTATGTTGGGGCTGGCTGGTTCTGGGCAGGTGGTGCCTTATCCAGAGGGTGGAGCTTTCTGAAATCCTGCACCTAACCTCGGCAAGTACAGGCTGTAGCCAAGCAATAAGAGTTCTCCATCTTTGCCACACCATCTGTCTTCTTCAACTTTCAGTAATCTTTCAGCTGCTGGATTAGAAATTGTCACTATGCAGTGCTGGGCTGAATCCAAACAAGTGATTGAGGAGAGGAAAGCCTCACTGAAATGTGGTGTATCTTCCCTTCTCCTCAGGGCCCTACAGGGTCACACCTGCCCACCTTGCAGCATCCCGGAATAGTAGAGCTGGGTTTATATCTGTGTCTTGATATCTTCCCATGCCATGTGCAGGGGTAGAGGGGACAGCACTTGTGACTTAGCAGGACAAGTGCTGGGAGAGGAACACAACTGCTTACTTCTCCTTTAGTCTTTTGCTAATTAACATGCTCAATGATGGTGCACATGTGGAAGAAGTTCTGAGCCTTGCACTTGCTCATTATCAGTCTGACTTCCTGGAATCAAAGGAGAAATTGATCTTTCCTGTGTGTTTTTACAAGCCCAAATATTTTGAGGAGTGAGACAAAATGCTTCCTTCCCATGCACTCTTTCTAACATCCATGTTATAAGTGTTGCATTGTCAGATGTTTCCCTGCTGCTTAAAACATTTTGCCTCTTCTTCCAGCACCAATGGCATCCTTTCCACAGGGGACACAAAATGAGTTGGTGAGGTTCAGTACAGAGCGATTGGTGCATGATGCTGCTGGTGTCACAGACACTGGAGCAGGCTTTGTGCCTTTGTGTCACAAATGCATGCAGGACTCTGAAACACCATAAAGCATCTTTCCTGCTCTTACCCCACTGCTGGTACTGCCAGTTTTAGCAGAGTGAGGGCTGCTAGCTTTTCCTTGAGGTTTCCCTGTTGTATCTGGGAGAATATTTAGGGATCTGTGGCCTAAGCACCCGCCAGTGACAGCTGAGGGTTTGACATCTGTCTACCTACACAAGTGCTGCTACACCAAGGGTCCTTCAATCTGGAGAAGTCAGTGTGCTGGCTGGGATGGTGGGGAAAGAGGCAGTGAGCTGTCTCAGTTGGAGGACCCAGGAGACGCCTGGTTCCTCATGCCAGTCATGAGCCAGCAATACCATATAAAGGGCTGGTGCTGCTGGTTATAGGCATTATTTTAGAATGTGTTTTATTAATGTTGAAGTCTGAACCAGAAGAGGAACAGCTTAGCTGGTTATGCAGTACCAGAAGGAATAGGGAGCCATTAAAATGTATCTGGGTGAGCAAAGCTGGGCACGTGGGTGCACACAGAGGCACCACATCTCAGCAGTGAGAAGGGGTCTTTCGGTAGCACTTATTTTTCTTACAGAAGCTGTACTTTTGTTGCTGCTCTGTAAGATGCAGTGCAGAAAGGATGACTGCCTGGAGGGTGCTGCTGGCAGGTGAAGCTGTGTGCAGCTTCCTCAGGGAAGCAGCAGTTCCTTTTGTGAACCATCCCTCTGTGCGTGCCCGTGTTAATGGTGCTGAGTTGCCACTCATTGTCATATGTCCTTGCCTCCCAAAAGAACCTGCACTATGGAAAGGGAACAGAGAGGGGGACAGGAAAGATGAGAAGCAGGGGATTTACAGGCTCACAGGGAGGTGATGTGGACAATGCCTACATGAGATACTGCAGGCAGAAGTAAGCTCACTTGACCTTCTATCTGAGCCTGTGGATAAAAGCCAGCGCTGGTCTGAAAGCCATGAGATTGCTCCAGTGCAGCACTGGATGTAGGCTCATGGCCCTTGCATCTCGGCATGCCAGCCGCAGCTCTGCAGCTTCATCCTGGCTGAATCCAAAGCAGGGCTCCTCCTTCAAGTGATTGTGCCTGCAGTACTCCAGGTAAATGTATCCATGGCTTTGCAGGTGCCACTCTCTGCTTATAAACCTGCTTTTCCCAAAGTGCAGCCCACCTGGAGCCCACCAAGTGCATGTTTAAGGGAAGGCTACTCAGGCTGTCCCCTAAATGAGAAAATGGCTCTGATGTGCACCAGCCAGTCCCATCACCTTCAGATGTAATTGTTTAATGCACATGCTGTACATTAGCTTAGCAGCTTGATAGTCGTGCTGTGGTTCACACAGGAATCCCAAATATCAAAATGCAACACTGCAGCATGACCATTACTCTTGAACTGCACCTTCAAAAGTAACAGGCTGAAGATCCCAATTTCTGTTTCCCTGTAAGGTTGAATGTTCCCATGCTGTGGGCACCATTGTTGTCCTGGCAGATGGCCTGCAGAGTGTCCGTGTTTGGGAAGTCACTTGCTACAGTGGTTGGAGGATTAGGTTCAGAAGGGGTGGGTTTGCCCTGAGGAATGATCCCCAAAACTGCTGATTTGGAGAGTCCCTTCCATACACTGCAGTTGTTTGCACACAAACCTATCATCTATTCTCCTCCTGGGATTTGCTGTTTATACGGAGGAGAGCAAATAAAGATTCTTCTGCAATTTCAATGGAAGCCAGGGAGCTTTAAAGCAGGCAGAGCAACTACTGGCAACCCTGTCTCTCTGCTGAAGAAATGGGCTGACTGCTAAGGGAGATGTGAGATGTCACAGCTCCTTTTCATCCGAGGGATGAAAAACACTGTACAGGCATTTAAGCTTTACAAAATCCCCCTGCAAGGTGTAGGAGGAATTTTTTTACAGATGGAGAAACTGAGACAAAATGCCTTGCTGCTGCTTGATCCATTCATTGCTGAAAGAATTGAGGACAGAAGTTGGGACACCTATTCATAGCACTGACCAAAAAGGTCCTCCTTCCCAGTCACCTTGGGAGGGACATAGCCCATGCAGCAATGCTCCTGGGAGGGCTTTCAGTGTCTGCTTTGGTCAGGAGACTATTTTGCAGATGTGTCTCCTCCATTCTTGCAATGACATTGCGTCTGACCTGTATTTCTTACAGGTATTTTGTTTCACCACCCCATTTCTGGTACGTCAGCCTGCAAGACCCATCCATATGCGCTTGCCGTTCCCTATCCCTCCCCGTTTTCAATCTGTGCCAGTTCACTGCTTACTTGAATCATAAAAACTCTCACCTCGTGTGGGTTTTTGGTTTTCCTGCTTGTGGTTCTGCGCTCCCCTGTCGGTGTCGCCCTGCCAGCTATGGCGCAAACAAAACCTGTCTGTGGGGGAAGGGAGCCGGCTGGGAATGCCCATCCTCTCGGGGACACGTCTGATCCTGCATGTTGTGAATGAGAGATGCTACTCTGTCCTCCCTTCCTCTTCCCTGCAGTGAGCTGACCATCTGCTTACCTTAATGGACTAGAGATTAGCCTGGGGGTTAAGTTATCAACATAATTAACCTAGATTTCTCCTCTACGGCTGAGGCAATTTTTACTTATCTGCTGCTCAGGTGATGTTGTGAAATTCAGACAGCTCTCGAGGAACAACAGAAACTGGAGCAAGCGGAGGGGAAGACTTTCAAAGTTTGAAATTACTCTGAAGCCCCCAAGGCACAGAGATGAGAGATGATGAAGCTTGTGCAGGGTTAGGTATGTTCTCAGCTATGAGAATGGTATTGAAGAGAAGTCTGATATATTATTAATACTGCCTGCTCCTTGCGTGGAGGGCTTTTCAGGTCTGTGTCTTCAACCAGGCAAGACTCATTACCTCTGTTTATGGAAATTTGTTCCTGGAACATATGCAGAAAGCTAACAAATTGAAAATACTACATCCCTGTGTTTCTGTCCAGATGACTTTTGTTGTCTACCTGTAGGACACCTCCCAGCCTGTGCTCTGTACCAGGGGTTCAGTGACAGGCTGTGGTTCCACACTGTAGTCATGTATCACCAGAAACTCTTTTCATTCTGGCTTAGGATGCTGGAGCTAATGTGACTCTACAGCCTCTATGTGTGGGTGGCTTTTAAGCTACATTTTCCTTGACAGTACAAGATTGCAGTTGCCACTTTGGAGCATCCCTAGCTGCCTTTCCTGCCCTAGATTCAGGCTGTGTTTGCGGATAGTGCTATTGGACTTGTGCTCAGGCAGCCTTCCTTTGTAGGGCCCCAAGTTTCAAAGGGCACCAAGTCCCTCCATACATCCCCTGGGCCTCTTCTGCCTGTGGCCACGGTGTTCCAGCCATGTGCCTCAGAGCTTGGATTCAGCTTGCTGTGGGTGGAGATCCCTTGCAGAGGCTGTGAGTACGGGAGCACTGTCTGACCCATCCCTGCAGGCACTTCCTGTGCCAGGGGACATGCCACTCAAACGATCATTGTAATTACCATCCTGGAAGCTTTTAATCCCTTGGTTAAATAAAACCAACAAACGATAGTGGGAGTAGGAAACCGCAGCCAGGACAGCCCCGCCAGGAGCAATGAGATGTGCGGATGAACAAACACCCGCATGGTGCCAGAGATGCCTGACCTTCCTAATGGTGAAATGAGCATGCAGCTTTGGTCAGATCCCACCCACACCTCGGTGCTCAGCTCCAACAGCTCATTGGCACAGAGGCTGGCAAGTTAGGAGGAGTTCAAAGAATAACAACAAGGATTAGGGTGCTGGAGGGGAGCCGAGGTATGAAGAAAGATTAAAGCAAGTAAGTCTTATTACTTACAAGTGCAAGTGCTTATCATGGAAAAATTGGTGATTAGGGGGGAAACCTAACTGTCTTCCTGTAATTTGAAGGGTGTGAACTTGAGGTAGAGCAGCTGATCAGAAGGGTAGCAGGAAGTATATAAGTAGGGGTGATGTGATACAGCTCAAGGAAAGAAATGTAGGTAGAATATCAAGCGAATTCCTAATTACATTTTTTGTTCTGGCTTATGAGTGACAATGGTAAGGATACAATTTTTTGGGGGGATGCATATATACAGACAGAAAAATGCTGGAGGAGAGACTCTCTAGTAGTAAATTATCCTGTTCAGCAAGGCTGGACTGCCTGAGTTCATATATTCTTTGTCCCTTTCTCCACAGCTTTTTTGCTCTTTACAAATATATATATATGAGGAAACAAACAGCACTAGCACTTGTGATTTTCAGTGGAGACATGTTGCAAATGTTACATTTTCCAGTAACACTTTACCCCACACTGTCACTGTAAAATCTGTCTGCTGTCAAACTGCAGTGGGGTGCCAGTCCTCATGTCTCTTTGATAGGGTCTGGGAAGGATTTGGCGGACATCAGCAGCACCCAACACCCCCAGACTCTGCTTAGAGCAGCTGTCCTCGGTGAAATGGGGGGAGCCCTGGTGGGGGAGCCCTGCTGGTGCCGAGTTGTTTGGAGACAGAAAAGCCTCAGAGCACGCCTGTATTGTTTTTGTATGTACTGCTTGGTGTGCACTGGCGAATCAGTGTGTCCATCACAATGTTGGGCTTGTGCTCTGCTTTTCAGTTAAGGCTCAAATTTGGCAGACCTGTCTTTTTGGGTGGCAGAGACCAGTCACAGTGTAGGGAGGTTCTCCCTTATCTGGGACATGTAGCATTTGAGTTTCCCTATGAGGGGTTTGCAAACCCTGTCTGTGCTCTTGGAAGCATTCAGAGGACTGTTGGTTGGAGCACAATGACAGGAACTGAATGTGTTAGTCCTTTGTCGTCCTGTGATTGTGCCCATGCAGAAAAGGCAGGATCACTCTCCTGACAGACAGGTGAAACATTTGCTTGAATGCTTCTAGTGAAGGCTGTGCTGCAGCTTTCTTACTAGTTGAAATTATACCCCACTACCCCTCCCAGTAAGCCTCCCTATACACTGGGACATACATTATACTGGGGATTGCTTCCTGTAAATAGAATGATAGAATCACAGAGTATGCTGAGCTGGAAGGGACCCATCTTGATCACTGAGTCCAACTCCTGGCCCTGCACAGGACACCCCAAGAGTGGCACCATGTGGCTGAGAGCATTGTCCAAATGCTTCTTGAACTCTGTCAGGCTTGGTGCTGTGTCCATTTCTCTGGGGAGACTGTTCCAGCACCCAAGAACCCTCTGGGTGAAAAATCTTTCCCTTGATATCCAAACTCAAGCTGCCCTGACTCAGCTTTATGCCATTTCCATGAGTCCTGCCACTGGTCACTAGAGTGAAGAGATGTGTACCTTCCCCTATGCTTCCTCTCCTGAGGATCCTGAAGATCACCATGAGGTCTCCTCTTGTCCAGACTGAACAAGAGACCTCAGCCACTCCTCACAAGGCGTCCCCTCCAGACCCCTCACCATCCTCATTGCCCTCCTCTGGACACTCTCTAATAGCTCAATGTTCTTCTTATATTGCAATGCCCAAAACTGCCCCCAGCACTCGAGGTGAGACCACCCCAGCTCAGAGCAGAGCAGGACAATCCCCTCCCTTGCCCTGCTGGTGGTGCTGTGCCTGATGTCCCCCAGGACAGGGTTGGTCTTCCTGGTTGCCAGGGCACTTCTCATTCAGATTCAACTTTCCATCAGCCAGGAACCCTAGATCCCTTTCCACAGTGCTTCTCTCCAGTCTGTCGTTCCCCAGTCTGTGCACAGAGCCAGGGTTGCCCCATCCCAGACTCTGGCACTTGCCCTTGTTAAACTTCATATGGTTGATCCATATGCTTACACATTCACCACCTCTCCCCCTTCCCTGCCCTGCCTCTGCAGCTGTCTGCATGTTTTCCATAGAGTCTGCAGAGTTTTTTTGTTGGCAGGAAACGTTGCCTAGAATGGGTTCCCATAGCAAGCATCTCACCTCAGTGTTCTCCAAAATAATGTATTTGCCGAGTTTTCAGCTGCCCATGCTATCTGTAATGCACACAAATTCCATCCCTTGTACCTGACCTGTTCTTCTGCCTGCCTTTCTCTCCAAACCTGCAGGATATCCCCCTTACTGTGTTCCTGTTTTCCACAGCAGCTGCCCAAGGGCTGTGACACCAGGTACTGGCATGGCAAACGCTGACGTGGTGCCCGTGCTCTACCGCGGTTTTCACCCGGGGTGGCTGCTCCCCATTTTCATCATCCTAACACGGAGTGACTCGGCTCCAATGCCCCGGCAGTAACCTGCCTCGCCATAAATTGGAGACCTTTACAGCTGAAGGTTTGCCTCCAACATCTTTTTTTAGCTTGCCTCGTATAATTCTCTGCTCTGTGACTGCTTGCAGACAACGTTGCAGGCTTCATTTCATTACGGGCAGCATTGTAATTAAGAGGTCCCAAAATGAACTCAGACTTTCAATAACAAAGCATAATAAAATGAGCTCCTAACAAGACTGACAGGAGAGCAGTCAAGCTGTTTCAGCATCCACACAGACATTTTATCTGACAGAATAATAGCCAGTTTTTTTCAGCTGTAAAGTCCACCTTCTCTGTCAGAGTCTGATAGCTGCTGTCACCTCAGGAACTACCAACAAAGGGATGCATCCTTGTCTTTCCAGGGAGGTAGTAGCACCAGCTAAGAGGTAGAAGCTTTCAACCTGGAAAATTCCCAAATACCTCTAGAGAGGAAAATCCTGCCACTGGCAGGCACTGACCATAGAATCAGGTATTGCAACTGATGGAAACTGCAGGACTGAACCTTTGCCTCCTCCCCACAGGCAGGCAACTCTGAACAACTGTGGTCTTTGACAGCATGAAGAAAATCAGGGTCTGTAGCATTATGTTGACATAGACAACCAAATTTTGAGAGCTGGTGTCTTGAGAAACTGAAGGCATCTTTCTCTCGAGAAGACTTGTATCAGCTATTTCACAGCCAATACACACTTGCTACACATTAAAAGGTTTGCTGACTTGCAGCTAGACTGGTGTGCTGGGAGGCTCTATCTCTGTGTTATGGCCCAATTCTGGTGCTGCCTGGTCCTAATTTGCATCAGGAGATGTGATTGAGCTGCTGGTCCTGGCTCCAGCAATGCTTAATGAACCTCTCAATCAGCTGGCCTGGATAAAATTTGGCTAGGTCTTGTTACTGGGTCTTGCCTTCCTTGTCTGACAAGGTGTAGCGAAAAAGCTGCTTGACTATCATCATGTCATTGTCACCCTGTGTCTGTGAGAGAAGGCAGGTGGTTGCCTAAAGAGCAAAGGATCCTGGAAGCCTGACAAAGCCTGAACTTCTTGCCCAGGCAAAGGTAAAGACCCTTCCCTGAAGGCATTCCAAACCCACAAGATGTTGCAGGACAGTGTGTACAGAACATGAGTAGCCTTTCCCCTCTGTGGCCGATCCCTTGTCAGGGAGCCAGTGGCTGCCTTCTTTGGTGAGGCTGGTCAGGGTGGCTACACAGTGCTGAGGACATGTCTGCCATGAGGGAGCAACCCTGGGCTGACTCTGCACCAGGGGACAAACCTGTGCACAGAGACAGTTCTTCTTTCCACCTGCTCCCTGCCAGGAGATAAGCCAACTCCGTGCCTGGGTCCTTCTTGCAGGGTGGCTGGAGTTGTGCTGGAGGGGGCTGGCAGTGCTGGCAGGGATTGTGGGGCCAGGGTGGAGAGCTGTGCTGTGGGACAGTGCACTTGTGCAAGTGGCTGTCAGTCTCCTGGCATCTCCAGAGTGCTTGACAGCTGGGAACACAATGCAGGCAAGCTTATGTGAAAGGAAGTGACAGCAAGGAAATGGAAACGTCTGGAAGCATACCAGCGAGTGAAGCCTCGTCATAATATACCCCCAGGCCAGATCAGAATTACTTTAATGCAGTGATTCATTATTTTTTTCCTCTGCTTTTCGCTCAGTGAGAAGATGCTACAGATCTTGACTGGTATTGCTGAGTATGTAAAATATCATGTTGCACATTTCAAGGAGATGCTGGCCAAATAAAATGTGAGTCCTGCACAGAAGAGCTAGTTTGGATGTGAGTTTTCAGGATAGCAGAGCCTTGGCTTTCTGGAATCAGAGTAGTTTAGAGTTCATTTTATTTTGCAAAAGGAATCCAAATACTTTGGGGCTTCTGCTGCTCAACCACAAAGTCCAGGAAAACATTTTCCCTAGCACCTCCTCCTATGTAAGTTTATATTTGATATTGAAGGGGTCTGTGTCTTGTATTTTGATCAAGGTCAGACTGACTTTGTGTAACAAGGTAGGATGAAACCCTCTTTTTTTAGAGCCTAGATGCCATGGGGATGTGATAGACCTTGTGGTGAACATCTCTCTCTTCCTTTTTACCATACTGACAGAAAACCAGCATCTGGTATTGATTTTCACTTTCTCCTGAGAGGGAAGAGAAGAGATGGGAGTAATATCACAGTGGACATGTATGCTGGTGCCACAACTGTCATTAGGAACCTCTTGAGGCCCGTGGGCATCCCTGACTGGTGGGCATGTCATGATTGGGGACCAACATTTGCCCACGTGGAGCTATGATGGCCAAACAGCTTATTTCTCCTCTGCATTGTGATCTAAATAAATCTAGTAGAGCCGAAGGTGGTTTTGATAATTTATCATTTGATGAGCTTCAGCTTTGTGTCTGGCAGATACTAATGGAGAAAATGTTGTCATCCAAACCCAAGCAGCCTTCAGCTGGAGTTAAATTACAGCACTGCTGAAGAGTTACAGATTTGAGAGAGAAAATAATAACAGGTGGGCAGATTATTAAAATACAATGCAGACAATACCTGGAGGGTAAATATAATCAGCTTTGAGATGACAGTGAAATCTGAGGAGTGTTTTGACAGTGGTGAAGGCTGCTATGCATGTGCCTTCACAGTGAGGACCCCTGGTTACACAGCTGGAGGGCTGATATCTTTATTTCACCAACTTGTTTTCCATCATAGCGGAGGGCTACTTGTACCTGATAACTCACAGGCAGCCTGGATGTATCTGATTTCTCTGTGCTTTGCACCAGGCTTCCTGCAGCATCCCAGAAACCAGAAAAGTCTTGCTGCAAAACTGTGTGCTTTGAGAGGCATTGCAGAGGCTGACTGAAACCAGCCCTGGGCTGCACGGCTTGCCCTGCATTCCTGTGAACCACCATGTGCCTGTGAGCACCAGCAGCACCAGTCCCACCCACCCCTAATTCCAGAGGAGCAGTGTCACTGCTTCTTTGGGTATGGGGAACTTCTCTTTCTGCTTAGGTGTGCTTCCTTCTCCCCCTCGTGCACGGGCTCACCTAGCCCTGGCAGCCTCTTGCCCCATGTATCATGCAAGCTTTTCACTGTCTGTCCTGCACACACTTCAGTTGTTTGCTCTGCCACACCTTTACTTCACTGTCTGTCTGGGGAAGGCACATTCATGACAATAAAACTGATAAGTTGCCAAAGAAGGCGAGATACAGTTTTAGTTACTGGCATAACAGTGAATTTGCTGACCTGGCGCAGGGAGGGGAAAGGGAAAAGCTTGTGAATTAATTACAGGGCTGAAGCAGTGCTGAGGAGGGCCTGGCTTTCTGCTGGAAGTGGTTCAGTCACTTGGCTGAAGATAGAATCCAGCTGCTGTACACCTGAGGAGGCAGCAAGTGCACAAGGCTGGTAGTCAGGGCTGCTGTACGCTGTATTGAGACCATGCTGTAACACTCTGCCCCCCCATCCATGACTTGCTGCTGCTTCCCCTGTACTGGCATTTTCAGTCACATCCCAGAAGTGACTCTTTAGAGAGCTGCACAATGTCTGGGGCTGATGTGAAGGTGGCATCACAAGGTGTGGGCAAAGTTGGGACATCAGCAAAGCACGATTCGATCTGCTTTGAGTCCTGTTCCATACCAAATCCTGGCTCCAGCTGTGCCACTGACCTAGGCAAAGACATGTCACCTCTCCATGCTGTGGCAGAGAGGGACAAACTGCTGTTGTGGTCAGTATTGCTCATTGTATCCCCAGATGCTTTCCAGTAGTCTGGAAAAATCTAGTACCTGCCTTGCTGTGCAAAGCTAAAGCTGTCTCTGGAGTGCCCCAGCTGTGCTGTGGTCCCCTGTCCCACTTGCAGGGCTAGAGGAAGGTGAAGATCAAACACTCATCTCTCAGCACTGCTGCTTTCTCTTGTGCCCTTCATCCTAGGCACCAGCCTGGGGAAAACTAATAGGTAAGTGTCTGCGGTGGAGCATTGAACAAAGTGGCTCCAGTTCTTCCCAGTTTTTTGAGGAATTCCAGAGAAAGATACAGAGGGTGAGCAAACTTGCTGCCCAAAGGAAGCTTGGAGGCTCAGAAGCTCAGCAGTGGGTGTTAGTTCAAAGACTAAGGCAACCTGTTGAACAAAATCTGCAGATTTCAAGTTTTATGAGTCTAGAAGGAAGAGCGTCTCTTTCGAAAGGTATGTTATCTCTGAAAGTAGAAAATCACTATTACTGTACTGGTGTGATAGTTACCTATCATGCTTACAAATCTTTGTTGTCAAAGGAAAAATATTTCAATACATTTTGAATACAAGTTGTCTCTGTTGGGGCTACCTTATCTCTGATATATGACTGATTACTTGGCCAAACAAAGGTTATTGCAAGAAATAGACTTGACCTTTTAAGCATACAACTGAGATTTCCAGCAGAAGTGAGCACCACACTTTCTAAATGAATGTTTTAGTAGGCAGTGAAAGCAGAGGAGTGCAGCTAATTAAAGATGTATGTCAAAGAAAATAGATGGAATAATAAAAGGTAAACAAATATTAGAGAAGACAAACATATTGTCAAAACAAAAGTTAAAGCCAGCCAGCACAGAGAGGGAAGAGTCCTATGTGGAACAAAAGCAGCCATTTTGAGAACTGTGCTTAGCATTAAATTGCAAAGAAATACAAAAATAAAATGCAATTACGACTATACAGCTGGAGAACAAAGCTATTATGATGATGGTGCAGAGCCATTGGTAAATGTATGATGAGAAAATGCAAAAAACTGTCAGCCATCTGGTCAAGCCCAGTGCTTACACAGTTCTCATTGTTAATGGTCCTCACATCAAGTATGTATTGTAAGGCTGCATCCTTAGCAATATTTTAAGGCTGCATTTATAGTAATAGGACATATGACCAGACATGCAACCAAATGCACAAAACCCTCTATATATCTCATCAGCTTTTGAAGAGAGAGTCCTGCCTGGTAGAGAGTTCAAATATAATTTTTGCTTATTGGCATTTGTCAAAATCTCTTTGGTTTTCAATACATCTGAACAGAATCTTCCCTGAGCTTGGTTTCTGCTTTTGCTGTGCCTCCCCTGTAAAATGAATGTAAGTTACTGAGCAAGTACTGGCTTACTATTCCTACATCCAGTCAGACCTGTGGAGGGACTGTGGGGGGATTAACACAGGGAGCATGTAATCACCTGAGCTGGAATTTAGCCTTGACACTTATCACTATTAATATTATAAGAAACAGGACCAGAGTATCTTCAATGGCTAGAAGTGATGTGGTTTATCTCTGGTCTGAAAGCCAAGGTCTCCAACAGCATGGCTCTTCTGTGGGAAGCCTTGGCAGAGAGAACAACCTTCTGACAACTCATTTTTGGCAGCATTTTATCTTTTCCCATGAAGGTCTCCTTGTTCTGCCATAGGCTTTTGCCTGGTCAGGCTCAATGAGTGAGGGAGCAGTGGGAGCCTGGCTCTGTGAAGGCTGCTAAGGAAGGGTGGTAACAGGTTTCTTGTGTTTACAGGGATGATTGTTTTTGACGTGTCTTTTGGTGCATCTCTGTTTGAGGAGGACTGAAGGGAGACCTGATGTCAGAGAAGAGGGGATTGAGTGTGGGTTGGAGCAAAGCAGCTCTGTGAACTTGAAGGTGGTGTCACCATTGTTGCTGTTGTTAAGAGCTCTGGGGCAGAGCAGGGGATGATTTCAGTCACAGCATTTTTGTGTGTCTCGGTGAGATGCCCATTCAGAGAGACACGATTCCCTAGTGTGGTCTGATCTCTGTGGCCCTGCTGAAGGAGGCTGAGGGAGTGCAGTGGAGGGCTGCTCTAGACTGTGCCAGCACTTCTGATTCCAAGTGATGGCTGCTCAGAGGTAGCTGGTACAAAGGGCTGCCTGGCTGCAGACTCCCCATGAAAATGCTCACTGGCCACCAGCAGCTCCGGTATGCCCAGGGCTGTTGTGGAAGGAGGTTGACTGAAGTCAGGTGTTCAGTCCATGGGGACCTGCCCTCAGCCCCAGGCCCCCTCAGCTGCTCTGAAAGGGTCACTGCCTTCCACCACTGCCACTGCTCTGCTGGCTGGGGACAGAAAGGAAGAGGAGCTAACAGTTTTGGTTGACAAAGCTGTCTGAATACCTGTGTAGATCTATAGGCAGGGTTGCCCGAGGAAAGATGAAAAATTAATGGGGACATTTTCACCCTGGCTGGCTCACATGCCATTTTAATCCTGCTGCCAACATGACGGGCATTCCTGCCTCAGAAGAAGCACTGAGTGAAATCCAAATCGTTTGACAAGGAGCAAAAACAGCTACTGATGGGGCCTGGGGCAATAAATCAGTTTGTAAACACTCTGCTTTGAGGAAGGTCTGTGCAGAGATTTTGTTTGTATGGTGGCTTGGGCCATGGTCTAAACACCTCTGAAGTGTGCACTGTCTTCAACAGAAGGCAGTCTCTGCTGCGAAGGAGGAGAAATGGGCTGGCAGTGGGGAACAGGGGAAGAAACCTGTTTTATTGCAGACTTGTTCTATGTGCAAAGTGGCACCTGGAGTGCAGTGGAAGGTATGATTTGTTGAAGTGTGCAAATCTTTTGTCTGTTCCTCTGATTGAAGGAACCTCAATGTTTAGGTGGTAGGTAGCAGGCACAGTGGCAGCTAATGCCAAGGGAAGTGTCATAAAAGCAATGGCTGCTGGATTTCAGAGAGAAATGCTGAACAATGTGCTGAGCTCAAAATGTGGGATGAAATAGAGAATTAATTGCTTCTGGGGAGCAGGGGAAGTGGAATCTGTGGGTGCAAGAAAGGTAGAGCAAGAACTAGTAAATGAATCAAGGTTTGCCCAGGCCCATATAGTTCAGGTTCCAACAACATCTCCTACAGATCTCTACCTGGGAGCTGTGGGGTGAGCAACCAGTGAGTGTACCCCAGGGGTTAGGATGAGAAGGGACACGCTGCTCTCCTTGTAGTTCTCCAGCAGTCACTGTGTTATCACAACCCATTCTTTGTAAGCCAGGCAAAAGGACTTGTCCTCTTTCCAGAGAGATCAAGCCTGAAATGTAAAAATAGTCCGATTTGGACTGGAGCTTAAACCTAAAGTGATTACATGACTTCTATTAAAGCAAAAAGCAAACAAGAAAACCCTGCTTTCCTCTGGTGATTACATAACTCTCAAATCAGATGAATGGGCAGTCTTCAAAGCCATGGCCAGAGGAAAACACCTGTACAGCTTGAGCCCAGTGGCCGTGTGCTGCAGGAACTGGTGCTCTGATGGAGGCCGACCCTTGGAAACATTGTTCTTGCCCTGCACATACCTTGAAGCCTGCTGCTTCTTCTCTTCAAGGGCATGTGTGCCTTTTCCCGGCAATATTTGGTGGCATCATAGCCTCTCCTTCAGTGTGATATTTCTTACTGCACTACTGTCTCTCTGCTACAGGGTATAGAGCTGCTCTCTCAGGCACTTGGGACTTGGAGGACTGCAAGCCAGCTGGTTTTGCCATTGTCTGTGAGCAGCATGGGCAGCAGAGAAGCTGTGTGTTGTACTGAGAGAAGTAAGAGCAATGAAAGAGGTTACATTTACAGACCCTGCCTACACACAGTGCATGCTGTACACACAGTGCATTGTACATGCTCCTGAAGAGCCTCACAGACACATGATCTGAATGGCAGACCGAGATTTCTCTGCGAAGAACTTCAGTAAAAACTTGTGTACATCAGTACCTGCTGGGGTCCTGCTGTGGAGATTTCCCATAGTACAAGGAAGTTTACTTAAGTGAGGGTTGCATATCCCAAATGATGGTGTTCTTGAATCATCAGCAGCTGAGAGATAGTTGTGTGTTGTGACTCGTGCTCTGTGTGATTTCTCAGGTGCCTCTGTCCTCACTGCAGGTCATCAGTCAGTCTCTCAGCTGGAAGTTGCTGCTGAGTGTGCTGCACGTTTTTGTAAATGCTGAGGATGAAGGATATGGTCTTTCATCTTTTTGATACATAGCTTGAGGGCTTTAAATTTTTCCTGGCCTGAAATCCTTCTGGAAACCTGGCTTGTGTAAAGCCATCGCAGAGTGGCAGATTTGAGCTGCACATCTCTGAACTCAAGGCCTTCCTGGCTGGGTGTCCAGCAGGTCTCTGGCCCCTTCACCTGGTAAAGTGATAGCAGAGGGAGTGAATATTTCCCATCAGCCTGCCTGATGCTCTGGAAGTAAAGTGTTAATGTGGGGAACAGTACTGCAGAATGTATTTGTTAAAGATGAATGTGGGAAAGATAGGTTTTTAGGGGATCGTGGATATGCTGGGAGTGTGTAGGTAAGACAGGGAGTTGCCATGTCAGTAGAATTATGGACAGGACCTGGATGATGCCTTGCCCATACTGTGAATGTGTAGGGTCATCTGCAGGAGTGGAACCAGCACTTGGGCTTTAACCCAGGCTGGTAGCAAGGACTAGGCTCACATGCCAGGTCCCAAATATGTGTGAGAGCTGGGACAACAGCCATGGAAGAGCTAAGGAATACTCTGCAGTGAAGGTATTTGTCTGGGAGGGAGGTAAGGGGCTCTGGGCTCCCCTAAGCAGCTGGGTTACTGAGTTGGAGGCTGAGAAATAGAAAGCTGAGCAGTCCAATATGCTGCATGTGGGTGATGGGATTTTTTTGCCCTGTGCTGCTGTCCTTTTATGGGGTTTCTTTCCTGCGCTTGAGCCTCTTGGATTCATATCCTCAGGCTGTTTACTTTGCTCAAAGGTTATTAGTGTTCTCCTAACTCCTAAGAAAGGGGTTGGATTGTTTCCTGTCCACGGACAGTTCACAGCCAGAACTAAATAGAAAAAGAGACCCCTTCATGTGAGAGCATTGGGATCCTCTCTGTCTTAGTTTGAAAGACAGGTGTCTGCTAGGGAAGGCAAAAGCTCTTCCCTGGGAGTGGAGAATGTAAACCCCCTCCCACCGAATGACTGTAATTTTGAAGTTAAGGGGCTCTCAGGCAAGGATGTGAGGGGTAGGAATAACAGTTCTTTACTAGTGTGTGTAACAAGGCAAACAAACAACAATAACTCTGGCATTAACAACAAAAACAGAACCAGGAATCTCGTGACGGCCTTCTTGGCTGAGACAGGGATGGAGGAGAGGCTTTGCTTCACAAAACCCCGGGGCAGTCTGACCCCGGTGCCCCTGCAGGACTCAGGAGCACCAAGCTGGAAGGGCAGGAATGAGCAGGAATCCCAGCTGGTGGATGAGGTGTATCAGAAGCTCCGCAGTGGTAGCTGGAACTGCGGGGATGTCCCGGCAGGGCAGGGGGTGCGGGATACAGTACAGCAAAGAGACCCAGAGCAGTGCTGGAAAGGCAGCAGGGGCCGGGACAGGGCCGCCCCAACTCCAGCAGGGCAGGAGAAGGTGAGGTCAGAATTCCTGGACACACGAGCTGATGGCTGTAGATCCCTAGGACTGGACTGGGCTTTGGTGGTGACAGTGAATTCTCCCCACACTAAGCGACAGCTTAGCTGAGCTCCTTCCAATGCCGAGAGTGAGAGAGAGCAGCTGCCCCAGCCCCGTCCTTTACCTGCCCCCAAAACTCTCCCTGTCTTTCTCCTCCGAGGGAAACTCCCAGAGACAAAAGACATGTAGGTGTTCCATTTCTCTCCTAACTTTTGGCCACGTCTTTGTTTTGGTCAAGCAGTTAGTCTCCTAGCAATTTATGGGAAATAATTCCATAAGTAAAAAAAGAAGACATTTAACCCCCAACATTCTCCCAGCAAAATGGGCACCGCTCCACACTGCATAGGAAGGTCTCACTGCCAGCCCTGCTTGCCTGCATGTCACAGGATAGAACCAGGAGAGAAAAGCAAACCTCAGAGACAGAGCTGGGTGTTTGAGGGTGTGGTGGAGGCTCCTGGTTTGCAGCAGGTTTTCTGCAGTGTGTTTCAAAAGGCGTTTGCAATGTTTGCTGTCAGAGGGGCAAGAAGACCCATTAGTACAAACAAGGGTGACCTAACCCCCAACATGTAACTGCTGGTGGAGTTAACTCCTGGATCACTATCAATAATATCCAGCAAATATGTGAATGCCTCGAGTCTCAACTGTCTCTATTGCTGAAGTGTGAAGTGCTTGCTGTCTCATGCTCTGCTGCTACAGCATCCTGACAATTCCTTTGCTTCAGAGACCTCTTGTAAAGAAATTGATAGTTACAAGGGGGGGGGGGGGGGGGAGGGGGGGGATATAGCAAGGAGCCAAATTAAAGCACATTTTATGTAAAAGCATGTGTTAACATGGATACGTTGACCCTGAGTGTGTGATCCTCATTGCATTCAGTTTGCTCAAGACTTGCATTTAGGTGTGATGGCTGCTGCCCACATCAGCCTGCTCTCCTGGCCCTCAGCTGCTGCAGAGTACACTGGGTCTGCCTGATCCAGTTTAGCACCTCTGAGCCATAACACTGGTGATGCTTTGAAGCTGTCTGGGGAGGGAAGCTGCCTGTGGAGAGTATCTGGTGAAATTTAGACCTAATTCTGCTTCCTAACCCTATCCACGAAAAAGACTGCATTTCTCCAAAGGAAGGCAGTGCCAGCAAACCATGGTGCTCAGTCCAGACACTGAAATTTCTTGTTCTTGAGGTATTTGAAGTATCCTGCATTACTGATCATGATATATGCTGGTACTGGATCCTCTACATAACTTGCTTGCTCTGGCAATCTGCACTGATTGCACTTATTGCCACATTACAAAAGTTGGTTGTTTTTTATTCCTGAAGAGTTCTACCTAAATATGTACCCTCTCCTACCAAGTGATCCATCTTATTCTCTGTGCCTGAGATGCATTGCACAAGTGACACCTTGACTATGTTCTTCCAGGTTATTGGCAAGCTTTCTCCTTCTCCTCTTCCCTCATATTTTTTGACTGCTCTGTTATATATGTGAAAGTGCTTTCTGTTATGCTTGACCTGCACAGGGCGCTAGTTAGTGGAGCCGATCCATTGCTCTGCTGGGTCTGGTGCATCACACACAAATTATACCTAGAGTTATCTCCTTAGAGATTTATAGCTTTTTTTCCTTTTTTTGTGTTCATGGTCTCATCAGGTTTTTCTGCATCTATGGTCTGTCCCAAGGTAATGCAGAGCAGCTGCATCAAAAGGGCTGCAACCACAGCTGAGCTCTGTCTCTTGCAGAGCTGATCTAACACAGGATTCTTGTCTGAACCACAATGGGGTGTTATGCCACAGTCAGAGCTCCCCAAGAAAGGTGAGGAACTGAAACCCAGATCAGGCTGAACACCCCTGAGGCTCCTGGATGGAGGGCTCTAGACCACCAAACTGGCCCTTTCACCAGCCCTCCCCAGTGTGTCGGATATGATTGGTCTTATCACCTCTGTAGTCCTGCTGCCTTGCACCCTGTTCTGCCATCCTGCCTTGTTCATCATGGTGCTGTGCCACAGTGCAGGAGCTGCTCAGGTAGGGTAGCCCTCTGACCTGTTCCTTGTGCTGTGCTCTAGAAATGCCTCATCTGCTCAGGCAGAGGGAAGGTTTATCTTTTTTTTCCTAGTACATCACTGGTCTCATAAAAGACTTAAGTGACTCTGTTCAGTGGTGCAGAAAAATGGACTCTGTGTTTGCTGTCTGGTGGCTCTTGTTCCCTTTTACTTTTCTCTGAGTCTCATTCTTTCCCTGTGTCCCTCTAGTCACCCAGTTTGTCCCACTCCAAGCCATGCATAATCAGGGGCTCTTACACTTGCTTGTACCTTTCTCCCACCTCTTCCCTCCATGTCTCTCCTTGCTCTTACACACAGACACACTGTTCTCCTGGCCATGTGCCTTCACCCAGTGTCTTGGGCAGGGTGTTCAAGGACGGTGGCTCCTTTTTCAGCCACGCCTGTCCAAGGAGCCTGGCCATCTCCCAGGCTTCCTCATGTTCATCTCCCAGCCCAGGGCTGCCCTCACCTCCCTTGCCCTCCAAGAGCCTTGAACACCTCTTCCCTCCCAGCAGTGCCTCCTGGGGTGCTGCGCACATACCCAGCCACCGAGTCCACATGGACCTGGCAGAGCTCGTAGAGTCAGTTCTATTTTACCTGTGAAGTGGCACCAGCCTTGCCCTTTGTGAGCTGTGTTCCAGGAGGGATGCTGGCTTTGCTGGCCTGGAGCCCCTAGGCAGGCCCAGGTTGTCCACCCCACAAACACAGCGTAGGCACCACGAGTGAGCAGAGCCTGCCGGTGCTGCTAAAGGGCTCCTGGCACGCTTGGCCTGGCTTGCAGTGTAGCACTTCAGTCTGCATTTGCTGTGTTTTTTGAAATCTTTCAGGAAGGGCAGAATGAAATCTGTTGGGTTTGGCAGTGAGACTTCTCAGCCCTTCCTTCTGCTCAGAACAAGGGTGATGTCCATGTATTTTTATCTCCACTTTGATGTCAAATTCCATGTCTTAATTTGGCTTGCTGTCTTCTTCCCTCTGCCAGGATGCCTCTGGCTGTACCTGGTTATATCCAGCCCTTTGGCATTCATGCAGGGATTCTTGTGAGGGTGGTGGCCACCCCCTCGTTCTCCACCTGTTACCAAGATTTGGGGATAGGGTGGGGGTGAGGACTTGGGTAACAGTTGCATCTGGTGGATAGAGTTAATCCCTGGAGTCTTGAGCATCTCCTGTTTTACTGGCCCGCCTGGTTCCCTGCCTCCAGCCCCTGCCCTGCTGGGGTAAGGTTACTGAAGATGGAGGGGGGTGGGAGCCACGGCGGGAGTGTGTCTATTCTGAGGAGCCGGGTTTGGTTACCACTCCAAACACGTGGCATGCCAGAGACGCTTGGGTATCTCTGGCAGGGAGACGTGTGGTACTGGCGTGGGGGGCAGGAGCTGCTCCGTGGGAGCAGGAGAACATGGCCAAGGACCTGCCAGGCTGCAGGACCCACTTTTCTTTACCCAGATGATTGCAAAGATAAAATGCGTTGAAGATCATGAAGCAGTGGCACTGAAAGAGCATACAGGTTCATCTATGAACCTTAAATTACTCCTCCTCCTGAACTCCCCACTACCGTGCTTCCTTGGCAGTGAGGGAGAGGATACAGATCTGTTTTTTGCATGGAGAGCCGTGGTGAAATGACTCATCTGAGGATGTGGGGGGGTTTGTGGCACAGGAATGACCAAAGCCTGGGTCACAGATGGCCTGGTAGATCTGTAACTTACCTGCTAGATGGTAATGTGTGTTGCAGAGATTGCTTTTAGATACAGTATTTTGGATATCTACAGATAATGACAAGGCATCATTCATGTGTAAAGTGCTGCTCAATACATTTTATAAGTCTCTCAGGTACAGAAGCTTAGTTTGGAAAAAGAGACAGGAGACTTCATGACCTTAGGAACAAGGCAGGGATATGATGAGTTAATGTACTCAGCTTGGGCTTGCTCTCATTTCTCTGTGCTTGCTGGTGACATATGGGTGAATGAGGACAGTGCTGCACCTAGATGTGTGTCTAATGTCACTGTGCAGTGTGTGGGCATGCCTAGAATGAGCTTTCTTACATCGATTTGCATCTGTACCTACCTGGCACTACTATCTGTATCTGTACCTGGTGCTTACCCCTCTTTTATAAACCTTTAAAGAAAATGGTATTTTCACCTGCTAACACATGCAAAAAAGCTTGTTTGGGAAACTTGTCTGCCTGCAGGTTCTTGTCCTACATCCCACATCCCTGCAATACTATCTTCTTCTGCTGACATCCCCAGGATCAAGCACCACACCACTTGCAGAGAGTGCACACATCTTCAGGCACCTCATGTCCTGCCAAAGAGTTCCACATGACCACCCCACCCCTGCCCAAACTGGCAACACTGAGCTTCTTCCTACCTCTCTTTTGACACTTAGAAATATCCTTTACTTTCTCCTCTCCTTCCTCTTTACTTGGCCAGGTACTGGTCTGGCAAGTGCTTGGCTTTGGGATCTGTGAGTGGTGATTGACTGCCTGGCAGGAGAAACCAGGCAGCTATCTGTTGAGTTGTTGCAACAGTTTGTCACAACACAAATTTACCCATCTCCTCAATGTCACAGATTTTACAGGAACATAAACCTTGGAGATATCTACTGTTTTGCTAAACTTTCTGACCAGCAGGTTTGAAAACTGTGTGGGTGACAAAATACTGATGTACACCCACACAAACTCTTGGTGTGATCCCAAGAAATGACGTAAATGTTGTATATATAGACAGTAATCATAGCTCTTTGTCTTAAAAGCAAGACCACATCTCTAATTTGACTACCAATCAAGTTTTGTCATTTTTCTTTCTGAATAACTTGTGCAAACTCTCTTGGTCTTTTCTGAACTTCCCTGTAGTGGATATTTAGTGGGCAGTTGTGCTTGGACCAGTGTCTGGTCTCACTGCTGCTGTGGTTTTCTGGCTTGGTGACCCCCAGGCATCACAACTTTACCTAGCTAGGGCCCCAATGGGCCAGCCCCCATTCCCCAGGCACATTCCCTGTGTGTGGGTGCTCCGGAGCCCACGGCAAAATATCTCTGCCTATTTGTCTTTGTTCCCTGCCTGGCACAGCAGTGTGATTCCCATTCGAGAGGGATGTAGGAGAGCAGTATGGGAAAGCACAGCACTGTCTCATGAATAAAAGGGTATTTACAAAACAATAGGGTTTGTTGTGGCTACATGCAGACTTTACACCAGACAGTGATGCCAGCGTTCCTACGAATCACAAGCAGAAAGACTATTCACAGGCATAGTCAGCTGATTAATTTATTCACTAGCAATGATTTTTGTGGGCAAGTAGTCTTGAAAATAGTATTTCGGAAATAAAATCAATAATCCTTTTTAAGAATTCCAGAGCTACTGGGGAAGGGAAGTAAAGTTGTTTCATACTTTTCATAATGTGATGCTTGATAAAGCACAGAGGAGTCACACTTTCTCAGTCTGAGCATTTTTTTATATATTGCCACAGTAACCAGAGCTAGTGCTGCTGTCTTGAAGCTATTACTTATTGTGCTGTTTCAAAAGATAGGTTCAGCTATAACTGCTTCTTTGTCTGCAGTCTATCAAAATTTCATATTTTTTCCTTCAGATTTTTACCTATGACATTATGTGGTTCCCTCATCATATTTGTTGTTTTTTTTTTCCCTACAGGATGCTACTCTGGTGTCTCCTGTTCTCTCAAACTTCTGTTGTTGGTTTTAAAGCTTTCCTACTTTAGCCCCTTATTCATGCTTTTACCTTTTTGTGCTATTTTTCCCAAACACTCCCCCAGTTCTCCATCCAAACACATTTTATTATAGCCTCAGTCACCAGTTCTCCCTCTAGATATCTCCCTTTAAAGTTTTTTCTGTTTGCAATGGGTTTCCTTTTTAGTCCTGATAGAGATGCTTCCTTGACCTCGTTTTTTTCCAGGTCTGTGCTCTAGTACTTTACACTAACTTCTTGTACCCTGGTTTAGTTTAAGACCTATTGGAATTGTATTTTACTCTTAATGTTACCAAAGACAATGGTTCCATGAGGTCTCTAAGTGCTACAGTAGTACAAATGCATATTTAAAATTCATCATCTTGCTAGGGCACATTCCTGATGTCCTAACCTAGCAATTTCCTTGCTCTTAGTGCGTGGGCTTTTCAAATGAAGTGATAGAGAAGTATATTGTAGTCACTTAGCAACCAGAACAGGCTTTTTGAAAGCAAAAATATTGGGTTTGTTTGTAATTTTGGTTTCTGGAATCTTAACAATTGCGTGCTCAGGAAATCAATGCAGTGTTTGCAGGGTTGCAGAATGAAGATGCTGTGTTGGTTTATGGGCTTGCTTGCATGCTCGTGTGCATGCATGTTAACCTGCTTGCTCTCCTTGGTTATGGATGGGACAGGGTATTTGGTTGTCCTCTTCTTTTGTACCTGATTTGTGAGAGTGTTGCTGAACTCCACTTACAGGCGGTCAGTGGGAACTTTGGAGCTCAAAAATCTGGAAAAATGTGTTCCTCTGCTGCAGAGGCAGGCTGCCACAATGCATCCCCAGCTGTGAAAAGTTCCAACTGCCCTTTATTCAACAGCCAGCGCTTCCAGCTTTGTCCCTGGCAAACTCTGCAATGCAGCTCCGAGAGATCAATGCAAAAGACTTTGGCATAAGAAAACTAAAAGTGTGGGTACAGCACAAACCAAATTGAATTGCAAAATAAAAGAGCACGGGCAATTCTCCTGATTGTATTATTCAGCCTCGCATTTATTTAATTAAACCCAGGCATTTTCTAATTAAAACGCAGCCCCTGCAGGGTTTCCCGCTTGCCGCCTGCGAGGCGGGATGCGGCGGGCAGGGCTCGGGGGAGCCTGTCCCCGGGGATGGGGCTGGCCTCGTCCTGCGGCGACGATGCTGCGGGACAGCCGGGAGACACCGCGCCCGAGGGGGTGCCCGTGGGTGCCCCTGGCCCGGCCCCGGGCTGGGACACACGCACACATCCCGCTTCCGAGGCAGCGCACTGCCCTCTAATGCTGCTCCCTGGTAGTGGAGGGGGAGCCCTCCGGAGGGTGCCCTGCCCAGGCTTCGCGAGAAAAGAGGATTTTTCCCGTCCCGCGGGAAGGGGGAGAAGCAGGGCATAGTTTGGAGGGATGCCCCGAGGCCAGCGGAGATGTCAGACTCACAATGCCTAGGCGAGCCTGCTGCTGCTGTGGTGCCTTCTGTACTTACTCGACATGGGCTTTTCTTTCTGGGTGTAAACTTCTCCCTAAACGTGCTGTAAAAGAGCCCCAGGTCAGAAATGTTGCCCCAGGGCTTTATTTATGGCTGTGACCTGTCTTAGGTGAGGCCATGGCTTGAGCCGGTGCAGAGGCAAGGCTGCCCTTTGTCAGTGCTGCCCTTTGTGCTTCAGAGAGGCATGTCCAAGCTGCACACTGCAGTTACGTCAGAGACGTCCAAAATTGCCATGGTCTTGCAGATCTTGTGGGGAGATTTCTATCCCTTGAGCCCATGTCTTAACAGAGCAGCAGGATTTGCTCCTTCTGCTTCCTAGAAGGGAGTGCCTGGAGGTGGGTTTGCCTTTGCTTTCTTTGCCAGGGTGCCATTGGGTAAAGGCTCTGTGGTCCTGGCAGTGGGCTCACCTTTTGGAATCACAGTTCTCCACAGGCAAATCAAGGCACCAAGAAGTGCTGGTGTTTTAGATGCTGGCCTGTGGGATCCAGGCTGCAGCACAGCAGAGGCTCCATGGAGCCATGGTGCTGGAAGGGAAGGGCTGGAGGAAGGCTGCAGAGGTGGGTGGTGTGGGGTGACCTCCCTGTGGCACAGGAAGGAGAGTGGTGTGGGGCAGAAAGCTTCTGCCAATAATGGAGTTCACTGTTTTCCTGACCTGAGGGCAATTGGGTACGAAGCTTGGCTGGGAATGGCTCATCATAAGACTGTCATCAGTTGGTTTATGTCGATACCAATTACAAGGTTATTAATTAAAAAAATGTGACTGCTGTGAATAATGATTGTAACCCTTTATTTTCCAGACAGTCACATTGCATATATTTAGTATGAATTAGAACTCTCTACATGCACCGACTGATAAAGGCTCTGCTCCATTAAACACATGTTTTAAATGTCAGAATAACATCTTTTGAAGTTAAGATTGATGCTTTTTTCTTCAGGACTGTGTTTTTCCAGCCTTGAGGAATCTTCTTTGACTCAAGACTCCCTATTCATGCATCTTCTGCTGTCTGAGAAAACATAAAAGTTCCCTCAAACACAGCACAACATGAAAGGGTGAACGTTCAATCAGGCATGGAAACCCGCCTGATGTCATCTCTTGTTTCCAAGGAAGTTTTCCGGCATTCCACTCAGCGTTCCCATGCTTTGATCTGTGGGAAAGAGATTCTAGAGTAGTCACCATCTTTTGCTGGCACTGAGATAAGAGCTTGCTGCTCATATCATTCCATGTCAGTCGCGTTCTGGGGTCAGCCTCCTGACTGTCTGGCTGCCATGTCCCGGAGGATGGAGCTTGGGGCTGACTGCGCCACATGGGGACTGGAGTGTTGCCTCAAGCCAACCTGAACCTCTGAGCGTTTCCAAGGTGGCCTGGTGGACTCTTTCCTGTGTTCACAGAAGGGCACAGCCTCCAGGGGAAGAGAGGAGTAGAGGGAGGCAGTGAGAGAGCCACCTGTACACTGTCTCACCTTGTGAAGCAGCTGGGGCTGCCTTATTTCTGTTCTGCACCTGAGGCTCAAGAGAAAAGAGTTGCCTGGCTTTGGTTTGTGGTTCATCAGCCAAACTTAGAGACAGGTCCAAAATGAGCATACCCTTACCTCCACACCTCCCCAGTCTCTACACCTCTAAGGCAAGCTGTAAGCCTTACAGTGTCACTCAGCTGTGCCCAGAAAATGCTGTCCCCACCCTTGCTGACACACAGCTTGATGGATTTGGGGGCATGAATCCTTCTCAGGGACGCACGTAGCCCTGGCTCCATCACCGCTGGGCAGGACAGATGTGAATCCACGTGCATCAGTGACGCAGGCAAACTGGATTTGGCCAGCTGCCGGGGCTTTGAATGTTCATTTTGGGGGAGGGAGGGAGAGAGGGAGGGAGGGAGGACAGAAAAGGGGAAAACCTGCCCTCCGCCTGCTTCTGGTGCAGAGGTGCCTGGGGAGGGAGCAGGGGCTGTGAGCAGAGGAGGAGCCAGGGCAGGGCTGCAGCTTTGCCAGGGGATCCTTTCCTCGTTTGATGGCAGAGGTATCATACCGTAGGGCCAATGCACAGGAGCCGGCTGGAGCTGTTTGTCCTTTTTCTGCATCCGATGGATTTGCGTGCATCTGTGTTGTGTTGCTTTGTTTTTCCACCCTGTGTTTTTTAGTAATAATCCCCTCCAAGGTTACAGAGATATCATTTGTCAGGCAAGCCGACAGAGCTCTTTCTTACTACGGGATTACATAAGAGAACACAGGCTTTATTACCATTTTAGGACGTATTAGCATTGTGGATTATTTCCACAGAGACTGAGCACAGTGGCAGCTTTCACTCAGGGTTCCCTTGCCCTTTCCCCCCCAACATCTTACTTTTAAAAAATGATATCCATTAGTGAAAAAAACTAGCAGGAAGCGTCCTATGAAGCCTCGTCCATGATCAATGTTGTATGTGACACAAGTGCCAAGACTGCACTGCAAGACTGCACTCAGAAGGAGGGATTTCAAGGAGAGGATGCAGAACAGCAAGAAAGCAGACATACCTTCTTCATTCCTGCTTGTCCATGTGCCTTCAAGTGAGGTTAGGAAGGGCTGCTGCTCCTGTCTTGGTCATTCTTTGCCTGTGGAATCATGGCAGGTTAAGTCAATGCTTCATGTCTCAATTGAGCAGTCTGTAAAATGGGGAGGTTAATTATGCTGGGGTATCCTGTTGGCCAAGGTAATTCATGAGACTGTGATTTATTCACAGCATCTTTTCTGTGACAAAGGCCAGTCCTGAAACAGCTGTCTTATACTGGCTGTGCATCCTTTGAGCTGCCAGTAGAGTTGGAAAAGAGTATGGAGCATTGCCGTAAATAAATGAAACTGCACATTCCTCCCTTGGAAAAGCATCTTGCCATAGTTTAAGTCCTGCATTTCTGATGTGTGCTGTAATCAGGCTGTGGTGGGATCTCCTCCACAGATGGACTAGCAGGGGATATTTTAGGTCTTTCCTCTTTTCCTCAAAATTTATGGAGAACAGAGGTGTTGCTGAGCAAGTCTAAGGGATCACTGAACTGTAAAATTTGGAAACCGAATTCCTTCTCTTGCATGTGCCTCTGCTACAGCACAGAGTGTTGGCATATCTCATGGCCTGGCAGACATGGTAATGGGAATTTTTTTGCCTTCATATGTCCTGGAGGTGTCTGTTACATGAAGGGGTTCATCATGAACCTTAAACTCCATCTTGCAAAGCTGATAGACACAAGTGCCAAGACAGATGCCAGCTCACTTGTCAGTGACCAGTCTCCATGTCTGGAAGGGAATATTTTGTTTCACTTCTTCCTGGTCTTTTCAGGGATCATAAGTCATCTAATTAGTGTTTCTTCTCCTGATAAGGCTCATATATAACCAGTTACATGAAAGTTGAACTAGACTTGAGCAACTCCCAGCTTAGGGAACACCTGCAGTGTTTGCACTACAATCACACATCACAACTGTCCCTCAGGGCCAGGCTTACAAGACAACAATCAGAGAGTTAACTTGTGTCCAAGAAAGAAGCTGCTGCTCTGTTTCTTGGATGCTTCTGTCCAGACCCATGCTCTGGTGTGTGTGTGTGTGCACGCCTCTTCCCTGCCAGTGAAATCTGTGCGATCTGGGTAGCAAATGTACTCCAGTGGCAGAACAGGCCTCTGCAGAAGAGGTGCTTTCTGCAGAAGAAGCAAGAACTAAATAAAAAATCACTGAGGATCAGTCATTCTTGAGTAACTTGCTGAAGAAAGGCAGGGAATTTGAGGTTGTTGAGATGTGTGGGAAGATATTGTTCGGTTCTGTGATGGCTGCAGTAGAAACTCACATGAATTCTAGCCACATACTAGACAGTTATAGGAAACCAGGCTTCAGATATTCTGCTAAAGAAGCTTTTGGTTCCTGTTTGGAAGAATAAGTTTAACCAGAGCACTGAGAAAGTAGTTGTCTTGTTGTGACCCTAGCAATTGCACTGTTTCAGTGCTTTATCGGCACAGTTCATCCTTACCTGGGATGTTACACTGAAAACCTTGAGCTTTACCTGTAGGCTAATTGCACTGGATTTTTGGCTTCTTTTCTATAATTTCAAAAAATTAGTTATATTTCTTGCCTGTGAATAAACATTCTCTTTGCTGCTGTAGAGAAATGTGTCTAAGAAAGGAAAAAGAAATAAAGTGAAGCTCTCATTTTTTATGACCTGCTTAGACTTACCAACTTTGTGTTCTCTCATGAGCCAGTCTCATCTGTTCCTCTCAACAAAAGGGCCTCAAGACCCTTTAAAGCCCTCAAGAGATACAAGTTTCTAGCTAATGATTGTGGCTGTGTAAGTAACAGGATGCTTTGCTCACTCAAAGTAGAAGAGGTTTGGATCTTTAAAGATTTTTAGTTGGACTCCTCATCCAGTCATAGGACACTTGTTGGCCAACAGAAAGTGCCCTATGATCTTTACTTTCTCTAGAAGAGAGCAGGTGGGATGTTTAAAAGACTCTCTCAGTCCTTAGGGAAGTGAATTTACAGAAATGTTTTGTAATCTATTTTATCCTAGCCAAAGTGGGCTACTACAGCACACCCCAGCAAGGCAAACTTGTTTGTAGGAAATAGCCTAAGGAAAAGCTGTTTTGGCTGGAATAAAAATCCCTGTGTGTTCTACTCTGAACTGGTATGGCCTCACTGTGAATATTGTGTGCAGTTTTGGGCACCACAATATAAGAAGGATATTAAGGTGTTAGAAAGTGTCCAGAGGAGGGCAGTGAGAATGGAGAAGGACCTTGAGGGAAGCTGTGTGAGGAGCAGCTGAGGTCACTTGGTCTGTTCAATCTGGAGAAGAGGAGACCGAGGGGTGACCTCACTACAGTTACAGCTTCCTCGTGAGGGGAAAAGGAGGCACAGACACTGATCTCTTCTCTCTGGCGACCAGTGACAGAACCCAAGGGAATGGTCTGAAGTTGTGTCAGGGGAGGTTTAGGTTGGATATTAGAAGAAGATTCTTCCCCCTGAGGGTGGTTGGGACCTGGAACAGGTTTCCCAAAGAAATGGTTACAGCTCTAAGCCCAGCAGAGTTCAAGAAGTGTTGGTGGCTGGAGACCTTACCCAGAGATCTGACTTTCCCTCAGCTGAAAACAAGACAAAGAGGAAGATTTTTTTTAGGTGAAATTTGCTACAGTTTAGAAAAGAATTGTTCTAGGATATTCCTATCAGCCTGTGGAAATCACTAGAGAATTCCCTAAGTATCACATCCTAGACACGCTGCTCTGCAGGGCTTAGGGCAAGCACTTTTCTTCACGGCGGCAACACCAGCATCCATACACTGCAACACCTTGGTGTGATTCTTGAAAGTTTTTGGTATTTGTGGATGGACTGCAAGGGTTCCTGCCTTGAACTGATGACTGCTGGAGCCAACCTGCAGGGCTATGCAAGCAGCGGGGCTGGCTGCACTTCTCATGGGAACAACATGCGCTCTTCCAGGAGCCTCAGGGAAGGGCACACATATGAACTGGGCTGTCTGTAGAAATGATTAGAATCTGTTTATCACAGCTACTGCAGAAGCTGAGTAGCACATAAATAAAATGGAGAAGAACCTTCTTTCTACTACAGTTCCAGGAGCTCCTTCACCTCATGCTTGCTCATTCATGTGGCACAAATCAATTTTCCTTGATGGTTAGCTGGATTGCATCTGCAGATCTTCAGGGAGATGAGCAGGCATCACTTCTGTCTCTTGTGGTCCTCAAATGCTCTTTGAGCATAGTTCTGACTGCAGACTCTCCAGTGTCTGCAGCTGCTGAAGATGCAGGACACAACCATCTCAAACCTTACTACCCTGTGTCTTGCCTAAGACATGTGCTAACTTTGGTGCAGAGGGACACTTGTGAAAATGTTGGTCGGTGATGGAGGGTCATCTTTCCAGGCAGTCCCATTAACTCCCATCAGAGCCCATCCTGCCCAGAAACCCTGTGCTCACAAACTACTGCCTTGGGAGCCACAGGGGCAACTTAATTCTTGCTTCTCCTTGTTTTTGTTTGATAAATCCCTCACCAAAATAAGTGTGCATGAGAGCTTGGGCTATGTTAGATGGGCTGTACTGAAGGCTGCTTTCTGTGTGGAAACAGAACAATAAAGGTGATGTGTCCTAGCTGCAAGGAGCCTTGTATAGCATGTGGACAGAATTGTTCTTTTTGGAGCAGACTGTGCCAGCACAGGGCTCTAAAAAGACTATGGTAACAGCCTAATTTATTTTTCTGCTCTCATAGCTTTAGGAGATTAAAAAAAGAAAGAATTAGTTGAGGGGTACCTGGTTATACAACAGTCCTGTGGTTATGTTGGTGTGACCCCTGTGTGGCTCATGATATGCTCTGAAAATTTAGAGAAGCTTACCCAAAAAGAAATTCCTTATCTACTTACTTTGTGTGGTCCTGCCTTCAGTTCCAGAATGGGAGACGTCTCAGGGGCCACAGCAACCACTGTGCTTTTTTTTTTTTGCTTATCTGCTCCAAAGAATGGCTATTGCAATACTAAACTCCTTGTGTCTGTGTTGTATTGAAGCCCCAGTGTTCTTAAAAATTGCCTTTGTTAGACACTTGTCCTTATTTAGTGTTTTATTTGAGCATTGCATGTATGGTGCATTTGTACTCACCACACCCCTAAGAGTTGTTTCATTGCTTTGTGCTTCACTCTGTGAAATAGAGATAACTATTCATCTCTAGGCATATTATAGGGTATTTGGTAGTCCGAATTTCACTCTGCATGGGCTTGCCTCTATGTTGAGATCTTCTGAACTGGGCCTGATTTGATGCCTTGGGAAGGCAGTGTGACTGCTCTTCCAAGTGGCTTCCAGAGCCGTGTATATTGCTTGTAGGACAGAAAGGAGGAACCTGAAGATGAGCCTTCAATCTGAGACAAAACCCCTAATTTCAGAGTTGTCCTCTATTTCCAGGTACACTGACAGCAACATTTCAATTTGTGGAACAGAGTTAGCAGCAAGAAGAAAAACACCCTTTGACTTTAAATTGAGCACATTTAATGGGGAGCAGCACAGGAGCAGTCATTATTAATAATTATTTGCATAACAATAGCCTTTCTTCCATAGATCTCGCAAAGCTGGGCAAACATGAATTAATTCAACCTTGAACTACCCACATGGGAGGATGAAAAGTATCATTATCCACATGAACAGTTTCTCTGCATGATTTTACTAATTATAGTATAGCACTTAGGTGTTGTTATATGTGCTGTGTAAGAAGGTAAATAACATTTTACAGAGAGAACCAAAGGCGTTTCTCACCCAATCAGACTCTTTCCTGCACTCACACTACATTGTCTCCAGCAATGGGCAGAATTATTCTGGCAGAAGGTGAAGGAAGTGGGCAGCATAAGCAGAGCTATAAATAGGTGAAATCCTTTGCTTATGCCCCGCAGGAGTGGGCCTTTCAAAGAAGTGGATCAAGACAGTAACTCAAGTTGCACACCCTGAACTATACCAGAACAGCTTCCACTTTCCTCTTTCACTTGGAGGGATCTCATTCCTGATCCTAGCAAGGCAGTGTAATGCAGCTCTCTCAAAAAGGCTGTGCTGTTCTATTAGCACTGCCTTAAGGTATAACCACGTTGGTCCAGTGAGGAGTGGGAGCACCTTCTGCTTTATGATGCTTCGAGCATTAGGGACGCAGCTACTGCCTCAAAGCCCTGGGGAAATGCCACTGAAATACTTCCAGCTACCTGGGAGCCTGGGGGTATTCCTCCTTCCTGGCAACTGAGACTTCCAGCAAGGCCTTTGCTGTGCTTTTTTTCCTGCTAAGCTCGTGGAAAATAGCTGGCTCTAGGTTTTCCTGAGGACAGCCCAGCAACTGGGCATGGCGGTGTCTGAAATAAATATAGTTTTGGAGGAGAGTTCATTTCCCCTGAATTAATGCAGCCTGACACAGAGTGCAGGAGCATGTGCCATCTGGTCAGCTCTGCCTTGATTTTCTGAACAAGGGGGAGGGTAACCGATACTTTTATGAACTGTGCTTGCTGCACAGGCGAAAACAGTAATCCCCTAGGTAGTGAAAATGAGAGATGCTAATCTGAAATTAAAATGGGTAAATGCACACAGGCCCGGTAAGGTCGTGAAGATCAAAACCTTGTTCTGTAAGGAAATGAACAGTTTTATCTTGAGAAGCCCCAGGCACAGCCATGTAGTCCACCAATTTCATAGGAAGTGGTGGGGTAGCACGCTGCTCTTGCGGAGCCAAGCTTGTTCCCTGCACATACAGGGTGTAATGTAATTTCCTTCCTCATCCCATGACATTTGTATGTTCTCTGCAGAGATTTCCCTGCTCTGTCACCTGTTCGTGCTGCCTGCTCCGCCCTGGGCCTATTCTGCCGTTGCCTTCTGATGCTGCTGTATAAATTGGGCTGGAACATGTCCCTCCCATTCCTCCTCAGCTAGAGAGCAGACATCTAATTCTGCTCCTGCCCTCAGTCGTGCTGAGCCTGTAATGAAATGGCCGGGTTCCGTGGATTCTCCCTGGGAGGGGGTCAGCACCAGTCCAGCGGTGTGGCGTAACACAAGCTGGGGTCCTGCAGGAGATCCTCATCTCCCTCCCTGTGCTACCACAGGAGCAGGGCGTGCGTGTTCACGGGCCACGGGCGAGGGCTCTGTGCAAGCTGCCGGAAAGTCCAAGGCAGCCATGTGTGCCCCGCGGCGATGGCTACGAAGTCGTGCCTGGCTGTGACTTTGGTACAGGACGGGCTCTTAAGGCCAGCAGTGCTGGCCTTAATTTAGCAGATAATGGCTGAGTGACCCAGAGGCATGTGTAAGGCAGGAACAGAAAGTGTTTGCCTTGTTTTCCTAACAAACCTGTGCCCTGGCTGCGTGCCTTTCAGACTTTCAGCCATCACCCTGCCATAAAAAATAACGATGAGGGCTCTGAAGCTTCTCTGCAGATCAGGTGAGGCTGGCCTGCAGAGCCACCAAGAGTAAAGAGGACAGCAGGGAGGTGGGAAAAAGCTGCTTTCATATGCAGCAAAGCACTGAGGGAATCTGTCAAGGTGCAGAGTGTGATGCAGGTAATAACTTCGTTTACCTGTCTGTGGTTTGTAGTGCCTGCACTGCTCAAGGATAAAGCCTGTCATCCTTTCACATGTGCTTGGGATAAAACAGAGTCATGGGCTAACAGAGACCAGCAAAATTGGTGTGCAGAAACAGCAGATGTGGTCATTGCATTTTTTCTGGTGGTGCTTGCACACATTCATGGCCAAAGCCTCTGTCATCCTGGAATTCATGCCACCGAAATGCAGCCTTGTGCCTCCCGCCTAAGGAGGTATTTTGTGCGCTGCAATTAGGTCTTCCCTTGGAGCTAGGGGTTCAGCCCCGCAGTGAGCAGTGGGTACAGAGCACACAGAGCCAGCGTGCACTGCTTGGTGTTGGGGCCAGAAACAGTTCCTGTGGATGTGAGGGCTGCAGGAAGGACAAAAATTGTAGGCGCGTCTTCTGTGTGGTTAGTTCAAGGAGAATATTTCAGCTCTTTTTGCCAGGAAAGATGTGTAGGGAGAGGACATTTTCCTGTGGTAGCTTGGTTGTCCTTTTTCCCTGATGAAAAGCAGAAGCAGTACCTTGATGTATTTCCTTGGAATCTAAGATGTAGTAAAACTTGCCTGGCTTTTCAGGAGGAACTGCTTTGCAATGTTTGGGTAAAATATGCTGTGAAAGAGGGTGAAAGTTTATCTGGCCTACAAAATTCAGTTAAAGGGTCAAGACTGAGGTTTAATTTGTGACTGAGAAATTTTGGCTCAGAAACATTAGTTTCAGGAGTGTTGGACTCTGATCGTCTGTGCAAGGGGCATGTTTCTATTAAAATACTGTATTTTGGTTCTCTCCTGTTCCCCTCCATCTTTTCTCCTGGAAAGAAGATACCCCCAAAATCAGGGAACTTAACTCTTCTCTTTCACTTTTTTTTCTTTAACTCCCAACCTTGGTTTTGTTTCTGGACCAGAATGCCCAATACAATCATGCAAAGGTCTTTTATTTATGTTTGGCTGGGAGCTGACCAGATGCCCCAGCCTGTGAAATAATCACCATCTGTTGATTGTAATTGCAAGGCAAAAGCCAAAAGCCTGGAAGGTCTTTTCAATGATGTATTCAAAGAACTGCAGCTTGACTTTTCTGAATAAAAACAAAAGCTTCTGCTTTGGTTCAGCCTTTTTTTTTTTTTTTTAATACCTCCCCACATGCTGAATGCCTATGAATAGCTCTGCTACTCATTCCCTCCTTATCAGAAGCAATTTGGCTTTGAGCTCTCTGGGTTTTTTCACTGCTGTCTGAGAAGGTGCCATCACTGCTGTGCCCTGGTGCATTGTGCCCATCATCTGCAACTCGGCACTCTGGTGGGGAACACGCTTGTCTGAGGTCCCCCACACACTGAGTTTCTTCTCTCCCTTTTCTTGTCTCTCTGACATCCTGCCACTCTCACATCACTCAAAGCTGTCTCTGGGGAAGAAGGACAATGCCGAATACTGCAGGTGCAGTGGGAATCAATAATTCATTTAATCATAAATTAATAAATGATGATGCTGCTTGGGGAGAAGGAGAGGAAAAGAAAGAACATTAATAAAGTGGTTTCCAGATCAATTCCACAACTTTGAGAGACTGAAGGAAGGCTCCAGAGGGCCTGAACTTGGTAATTGTCAAGATCTGTAGGAGTCCCTCACTGCCATCGTTGTTGCTTGGATTTAATACAGTGATACGGCTGCTGTCTGCCCCCTCTCCTGCTGAATTTGGAGGCTGCAGAACTTCGGCATTTGCAGGATGCAGAGCAAAATGCCTCTGGGTGGGGCAAGTGAGCCGTATAGAAGTTTTTCTGTCTGCTGGATGAAAGCATTGCAGTTCCTCAAGTGCTTCTGCCAGGCACTGAGAGGAAGGCAGGTCTTCACTCCTAGCCCCCACAAGAGCTGAGCTTGCTGCTCTGGGAGCACAGGCTGCAACTGGATGCTGTTCCCACCGGGTGACCTGGGAACACTCAATGCTGTGCTGCATCTGGCCCTGCCCAAAATACGTGGTGGCGAATACATATGTGCATCCCATCTGCTTGGGAGAAGGCAGGGCAAGCCAGGATTTAGCCATCAGAAAATGAGGAATAAATTTAATAAGGACATTGAGTGTATTAACCTCCAGAATACAGTTCTCAGACAGGCAATGCCTGTTTGTTCCTGTGAGTGGGCAAAGAGTTCCCAAAGCACTCAGTTCTGTAGTAGAGGGCCAAATTTGTCACAAGCTGCCACCAAGCTGCACCTTTCTCTCCAGTGTGCTCTGTCCTTCCCTGTGCCTGCACTAGTGCAGACGTTTCACAGCAGCTCAGCTGAAGGCCCTCGGGGCTGCTGAGCACTATTACTCTTGTTTTCTCCTTCATTGGCTCTTAAGTAACATCTGACATGGGGGTTGGATTTGGCTTTTTGAAAATATGTACGACCCCAAGGATGCTTCTCACGCATTAAGTGCTCTGTGGATGTACCTGCAGTTTGAGCTGACTTAAAATTCTGTGAGAGATGAAAATGTTTATTTTTGTCATCGTTCAGGAGAAGAGGTCAGGTCTGTTTATGCAGCATGTTAGTGCTCAGAGGAATTCAGGAACTTTGCCTCTCTCTCGGGCCTTCCTATGGTCAGCAGGCATCTGGAAACATGAACTCCCCAGGGGCAGGAGGTCTTTGCTATGTGTCTGTATGTGACTGTACTGGTAATGGTAACGGATAGAGGAATTGGAGCCTTAGCATCTCTTTTATGTAACCATGCATGTTGCTAATGGGCACAAGATTAGCCAGAGCTGCTCTAACACCCAGCAAGGCTGTTTTGCCCCAGCAGTGGTTTGAATTTTGCCCAGTGCTTGTGTACTGTGTAAAGCGTCCTCTTTTCCTAGAAGGAGGGAACAAATCAATGAAACTGATGGTGCTGCTGTAGCTGGGGAGTTGGCATCTCAGACAGGGCAAAGGCTGGGAGACAGGGAAAAGAGCTCCAAATCGCTCTCTCTGGATGCAGTAGTATCTGTTTTCTGTGCTCCTTCTTTCCTTTTTTGTTGTGTTATTTCTGATTTAAACTGGTTCAGAAGCAGAACAAGGCCAACCTATTTCCTGGCATACTTTTTTTCTTCCTGGTTTAATCTCATAACTCCTAGTTATTACCTCCTCTCACTCTGCAGTGTTCACATGCATCAAGTGTATCTTACAGTTTACTACCCTAGGGTTGCCCCTTAATAAACTGTACGTATTTGGCCCTCCTTAGTCTTCTTTGTATATTCTTCTGTGTCTGTTTATCCGTCATCTCTCATTTTTTTACTAGTTTACTGTTCCTCTATTGGTGATGAGGAAAAAAATGATGGAATTAAATTGAATCCTTGGACTGGTTGTGTTGAAATGGTGTGGACACTCTCCCCTCCCTTCTTCCCTTTGCTGTGTCGACATGCACCTCTGCTTCCCTCTCAAAACTGCAAGAGCCTGATTTGCTAATGTAGCATATCAAGATTTTCTTTTTTTTTTCTTTTTTTCTGTAACCTGAAGTTTCAGGAATGAAACAGTTTCTGTGCTTTCTCCCTTCTGCTGCATATCCATCTTTTAGATTACTGCTCTCCAGAGACATTAACTGTTTTCTTTTTTCTGTACTGATGGGTTCAGTTTGTGGCTTTGATAACTCCAGATGCAATCATCCTCTGTCCCACTCACGCTACTCTTTGCTTTAACTTTCAGACCATTGCCCTCACATGTTCAATTTTAAGGAGCTATATGTTCATCGAGGCCTTTTTTCTCTGTCTTCCATTATATTTGCAATTTCTCTGTAGGGTGGCAGCTGCAAATTTCATGGACAGTTAGTGTTGTTTTCCTGTGACACTGGTTTAATAAGGCCACCATGGATGAAAACCCCTTGGCATGTCATTTGTCATTTCCCAGTCCAACAAAGCATATTTTCTTTTGGTACCACTGGCCAGTTTTTTGATTCATGGCCTTTTGGTTCCAGTGGGCCAGTGTCAAATCCTTCAAATTCCTGAAACTTCAAATGCTCTTCACTGCCTTTCCTCTGTGTGCTAATTGTGTATATGTATTATAAAGCAAAAGATTTTAACTTGTATATTTCATGTAATTTTATTCTTTAGATTCTAATGACCCTACATATTTGTTTCATTATTTCACTAAGGTTAGACATTGACTTAGAATTAAATATTGCAGGCTCTATTCCTTATTGAAAATCTTTATTATGTTTGCTTTTTGGCTGGTTTTGTGGAAGCTCCCTAGCTCAATGTAAATTGTCAGATTATTTGTCACTGGGATAATACGTTTGTCAATGCCTCACCATAACAAATTGGGCTCCTGATCCTGCATACATTTATGCAGGTGCTTATATGTATAGATTGCCTAACGTTCAGCCCTGTATTAGTCCTGTTGATGTGAAAAATGCTTTTAAAAAAATGTCTCTGTCTTTTCTAGATTAAGTTCTAGCATGTTGCTTGCTTTATTTCATTTGCGGACATATAATTCTTCAAGTTCTTTTTGTTTCTGCTTTTATAAACTTGCTTTTTCTCCTCTATTCTAGTCCAAAATTCTTCTCTTTATTCTTATGGCTAGAGACAGATTTAAAAAAGCTGTTCAGCCATTTCTGAACTATTCATTTCATCCTCATCCTCACTTATTAATGAACCCACCTTCTTTCTGGTGCTGCTTCTCCTCCTGATGAATTTGTAAATCCCTTCTTATTCTCCTCAATGCCTTAGGCTAGATAAATTCATTTGCTTCTTTTTTCCCCCCTTGCCCTTATCTCTTCCCTGCATCCTTAACTGGCACTGTATATTCTTGTTTAGTCACAACCCCTGCTTCCATTTGCAGCACAGGAATTTCTGGTGATTTTCTTAATGAAAAGGCATCGATAGGAAAACACCATGCTGTACATTACTGTAAGATCTGAAATGTTTCATTAAAAGTTGTGTGTTGTGGAGCTTTCTCAGGGTCAATTTATGTTGCTGTCACTGCGTAGGAAACCCAGCATTTTGGCTTAAGCATTTCTTTGCTGAAATTTAAAAGTGCTCACCATGGCTTGAGCAGGGCAAGACAGGAAGCTGAGCAAATGAGAATTCCTCTGCTTTCTGCGTGGTTTCATGCACTATGCTGTGTTGACTGCTCACTACAACAGCTGCTCTCTTTCCCTGGTAGGAGATACAGAAAAAACTCCCTTTTTAAGGGGAGTCCTTCTAACCCAAAGTGGATGGTGGAGGTCTGTGAGTGTTTTTGCCACTTGCTGCTCAGGAGCAGGTAGGGAGCTAAGAGGAAACCTTGGCTGAAACACTGATTGTAAAAGGGGAGAACAGGCAGGAGGTCTTTCCATCCTTCCAAGCTCCACGTCAAGACAGATTGGCAACAGTGCTGTGCTTGAAAACAGGCATGGTGGTGTCTGAGCTCCATCAGCATGTTGGGCAGGCAGAAATGTCCCATGACATCTGTGACTGCTGCTACCAGAGATGGCAAACAGGCAGCAAGGCAGGAGAATGTCTGGTGAAGGAGTGTCTGCACAAGATCTGGGAACAAATAAATCTGGAGGCTAAATTTAGAGGGTCATCAGAGAAGACCTATTCAGCCAAGGCTGAAATTGTGACCTGTAAAAGTGCCTGTAACTCAGCTCATGAGAATGGGGCTGTACCACTGGCCTGCCTTATGACCTCGGAAAAGTCTCTGCCTATGTTCAGTTTCCCAATCCCTTAAAACAGCGACAGTGATACAGGGTTACAGGGCTTTGGCCAACTCCTGACTGTGAAATGCTCCAAAAAACTGGGCAGAAATGGAAGTGTTTCTTTCTTTTACGGAGTCAGAGTGAAACTTTTTGTGGGGCAGGGCAGGAAGAAGTGGATTATGTTTCGTGGTTTCCACCACATCTTTTTGGGGTGTTCTAATCCACCTTTCTCTCTCACTTCCTCCCTTTGTGAATGCAATGGATAGCAGCTATGCACAAGCAGAATATAATGAGATCATGAGTCCTCATGGGAAGAGACCAGAAGCCATTCTGTCTTCACCTTCCCAAATCATGGCATCCTTCACACCCCTCCTGGAGATGGACGAGTCAGGAGTCACGCAGAGCCCCGAGGAGGTAGAAAAGAAAAGAAAAGAAAAGAAAAGAAAAGAAAAGAAAAGAAAAGAAAAGAAAAGAAAAGAAAAGAAAAGAAAAGAAAAGAAAAGAAAAGAAAAGAAAAGAAAAGAAAAGAAAAGAAAAGAAAAGAAAAGAAAAGAAAAGAAAAGAAAAGAAAAGAAAGAGAAGAGAAGAGAAGAGAAGAGAAGAGAAGAGAAGAGAAGAGAAGAGAAGAGAAGAGAAGAGAAGAGAAGAGAAGAGAAGAGAAGAGAAGAGAAGAGAAGAGAAGAGAAGAGAAGAGAAGAGAAGAGAAGAGAAGAGAAGAGAAGAGAAGAGAAGAGAAGAGAAGAGAAGAGAAGAGAAGAGAAGAGAAGAGAAGAGAAGAGAAGAGGAGAGAAGAGAAGAGAAGAGAAGAGAAGAGAAGAGAAGAGAAGAGAAGAGAAGAGAAGAGAAGAGAAGAGAAGAGAAGAGAGGAGAGGAGAGGAGAGGAGAGGAGAGGAGAGGAGAGGAGAGGAGAGGAGAGGAGAGGAGAGGAGAGGAGAGGAGAGGAGAGGAGAGGAGAGGAGAGGAGAGGAGAGGAGAGGAGAGGAGAGAAGAGAAGAGGAGAGGAGAGGAGAGGAGAGGAGAGGAGAGAAGAGAAGAGAAGAGAAGAGAAGAGAAGAGAAGAGAAGAGAAGAGAAGAGAAAAAGAAAAGAAAAGAAAAGAAAAGAAAAGAAAAGAAAAGAAAAGAAAAGAAAAGAAAAGAAAAGAAAAGAAAAGAAAAGAAAAGAAAAGAAAAGAAAAGAAAAGAAAAGAAAAGAAAAGAAAAGAAAAGAAAAGAAAAGAGAAAAGAAGAGAGAAAAAAAAGAAAAAAACCACAAAATGTGCTTAAAAGTAGAGTTTACCCCCATAGACCCACAGTGTTCCCATAGACCCATATGTTCCCCGTTCTCCTGTGCCCCACAGTGTTGGGCTGCATGAGGGCGGGGAGCCTGCCAGAGTTCTGGTCAGTATGTTGGTTGTTTTCTCAGAGGAAATGTCTTTTTGTTTACATGGGGGAGAGAGGAGCTTAGAGAAGAGACCTGGCACAGAGCAGTTGGGATTTGGTTAATCTGCTTAGAAATACATTAATCGGAGGATCAGATGCTGTCAACAATACTCTTTCCCCTCACTCTCTTCCCCCTTTCAGTACCTACCTCATCACTGCTCCCACTGAATCCTAGTCCTCACCCTCCTCCCTGCAACTCTCATCTCCCCTGCTGTGAATGCCAGGGAGTAATGAAGGACAAGGAGATTAAAGCAAAATTAACAACAAAAAAATATAAATCCTAGACCTAAATGAAAATTAAAAATGGGTAGTCAGCTGTTTATTTATTTGCCTAAAAATAGCCTTGTACCCCAGCCAAAATAAATCTTGCCAGGATTTCCCTGTGAAGTTCTGGGGAAAACAGTCAGGTTTCAAAAGATGAACAACTAGTGGAAATTGTGTCTGTCTGCTTTTCCCTTCGATTGCATCCATATGACATTATCATGGCATTAGGACAGTGACTGGAGAAAGGACTATTCCAACCCTCACTGCCTTCAGCAGAAACTGCAGCTACTCAGCCTCTGGCTGTCCTCTCTTGTCCAAAGATGGGCATCCATTGTCAGCAGTCCTAATTTAGGGGGTGTTGTGATTAAAACTGGAGCCAGGAAGTTCAGTTTCTCTTTGGACATTTGGGATGATAATAATACACGCATGAGCATTACCTGTACAGGGAGGGGAGCTCTGAAAGAAGTTGTCACTGTTAGTGGCACATTGCTCAACATCTTGTTGCTTTTTTTCCTGGCCTCTGGTGAATTGGAAAAGAGCCTCAAAGGTGGCATTCCATGATTACATGAAACCAAGGCTGAGGCCAAATTTGTTGCTCTCTGAGCCTTTTTGTTGTAGAATTACTGTTGTCAGAGAAGTCTTTGTTCTACATGCACTCTTTTCTTCTAACATTTTTGTTTTATGAATTTTTCAAGAAAAGCACAAGAAAAAAAAAAGCATTGCAGTGAACAAACTATCAGTACCAACTGGGAGATAAAGAAAGAAGATAGCAACTGCTATCTACTCTTAGTATTTGTTTTGCATACACAGACTTCTATATTCCTGGGTTTTGCTCTCAGATGTGCAGTACTCTATTTCATTCTCTTTATGAAGGTATAATCATAGACAATGCAGGATATGTGGTGTAGCTTGCTTAATTTCAAGGAAAACATTTCAATTCAGGGATCTCCTGGCCTCTGAGCCATTATTTTAACAGCATTACAGTTGCATTAATTTTGGAGATTTTGCAATCCCATGTTAATCCATATCCCACTGAAGCCAGTACGCAGACACCCATTGTCTTAAGATGGGGTTGGTTCAGGTCATTACTTTTCAAATGTGCTATGGGAAAGGATGAGAATGAAGGGAAGGATGCAGTGGTTATCAGAGCTCAGCTTCTTCTTATGTTTTCATGGGTGAAGTAAAGGCTGTCTTAGAAAGAAATTGAAGTGGTAAATGTTTTTATAGGAGAATGGAGGTTGTTTTTTGAGAGAGAGAAGGAGGCATGAGGAGAACACAAGGCTGCTGCCTAAGGATGCAGCAGTACTTGCCCCAAATACGAACAGAATGTTTTAGCCACAGAGATCTCAGTGTGTTATCTGTTCACCAGGAAGATGTGTCCTTGTGCCAGTTCCTCTTCTCAGTTCTCTCATGCTAGAACACTGCACTGAAGAAAAGGTAAGAACTTATCCCTGGTTCTCTTCAATGTGTTTTAGAGGAAGATCCAAAGGAAACAGTGCTGTTTATATAAACTCATGAGGAGGTGCACTCAGCTGTTTGAGGACATGTGAACCCCATTAACTTTGATGCACCCCATCTCTGCTTGGCCTGCCTCCTGCCTTTCTCCAGCCAATGTGATCCCCCTGCCAGCTAAGTGTGGCTGCCAGGGTGGGTGGTGGTGTCTGCTGGCCGTGTCCTGCAGGTCCTTTGCAGGCCTCTTTTCCCCAATGCCTTTGTAGTGCTGATCTCATGACCTGGACTATAGTGTGGACCCTTGCTGCTCTGGGATAACACCTTCAAAAGATCTGGGCTTGAGCACTGGACTTACAACCAAAAAGCGGTCATAAGCTTCCCTGAAGGCCGTGTCCAAACCTGCCAGTAAGGGAGAAATACTGAACTAGCCTTGTCACAAATACCTGCGCCTTGACTTCCTGCCAGCAAGAGGGAGATAAGGATCCAATAAACCTGTCAGAGATGTGTATCTTGGACAGCAGCCCAACACACATGAGCTGCTCTATTGCTCCTGGCTGGGAGCTAGGGCTTTGATACCTACTGGTTGAGGTTATAGCACTGAAGCAGTGTGTGTAGGGATTTTGTCTGTCTGGGCAAAGGAGGGCATGATAACATTGTTGCTTCCATTTTGTTCAACATGAGTAAGAGTCAGAGGGACTGTGGTAGCACAGATCTTGCTGTGAGCTGCCATCAGGAAAAAACACAATGTCCTTTCCAGCATGGCATTCTTGCTGGTTTTACATGCTGCTTGGATTAAACCTAGTACAGACACATGCTGTGTCTGCTGAGGACAGATACTTGTGTGTTTGGAGCTAGCCTATATCTCAAAAATGTTGAAGGGAGCTGGTACATTATTTTTCTTGGCAGGTACTTTCTTAGCCATGCTTTTTGTCTGACAGAGCAGTGTCATCCACTGCTTTTTCCATCCTCTTCATAGCAGCGGCTTTGCTGCATCTTGCCTCAGGCCCCATGACTGGGCTGCTGGTTGGAATTTGGGTTGCAGCAGATATTCTGAAAAAGAAGCCCTTCAACAGGGCATCTTTTCCCATGTACCTTGTCCCTGGAGCGTCATGAAAGGGGTGTGAAAGAAGAGTTGCCTCCTACCAGTCTCTTCCCCTTCCCAGAGTGTTGCCATTGACCTCCTCGCTCGTAGCCAAGACCTGACTTGACAAAGCTCACATGAGCTCCTGATGTGCTCCTTCTCAGGCTCAGTGTTGGGTGTTGGTGTGGATGTGTGTTGCTGGGCGGAGAAGGGAGTTTGGAAGCATTGGAGTGGTTGTCCCTTCCAGAATGGCTGCATACAACACATGCACTATTGCTGAACAAGCTGCAGGTCCCTGGCAAAAGTGGACTTCCTACACATCTTTTTTGTTTTGTTTTTTTCTGTGACCTCCTGCACATCTCCTGGAGAGTACAGCTGAAGAATACAGAAGGTTGAGATCTTGGGGCACCTTTTTAGGCCAGCGATACTTGGACTATAGTCTGGGACACAGGCAAGCACTATGTAGCTACTCTCTAATAAATAGTAGAAACTCACTGATTTCATTCAGCCACTCTCCAAAAATAAGAGTGGATTGTGGGCCAGAAGTTCAGGCACCACAATTCTGGTCTGTGTTCTGCATAGCAAAGTAGCAGGCTGTGTCTCAGTCAGCCCTATGCCCTGCATTTAAAACTGCCTGAGATGGAATTTTCACAGCCTCCATGGAGCAGTTTGTTACAGAGCTTTGCTGTTGTCACAGCTAGATAGCTAGCCAGAGATCTCGCAGCAAATTTTGTTGCTAATAAAGATGATTGGTGGGGAAAAGAGAACTATTTTTATCATGCAAATTAAAAGCATACTACATTTATCTTTTAGCGTTTTTCTATCTATTTTTCTTCTGTTTCTTTTCTGTCCCTTTGATGTATTTCCCTATCTCTATCTCATTTCCTACCTTCCTTCTTCCATGATTATCACTTTCTCCTTTCACAGGGAGCAGAAAGAAGCATCTGCTGTGCTTTTTGAGTTCCCACTTAATCCTGCCTGATCTCTCATTATTAGAAGGCTCCTTTCCTCTGGTACCTTTGAGCTTGGTACGGATGAGTATGGCAGAGCCCTGCAGAGGGTCCTGTGCTTTTGGGAGCGCTTCCAGCCCCATCTCCTTCCTCACTCAATCCAAACAGCTCGTGCTCAGATGCTAATGTTACCACTCATTTCTCCCAGCGTGGTGATGCCTGGAGCTTTCAAATATGTTCATTAATTGGGCCTCCCGGGGTGTATTCCCGGCTGACCGCTCCGTGCGCGTATGCGGAGCTGGCGGACGGGAGGAGAGGGCATGCCTGGCTCTGGAGCATACGCTGTGCATCCTGCCGGTTTGCAGGCTTGCTTTAACAGTTGGTCATTCCTTAAAGCCTCATCCCTCTGCAGAAGTGGAGAGAGCCTGGGATGCCTTGGAGGGGCAAAGAGATGCAATCGAGTTTGACAGGATTTGCACCACAAATTAAGTGCTGAGTGTTCACGTTTGACACTCCAGTTCCATGGAGCTTTCGGGTAGCCCTTCACAGAGAAATCTGTCAGAAACCCAAGCATCCAGAAAGCAGGGGGGAAACCACTCTGCCACCTCCTGTTTTTCACTTCTCGGAGGACGCAAAACACCAAATTGGTGCTGCATGGCCTTGTCAGCTCTAGTGCGCTGGGGAGGAAGGTACTGTCATGGCAGGGAGCTTGCACACTGCCCTCCCTCCAGCCCCCATCCCACACCTCCATGCTTGGTGTTTCATTTTAGATGCAGTGGGGATGTGGCAGCAGCACCACCATTCTTCTTGATGGATTAAAAGAAAAAGTACAAACCAAACTCATTTAATTATGTTGAGCCAGGGGTGTTCTTGCCAAAAGACTAACAGAAGCTTGGTTTCATTTCATAGATTTCCCATTTCCAAAGGTAGCTGTATTTTCTTCATCTGTCCTCTGTGGTTAAGGATTATTGCTGTATGTGCTGTCTGGAGCAACACTGTCTTCCAGCCTAGCAGAAGTGCTTTATTCCATTGTTGTATTGCTTCCTAGAGCCTGGAAAAGACTTCATCTTTTTGTGACTTGGGCACAGAAATACATATCAGTAGGTTGTGCTATAATGAGAGCTAGGCAAACAAGTTCTAAAAAGCTGTTCCTTTGATGGAAGTCAACCCTGGATAGGCAACAGACTCATGCCAGTCTCAGTACAGCACAACCTTCCACAATTGCATCTTGTCATTAGAGCTGAATTCTTTCCCTGTGGCCTGTCTTTACTGTCAACACACAGAGCCTTCTTGTGGCAGCATCAAAAGACAACTCCTTCTGAGCTTCTGTGCTTCTAGGATTTATCCAGTGTTTTTCTCGAACTCCTGGTTCCTCCTGCTTGGAGTCTACACTTGTCCTGCTGTTAGCCATTCCACATCCTGCTTAGAGATAAGCAAATTATTTGTGGAGATACGGAGCTCTTGCAGAAGCCTCTGGTGGACAGCCTTTCCATGCAACTCTGTGTGGTGTGTGTTGTAAGCCATGCTCATTTACCTCCATAAGTACCCATCAACTTACACTGTTACATCTATTCCTCTCTGCCCTTCAACAAATGTTTTCCTTAGGGTCACATTCTAGCTTGCAACCCATCGCTTTGAGTATTTATTGCTTTCAACCTGCATCTAGGCCTCAGGGTATGGTTTCTGCTCCTTCCATCAGTCTCTCTGTTCTTCCTCCTGCTTTCCCTCAATATCACACGCCCAAGCAGCACAAAGCACTTGTGAAGTGAGGGGACCCTGCCCCAGTTCACAGCCAGGCAAAAGGAGTCGGGCAGTCAGATGTACTGTTGGGACAGCTGCTGAGGTGGATGGAGAGGTCAGAGCCTGTCCCTACTCCCCTTCCCCTGCCAGAGATTACCCTCAGTTCAGGTTGCCAGGCTGGCCATTCTTGTTTTTTAGCCTGATCCTCTCAGTGTGACCTATGGTAGAAAAGAAATTGCTCCATTAACCAGGATCTTTTTGCCAGAACTGTGTGGGAGAGAGAGCTATTACACTAGCAGTTAGTGTAATAACTGCTATTACACTAGCAGTTCCACTGGTAGGTCTGAGTGGGAGGCAGAGGGATGGGGAGTGAGAGGGATACCCACCTGCACCTCTGGGAGCAACCAGCCACAGCAGCAGGTATGGCCTCAGCAGGAGTGACTGCCCCTCTTCTCCCAGCAGGTACAAACTGCAGAGCCCAGGATTCAAAGCCACATACACCTTTTTCAGTGGCAGACTGGACTTTGATGAAGTAGGTTTTATCTTTCTGACTTTAGGCTGATTTATCTTAGCTGGTTGTTATGCAGCCTGAGAAGCAGCCCCCAACCCTTGAAAGGCCTGTGCACCAGAGGCTGGAAACTACTCCACCACCAGGCAAAATCATCTTCATGTTTATGTGAGTGTGTGCAGCAGCTTCTCCCTCATGTTGTCATCTTTGAACCGGAGAGAGCTGGTGTGAGCACTTGCAGAAGGCAGGGCGGATGAATACTGTCGAAGCAAATTCAGGCTTATTATTCAAACAGATGTTCATGAATATATTTTGCCATACTTGCAGAGCTTTAATTGTAATCTGACTTGATGGGCACATGAGTTTAAAAGCAGAAGACTGAATTTATAGAAGGAGAGATGATCTGGAAGATGAACTACCAAGGTAGAGAGTGCAGGTTCCTGTCTGGCTCTGCACAGGCATAGGCACACCACCTGGGCTTTGGCTCCTTGCCTCCCCTGGGTCCCAGGGGTGCTCAGATCCTGATGGGAGAACATGTGGGCATCCTGAGCAGGACTATTTGTGCGCTGAATTGTCTGTTCATTCATAATTGTTGTTTGCTTTCCACTGTTGGCAAATATAGTGGAGATTTGCCACATTTTATCCCCCTGCCTGTCACTCCCCTGTCCCCAAGGCAAGGGCTCTCCTCCTTTACACTTCTGCTTTCTCAGTTTCCACGGGAAGCTGTCAAAACCTTTCTTGGTGGCACTTCTCCTGTGAAACCAGGTCTCTGTGAACTTTTGGTGATACAATGACTTGACTGCCTGGTGAACAAGAAGAGAATCTGGGAAAGAAGCCAAAGCATGATTCTACTACGGTGATTATTATTATTTCCATTAGCAACTATGGCAGGAAAAGTTATGATAAACAAGGGAGAGATAAGTGCAATTTGTAGGTGTTTAAACCCTTCTGTGCATTTTTTTTCAATTCATTTATTTTTCTCCCCGAATACAAGCACTGATTTAAAGCTAGGAATGGATTGCTTCATTTTCACCCAGAGCCTGGTGATATTGGGTGTGCCCACATGTGGGGCAGCGCAGCCTGCTCATTCTCACACGGTACTTATCACACAGCAGGTAGCAGTCTTGACTGCAGATGAGATGTCCTCTCCTCTGACAGCATCTGGAGGGTCAGAGAGGCACCAGCACCTCCCTGGGGTGGACAGTCCCCTCCAAGAGCTGTGCTGACTGCCTGTGCAGCTTCCTCGCCCAGGAGGTGTGCGGGCAGCGCTCACCTCGGCTGGCACCGCGGTTCATCTGGCGTGGGCCCAGCTGGCTGCAGGGGAAGGCAGCCTCCTGAGGATGGTCTCAGGTGGAGGATTTGGACAGAGACGAGCCTGAGAGTGCAGAAAAGAGCGTAGGAGAGAGGCTGTTTTGTGATGGCAACTGCTGGTGTAACTGTGCTGAGGCAGCTGTTAAAAACGGTGATGCTTAAAGAGAAACTTTTACCCCTTATGGTAAATGATGTTGTAGCACAGACTCTAGAGATGGAACCCTCCTGCTCAGCCTCCTGCAGAGCTGTAAGGCAGCAGCTGGTAAGAGCGCCATGGCTCCAAAAATACTTGTGGAAACTGCAACAACTCTGCCTGGTCCTTTGGTTTCCCCTCTGGGCAAACAAAAAGGAGCACAAAAAAAGTAAGTAAAATTGAGGGCTCAGCCTTTCCCAGCTCTTGGGAACCACAAGTGAGTTTCTCTGAGCTTTAAGGATACCCGGGGAGAGCAGTGAGTACCTGCTCTTGGCTTCAAGAGAAAAGAAAGAGTTTGGGGAGACTTCTTTATGCAGAGTAGCACTGATCTGAGCTTTTAAAAATGCAGTAGACTTGTAAGTGTTCCAAACTGTGAGATTTTTGAATTAATTTTTAATCCACTGTTTAACATTAAAGATTAATGTGTGTTTCAAGTTTCAGAAAGGGAATTTACCCCTGAAAGGCTAAGACTTTCTTCAGTGGCTTCTTATGGTTTTGTTCAATTTTACCTTTTTTTTTTTTTTTTTTTTTTTTTTTTTTTTTTTTTTTTTTCTTTTTCTTCCTTCTGAGTGCATTAAAAAAATAAAAATAAATAAAAAACTCCCAAACCAAAACCAAACCAACAAAAAACCCTCAACAAACAGCAAACAACAACAACAACAACCCAGAACAAAGGAAAGGGAAAACCCAACACACAGGCTATGCTTGGGGAATTTTCAACTTGTTGTTAAACCAGTGCCCAATTGGGCTCTTTCATATTAATGCTGCTCTGTGTGCTCTTAGACTTGGCAGGAGAAACAACATCTGTGTGAAAAACTGAGCCAGCTGTGCAGAAAAAAATGTTAGTTCAGAGCAGTTGTGTACTTTGCTGCTTGGGCATAAGCAACTTCTTGCATCTGTTACAGAGGGAAAATTTGCAAAATGTTTTCCTGAGACTTTTACTCTAAAAGACAAGGGAAGCTTGTAGCGGTTTTATGTTTGCAAAAGTTAGCAGCTGTTGTAAAAGGGAATTCAGGACATCATGGGAAGGGAAGAAGAGAGGGCAAGCATAAAATCAGATGGCACTGTGAGGCTTGGTCACCCGGAGTTAACTCTCAGATCTTGGCATCAGAAAATAAGGTGGTAAGGAGGGAGGTGCATTGTCAGGTACAGTAAAAGCAGCATCTCCGTTTGCAGTCTCCTCTCTGCATTTCAAGCATGTTATGATTGTACTCTGTGTTTTTTTAAAAGCTGCTCAAGAGGTTTGGAGCATTTTATAAGCATTTGATAGTTCCTTGAGGGTGCCTGCTTTGTTCCTCCCAGCCTGGAATGCTTTGGGCCTGGGCTGCTTGCAGAAAATGTTTGCTCTTAGAATCATGTTGGCCTCCAATGGAGATTAACATAGTGAGCCTTCTTGGTTACTCTCTTTTCTCCTTGATAAGATGTATGTGTGTGTTAATTTGAAATCAATACTAATACTTGGTACAGTGGTGGAGAGAGTGATTAATAGGCAGAGCAAAGCCCATGAATCAGGTTCTAAAGTCCTGTTCCTGTCTCGCCATTGACCTGCTGCATGGTGTTTGGGTGAGTTATGTCCTCGCTCCATCTTGGTTTTCCTCACTGCAAAATGGAGACTCTGCATTCCTTCCTGGCATATTTTAGAGCTACGTGTGCAACTTTCTGCATTTGAGTTTTTCAGCATGATGCTGTGTACTCAGCTAGAGTGCCGAGGGGCTGGCACTGGCTGGAGGGTAAAGTGCACAGCATTTGGGAAAAATCAGGCTCAGTGATCTTGGCTTGGATGTTTAGAGCTGCAGATGCTCCAGCTCCGGGTACACGATGAGCAGGGAGAGCCTCTCAGCTCTGGGACGTGTTTCTCTTTGCACCCTGTGCTGGCACATGCCAAAAGGACACATAGCAGATGGACAGCAGATTTGTATTAATCTGGCTGTGTACACTTCATCTGTTGGTCCTGCTTCCAACACACAATGTGGGAATGATTAGCCCAAATGACTGGAGTGTCGGGAACTGATTTATAGTCAGCAACACTTGCACCAGAGCTTTGGGGTTTGGTGTAGGCAGGTTGGAAAGATTGCACTTCCAGAGGGCAGAGAGCATGAAGTGACTCTCCTTCTGGGAAAGGACTGCAAAGTGCTTAAATAGATGTGTTGCTGTGGCTTTTGTGTGGAAGTCTCTGTGCCTGACACTCTCCCCTTGAGCCACATGAGGACCAAACTTCACGAGGAAGCATCTACAGCTCCAGCATTGGGTGTTCCCATAAGAAGATTGTGATGGAGTTGTTTGTAGCTAAAGCAGGTAACGAAGTGGACCTTTATTCCAGGGAAGTCCTAATGTACCCTCTCTATTTCATTTCACATCATAGTGAGAGATCAGGTCTCATACTGGAAGGATCAAAAATCAGGGTAAATTTCCACTGGGAAAAGAGACTATTCACATGATGTTGAAAGGCCATAACATTAAGTATGTGTGTGTGTATTCACTGCACTGGAAGTGCATAAAATGATGCAAAGTCAGAATTTATGTAATATCTAAATATATGGCAAAAGTTTAAATGGATTGAAATAAAGTGTTCTTACCTTATTGAACTGAAGTGTGCCAATATTACCATAATTAAATGGGGAAGTCAAAGCAATTCATTTTGTCTTCATTCACTGAAAACGTCATCAAAGTTGATAGTCTTACAACCTATTTTGATTTTAATGAAAACTCTTCTTTTCCCAGTAGAAAATTTTCCTTTTACAACCTCTTCTAGACAGCTCAACTCATAATCTGAAACATTCAATTACTGACCTGACATTTGCCAGAGCAAAAGACAAATTTGGGTTTTTCTTTCTTTCCAGTTTAAATGAAAAAGAGTGTTCCTTTTTTGTTTCCTTTATGTTTGCTTGTTTTTAATAATTTTAAATCCAAAGTAGTTTGGGATTAATGAAGTTTAAGATATGGGAGTCTAATATCTTTGAATATGCTCAGATAAACTAGTTTCAATCCAACTGCTTAGAGAGACTTTGCTTTAATCAGTCTTGTTTGGAGACAGAGAAGTTTCACCGTGATTTTCCACATTCTTAGGCCTTAAAGGCTCTCCCTACTATGAACAAGCTACAGGAGTTTTTTTAAACCCCAGCTTGGCAAGATATTTAAACATGTGCCTAATTTTTAAACATATATATTTTTAGCTGTATTTCCACTGACTTACCTGCCTTTAGTGGAATCAGGACTCAGTCAGGTCACAGAGCAGGAAAATTTTTAAGGGAGCTCAAAGGTTTGGTGAACAACAAACACTGGCCAAGTATCCTTCCCCTTGCAAAGCCTGTGCACCCCACAGGATGAGAGCATTTCACACACAAGACAAAAAATGGGTGTGGAAAGCAGATAGCCAACTTGTTGGCATTGCCTCAGCCAAAATTTATGAGTTGCTGGACCAGATCCTTTAGGAATCTGATACTTGTCCTGGTGACAGTCCCTCCCATCCTCAAGGAAAATGGGATCAGTCTCTCCGATCTTCTCAGAAAGGGCTTGGGAGGTTGATTCCTTGGGGATTGTTTTTATTTTAATTTATTTAAATATTTTAATTACTATTATTTAAATATTTTAAAATATTTGTATTATTTTGTGTCTTAGGCACTCCTTTTTTAAGGAGTGCCTAATCCCCCCCAGGCCAAAATAAGCGACCATGGGGTGATGATGATGCTGGATTATCCCAGTAACAGAGACATGTGAGGTGGCCCCAAGAAGCAAGGGAGGAGCTCCCTTGCATTGGGCTTGGAGAAGTGAAGCCATTTCTCAGAATTTATTTCCTATCCCCAAACCCCACTGCGCATGGTCCCCTGAACTTCCTAAACCTCCATCCCAGCTCCCATTCTGCTACTGCAGCCCCACAGCCCTCTCCCTAAAGCTCTCCTTCCTGAAGCTGTCCTCAGCACCTCTCCAAGCTGAACTACGTCTGGCCCAGCTTAACCCTCCCCTTGCAGGGAACTTCCTTGAGGACTCCTAGATGATGTCAGGGGTGTCTGCAGGGAGGGAGACAAGATGCAGCATCCAGCAAGTCCCTGGATCTTCACCCAGCCTGTGTTTAATGGGGCAAGCCCTGCACCTTTTTTGTTCATCACCCTCTGCTCTTCCTCCTTTTGGGGGAGGATAGACCTAACTCTTGATGCTTTGGGTAAAAGCAGTGGGTTGAACCATAGGCTGGGATATTTGCACTGGAGTTTGACCTAAGGATGGTTGTCTGGCAGCTGCATTCCACGCTGCTGCCTTTCCCCACTGCATGAGTTGTATATTCCAGCCTGCCCATCCATTCATCCTGTCTTCCCCTGTGCCAACTCCCCTCACTGGATTTTAATCTTATTCCTTATGGGCTCTGTCCTTCCCACTCAATATACCATTGAATATATTTAAACCTTGAGTTGTTTTCCCTTATTAAGCAGTTTATCACCGTTGCAATCTTTTTGTATTTTTTTTTAGCCAGGAGAGAAGGAAAAAATTTATTCTTTCGACCATAAATCATTTACAAAGCTGCTGGGCTGTTAATGTATTTTTTATGTCTCGGCAAACAGAAAATAGAAGTGAGTGTCTCAGTAAAGCTTTGCCGACCTGTTTTAATTTCAGCTTCCCAACCCTGACTCTCTGTTCCCCAGTCTTGGGGGCAGGTACATTTCTCTTGTAGAGGCACCAGTGGATACCTTCTCCCCAAGGAGACAACTTTGCTGTGTCAGCAATGTCACGTGCTGTTGCCAGCACTTGGCGCCGATCCGCAGCGTGACACATCTCTGCTGACGGGGCTGTGCTGGGAGAATGCTAGCAAAGAAACGGGATCAGGGAGGGCAGGAACTCGAGCCTATTTTTGCTTTTAGATCCTGGGAAGAGCTCTAAATAGATGCCCACTCTGGGGTAAGCATGTTACATGCAGCTCTCAATTCATCCCATGCGGCCTCAACCTGTACTTGTCATGCGTGGGCTCAGGTGTGGTGACAGATATTCACAGGGATGTTTGAGGATGTTTTCAGAGACAAGGGCTGGCCATGGTGGACCTTCCCAAATGTTAAAAGCTGGCTTCAGTGAGGTTTTGCAACCTGCTTCAGGAAAATTAAGTCAATGTGTACCTTCACTGCTCTCAGTCAGTTCTGTGCCTTTTCCTTCTTTCAGGAAACATAGATACCAATCTTTGTGTAAAAGGTGAATTTTCATTTCTGGTGTGCTGCGGCAAGCAGTAAGATAATTGAGAGGAGGGATGTGGGAGGTTTATGTTGGCATCCCAGCTAGATGAATGGGCAAGTCTGCAGCTCAGTGCTGCTGCTGCAGGCTTTTTGCAAACTCAAGCTGAGCTTCTTACCTTAAATGTACTTATATGAACGTCTGATAAGCTTTCATCCCCAAGTCACTTTTGCTAAAGTAACTGTGGTCATTTAAAATGTTCCCATCCCTAGACATCCACTACTGTAGGATGATGCCTCTACCGTAGCAGTGAGCAGAACAGGACAGTGTGTCTGCAATGCAGCTTTCCCCTTCCACAGCAAAGGAAGTTAGAATGTCCCCACACCTTCCTCAGCAGGTTATACTGCTTAATGCCTAGCTGTGAGGGAGAGGCACTGCTTCTCTTCTGCTTTCACTGGCTTTGGGGCAATAACCTTGTATTGAGCAACAAGGCAAAGAGCAGATGATGACAACATCTTAAGTTACTGCATCAGGATTCCTCAGAGCTGGTCTATCACAGGAGTAGGGAGGTGAAGGAAAAGGAAGCGTGTTTTTGCCAGTCTTAGTTTTGTAAAAGACAAAGAATAGGCAAATAACTTTCTGTGCCCAGTTAAACTTTTGCTTTCTTCCTTACCTGTGCTTGCTATTTGTAAAATAGTGTTTCAGGCATCTCTGAAGGACCTGAGGAGAGAAGGAAATGACTGGCATCCTCTTGCAAGGACACACGACTCTGTACCTTGGGTATCCTGCCTTGTGTGGCCTTGAGCCATCTTCCGTAGACAGATCGCCTGCTCCTGATTTGCCCACCTGAGTCCCAGGGTATGAGTCATTGATGACTCTGATTCTAAGCACAGCCAGGCATGGATAAAATTGACACCAAATGGTCCCACAGAGGGGGCTGAATTAGCCTTATTCACCCCTCCACTCTCAATTTAGGGGAGAAATGAGTGAGCTCTTCAGTTCCTGTTGGTCCCTGAGTCCCCTCTGGCCTTGCTCATCTGCTACAGCAAAAAAACCCCAACCTCCCAAGTGCAGCTGCTCCTTGAGTCCTCTGCAAATGCTGTGAATTCAAGGACTGCCAGCTCAGATCACAGCAGTTTCTGTTTCCAGCCGGTGCCGCATGCATTGGAGGGAAGTGTTAAACTCCCCACAATGTACTAATAGTGCAACCCTATACCATGGAAAGGGGATTAACGCATGCCCAGAGCACAGCCATTGATTAGCTTTATCCTAGCTAATGTCATTGTAGACGCTATTTTTGTTCCTATCAATGTTCCTTTGTATTTTTATAATGCTCTACTACAATGCAGTTGTTTTTCTGCCTCTAACTTGCACACATATTGCATTCAAGGCAGCAGAGACAGATGCAGGGCATCCATCCCAGCTTGCTAGAGCTGCAAAGGTGGCAGCTCTCCTGGAAGCTTCAGCAAGGCTTGATAGACACATGTAAGAGAAGCCTTAACTGGGATCCCAGCAGGAGTCCAGAACTGGGAAGGACCATTTGGGTCATTGGCCCCATGATGCTGCATCTGTGAACCAGATTTGGGTTCTTGTTTCCACTTAGCCCATGCCAACAAGTGGCTCTAACACCAGATTCTTCTCACTGTTCCAGAAGTTCTTTTGCATTTCAAGTCTATGACGAATTAAACAGAAGCACTGAGATCTGTTGGAAAAGCACAATTCAGGTGCTCAGGGAGCTTAACATCACATGGACTCTGCTAGCTGAAGAGAAAAGGCCCTCTCAATTTCCCTAGCAGGTTTAAGTGCTCAATGCAGTTCAGCAAATCAAACTCTTGAGGTCTAAACCTGAGCACATGAGGATCTCACACTAATGGGGACCCTCTGAAGATACCTGAAGCTGTCTGGCTTGCTCAGCAGGATCCGGGGAGTGTGCCAGAAACGGAGAAGGAATCAAATTCCTCAGTATGTCATGAGAGCCCCTTTCCTACCCCTTCAAGAGCTAATCCAGCTCCTCTGACAAGGACATGGAAGGGAACTGACACCATTCTGGAAGTGTGTGCAGCTGAAAGCTTTCCTGCCTTTTTTTTTTTTGGTCGTAAAGTCCATTTTTCATCCTGTCTTACAGTTGCAGGTTGGGGAGGTCAGCATAGGGACAGATATATGCTCTATGTCATCCCAATTGTCTGGATGTTTGAGTTGTTTGAAATCCTCCTCCCAACTGCAGAGAAAGACCTATTTCCAAAAGAGAAGATGGCAGGGGTGGTAGTGACTGCTGCTCACCGGTCAGCAGCTGAGGCCAGAGTGGAGTGGGTCAGCAGGAATTTTCCCCTGTTAGTTTTCTGTCTAGTTCAGATGAGATTATAAATGGTAAGGAAGAAGGGTCAGTGTGATCAGCGTGATTTCAGAGGTAGCCAGTGTCCCTCACAGCTAGTCTAGTTCTTGGCAAGAAACACTGCAGGGCTCAGCTTCAAGACCCTGACACTATGTTTTCTCCCTGGATTAGTGTCTGCCGGCCTGCGTATCTGACGGGTGGGGCAGATTACTCTTACTGGAGTAAAATGGACCTTTCACCTGGGAGGTTCTGTGCTGGGGGAATGACTTGATACCACCAGCTGTGTCTGATGGTTTCTCCAGGGTCAAAGGTGCCTATTGACCTGCATTTAACAGGAATACTAACACAATAAACACCTCAGAGGAAAAGTTAGCATCAGTATAGTTTTAATACCTGTATTACGGAGACCTTGCTCTAAACCATGCTAGATGGGATTGTTTTCCTGCTGTTTGTTCCAGTCTGTCCTGCAGAGCCAGCAAAGATAGGAAGGAAAGTGTTGGTAATTATTTTGCTTTATACACTTTTCCATTGTCCCCCACAGGTTACTGTCCCATTGCTGGACCTGTCAGCCACTTGTATAACATATGCCCTCAAACTGGGACACAGGAGCAACCCCCCTACAAATTTCTGGAGCAAACTTTGCCTTCTTGCTATGAGCTGGCAGGCAGACTATTATTTGCTGGAGCCCTTTCTTCCTCACTCCATTACTCCCACTATTATTGTTCCAAGGAGGTTTCTACCAAGCATCCTTCCCAGGAAAATTTGTGCTAGGATCTTGGACCCAGTCTACTATGAACAGTGTGAATCTGTCCCAAATGCCTGCCCTGCAGAATGACTTTGGAGCCTGGAAATTTTTCCATGGTAGAATTTCCTTAGTGAACTGGAAATAGCCTAGCTGGGCATAAATTCAGATCTGAGCTCCATGGTAGTGCTTGGTGATGTTGGTTCCCCAAGCAGGGTGGAGTCTACTGCAAGCTGCCTCCAGACACTAGGCTGGGTAAATACTGTGTTTGATTAGGTAGACTCTGAACTAGCAAATGTTCCACATCCAGAATGGAGCAGGATACACAGCTCCCTGATGAGAATGGGCAAGACCGGTATTCCAACGTCTTGTTGAGCAGCCAGTTTGGATGCTGTCATATCATACTGGATAACTCCAATGTGTTCTGTGTTTGCAACTGCAAGCCAGGCTCCTTGAGGGGCTTTTGAGTGTTTGCTGCAGAGGCAGGTCCTATTGCAGATGTACTGCCTGCATCTGTTCCCATCTCCTCCTGCTGTGAGTCACTCCTTCCTGGGTAGTAGGTTTTGCTGCTGCTCAGTGTGTTGGGTTGGCAGTGTACCTCAGCTCATTCAGGGTGGGAGACCTTTCTCTTCTTTAGCACAGGGGGTAGCTTTGGTCCCAGACTCAGAGATGAGAGGCAGACAAAAGGCACAGCAACTTGTATTTTCCTTTGATCTCAGGAAAAACACTGCTCTGCGGTTTCTCCCTCCATTGCCTGCGGTTGCCAGATGGAACTCTGTGTTGTTACCCTGCTCTTGAAACTTCTGTGTGACCTCATCTTTGCCTCTCTAGCAAGGGACCCAAAATGTCATACTGCCAAAGGTATCTTCCCCAGCATGTGGCAACAGGATTGCTAATTGTGCTGGGACAGGCGGGAGCCATTCCAGCCATTCCCTGGGTTTCAGATGCAAGCTGAATCAGCTTGAAGCTTTATTCTCATTTTCCCCACAGCGACACACATTCCTGCACATTATCCCTTGAGGTCTGGGGATGCAGAATGCACATAGCTAAAGGTTTCTTTCATCCCTTTCACACCTTCTTCCCTCCTTTTTCCCCTGACCATTTGCTTCCCTGGTTGCCAGCACTGCAGAGTGAACCTGTACTCTGGTCTCTACCTGTGGGTATCAGGAGTTTGCTGCTAGCAAGAGCTAAAAGCTGCTGATTCTGCTGGTGATCTCTGGCAGAAAGGTGTGGCAGTGAATGGGAGCTGGGAACATTTTTTTAACAACTTAGAATGAGTTAAAGTCCTAAGATTTGCCCATGTCTTTCAGCTTCACTCTATCTGGTACATTCTGAAGGCTCTGTGAAGCCCGCAACCCCTCTAAGGCAGCTAGAAAATGTGGCAGCATCTGACTCCTTCTTACACCCACCAGGGAGGGCAGTGTGTGTTGTGGGATTGTGTCCTATGTGCTTGTGCCATGGTGTATAAACTACCTACATAGACTTCTTCATGGATACCAGGGAGGGAGCTGAGGTGCCACTGGGAAAAACAGCAGCAGCGAGCCATCAAAAATGAAATCAGTTCTGTTGCCAGAATAATTACTTGATCCTGAAAATGTAAAGAAATTGGGAAAGAGTCTCTGCAGCCAAAACCTTCTTCTGCTGACTGGTTTGCTGATAGGGGACAGAAAAATGGAGCATCGGTTCTAATTAGTGACGGGAGCTGCTGCCTCGGGATCAAAGGAGAACGCTGTTTGCTGAATCAAGCTAAGATCAAAGTGTCCTACGTGCAGGAAGGGCCCAGTCCTCTTTCTGCTGACGGTGGTGTACCCTGCTCATCCTCTGGGCATGCTGCTTACAGGGTTGCTTAATTACGAAGTAAGGAGGAGGCTGCAGTCACAAGAGAGGGTGTAATGGCCACTGTAATCCAATTCTGAGAGATGATTTGGTGGTGATCGATTCTTTGTCTCTCTGAAGTCATTAAAATTCTGAATGCTTAGAAAATACCTGGATTATATAACTTTGCAGAAGGAAACTTCTTACAACATCCTTTGCTTGATTTTTCTGACCTCTTATGTGTAATTTGACTTAGTAGGCTGTATGTGTGTGCATATATCTATATTTGCATTTATATCTACTCAAGGGAATTCAAGTCCTCATTCCTTAGGCTGCATTGAAAAATCCTTGTCCCAATAGATATGCTAAATTTGAAATCTCTTTTTCCTTCTGTCCTCTGCCTCCCTCCTCTTGCATTAATACAAACCCACATTTTTGCAATGCCTAATTTTGAAATGTTTAAACAAAAATCATTCGGTTGAGTTTTCCTAGTAGTTGTCTTCCTGGGCATACAGGTTTTTAAGTGTATGTGACTTTGTGTGCCTCCATCTGTGTTTTGGGCCTCAAGTGTTGGTGTGGAAGAATGCAGTCACAAAAGTACTTGCATAGATGGACAAGTGCATGTGAAAATGTGTTACATTTTCTAGTAGTCTTGAGATGGTGGAGCTTCTGAAGAGGGTTTGGCCTTTGCTCTTTTGGCTGTCTCACTGGGAAAGGAGTCATGTTGCAGTACTGCCCGCCCAGTGCTGTGCTGACACACCACCCTACCCAGTTCATGCTGCTGGGAGAGGACTTTGCCTACCTTTCCTCTTGCCTTGCTCAAGCTTCCATGTCAGAAGTGGCTGTGTGTGTTTTCCCCAGCTGTAGCCCCGCAGGAGCCACTCAGCTTGACAAAATGAGTCTTAAGTGGCACCTTCCTTGTATGACAAAAGAGCCAAAAAAGGACAAAAGAGCAGCTGGCATGCCCTGGGCTGTGTGAGGTAAAGGCAAGATTGAGGCACTGGCTTGCTTGGTGGTTTAACAAGGCAGAGATAGGACAGTGGTGTGTCTGGGGTAGTGCTCATGTTGCAGGCCAGGTTCAAAGCACCTCCTCTTGACAAGAGAAATGAATAGAGAGCTCAGCTCCTCCTTAGTGCTTCCGTGTTCCATGGCACTCAAATTAAAAGCGATGCTGTGGTGCCTTGAAAGGAAAAGGAGATAACGTGGGCTGTGGGGTGTTGCAGCACACAAGTGGGGTTACTGGCAGGGAAAACGGAATATGTGTTTTCTTTCATTTTTAAAATTGCTCATGAATACTTCGGGAAATTCTCAAATGAAGCAAAAATTATTTTTACGGTGAATAAATTACGCATGTTCTATTTTAGTGTTTTTATTATTCTGCAGGATGTTTACACTCAACTAATAATAAATATTAGGAATAGGAAGAGGGTGATTAGACAAGAAAATCTCATCAGCTTGATGACTGAGTGATTGATGTAACTAATCCTGCAAAGCAAACTGCAAAGTCTAACTTTTCCAGTAAATTGGAACACTCACACTTAAGTATTACCTTTTTTGAATGACAAGAATTTGAACGTGTGGGTTTTTCATGGAATGGAAAGTGGAAGGGATAAGGAATGAAGCTGAAAAACACATAGTGCTGTTCCAAGTTGGACGAGTAGTTTCTTTTCCTCTCATGGAGAGGATCTCATGAGATCTATGCCGAACATAACCATGTTGGAGAGAGAGGTCAATCCAATAGATGTTCAAATCACTGTGACTCCCCGCACACTGGTTAGCACATGGATGATGCTAGACTGGATGTGTAGTCATGGCAAGATAGCCTTCAAATTTCAACCTGCAGAAAAGACAATTCCTTGTCTGAGTCATATTCAGCAAGAGATGTCTCCAAAGTTGACATGGATCACTTCTGGGCTTTGGGCCAGTGCCACTGCCTGGCCAGCCATAAGAAAATGAGGAGTCCAAAACCATTCCCAGCCTGTTGCCCACAGGCCTGGCTGGAAGGCAGATGCCTTGTGATAAAGGTGATGCCTATTACTGACTCTTCACGTTATTTACTTCTGCTTGCTACTGGCAGACTTGCATAGGATATTGATGGATTAAGCTTTCACCAGCTGTTTCTCATCCAGCCACCTCATTCTCTGAGAAGTTCGCACTGGAGACTGTTTACCTAAGAGTTTCCCAAAACGTATTTTTAAATAAGTCCCAAGACACTGAGGAAAGTCAGACTCAGGGTGCTTTTTTCCTCATGAAGTAAGGAACTTGTGAACTTCACTTGAAGAGATTAAAGTAAAATTTTGTCTGACTCAGTTCTGAAGCATTTCTGAGCCTCCCTGAACTACTTGGCGCTTTAGAGGTAGGAGATGTGGTGGAAGGAATAAAAGTTTGGAGGAGGTGGCTGAGAATTTGCGAAGTTCTTGAGTACTGCAACTCTGGAGCAGGCAGTTCAAACATCAGAACACATGGAAAGCTGTTCAGGGGCTAGAACCTTTGGATTTTTGTAGCACCTGAAGCTCAGCACTTCCAGGCTCTGGTGCCGCATTTCTACATTAGGCAGTCTGGGAAGGATCTCAGCAGACAAGCATGTGGGAGATGCTCACCTTTTCCTCAGACATCAGCCTGTTCCATTTCTGGGTAGTTCAGACAGAAAACTATTCTCATGAAGTATTTCATCTTCAGCAAACTCCTGTCTCTTGGCAGAAAATAGAAACTTTGCAGGCAGCCCTTCCTGGATTCAGCAAGAGAATGGTGTGGTCTGCAGACAACACCTGGATGCTAGCAGTATTCTACTGTTGCCTTGGAGCTTGAAAACTCCTTGCCTTCTCCAGTACCCTCCCACATGTTTTGAACAAGAAAGTGGTGAGCTGTCATATAGAGACATAGCTTTTTGTAGTCAATGTTTTCATTTTGTGGAGAAAAATGGTTTAAAGCATTTTAGTGCTACTTGAAGTGGTGATGGAGACCCCTTGGTTAATTTCATTCTCCATGATTTTGGTGGCAGGAACAGAGATATTTTCCTGTGTGACTTGCAGTCTTAAAATGGCAGCCTTGAGCTGCTGTACTGGGAAGCTGGGGCTTATCAGGCTTTCATCCTTGTCCAGTCTGTGTGGGATGCAAAGAAGTGAATGGTGGACATCTTGGAAAATAAGCTAGATTTGATGAGATCCTCCCTTAGCAATAGTAACTTTTCATCAGTTAAATAGAAATGCTTGGACTGGAAAATATTTTGACTTTTATCCTTTTAAATTAAAAATATTGCTAAAAATACTTCTGGTCTTGCTGTATTTTACGAGACATAGAAGTGGGAGGAGAACTGTGTTTCTTGGTTAATATTGCAGTTTATTTTTCTCTTTTCCTGATGTTTGGTATTATTAAGATTGATGGGCTTGAAAATATATCTTATTTTCTTAGACACAGCTTGGTTGTTCTTATGGTTCTTTGCCTGTTGCCAAAAAACTCCCAGCTGTTCTCAGAGGCTCTGAAACTAAAATGCCCTCACTTAACAGGACCACATATCTACATCTGTCTGTAAAAAAGGTCTGCATGACAGCAAAGTGATCTGTGAGGAAGGAATATAATTCCTTTTAGCCTGATGTAGTAGGGTACAGGAGTGTAGAAATGGGATACTGTGTTGTGACCTGCAAGTGTATGGGGCCACCTGCAGTGCTACAAACTGTGTCCTTCTCCTGAAATGTTTGAACTGTGTGTGTCCTTCTCTTTCCAGGTCTGGTGTGTCCTCTGGAGGTGTCAGTCAGTTCAGGGAGCATCCAGGTTGCCCGAGGCCAGACAGCAGTGTTGCCCTGCACCTTCACCACTAACGCTGCTCTCACTAACCTTAATGTCATCTGGATGGTCATTCCTCTTTCTAACGCCAACCAGCCTCAACAGGTGGGTCTTTTCTTCCTGGAGCATGTATTTCCTTGGGGCTTTACTGTTCCCCACCCTGTTCTGGGTGTAGGCCCTCTACAATGCTGAGTCTATGGCTGTCCCAGAACTTCATTGTCCCTTCACTGCTGAACATGCCCTCTGGATATCACATCAATCTGTTTCTTCAATGCTTTGTTAACAGGTGCACATTGTGTCCTTGGCTGGATGTACAGCTGGGGCAAGTGTGTGTGATACTGTGTTGCTGCCCTGGGCCCCTAGTGGTTTGTGTGTTCAAAAGACCACTGGAGATGTAATCCAAGTTTTGGTGCATTGGATACGGAATTTGGAGGGCCTGGGAGTAGCTGCAGCTTTAAACCTGTGAAATCTATGTAAAATGTCCTCTAACACATAACCTCGCATAGACTCATCGCCCCTTTTACTTCCCCTCTTATTTTTTCACTGTCTGTAGGTTTTGCAAGTCCATTCTTACGAATACTAGCAAATGAGATTATATAATGGTGGGCACAACAATCATAACCCGAGATATGCTGGCCTGTTTTTTGCCCGCATGCTCTGACAACAGAAGAACACCATTTCTCTGAAATACATCTATCTTGGGTCATGCTGCCCTCATCACATTTTGTATTCAGTGTGAGAACCTGCACTGAAGAATACTTGCTCCTCAGGGACTTGGTCTGAGCACAGTCTGACTGGCGGAGGCTGTGCAGGTTCAAAGGTTGCCCTGCTTGTCATTCAGCTCATCCCAAAGATGTTCAGTAAGCAGTGTCAAATCATGGCAGGATCTTACTGATGGGAGACTCAAAAGGATACTGTCCACTGGGCAGATGCTTTCCATCAGAGTATTCACTGACCTGCAGAGAGCTTCTGCTTCTGTACACTGATCCTGTCCAGACGGGTAATGACTATCATATGAAGAAGGCTGGTATTGCAATTCCAGCTATGCCAGACGATTTGGGTCTCTTTCTGGTCTGTTACCTTTATGAACATTTTTATTGACGTAAAATGGGTTCCTCTTTTGGAAAAAACACCTGTGCTAGGATGTATATTGAGCTTTGGTTATTTAGAGGTCCTTTAGCAACTGGTCCTTTCGGCTTTGGAAGCCCCTGCTTTGCTTGAATGTTCTTCCTCCTTGCTTAGCTCCCACAGAGTGTTGTTTGAGCCTTCCTTTCTTTTCCAGGTTATTCTCTACCAAGGGGGTCAGATCTTTGGTGGTGCACCCCAGTTCTATGGGCGAGTGGGGTTTGCTGTGACAATGCCAACCACCAGTGCCTCCATCTTCATCAACAACACTCAGCTATCGGATACTGGCACGTACCAGTGTTTGGTCAACAACCTTCCCGACCGAGGCGTCAGGAATATTGGAGTCATTGGACTTACTGTCTTGGGTGTGTTTATTGGTATTATGGGGAAGAGGGGGGGAACAGGGACAGGGGGACCTCTGTGCATGATAGCGCATCGTGAGCAGTACGGTACGGTGGGCCTTTGAGCCCACACACATCCCGTGGTGAGGGATGGGCTGCCTTGTGGGTACTGTGGGAGTTTGTAGGGCACATAGACTTCGTATGCAGGCAGCGTGTAATGAAGTTTAAAATATGGTGGAGAGAGTTTTTGTGGTGGTATTGTGATATGGAGTGGCAAAGAAGCAGGAGTAAAGTACGAAGGCATCCTGGAGGGCTGAACGGAGCATAAGGGGTTTGGTGCATAGCAACAGGAGAGAATTACTTTATATCTTTGCTTCCTTTCCATGAAAGCAGTTAGTTCTGGATGCTCCCACTGATGCTAAATACTCCAAAGTGCATGCCATTATAGGGATATGAAAGCAAAATCCAATCACAGTAAATTTTGTCTGCAGCTCTGTTAACTTTCACCATCCTTGCTGTCTCAAAGACAGAAATATTCACCTTTATCTCAAGGGAGGGATCTAAGAGATCTGGGATCTAAGAGAACTGGGTCCTGTGAAAGTCAGCAGCAGTCTGTAACCTTGATGGGCTGGTGGGTCAGGAATCTTTGTGTGAATTGTCGCCCCCCAAACCATAAAGAGTTCCTGTCTGCTGCCTCATTCTTGTCCCCTTGACAGCTCATGCCACAGTCCTTGCTTTCCCCAGCAGCACACATCCAGAGTGAGCCTGCATTCCACTGTTTGGTCACATTTCCTGATTCTCTATCACCTTCCCCCTTCTCTCGCAGTTCCTCCTTCTACCCCGCTTTGCAGGATCCAGGGGTCCCTGGACGTTGGCAGCGATATCACACTGACCTGCAGCTCAGAAGAAGGCATCCCCCGGCCTACATACCTCTGGGAGAAACTGGACAATGTCCCCAAGTTGCCCCCAACTGCCACACAAGGTGCTCATTTTGTTGATTATCCTCTTATTTCCCGGGTGGCAGCCTGGGCTGTCCCTTGTCTGAGCTGCCAGGGGTGGCATGGCTCATTGACCGTCTGCCATCGTTTGCATGGTCCCTTTATTGGAATGAAGATTCCTAAAGCCCACAGTGGACTGGGTACCCTCCAGAGGCCACTTACATCTTCATGGTGGTTTTTTTTTTTTGGTACAGAAACACGTTCCCCACTGAAAAACAAGGACTGGGTTGAAAGGAAGAGAGAGAGTGTGGTTGCTACATTTTGGCATGTGGCTACAAATTTCAGCTGCCAACTCACCTCCATTTTAAACCAAATGAAAGGCTTGTAGAATGGAAACTGGGGAAAGAGAGGCAGAATCATCCCAGGAAAAGATGATCAGCTTTTCACACTGATTCCACAGGTCTCCAATAAATTACTGCCAGAGCTGCTTTTCAGATATTTGGAGAAGCAGGGCTGTGATCAAACTGGTGTTTCCCAGCCTCAAGTCCCATCCATAAGTTTTCTTAGTCTAGGTATCCTGATCAAATACTGATAGCTGTACGTTTGCCCTTTAGCTTGCTGTATTTTAAGAATATGCCAGCTTTCAGTTTCATATACTTTAGGAATGAGGAATATTGGCAGAGCAGGAGATGGGAAGCCCAGGGATGGGAGAGTAGAGGTTCTGCAGAGCAAGACTGAATTCAACAAGTTGATCTGGACATAGGTAATTTTGCATCTTTCTTCCCTGTTCTCACACAACACTGAGAGTCCCAAGCTTTCATCTGCAGAAATTCCTCTATAGGAAGAGAAAGAAACATCTAGTGTAAGCTCCTTAAGGCCTAATCTTGTCTCTGCGGGTGTACATGCACGCACAATGCTTCCATCTCAAGGTTATTTCCTAATTTATTTCTCTCTTAATAGTCTCACACCAATATTCTCTATTTGCTGGCTTTGCCTTTTCATGGTTTTCCTCAAGCGGGGGAGGGATTTAAATCCTTCTTTTCTCTCTGACTAGACCAAGTCCAGGGCACTGTCACTCTCCGAAATATCAGCACTGTGTCCTCAGGTCTTTACCAATGTGTGGCTTCAAATGCCATTGGAACCAGCACTTGCCTTCTGGACCTGCAAGTCATTGCACGTAAGTGTTTTTCCAGGGGAGGCTTGGCCACCTGCTTCTGTCTTGTGACAGTAAGGTGTGTAACCATGTTTGCTGTGAGCCACCACGTGCCTCTCTATCAGAAGACAATCATGCCCTGGAATGGGAACATTGCCTTTCTCCCCTCCCAAGCCATGGTAGCTTCATGTGCTTACAGATGGCCACAGCCCATGCCTGACTCCTTCTCCATGCTCTGTTCAATCATCTCCACAGCTCATCCACGGAGTATCGGCCTGATTGCAGGAGCGGTGGCCACAGGTGCCGTTGTGCTCGTTGTTTGCATTGTGTTGGTGGCTGTAGCACTGTTCTACTGGAAAAATAAACACAAAGAAGAAGAGGAGGAGGAAATTCCCAATGAGATAAGGTAAGGGTCAGTTAAAGCTGGTGGTGGGGGATCTCCGAGCAAAAGCTGCGGCTGACAGGAGCGAAATTGGAAATCCTGTGTTTGTTAATCCTGGGTGTGTTCCCTGGAGTCAGGGGAAGATGTCCATATATGTCCAGAAAATGAAGAATGGTAACAACAGATTTTGTTTTCAGTATTGCCTTTAATGAGAGCTTTGGCTTCATAGAATCACAGAATGGTTTGAGTTGGAAGGGACTTTAAAGTTTATCTAATTCCAACCCCTCTGCCAGCAAGAGGGTTGGGACTTCATGTTGTTAGCTCTGTGGGACAGTGATGTGGTGGGAATTCTGACCCATAATGCCAGACAGTGATAGCTGAAAAGCTCTGGAAATACAGCTGTGATATTCTCTGGTCACACAGGTTACAGTCACAGCTATCACTGTCTGGCACTGCCTGACTTTCTTTGTAGACACATGAGCATGGGTAATTTGCCTCAGTGGCAAATTCAGCACATGGAGCACACGGGTAGGTCCTGCAGAGAGGGATGAGCAGGCAGGCCAGGGAGCAATGCTGATTCACACTGGTGCTCTCCTTCTCCTTGAATTGATGGTGTTGACCCCAGCATGGTGGTTGGGGGTGGGGGTGTTGGACAAGTGGGCCAGCGTCCTCCACTTGCTCTCACACCTTCTCCTTCCCAGGGAAGATGACCTGCCACCCAAATGCTCCTCTGCCACAAAGACCTTCCACGCTGATGCGTCCTCATCAGAGAACGACACCCTCACCTCCTCCAACACCTACAACAGCCGCTACTGGAACGACCCCAAAGCCAACCACGCCACGGACTCCTTCACCCGCTTCAGCAACAGCAACGATGCCCACCAGCCCCCCTTCTCCCGCTCAGGGAGCACCAGTGCCCGCCCCGTCTACGCCAACGGCGGCCACCCGTCCCCGGCTCCCCCTAAGACACTGGTGGTGACGGCCAGCACGGCGCCGTCGCCTCAGGAGGTGATCCGGAGCAACGGCTCTGTCAGCAGGAAGCCCCGGCTGCCGCACACCCGCTCCTATGCAGTCAGCCAGGCCACGCTGGAGCGGATCGGGGCTGTCCCCGTCATGGTGCCCGCCCAGAGCCGGGCTGGCTCCCTGGTGTAGGACTGTGGTGGCGGCTGAGAGACGAGCAAGGAGCCTCTCACCCCTGGTGGGGTGAAGAGACCCTACTCCTTCCTGAAAGGCAGCAAGGTGGCGGGGGGTCACACACTTACCTCTCCACCTGCCCGCCCCTCTGGAGGCTGCTGCCAGCTGGTGGGACAGCCCTGTCCCAGCTGCTTTCCCCCCAGCTGCTGGAGCTCCCCGTGCCAATGGACGCCACAGATGTGCCAAGGCCAGAGGAGCAGGGAGGTGGGACGTGCTCCCGGGCTGCTGGGTCCCAGCTGCGACATGCGCTCGGGCCTGACCCTGGGGGGAACTTTTGCGTTTATTTCCTGTTGGTTTTGTTGGGGACTGATTCCATCCATTTTGGTCTTTCAGGGAGGTTCGGGAGATATATATATATATATTATTTTTTTCCGTTGTTGTTGCTGTTTTGTTTCCAAGAGGACGACAACCTGCGTGGGGGCAGGGAAGGCTGAGCAGCCCCAGCTTCCCAGGCCCTGGCTCTGCTGTTGGATCAGGGAGTACTGTGCACCAGGGCTGGGTGTGGGGAGGCATGGGACAGGCTGGAGGGCCAGATGAAGGCACAGCCACCAGCCCAGGCACGGGGATGGTTGGGTGAGGGTGTGGACTGGGAAGCATTTGTCTTTATTTTCTACAGTTCTTCCCCCCACCTCAGCACACACAGACACACACTGGCACACACACACAGACACATGCAGCTCCTCAGACCGGGTGTTTCTCCTGCACTAGGTTGGAGTGCCACCAGAGCCCTGTTTATAGCTGTGGAGGATGCAGCTGTCTGAGCATCTTTCCCTGAGACACTCGCTCGGTGCAGGGTGAGGCTGCACCACTGCTGCTGCTGTTGCTGCTGCTGCTGCTGCTCTAGGGCTTGGATCTCTTTTTTTCCTTTTCTTGGAATGTTGCTGGGGTTATTCAGGAGGCAGGGTGGTGTGGTGGAGCACCAGGCAGGTTCCTGCGGCATCTGTTGCCCCTGGGCTGCTCTGGTTTAGGGCAAGTGACTTCAAACCCCACAACTTTGATGTTTGCATGGTGGATTTTATTCATCAGGCTATGCAGGGCTGGGCAGCATGGCAGGGCACATGTTGTGCTTGGAGCCTTCACAGAGAGGCATCAGAGTTTTCATTCCTGCTCTCCCACGTGCACAGACATGTCAGCAGGATTTGTTTCCTGCTTTAGAAAGCAGAGGGTTAATGGAAGCCCACACACTATCTCTCTGCCTCCCCCATTTTCCCACAGCATCCTGGGACTGGGTACTGGTGGCATCTGCCAGTGGCCCTGCCATCTCCTTGCAGCCTGGCAGGTGGTTGTGGCTGGCACCTCTACTTTTTTCTATTGCAACTAAATAGCCTTAATCAAAGCCAAGAGTTGAAACCTCTGAAGGAACCTGATGCCATTTGGAGGGCTGGACTGAGGGCTGGGATTTCCCCTCCTAGAGAGCACTGGTTCAAAGAGGCCATGCCTGGATAGTGGTTTTGGCCCTCCTGCATAACACCAAGCCTTGCGCAGGCAAAGGCAGTGATCACCTCAAAAAGCACCAGAGCCCTCCCAGGTCTGCTCTTGGAAAAGCAATGTGGGGAGTCACAGGTGACTTTCCATAGTTCTCACATTGGAAAAAAGGGTCTGTTCAAGCCAACAGACTCTTCCTCATCCCCACTTTCCTTGTCCCGGCACGGCTTTACTTTCCCTAGCAGTGCACAAACCTTGGGCAGGGCCTTCTACCTGAGCAGTACAAATGCAAGCACAGACTCTGAGGAAGAGGAGGGAGAGGTGAGGGCTGGGTTCCCACATGGACACACTGGCTTTTTGGGAGACGGGGAGCTCCCAAGCAGCACTAGGTTTGAAGCTTGGCTGAGATTTTGTGCCTTCTTTTCTTAAAATAAATTAAAAAAAAAAAAAAAAAAAAGGAAAAATAAAAAAGGAGATAAAAAATTTCCAACTTCCCTTCTTTCTCCCTCTGCAGCACTGCATCCAGAATGTGTGCAACCCCCCTGGTGGTGCAGGCAGGCGGTTGCTCTGTGTGCACACATTTCACTGGAGCACTCCTGTTTCCTGCCGGTTTGCTCGCTTTGCTGCTGGGTGGTGGGATTGATGGGGGAAGAAGAGTGGCTTTAGAAACCCTAATGTGGGAAGAAAAAACCCCAAAACAATCAAAGAAAAGCCCAGACACATTCTCTCTGCTTTCGAACAACCCCTGTGTGACATTTACAGGAACACTGCCCTCAGCAGGCGCCCTCCTCTGTTGGGAAAGCTCTTCTGGTTCCTACCCTCCATAAGACTGTTTGCTCCTCTTTCTTTGTTCTTTCTAATTGTATAAAATTCAATAAAATTTTATTCATATAAAAAAAAGAACTTCTGCCTGCTTGCTGCTGCTTTTTTTTTTCTTCCTCCTACCTAATTCTGTGACTACAATGACTTTGGCCATTAACACTTATCCTTGATGTGACTGGCAGTGGGCAGTGACCATGCAACCGAGAGCTGAATGTTATTAGGCCAGCCTATTTGGTAGTGAGCTCTGCTACTAGAGCCTTGTTTTTCTCATTCATAACAGTCTGACACATTGTCCTTGAATATACAATTTCCCAGGCTTGCAAGGTTGCCACTTCTCTAGACAAAGGTGAGTTTGATTTTCTGTCTTTTGGCAGGGGAGAGCCTATGTTGCCTTGTGTGATGTGGGAAAATGTTTTTTATAATTGCCAAATTTTGCTCAAATATTGGTTTTCCAATCAAAAACATGGCGTGTTTATCCCAGATTCAAAATCTAAGGCAGCCACTGACTTTCTTGGGCTTGAATAAGTTTGATGAGGGAAACTGTTAGGAATTTAACAGAAGTGCTGATCCCCATAAGACAGAGCATGAAGTTTCAGTATCTGAGCATTCACACTCTCAGGGCATAAGGGGACTGCAAAGCATACCCTTCCTAGTCTGTATCAACAGCTGCTACCAGAAGGTTATTATTAGCTAGGGCAACCTGATGTTTTGCTAGGGATTTTGCATTTTTTCTCTCCATGTTTCATTTTCCCTATTTCTTCTCTAAAATCCCACAAATATTGTGAGAGTCATTATTAAAACCAGAAACCTACAGATCCAACAGCAGTGGTAATTCAGCCCTGCTGCACATGCATCATGTTCTCACTCATTTCTGGGTATTTTTCAAAACCCACTTCCAAATGCTCTTGTAAATGTCTTTTCAGCTATAGACCTTACTCTAAATAAGACAGCTGCATTGCCATTTTCAGGAATCTTAATGTTTCCATTTATCACCTTTTGATTGTGCAATCTTGATGTGACATTAATAGCATCTTTACATTTTATTCCCATGATAGCCCTGTCAGTATTTGGCTGTAATATCCATCCCTTGCCATTGGTTTGCTTCTTATGTCATCCTTCTGCATGTCTTGTTGATCCAGAGCAGAATGGTTTACTGGCTTTGTGCAGCACCTGGAATGCTGGAGTTTTAACCTGTAAATTGTGCCTTTGAGGCATTGCTGCAATACAAATAACTGAAAAAACCTGCCAAAACCTAGTTAGATAACTTGGTAGTGCTTCAGAGTTTTAATTTATCACTAAAAATCAAACAGGTTCAAGCTAGTGCCACAGTAAGTGAAAGTCAGCATTTAAATGGTCAGGTTTGCTGACAGCCTTTAGCCCCAGGTGTGCCACAGGGATTGTCCATCACGCCCCATGGATGACACTTTAAATGCTGGTACCTATGGCTATGTCACCTTCTACCAAAGAATGTCAGAGGGGAACTTGTTCTAAAACAAGGATTAACTACTTTTGAGTGCTGAAACAGAAATAACCAGGAGAGGATGCTTGATGCTTTAGAAGTGGATATCTTTTTAGAGGTTGGTGTAGATGAGAGCTCAGTTAAAAATATTTGGGAAAACTGGTCTGCAGACTGCCAGAAGTTTTTTTTAACTTGCACAGCTTTTGGACTCATATCTGCTGATTCATCTGAACTAAAAAAAAATTAAAATTACTCAGATGCCTGCACTTCAACACACTCTTGCTGGAACACAGATGAGTTTCCAGCAGAAACCAGTCTAACAGATGGTATCCTGTCCAAAACTCCTGGTTTCCCCATGAAGATGGGGGATGCTCAGGACATCTGTCTTCCTTACATCATGTTTTAGGCCCTCATTAAGAGGACATCAAATCAGGGCAGCCTCAGATGACACCCAGGACGTAATTGGATAACCAGTACTGGGCAGAGGAAATCAAATGTATTTGTTATACTGGAGGAATGTTCATGATAATCATGTTTTCATCAAGTAAATTGGTAAGCTTTTGCAGGTTACTGGATTTTTCTTGAAAGCAACATTTGGCATCCCAGCCTCATTCACTTAAGGCAAGCGTCTCTCTGTGTCTGCACTCCAATCAGGATCTTCCCAGCCACGGCACCACTGGTTTGTGAGCCAGTGGGTGAGTCTGTGCATGTGTCTGCCAGCACCAGGTGAACCCAAAATGGTTCAGCAGATTCTCTTATGATGGTATTGAACATTTCTAGTGCGTGGAAAACTGAGGAAGTACTTGCCTTTCACAAGTTAACTTCTGAGCAAACCCAAGCACTCACATTAACTCATGGCCTCTGTTTAACAGAGACCTGGAGCAGAGCTGTTGTCAGGTTTCTCAACGACTGAGTCACCTTTCTTTAGGTGCTTTTCCCAACTGCTGTTGTCTATCCTGCTTGCAGCTTGTTTTCCTGATGCCAACAAAGCAGTGTTCACCCACTGCACCCTTGTTACAGGTCTGCTCTTGCCATGAGAAAGGCAAGACGTGGTGGTGAGGATCAGGCATGTGGATGTTGAGAGAGGGAATGCAGTGTCACGGAGCTCACTGAGCCATGCCTCTTTTTGGTGGGGGAGGAGGTGGACATTAGGGACAAAGCAAGCCTTGAAAGCAGGGGGAGTGAAAGGCTGTGGTGCATTTTCTTCACATTGCCTTCTTCCATGTCTGTGTCTGTGCACTGCACGTGCCTGGAGGATGTTACTGAGAATTACCAGGTCTGTGACCTCCTAAGCAAGGGAGGGCACATGCAAGGCATTTCCTGAGCCTTGGCACTAGCTCAGAGCTCTTGTTGGCTGGTAGACAGCACAGAGAAGGGTTTTTTTAGGTCACCTACACAGGAGGGGGAGTGGGAGATAATATGTGGCAAGAGCTTTGGACATGTGAATGCAGTTTTTTTGGGAGGAGAAACTTGGTAGTCTTGGGACTTCCTGACTCCAGAGCTCTGGCATATTTTCTTTGATGTGTTTCCATGGACAATGACAGCTAAAGAAGCACTTTTCCCTTCCCCGTAGCAGAGAGCACTGCTGATGTGCAGGAATGGCGCAATGCGCATGGCTAAGGATCAGACTCCTCTCTAAGCCTTCTAATGCCATTTTCTGCTTCTTGTTTGTTCCTGATTTCCTCCTTCCTCCCACTTCCTCTGTAACATGTTTGAATGAGAAAGTGGGTTGCCAGGAAATTTAATCTAGCCGTGTAAAAACAAGCAAAAAACCCCCAACCCCACAAAACAAATAGCAGTAAAGAAGAGGGATTAAGACGCAGCTTGCGTGGTTGGCTGGCAAGTGATTCTTTAGCAGTGGATGTAGCCCGGGTCAGGTCCTGGATTTGGACTTATTAAATCATACTTGGGAAGAGATGATGACTTGCTTCCAGTCAAGATGCTTTAATGGGAAAACTGATGTGGTGCATGCTCGAAGAGAAACATTGGCTAAGGGACTGGATACAGTAAAGCCCAGAGGCTCTGTAGTTCCTTGCTCGTATTTAAACCCACTGTGTTTGGTAGAGTCTGCCTCCCTGAATACTATCAACATCTGCAGACTTTCTCTCAGGTAGCTAATTTTTCTTGAATGATCACAAGACCCTTTGGCAAGCAATCACCGGGTTGTTATCCATGTGGACATTTCAGATGGGGAAAAGGTGTGTGATCTGGGTTGTAGCAGCACTCATTTAAGTTGTGGCAGTTTCTAAGGTTGCACAGTAGCCTAGAGACTTGTTTTAGTGCTTGGCATCACTGGTACAACCTTTCCATCTGGGATCCTTTCCCTTCTTCTTAGATTAAGGCTCGTGGCACATTTGCCCCTGTGCTGCACATGAAGGACGAAAGGCAGCAGGGGCTAGAATTAGCTCCATAGAAAATCTAGCGTGACTTTAGACTCTCAAATAAGATTGTTAGGGATAGAAACTATTACAGAAATGTCCCTTGGACAGAAAGGGGTTCTTTCTTTTGGCTTTGGTTTTCTCCTGGGATTAATATGTACAAAATCAAAGACTAACTTCTGGTGAGACAAACTCCAGTATGAGGTGCACAGGCACATAGATCTCCCACCAGCTCTCTCCAGGGGGCACTTGCTCGATGGCTGCAGACTGCAGCCTGTTCCTGCTATCCGTGAACGCAGTCTCCACACAAATCTTTTGTTGGCTCATCTTCCCTGTGTGTGAATGCGTTCGCCCCTTGCTCTCCCGCGCTCGGGGACACCGAGGGAGGTTGAGAGCACGCCAGCGAAGGGTGAGAGCGCCCGGCGCTCCTGCTCAGCGCCGCCACCGGAGCGCACATCCCGTCTGTTCCCCGGGATGACCTGTTGCGTGGCTCCCAAACCGCGGTGGCTTTCGCCGCTCCTCCCGTCATTCCACCAGTCGCACACTGGCCAGGGGAAGCTGGTTACGTCTGGGAAAGCAGGCGGGGAGCTTTGGGGCTGTGTCCGCAGAGCGGCTGCACGCTGTCACAGCCTCACCGCCGCCGCATTTGGGTCACAAGGATCGCCTTTTTTGGTGGCTCTACGCTGACATCCTCTGGAGCGATGGAGAACTTCAGCGAGTACCGTTCACTGCTCAGTTTGCCTGCACATGGCTGTACCTCCTTACGAGCTCGGCTTTTCCCCCTTGTGAGCCTGCAAAGAGGAAAGTGCTGTGTCCCTTGAGTATAAACACCTCTTCTTTTTTTCTCCTGCGATTGTCCCTCAGGAGATGCTCCCAGTACTGTGGTGTCTGCTACTCTGTGGTGAAGAGGCTTGAGTACTTTGTGTCCCAGGAACAAATGGCCTTCACCACCGTCTGCCTTTAGCTCCCCAGCTCCTGCTCTTGTCACGATGGTCTGTGCTTCAAAGGCACGGGGAATGGGCTGGTACATGGGCAGTGCCAGGGAACAGATGGGACACAGTGCAAAGAGCTCCTGCTCCCATATTTAAATGTATTCACCAGTGCAACTGGCTTCCTACGGGCTCACGGCTGAGTTAAATTTGTCCTGCTGCCCTGCTGAGGCTGAGAGGAGCTGCCTGGCTGACTGCTCCAGCTCCTCCACAGCGGGGCAACGCGGAGCTCAGGAGAGCGCCCAGTGGAAGAACCACTGCAAACTAACTTTTGCGTGCCTGCCAGCCAGCTCTGGGGATCCAAGGATTCACTGACCTTGTGAAACCAGCAACCATATCCATGTTCATTAATGGGCCCAGATTAGTTGCAACAGCAAGGACATACAGAGTCAGGGGTCAGATATGCGAGCGAAGTACTTGCTCATGCAAGTCCGGTGAGGCTTTGGTTCAGAAGGCAAGGTGATTACATGCAAGCCTCCCAAGTTTGATTTTCTTTTCAGCTATATGTTGATGGAAAGAAGGAAACATGACCCTAATAGATTTTGGATGTGACTAAGACTCCAAAGCTTTTTGCTTTACAAAGAGCTACCTCCAGCCCCAGGCAGTGGACTCCCAGGATATTAGAAATCAGGACTTGGTTCCAGATCTGTGTTTACTAAAGATGGTGCATGAAATAGTCCAAACCACAACTGAAAGTTCATCTACTCAGCAAATACTGTTTTCCATGAAACACAGCTCATAATGAGGATTTTCATGTCATGCCCTCATTTCTGTTCTTGTCAGTCAAACCAAGAACATTCAGCCCATGGCGCTTTTGTGGTAGCCTTTCAGCTGAGTTTTAATAGAAACATTGTGCCCCCATCTGTCCCCAGCACACGCCAGACTCACAGGATATCTAACCTTTCCTTCAAGTGATGTGAAGTTCCTTGTCCACTGGCTGGGAGGGAGCTGCAGCTTCTGATGGTTCTGTCATATTTCTAAGCACAGAGTTCCAGGTCTGCATTAAAATTGGTCCAGTCAGTCTCTGCCTGTTTTAAATTGGATCTTTTTGGCCACAAAGAATCCTTGGACTGTAATTTGTGTTTTCTTTTCCAAAGGTTTTTGGAAGTTATAGGTGACTGTCTGTCTTGTAGATGCAATGGCCATACATCTCTGCATTGTATTTCAGTTCTCATAAACTGAAGTCTCAGCATTTGACTTGTGTTATTCAGAGCAAATCCATTGCTTGTTAGAGTGAACTACAGAGGAAGGGGAATAGACATCATGAATGCTACATAAGGCATTCATTAGTGGGAGAGAACAGTTGCTAAGTTGTTTAAAACATGTTCACTATGATTCTTCCCAATGCATTAATTTCTTTCATGTCCTTTTCATTGTTCATGTAAAGCTTTTGGTGGTGTTTCTGCTGCTAAGCCGTACTTAATAAGCAGGAAGAGTATTCCTTTTCATACTAACAGATCACCTTTAACACTCACTACTGTCAATGCTATTGAAGGCAATGCTATTCCATTGGGAATCGCTCCACTCCTACATTTCCTCCTGTCTTTATCAACAATAAGATCAGGGACAAAATGAAATTGTGGTGTGACTTAGAGAAGTAAAGAGAAACCTCTGTTACCTTGTCTCCACCTGAGAGTGGCACACAATGAAATGGAGCTGCTAAACTGATTGAGTTAACTCGGGGCAAAGCCCGATGTGTGCGTGAGCACGCGTTTGGGGCTGAGAGCAGGGCAGGTCACTTCAGGGGAAATGAATGAAGGCAGCATTAAGCTAACTTGCAGCAAGGGTGTTCACCCACTGTAGCACCCCAGGGTGTGGAACACTGGTTTGCAGGACAGAGGGTACTGAAGCCATAAAACACCTTCATTTAGTTAAGCCAAGTTGTATGCACCAGCCAGTCACATCTCAGCCACTAGGGAGTTAAATTCAAACTCCTTTTTAAAGCTTAAATATAACTATTCTTTAAATAATTCTTTGCTTTGTAGGTGTGTGATTTATATCCTTTAAGGAAGGAAATTACTCAAGAGGATAGAAAAAATAGTACATTAAATGAAGACAAATACATCGGGTGCTTGCGATCCAGCAAACGTTCTGCTGGGGTCCTAGTCATATCTGGGTTTCTCTCTCAGCTTGTCTTTGACCTGCTGCATTACCTGAGGTAAGCAGGAATGCAGGCACCCATCCAGGGGGGCCACAGCTGGATGTCTGGAGTGCATGTCAGAGACAGACCTGGGGGTTAATGTGAATGTAGGAGCCTGAGAGTGAAAACATTAGCTCTAGTCCCACTGAGATTTTTGCTCCCCACCTGGAAAATGGATATAATCATAAAGAGCAGGGAAAAAAAAACCCCATATAATCTACACACATGTGCATGTGTGCATGTGCACACACAACCCTCCAGGGTCTGACCTAAGAGGCTCAGCTATATTTAGTTCCCTGCTGAAAGATGGTTAGCTTGCTCTTAAAGGTCTCTGCTCAGAGAGTCCACAGGCTTACTAGGCACAAGTATAAAGGGGAATGCTTCCAACATTGGTATGGTGGTGGGTGGTCGTGTTGCACTGGTTTTGACTGACTGCCTCTTAAGAGTTTTATATTTGAACGATAATCTACATATTTCTTCATATGCACATTGCCAGCTCCGAGTGTTAACTTTGCCAGATTCTGCAGAGAGGATAAGCTAGGAATACACAGAACTCTGTAGTTCTCATTGATTTGCACTCACAGACTAGGATTTTCTTTAGTCCTAACCTATATTTTCAAGGAACAGCCTAGTTCATTCATGTCTTCTGTTGGCATTGAAGCTCATCAAAGTAGTGACCAGTGGTGACCAGCCACATTCCAGTGTGCTCTTAGGAGATGTGAGAAAGGATTTAATTCAGTTCTAGTAACCTTTGCATACCTGGTGGCTTCATCCAGTGGGCAAGAAAGCCATGGGGGACTGGTTTTATTTAGCACCAAGCAAACTCGGTCCCAAGGGTGTTCCCTAAGCACAGGAGAGCTGTGTGTTATCTCCACAGGCAGGGCTGGGGTTAGAGTACACCTGCCAAGCAGTCTTATCACTCCCAGGTATGGCTGGGAGTTCTGGGCTCCCAGCAAACCCCAGAGCCCTCCTCAAGCCTGAATGGAAGGACAAATCTGCTTTGCCAGTTGGAGAAAAAGAGGGCGTTATGGGTTTCGTGTTTCTGGTCCTTCCTGTAGAAAATAGAGAGCTTTGGTTGCCATGTTGCATGACCTTGAAAGAGTGACCATCCAGTGGTTTTGGGAAGCAGCAGGTGGGTTTTAAGACTTGCCCTGCTAACAGAAGGAGCACTGCTGCTCTTTGGAGTGGCACAAAACCCAATCTTCTCTGTGAAGTGGTGTCAGGACTTTATCAGTGCTGCACTGGTGGTTCAGCTTTCTTTCAGGACACCAGGTAGAAGCATCAGCTCTGTTGCCTGGGCTGCTCCTGGTGGTGGCTGCAGCACTAAGAGCTTCCCAGCATGTTGGTTGCTTGCAGTCACGGAGTGTGCTCAGGGTGAGCTGGTGGAAACAGCTGCTGAGAGCCTTCCCAGTGAACAGAGTTCCTTAGCACAGTGGCAGCCACAGCACAGACAGGGGCAGCTGCACCTTTCTCAGTGCTGGCCCTCCTCATATGTTGCATTTTCAAGACAGCTGTCTTCTCAAGCCATTTCCCAAAGGCGCAGTGTCCTACTCCCTCAGCCTCCTGCTCCCAGACCTAGGCCTCTCTGGTTTTCTCCATCTCTTCCCCTCTTCCATCCCTTTATTCTCTCTTGGTGCTTTCCTCAGAGAGGATTTTTTTCCCCACCTGAATTTTGCCTCTCCTACTGCTGAAAAGTGTGTTCCCTCTCTGTGGAGTCTATTCCTTCTCTTCCAACCCTTCTCTCTTTCCCCTATCCCCTACCATCTTTAGTCCTGTCCTCTCTAGTCGATGTGGCTGAGGCCTCTTGTTAATTTTCTTTTTCCTCACTCTGGCTTTCAACCCTGGGTTGGGTTTTTCCTTCACCCATCCTTCCCCTGTTCATCCATCTTCTGTCTCTTACCAATTACCTCCATCTCCCCCAGTTTGCCCAGTTGTGTGGTGAGGTCCAGTTGGCCCCTGTGTGATTCTCTGTAGGAGCTGAGGTGATGGCTGGAAAGTTGTAAATGTGGTGACTTCAGTGGTTTCACCAGCACCCAAAGACTTTGTTTTACAGTCTCTTCAGAGGACAACTTGGTCTTGTCCACACCTCTGTAACTCAGTGGTGGTGGCAGCTCACCTTGCAGTGACAGTGGTGTCTGTGTCATAGACTTATCTCCTGGGCTTTGCCCTGCCTCCAGAGGGCAGGGCTTCTGTGTGGACGCAGCATCACAGAATGATTTGGGTTGAGGGGGACCTTAAAGATCATCTCGTTACCACTTCCCTGCCTGTGGCAGGGACACGTCCCTCTAAACTGGGTTGCTCAAAACCCTATCTAGCCTGGCCTTGAACCCTTCAAAGGGCAGCCACAGCTTCTCTGGGCAACCTGTTTTAGTGTCTCACCCCACTCACAGTGACAAATTTCTTCCTAATAGGCAATCTAATTCTACCCTCTTTCTGTTTAAAGCCATTTCCTCTATCATGCCATTGTAAGAAGACCCTCCCCATCTTACTTGTAGACCCCCTTTAGGTACTGGAAGGTTGCTACAAGTTCTCACTGAGCTTTCTCTTCTCCAGGCTGAACAACCCCATTTTTTTCAGCCTGCCTTCATAGGAGAGATGTTCCAGCCCTCTGATCCTTTTTGTGACCTTTCCCTGGACTTGCTCCAACAGGTCCACATCTTTCCTATGTTGGGGGCCTCAGTGTTTGGCACAGTGCTCCAGGTGGGTCCTGCAACAGCAGATAGAGGGGCAGAGTCACATCCCTTGACCAAACACTGATAACAGCCCTTGAAGTCCCAAATGATGAGATCTACATCCAAATCCACCCCTCCCCTAGAGGGATGTGTGAGACATAAATAGCCTTCACGTCACCTGCAGCTCACCGAGGATAGTAAATAAAAGGAGTAACAAAAAGAGCCAGCCCTGTTCCTGACCTCCCCTAAGGCCTGGCAGGGAGGCCAGAAGGGATGTGGAGAGCAGCTGGCCTCGTGAGCTGGTACAGAGTGTTTGTGCCAGACAAGGAGTGAGCTGAGTGGGCAGGAGCCAGTGTTTGGAAGAAGCCAGCCATGAGCCTGTAAGGACAGGCTATACTAAGTGCTTACCTGGTGGACAGGGATATTTGATCTCCGGGGCTGCCAACGTAGCAGCTTCAACTATCAACGCGTATCTTTTTTGCAAGGTATCAAACCCAGAGTTTGATGTTCAGCTGCCAGATGGAGTTTTTTAGGGGGAAAAATAATAATATATATATATATATCCTTGAACAGAAAATAAATCTCATTGACAGGAAATAAATGGAGGGCACCCAGCTGTCACTCTTAATAGACCGTGAAAAAGACGATTTCTCTGGGGGTCACCTCCGCAGCCCCGCCGTTCCCCTGGCCTGGCCGCTGTGACCCTCGGAGCTGAGGGGGTCCCGCAGAGCGGAGGAGCCGCGGCGCGGTCCGGAGCGGTCCGGAGCGGTCTGGAGTGGTCCGGCCCGGTCCGGTGCGGTCCGGTTCGGTCCGGTTCGGCCCGGTCCGGCGCGGTGCGGGGTCCTCGGGCGGCGGCCCTGGCGGGCAGGGCCGTCGGGGGGCAGCAGCAGCCAGCGCTTGGCGCCCCGGAGCTGCGGGCGCTGCCCGCTGCCGCTGCTCCGCCGCAGCGCATCCCCGGCTCCCATCCCCATCCCCATCCCCACCGCGCCGGGCTGGGCCGGGCCGCTTTAACCTCAGCACACGCATCTCATTTCACTGCTCGCCGGGCTGTTTGTAAACCCGATTTGAGCGAGATCTCTGCCTGCTCTTATCGTTTCGCGTCGCTCCAAAGGAAAAGGTGGAGGGGGAAGTGAAATCAAATAAGAGAGGCGCCAGCAATGCACTTTCCCCCCTTCTCCTTCTAGTACAATAGCTTTGTAATCATTCATTTGTAGCGTAGGAAGGACTTGGCACCCTTGGGTGCAACCTGCATGTCTTTTAAGGCCAATGTCAGAGAGGAAAAATCCTCCAGGTTTCCTGGAAAGGGGTGAAGGAGACTGAGTAGCAGATGCACTTCCAGCTGGGCTCCATCACCGTCCTGCTCTGGTAGGGAGAAGGGCCTGCCCCACTGAAGGGCTGTGCTGGGGTGGCAGCAGGCACTACACAGAGGGAAGCAGCGGGATTTTGAAGAAGTGCACATTTTCTTCCAAGTTATTAAAAAAATGTCGTGTGTTTTGTTTGCAGATTAGTTCAGTTTATTTGTTTTTGACAGTACTCACAGCTATTATCAGGGAGCAGGGGGAGGGAGCAGCCTGTGGTGGCCCAGCAAGTAAAGCCCATGAAATTTGATTAAATTTTACAGTTAGAAAGGTAAAATATTTTACCGCCATAAATTCCCACCAAAGTAGTTTTAACCAGCTACAGGTTTTTCCCTGTCATTCTTCCCTGCTGAGATGCAGCTTTGCTGTTCAATGTTGAACAGCTGCTGCTGCAATACAAAGGACAGTTTAATTTTCATCCTAGGTGAAGTACTGCTTTTTTTTCAAATTTTTTTTCTTTGTTTGTTTGTTTATTATCAAGATAAAAGTGGTAGGAACTTTTAAAGATAGAAAAAGGCCATGGCAGTTTTTGCAAGGAGTTTAGAGCCTGCTCTTCAGAAGGATGCCAGAAGATTGACAGTAAGAAGAATGAGAGGGCGCATTTCATGTGTGCCTTTGTAGTTTTGTATTCAGTAATGTCAGTGTGTTTGGAGGAGCAGAGAAATGCTCCCAGGTGTCTGAGAGGAGACCTTGGAAAGGCAAGCCTCATCCAAGGAGAGACTTTTAGAATGGCAAAAACAGCTTTGCAGAAGGGATCAGGAAATCATCTTTGGTCACAGGAGCCTTTTGGAAGAGGATAGAGACTGACTACTCGAGAGGCTTCAGCAAAGCTGCTCCTAAGAAAAATGAGTGAAGACACAGGTGCAGACAAGTGGGTGGAAGATGGGTTGTCAAGGTAAGGGCAAAATGTGTCAAATGGACTGCAGAGGGGAAAAAGAATGGGTTTGGAGGAGTTTTGAGCATAAGGATGAGAGAGGATAATGGCAGCAGCATCTTGGCTATACTGAGGATCAGTGTGTTTCATGGTCAAAGCTCAAGGTAACACAGATCCAGAGATGGGTTTGTTACTGTGTATATGTTCTGAGGGATCTGCATCGGGGCCTTTTTCACACAATGAATGCAAATACTTTTCCAGTGGCAGCTTGGAGATGTGTGTAACTATTAATCAGCCTGTAGTACATTTCTTTGAAAACATCTGGCAAAAAAAGATGGTAAAAATTTGCTATGAAATTTCCATGCAATATTTTCACAGCAATCGTATGCTTTTCATGGGAAGGGGCACAAATATTTTTTATCATAAAAAGAAAAAAAAATCAATTTTGGCACTTGTTTACTGGGTTGGGCTATTTTTTTATTTTTCCTCTTTCTCCCCACCAGCTTATTTTATTTCTTCTGGCTTTGATTTTCTCAACATAAAGTCAGCATTTTCTCCATCTGGGGACATTTGCTATTCTCTCCTAGCTGTCAATGTATTTATCTGAAATCTCAGCTGAGAAGGCCTCTGGATTTGCTTCTCCACTATGAAGATTGCTACACGGAGCAGTTCAAACCTTAGAAATGAGAAGGGAAGCCTTACAATTAGCATTGTTGTATCAGCCTGTGAAATCTCTTCCTGGAGGTACACCAGTGGTACTGAGATGCACACACAGCCCCTGTTGTTATCTGCCTGAGGTTTTCAGGGTCTTGCTGCCCTGACATGCTGCTGATGAGGAAGCAGGGCCAGCAGGAGCAGCTGGGGGGCTGTTTGGAGCCCCTGTGTGAGGAGCAGCTGGATTTGACAGCACTGGCAGTAGCACTCTGCAAAGCAGGGATTTGATGAGAAGAACATCTGCTGAAGACAAATAACAGGGCAAGAGAAGTCTGAAGACTTGCTGAATGGTAACTCAGACTTCAAGCTAGTGTTTGCAATGCAGTGCATCCTACTTTTTCTACTTTCTTCTCCAGAGAGGTGAGGGGATTCTTATGGACACCCTGGAAACATTCTGTATGGATTGACCCACTGGAGAGCAGTTTGGCAAGAGGAAGCTAGGTCTGGCTGCAGCTCAGAACTCACCCGTGTTCCTTCATTATGGGAATGTTAAATATGAAGTAATTATCCCTCTTTCTTGGTAACAGTAGAGCACAGGGAGATGCTGCACTGTAGCCATTTTCCTGGTTGTATCTGGTGGTCGCCCTTCAGGAAGGAGTGAGGGCATCAGTTCTCCCTTCACCACTGACCAGTGGAGTATTCCCATCCTGCCTCTATACGGAACAATATCAACTGGAGATTCTTAGTTCCCTCCCGAGTCCATTGTGCTGCTCTGGATGGCTTAACCCACCCAGTTAGATTAACTAGGCTGATTCCTCCAAGGGCTGAGGGAACAGAGGGAGAAATTCACTGTGAATATTGGTTCATATTTGAAAGTGAATTTTCATTCAGAACAGAGCCATGTGCACATGACTGCTGCAGCTAAACCAACCAAGCATTGAATTGAGGCTATTCATAACAAACTGTCCATGAATGGCCTGCAGGGCAAAAACTATCTGCAGGAGAAATTCATGGGCAATTTTGACTAATGAATTAATTTGCGAATTTGGCTTGCAGTTTGCAGACAATTCACAAATCAAAAAACAAACAAACAAACAAACAAACCACAAAAACAAAAAAAAAACAAAACCACATATTAAACTTATTGAATAAATGATTTACAGTGAAATATATGTTCAGCTTTAATCTCTGCAACACGTATAGTTTACAGTGTTAGAAACCATTTTAGGATTAGCTGTGGGAGCTACATGTCAATGAGTGGTCTGTGAAAAAACCCACTCCTTTCAGAACAAATATATGAAGAACTGCTAATGTCACCTGCTGCAGAGGAAGCCTGGTAAAGAGCTCATGCTTGGGAAAGGACAGCTGGACACCAGCAGTGTCTCTGGGCTCCTCAGAGAAGAATTTAAGGCTTGAAACTGGTTGTTCTTGCTGATTGCAGTAACTGAGAACAAAAATGGAGTGACAGCCTATGTGTGGTGGCCATTTGAGTAATTGTGCTTCTGCAATGATATTCACTGAGAGACAGAGCTGTGATCAATTTTCACCAAGGCTGTAAGAAACATACCTCAAACCTTGTTATTTAACAAGAGTGTTGATGTATTTCAGGTACTAAATGTTCATCTGCCTGGAAGTTCTTTGCAGCTAGGCAAGGCATGACTTTGTGTCTTTAATCCACAGCATTTTAATGGTGCTAATACTGACAAGTCCTGCTGGGAGAACACAAGCTACACCTTCAATGAACATGCTTTCAGGTTTGTGTGGAAATGTTCCCAACTATCCTCTCTTTGGTGATCCTCTAGACTCTGTCCCACTCTGCATTGCCCCTTTTAAGGCCAGCCTTCTGTGCATGGCCCTCCTGCTGCAGGGTCCCTTTGGCTGGGCCCTATTCGTACATCCCAATGCTTGCTGGCATTGAGTGTCTGTTTTCCCTGGCGAGTGGTGGGGAGTGGGACCAGCTCAATGCTTCTACACAACACAGGCAACAGGAACTGCTCCATACCACTCCTTTGCAGCAGCAGGAACTGCTGGAAGTGCAGCTGACTTCTGAAACTCATCTGACAGCAGAAATAAGGTAACACAGAAAATACCAATCCAGGACAAAATGAAAATGTTTCCATTTTTGTTGGAAATTATGGACAGCCCTCCCGCAAGCACTTTCAAGTTGTGTGATAACCCGCTGTTTGTTAAGTCCATCCTGCTTTTTTTTTCCCTCAAGTGCACCGAAAGTTTCTAAAAACCGAGTTTGGCTGGGGGGAGATACATGATGCACAATGCCATCGTTATGAAGGGAAGCTATAGAAGGAGTTTAATCTCCATTGGAGAGTAATAATGGGCTTGGTGTGGCATTTCATGACAAGTGTCTTCCGGGAATACACCTCATCGTATGGATATGAGTTTGTGCTGCTCCTCTGCTTCTCACAATATCATCAAAGATGGATCTCACCCTTCCTTCTCTTACAATCACTGGCCATGGTTACTCCACTACCCACTTGTGATACGGTTCCCTGCTTGTTCTCCCATCCCTTCATCCCCCCACTGTGGCTCAGTTGCCGTATCTCCTCCCTGGCCTGCTTCAGATACTGGCTTCAGGCCGGGGTTAACTAATCCAGCATGTTCCATAGCAGGCTTGTTTACGGTAGCAGTAGAAATAGAAACACAGACAGTGAGAATAAATGAACATTGGCTCATACTCGTTTTAGTAATGGTGGTGTTTCAGTAACTAAATGGCCCAGATTTGACTATGAAAACATTTCCAAATGCATGGAGGTTTTAAAGTATTTGACTTTGGAACAATTACTGTTAAAGTCTATTAATTTTGTGGCATGATTCAGATGTCAAAAAAAAGAGAACTTACAGCAATGATAGTACTCTGTTTTGGTACAAACAATACAAAGCAAAGTGACTTTCCTGGAAGCACCCGTCTTGCAAACACTTTCAAATTCTGATTCATCAAGAGGAATAGGAACTGGAGGAAACTATCCTGAAGCCATAATGGAGAATTCTTAAGTTAAGAGTGATCTTAATAACATTGTTCTCTCTTTTTACGGCTCACTTTCATTATTGCAAATCAATGTTTTTAAGTGTATGTCTTCTGTTACCCTTAAACCTTACCTGGTGATGAAGCAAATTTCTGAATAATAGGACACACATTCAGACACAGCAATCTTTTTGGGCTGCTTTGTCTTTATTTAAGCTCGGGCTGGCAAACCCTTGTTTCATCTGCTGTCCTGTGTGTGGCACTGTAAAGTCGTGAGGAAGCCCACCACTTTGCTGCAAGGAGCAGGGCCTTGGCAAGCCCTCACAGTACAGGGTCCTGCATTGTGAAAGGACAAGAATTGCCCTGATCCTCTTTGGGAAGGGGCAAAGGAACAGTAGAAGAGAAACCAAGAGAAAGCAATGCAGTGAAAACGTGGTGCTGACTTAGGATCTGTGGAAATGCAGTGAACCCAAAGACCCATTCACAGAAGGGTGGGCAGGGCTTCTCTGAGTTTTTGTTTTTCCCTAGCACAACCCTTGAAGAAAGCAGGACCCTGGACAGACAGTCCAGAGGGCAGTATTTTAATCAGTGTTCTGTCAAATATGAACTATGGGAAAATGTTGAGTGAATTTGGATTAATTAGCCTACAGAAAAGAAGGCTGAAGGGGGAAGGTGGTAGCAGCCTGTAAAATGCTCCTTCAAGGGAAAAAGGCAATAAACTTATTCTCATCCATTGTGGACAGGACAAGAAATAATGGGCTTAAATTGCAGCAAGGAAGATTCAGGCTAGAAATAAAATGGCCATGGCAGAGAAAACCCAAAATGTATTGCCTGGGGAGAGTGTGAAGATTCCATCACTGAAAAGCTTTTTAGGAGCAGATTAGGTGGTCATTTGCCACGCATGGTTTAGTTCTAGTTCATCTTACCTCATGGCAAGGGATAAGATAGGTGGTGTCTTGAGGTTCCTCCGTGCCTTTTTTACTGTGTGGTTCTAGATGTGCCTGGAATTCGATCAGCCCCACACATGGGTTGGAGAACTGGTGTCAAAGGCAAGAAAAAGTCCTCGCACAATAAGAACACAGATTCTATGCTCCCTTGTACTGTTCTATGTTCTCAAATGCCTATTAAAAATACACCCAGGTGTGTTCCCTTCCAGTGGTGGCAGGAG